>NC_059328.1:31947500-32572500 GCF_018350155.1 Leopardus geoffroyi
CGGGCTCTGGGCTGATGGCTCAGAGCCTGGAGCCTGTTTCTGATTCTGTGTCTCCCTCTCTCTCTGCCCCTCCCCCGTTCATGCTCTGTCTCTCTCTGTCCCAAAAATAAATAAACGTTGAAAAAAAAAATTAAAAAAAAAAAAAAAGAAAAGTAATAATAAAGAATAGCAGAAATCAATGACACTGAAAACAAGAAGTCAATCGAACAACAAAATCAATGAAACCAAAAGCTGGTTCTTTGAAGAGATCAATAGTATCAAAACCCTTTAGACAGGCCAAATTAAAAAAAATGACACAAATTACTACTATCAGAAATAAAAGAGGGAACACCACTACGGATCCATAGTCATTAAAAGGATAACATAGCAATACTATGAATAATTCTAGGCCCACAAATTTAATAATCTAGATAAAATGGACCAATCCATGAAATCCACAGTCTGCCAAAACTCACACAAGAAGAAAAAGATCATCTGAATATGCCAATAACTATTAAAGAAATTGAATCAATAATTAATATTCTTCCAAAATAGAAAGGACCAGACTCAGATGGATTCACTGGTGAATTCTACTAAGTATTTAAAAAATACATTTTACCAATTACCTATAAGCTCTTTTAGAAAACAGAAGCAGTGAGAATACTTCATAATTCATTCTAGGAGACTGGCATTATCCTAATACCAAAACCAGAGAAAAACATTACAAGAAAAGAAAATTACAGACCAATGTCTGTAGATGTAAAAATCCTCAACAAATTATTAGCAAATCCAATCCAATAATACATTAAAAAAAAAATATATATATATATATATATATATACACACACACACACACACACACTACAACCAAATGAGATTTATTTCAGGTGTGTAAGGCTGGTTCAAAACATTAAAAAATCAATTAATGTAATAACATCACATAAACAGCCTAAAAAAAATACTATTACATGATCATATTAATAGATGCAGAAAAAACATCTGACAAAATCCAAGACTGATTCATGATAAAAACTCTCAGCAAATAAGGACTAGAGGGGAACTTCCTGAGCTTGATAAAGAATATTTACAAAAAAACCTTCAGCTGACATCACTTAATGGTGAGAAACCAGAAGCTTTCCCATTAAGATCAGGAACAGGGTAAGCATGTTCCCTCTCACTACAACTTTTCATTATTGTACCAGAAGTCCTGACTAATGTAAAAAGAAAAGGAAATAAAAGGTATACAGATTGGGAAAGAAGAAATAAAATTCTCTTTTTCACAGATGACACAAATGTCTATGTAGAGAATGCAAAAGAATTGACAAAAAAAAAAAAAAATCCTGGAACTAATAAACAATTATAGCAAAGTTGCAGGATACAAGGTAAATATACAAAAGTCAAATTGCAAGAAACAAGTGAAATCTGAAATTAAAAACACAATACATTCACACTAGTACCTCCAAAAATAAAATACTGGGAATAAACCTAACACAATATGTAGAACTTACATAAGGACAACTACAAAGTCTGATGGATAATAATAATAAAAAACCCTCTTAACTACAGAGAACAAACTAATAGTTACCAGAGGCGAGTTGGGTAGGGGGATGGGTGAAATAGGTGATGGGAATTAAAGAGTACACTTATCATAATAAAAAAATAAAATAAGAAAGAGGAAACTGAACAAATGAAGAGATATCTCATGTTCACAGACAGGAAGACCCAATATTGTCAAGATGTCAGTTTTTTCCAACTTGATCTACAATTCAATGCAATCCCAATCAAAATCCCAGCAAGTTATTTTGTGGCTACTGAGAAAATGAATCTAAAGTTTATATGGAGAGGCAAAAAACCTCTAAATAGTCAATACGATATTGAAGGAGAAGAACAAGGACTGAAACTACCTAACTTCAAGACTCATTGGAAAGCTACAGTAATCAAGACAGTATAGTATTGGTGAAAGAATAGACAAATAGATCAAGGAACAGACAGAAAGCTGAAGAACAGTCCCACATAAATACAGTGAACTGATCTTTGATAAAGGAACAAAGGCAATACAATAGAGAAAAACACGGTCATTTCAACAAGTGGCACTGATACAACTGGACAGCTGCATGCAAAAAAAAAAAAAAAAAGGAATCTAGATACAGACTTTATACCCTTCACAAAAATTAACTCAAAATAGGTCACAGACCTAAATGTAAAATTCAAAACTATAAGACTCCTAGAAAATAAAACAGGAGAAAAAATGAGAATGACCTTGGGGTGTGGCAACGGCTTTTTAGATATAACACCAAAGGTGTCATCCATGAAAGAAATATTTGATAAGCTGGATTCATTAAAATTGAAATCTTCTGCTCTGTGAAAGACACAATCAAGATAATGAGAAGAAAAGTCACAAAGGGAGAGAAAAATCTGCAAAAGGTACACCTGATAAAGAACTGTTTTCCAAAATATACAAAGAATTTTTAAAAAGCCAGCAATAAGAAAATGAACCCAATTAAAAACTGTTAGCTATCTCAGCAAAGAAGATACACAAATAGCAAATAAACATATGACAAGACCCTTTCCCTTGTGTGTGTGTATATCATTAGGGATATGCAAAATAAAACAACAATGAAATACCACTGCACACCTATTAGAATGGCCAAAATCCAGAACACTAACACCACCAAATGCTGGCGAGGATGTGGCGCAAAAGCAACTCTCATTCATTGCTTGTGGGAGTGAAAAATGGTACAGCCACTTTGGAAGCCAGTTTGGCCATACTTTACAAAACTAAACACGCTCTTACCATATGACCAGCCATCTCATTCCTTGGTATTTACCTAAAGGAATTTAAAATTTATGTCCACACAAAAATCTGCACATGGATGTTTACAGCTGCTTAATTCATAATTGCCCAAACTTGGAAGCAAACAAGGTGTCCTTCAGTAGGTGAATAGATAAACTGTGACACAGCCAGACAATGGTATATCATTTAGCCCTAAAAAGAAATGAGCCATGAAAAGACATGAAGAAAATTTAAATGCACATTACTAAGTGAAAAGGTCAGTGTGAAAAGGCTACATACTGCATAATTTCAAATACATGACATTCTGGAAAAGGTAAAATTACAGAGACAGCAAAAAGATGAGGGGTTGCCAGAAGTTAGGGGGGAAGGTGGGATGAATAGGCAAAGCATGGACGTTTTTTTAGGGCGGTTAAAATATTTTGTATTACCTTATGATGGTGGATACATGCCATTATACATTTGTGAAGACCCACAAAATGTACAACCCCACAAGAGAACCCTAATGTAAACTACGGGCCCTGGGTGATAATGATGTTTCAATAGAGGTTGATCACTTGAAACAGGTGTACTTACTACTCTGGTGGGGGAATGCTGATAATAGAGAAGGCTGTGCATGTGTGGAGGCAGGGGTATATGGAAAATTTCTGGACCTTCTGCTCAATTTTGTTGTGAACCTAAAAAAAAAAAAAAACCAGTCTAGTAAAAAATTCAGAAAACAAAGAAGAGTTCATAGCAGATGCGAATATCCAAGAGTGGGGAAGTCACATACACTAGGTGTATGTGACCAATTTCCTAAATGTACGTAGGATCTTTTTAGGCAGATAATTTTGCAGGACTGGTTTTCCACCAAACACCCTTTGGAAAATGCCACTAGAATAATGAATAAGGATACTTTAAAAGTAAGATGCTAGACACAAGAAACTAAATACAAAGTCTGGAAGATACAGTTGAGGTAAGCTTTGACAAAAGTTGAGCAAAACGTCAAGGAGAATAGGGATAAGAATAAAGAGGGTTAATAATATTACCCTACGAGTTCAAGAGGTTCAACATTTGAATAACATGTGTGCCAGAAGGAGTGAAGGGAGACAAAGAAGTGGGAGAAAGTCACTGAAAAAAGAATTTAAGAAAATTTCAAGAAACTAAAGAATGGATGGGCACATGAAGTGTCCAGCATGGCAAGTAAAAATACTCACATCCCAGGTGAGATTGCAGAATACTACTGATGAAGAGAAGCTTCAAAGAGAACAAACAGGTTTCATGCAAAATTAAACATGCATATCTATGAAAGATTTACATGGGAAAATAAAGGCATGGGAAGGAGCAAACTGGGAATAACACAAATGGTAGGAGAAGAGGATGTTGAGAAACTCAGACGGCTCCAGAAGAGACTTCTTTTTAAGGGTTTGAAATGGATAGAATATATAATGTGCTTGAACATAAAGAGAGATATACATAGTAGTAAGAGAGCTTAAGGTTGAATTAATAACTATCTAGCAAAAAAAACACACAAAGAAATCAACAAGATTTACTCTGAAAACAAACTGTGCAACAAAGGAAGAATAATCATAGTACACTACTTGGTTCAATTGAGAATAGCATTCCACAAATTACAATGACAAAATACTGGCTTTCAATCTAATCAAAATTATCATATCATGGTATTAAGATAGGGAAGTGTGTGTGGGTGGGTAAGTGACAAGGAGATTAAGAAGAGTTAAATCTTCAGCTTCTAAAGTGGGTTGTCACACAAAGAAATAAAACGTATCCAAATTGGCAAGGAGGAAGCCAAACTTCCACTCTTTGCAGACAACATGACACTATGTGCAAAACCCAAAAGACTCCACCAAAAAAACTGCTAGAACTGATCCATGAATTCAGCAAAGTCGCAGGTCATAAAATCAATGTACAGAAATCAGTTGCATTTCTATACACCAATAACAAAGCAGCAGAAAGAGAAATCAAGGAATCGATCCCATTTACAATTGCACCAAAAACCACGAGATACCTAGGAATAAACCTAACCAAAGAAGTGAAAAATCTATACAATGAAAACTATAGAAAGCTTATGAAAGAAATTGAAGAAGACACAAAAAACTGGAAAAACATTCCATACTCATGGATTGGACAAACAAATATCATTAAAATGTCAATACTACCCAAAGCAATCTAAATATTCAATGCAGTCCCTATCAAAATAACACCAGCATTCTTTACAGAGCTAAAACAAACAATCCTCAAATTTGTATGGAACCAGAAAAGGCTCTTAATAGCCAAAGCGATCCACTAATGTGGGTCTTCCAGGTAATGTTGAAAAGACAATTAGGCACCTTAGAGGTATCCAGAATGATATGGGGCAAACCAAGCAAATATACAGGCATCTAGGGGTTGGAAAACATAATCAATATTTCTATTGATTCATAGAGAAGTGTTCATCTGTGTTTTTCTTCCTCATCCATGGAGCTTAGGGGCAAAGGCCACTGTTTCATTAATCTAATGACACTCTTTTAGACTAAGCAAACCCAGTCACTGGCTGGGGCTAGATGCAGATGATGTATTTGGAGAAATATGTGATAAGACCCTGACTAGAACTGGACATAAATACCACAGGTAAGCCATGTTGTCTTCCAATGGTTAGTTGGAGAAGAAACTATAGCTGGCCTTCCCTTCAAGCTCTAACATTCCAGGATTTGGGTGGAGACATAGTTAACTCTAAGAAAAAGACTATGCTAACTTCCCTGGGGACTATTCCAATTGTTTAAATATCTCTAAAGAAGGTGGAGAATCTGCAGAGTAAGCAGAGTAAGGTTTCACACACGTATCTTTACTTTACACATAAGAAATGAGTGTTATTCATGGGGTACCCTGGGTGGCTCAGTCAGTTAAGCATCCAACTCTTGGTTTTGGCTCAGGTCATGATCTCATGGTTTGTGGAATCGAGCCCTACATCAGTCTGTGGTCTCAGTGTGGAGCCTGCTTAGGATTCTCTCTCTGCCTTTCTCCTGCCCCTCCCTCCCTCTCTCTCTCTCTCAAAATAAATAAACTTAAAAAAAAAAAAAAAAAAAAAAAAAAAGAGGAGCACCTGGGTGGCTCAGTCAGTTAAGTGTCCGACTTTTGGTTTCGGCTCAGGTCATGATCTCGTGGTTCGTGGGATCGAGCCAGGCCTCAGGCTCCGCACTGATATGCAAAGCCCGCTTGGGATTCTCTCTCTCTGCCTCTCCCCTGCTCAGGCTCTCTCTCTCTCTCTCTCGAAATAAATAAATTAAAAAAAAAAAAAAAAGAAATGAGAATTATTCTTTATAGTTACCCCACTGGGAGACTGTATATCTATTCTACTGGTGTAGCTCTTTCAGTTACCTTCATAGATGGCTGGTTTATGAAATGGAGACAGATGAAAAAATAGTCACCACACTTTGCTCTGAATCAAATGTTCATTGGTTGGTCTCCAAAAATCATGTTCACTCTCACAGCACCAAGTCTGCCACCATCAATGATGCTAAAAAATCAGCCTGGGCTTTGTTTGGGTTTGTATGGGCTGGTGTTTGCTTTGGTCAGTCTGCAGCTACAGGGGTCCTGAGAAGAGGGAGAAGGCACTCTCTGGAAAATAACTGTAGCTCTGGGTCTCCGTTTTGGTGGATGTTCTCCTCAGCTTTCAACAGACCTTGCTTTATCCCATTCCAAGATGTCAGCCAGCACTCTGCACCTTGCCCATGACCTCCTCAGGAACGATGGTCTAGAAGTTGTGAATTTCTTGAAAAGTTTAATGTTGAAGAGTCAAGAGGAAAAAAAATCAGAATTCTTCGAGTTTCAGCTGCTCATGAGAGGAATTAATAGCATCATGGTTGGTGCCTCTTCTGCTTAACCAGTTGGTGTGTGCAGAGCCAGCAGCCTTTAAAAGTTTTCTTCCGGGGCGCCTGGGTGGCGCAGTCGGTTAAGCGTCCGACTTCAGCCAGGTCACGATCTCGCGGCCCGTGAGTTCGAGCCCCGCGTCAGGCTCTGGGCTGATGGCTCAGAGCCTGGAGCCTGTTTCCGATTCTGTGTCTCCCTCTCTCTCTGCCCCTCCCCCGTTCATGCTCTGTCTCTCTCTGTCCCCAAAATAAATAAACGTTGAAAAAAAAAAAATTAAAAAAAAAAAAAGTTTTCTTCCTCATCTGCTTGGCTCCGTAAAAGACAGTGCACAGGGAGAAACCCCAGAACTCCCTTGCTGGCTCTTGGTGGCCCCGTTCCAGTCACAGGTGATCCCTGTGCCGCTCCAGCTGTTTGAGGGTCACGATGAGCACACGTGGAAAGTGCTGCTGTCTCATCTGGAGGCTTATGTGGAGCACTTCACTCACAAGCAGCTGAAGAAAGTCACCTTGTCACAGGTATTACCAGGCCGGCATGCTACCCTTGATTCCACTGTGGCAGTTACTCGTCACAGCCTGGCAACAGTGGTCTCTCTACTTGGACCAGAGGTGATTGTGGGAGGAGGAAAGAACCAACGTCTTCAAACGCACTGCCTCAAGTTCGACTACAAGTATTGACCTTTCTTCAGAAAGTGAGTGATTTTCTCAGCCTACTGAATTTCCCACAAACGGAACCTCAGATGTAAAAAATACCTCAGAAGACAGTGAAAACTTCCCATCAAGTTGTAAAAAGTTGCCTCAGTGGAGCAAGCCAAGGGAGTCTGCAAACCAAACTGTCAAAGCACGGATCTGTCCTACAGAACCCTTGGGTGCTGCCAAGGCCCCACTCACTCACTAGTGCAGAGGGGGAACTGTGGGATGACTTAGCACCGAGCAGCTAAGATCCTAAGAGAAACCCTGGAGTGGAACCACTGCTCACTCTGCAAGAGACCTGTCACCTCAGGGGAGCAAAAGGCCATTCCTATTCTGCTTCCACTCACCGAAGAGTCCAAGCCTTTGAAATCAAGCCCACCCCAAAAGACCAGTCCTGCACAGAGTGGGGACGAGCCAGACCAAACCAAGCTGCCAGAAGTGTCACAAGGAAGGAGGTTTAAGGTTCCATCAGACCTGGGTTGAGGAGAGCTTGCCAATTCAAGGAAAAAAGAAGCCACTACAAGATCTTGAGTTGGATGGGTTTGTTGATATGATCCTGGAAATTAAGCCTGCAGCCACTATTCGTATTTTACCTGAACTGAGGACAGAGATGATGGTTCCCAATAAGATGATGTCCCACCAATGATGCAGCTTTTCTCAAACTTTGCTGCAGCAGAAATTACTGCGGGAGAGTCTGAAGGCTGGGGAGGGGAAGGGAAGTCGAACTAGGAAGACGGTACTGGTGACAATGCGTGGCGGTTACACTGTAGGAAAAAGGATTCCTTTAAGGAAAAAAAAAACCAAACTAATACCTCAACAGCAGGCTCCACAGATAAAAACCACCGGAGCACCCTGTTTTTGCCCTTCCAGGAGCTCTTTTTCCAGCCTGTGCTAACTCAAGTGTGAGCCCTTCCTTGAGTGGCGGCTGAGAGTCCCAGGCAGTGAAGAGGCTCACAGCTCTGGTTTCTCCGAGGAAGAGCCGTGTGCGTTTGACTAAGAGCTCTGTGCAACCAAGTGGCTGTGGAAAGGCTGAATTTACTCCCCAGGAGAGAAGAAAACAAATACAAATACCCAAGTTGATTAGCTTAATTTTGTGCCATTTCTTTAACGGTCAGAAAAGAGTAATTAAGTTCTACTATAAAATATAACTTATGGAAAAAAAATTTAGCTATAAGGTATATAAACGATTTTAAATTGCTAAGGTTTTCTTAGGCAGCTTATCGGGTTACAGTCGTGCTGAGCGAATAGCCCTGTGGGACCCGGGGCAGTTACTGACTCTTCCTCATGTGTTATAGTGTACCAAAGTTCTTAATGAGAAATATCTCCCACAATCCTGTTTTCTAAATATCCAAGAAAGACTATTTTCACTAGAAAAAAAAAAAAAAATCAGAGCAGTTGCACACATATTTGAATGGTGGCAGGATTACTGTAATGCTGGAAGGATTCTGCAAGGGATCAGTAAACAGGGAGCACTCCCAAATGGAAAGGATGAGTATTAATACAAACTGGGCCGGGGGCTCCTGGTGCTGGCCCTGCCTCCACCCCACCCCATGCCCCAGCTCCCCAGCCCTGAGTTCACAGAACATCTATCCAAGTTTCTTCAATTGCTTGGAAAGGATGAAGGTTTCTCTGAAACTATTTCAAGTGCCAAAGATAAAAAATTTTTTTTTTTAAAGATCTGATTTAGGTTTACAAATGGACAGGGGTCTAATTGCTGGTGCAAGACAAGAGAAAGTACAGATACTGGGGCCTGGGCCTTGTTGTAGCTAATACCATGATCTGCTCTTACCTGTGGGGGCCTGCATGGCTGAGCTGGGGATGGTGGCAGCATCTTGGGGTACAGTGCTGGTGTCCGGTTCAGGGGTGCTGGTTGTTGGTGAGGTGGGTGGTGGGTTCAGCAAAGTCCGAGGTCTCCTCTGTCAAAACGGATGGGGAAAAGTTTGCTACCCATGACAGGTAACTTGTCTTCTGATTCCTCTATTCCTAGTACTCAATTCACCCATGAAACGAAATACGTATTTGTGGATAGGGCTGTGTTTTCACTTTGTTTTCCACACAGAATCTTGCCCCAAACTTTACATACAGTAGATGCTTAGTAAATATTTTCTGAACCTATGTACAAGACTCTGGGCTTCTATAGAGCCAGCGCTTAATTCACTGTCATTTATACTAGATTCAGTGTTATCATTTGAAATTCCAGGTTCTTCATCAGCTGGGCACACAAAAGTACAAAAGGCTTAAGTCTACTTTGACATTATTTTGTACTTTGCTTCTCTCTTTAAAAATGGAAACGTTCCTTCCCCTAACTACCAATTCGTTCCTCTGTCTACCTCTTCAGCTTATCATCTGCCATTTCTTATCTTAAACTTTCTACCCTAAGATTTGAATCTCTAACTAAATTACTTCTCTAAAAGCTCTGCAATTTTACCTGGGCTCTGCTTTTACAGTAATATCTGTCCCTTCTGCCTGGAATGGCGTTTCTTTCTTTCTTTTTTTTTTTTTTTTTTTACCTTATAGATATCTGTTTATCCAGGAAATTTTTTCTAGATTTCCTCTAGTTACTGTCTCTTTTGTGCTATCTCTGTACTTTGTATTGCAACTGTCACAGTGTATTGTCATATATATTTACATACTGGTGTCCCCTATTAGCCTGGAGCTCCTTGAGGGTCTGATTCTGAGTACTGTTCCTAGTATGACAATTGCCATATAATAAGTCTCAATAAATATTCTGAATGAAGCACACAGTACGGAATACCAATAATGGGGGAAGGATTACAAATGATTTAAGAAAAATCGAATATCTCCTCTATGCTGTTCAGGGCAGTCTGTAGGCGAGAAAGATCTCAGAAGGTTCTTTCCAAGAAATAGTTTTCTAAAAGCCTTTCTGAATGCAAGGAAATTGTAATCATCACTGAGGTTCAGAAATCCCTTTTTACTAAATGTCCCATGTTGTTTCCACTGCTGGGAGCTATATAAACCTGTCTGCCTTCTAGGAGTGTATTATCTAAAGTGACAGCACCACTGACAGCAGGCATATATAAGATGGCCTTGTCTGTGGAAGTTATCATACAAACATGAAACATTCAAAGCATACATGGGACATGGACATTTCTTTTTTTCTTTCTTTTTTTTTTTTTGCATACTGCTTAAAATAAAAGTTTAAATAAACAAGGAGCCAGGGAAGAAAGGAAACATCAGTTCAACTTCACTGAGTTGGTGGTAGGATTTCACGGGATCCCTGAAGGAACAAACCTGGTAGGTTAGGAGCCCAAATATTGTAGCAGAAAGCAGAGAGATGGAAGACATCATTATTATTTGAGATACATGTATCTTATCTATTCATATATTACCTCATCTCCATTTTATTGGTGAGAAAACTGGAGCGCAGAGCCTTATTCAAAGATGTTTCTCACAGTCACACAAGTGGTAAGAAATGGAAATGAGATATAAACCTGTTTGTCTGGCTTCAAAGCCTCTGCTCTAGTCATGAGACCACTTCACTTTAGAAGGGAACAGAAGGGTCATGGGTTAAGTGGAAGGCATATACATTTACAGAAGTAGGCATAAGGACAGGAGGGGGAATTAGCGAGTCAAATGCCAGCCCATAAAATACAGGATAAGATGAGAATTATTGTTTTCAAGAGGGTTGGAAAGAACGGGGGCTTTGGTTATTACTATGTTTAGGACTTCCCAAGGAAGCAGAGCAGCAGCGATCACAGAATCGCAGTGTTTAGGTTTTGAAGGATCTCAAAGGCCACTTAATCCAACCATCTCTCTCCTACTTCCCTCTCCTGAAAATATCCCTCCCATATAGTCATCTAGTCCCTGACAAAATGCCTCTAGTGATGGAAGATCACTACTTCCTCTTTCTTTTCCTTTTCTTCTTCTTCTTCTTCTTCTTCTTCTTCTTCTTCTTCTTCTTCTTCTCCTTCTTCTTCTTCTTCTTGGCAGATCACTACTTCTGTTTTGGGATAGATTTAACCGTTCCTTTTATGTTGAGACAAAGTCTATCTGCTTGAGTTTCTACTTTTTAATTCTGTCTTTGCAAACTTTCAAGGTTAATCTGATGCCCTTAAAATGTCTTCACATCGTCAAAAGCATGGCTTCTTGGCCTTGGAATCTTTAGAGCCTTCAGTGTCTCTCCATAGCAGGAGAATAAGAAGAGAGTAGTGGAGACAAAAATGAACGAGGACTTGGGCTAGGGGTTAGTGATAGATAGATCAAGAGCACATATATTACATAGAAGATGAGGATGTGATATCAAGAATTCAAAGCCAATAAATAAGATCATCTCAATTAGAACATAAGTAAAATCATCCATCCATCCTGCATATATTGAACATTTCCCAAGAGACTAAGATATAAGGCACTACAGGAAAAAAGAGAAAAGAACAAGACTAGGTTCCTGACCTTGAGGAGCTTGTATTCTAGAAGAACCGAAGTCAACTGGAGCTAATACACAAAGCCAAAACAATCAGTCAACCAACCAAACTTAGGGAAGAACTCATGAGATTAGAATGGAGTGCCCAGGGAGAACTAGGTATCATTTCTACATTGAAACTCAGGTGGTCTAGTTCAGGAGGGAGATGCAGAAAATCCCCTGACAAAAAGTGAGTGGAGAAGATGATGCCAAAGGAAGCCCTAGAGAAGCAGCTGAGGAACTTTCTTGTCAATGGTTTCCCTAAGGAAGACACGCATGAAGAATTGGTCATGACTAAAAAAAGGTGGTTCTTGCAGTAATGGTGCTCAGTGACGCTTGACTCAGCGGTCTTGTCCTGTACTAGATGTAAGCGTTAGCTCCTTCAGGAAATGTGGGAGTGTACCCATGGTGCCCATGGTAAGGCATCAGTGACCCTGGAACTAGAACATGTGGGGCCCCATCTCTGGAACCTTTGCCATTTATTAGCTATGTGACCTTAGGGAAGTCCTTTCACATCTCTTAAGTCTCAATTTACTTCACTATGAAATGACATTAACATCATTCATCTCCTAGGTTCTTGTGATCATCACGTGATATGTATGTTATGGTGTCTGATAACAGAACCTTATACTTGCTAGGTATTCAGTAATGTTCTTTCCTTCTTCTTAAAAGAAGGGGCAGGATTAGAAAAAGAAATACATGTACAGAGTCAATTTTCTGTTTCTGTTCATGTGCTTGGGCATTCATTCTGGGTAGGTTAACAATTAGGAGCAGGGCCTTTCATTGAGGGAAGACATTAGACCAGAATTTCCTCAAATGTAACTCTCACAGTCAAAATGTGTTTCTTATCCACACCATCCTATCTCTACATTACCAATTCCCAGGTAAGTTAGCTAAGCAGGGATGACAATGTAGGAGATTCCTGTTTAAAAGTATACACAAGGTGGAAAATAGGGCCAGACATGCCCCTTTCCAAGATGGATGGATATGGGTGAGTTACCCCTTTATAACCCTTTATCCCTTTCTGGGAAACCCACATTTTTACCTACCTTACTGCCAGGTTTGGGACCCCTCTTCTTTGGGAATTTCAAAGGTTCAGCTGACTTGGATGGGGTAGAGATGGGGTGGGGAATTAGGGGCTTGGGTGTCCGGCCCCGCTTCTTTCCTGGTTTACGCCCCCTCTGCCCTGGTTGATGGTCCAAGATAGTTTTGGTGCTGCTGTGGATGCTGGGCTTCTCAGTGTTCACATCAGATGCAGGATAGGGATTCTTTGGAATCACAACTGCAAGAAAAAGACTCATTCTATCACCCCCTCCACCCACCTGCATTCCCATCCCAAACAGAGGGGGAAAAAAAAAGACTTGCTACTTCTGCTTGGGTAGTTTTATCCCAAGAAGCTAGTTTCCTGGCATCTGACCTAAATGTTAGAAAATCTCACAGGAGAACTGAATTTAGATTGGTTAGAATTGGAAGTTTTAATTATTTCTGGCAGATGCAGAGAAAATATTAAATTTTTCTCCCCAAGGCATCTAGTTAAAGCATATAAACAGAACCCATAGGCTCAGAGATGGAATGACTTTTAGAAGCCTACAATCTCTTCCTGCTAAGAATGAAGATCCAAGGCTCAAAAGAGGAAATGATACCTTCAGGTTACACAGTGAACAGGGGATAAGGACTTATGTTTTAAACTGGGCCCGGACAACCAAGTTAGGAATTTTCTACATCAATTCACTTAAAGTTTTAGTGTGATCATTGCAATGAGGAGTAGTGAAACACATGGACATACATACACACATCTGACAGCACCTCTCCTTACACCCTTACTTTAAAAATTGTTTCTCCATATTACCTTCAAGGTGAAGTCCAAATTCTTTACTCTGATATCCAAGCACTTTTGCGACTTTACCCCTGACTTGCTCTCCAGTTATGTCTGATGTCATTCCCTGACACACATTCCCCACCCCCACCCCCATGCTCTAGCCCAATTGTTTCCCACAGTCAAATGTTCTGCCCCCGTAGCCCAATTGTTTTCTGCACACCATTTAATTCAAGCAAACATCAATACTCAGTTTTCAACCCTCAGCTCCAGGGCCACCTCCTCATTGAGGCCTTGTGTGACTGTTCCCCAAGTTAAGTCAGTGCCACTTCCCCCCCACACTCCAAGCATTCCATACATATCTATGTCAGTACACTTTCCATTTTATATCTGACTATCCATCTTCTCCTTAAGGGACATCTAATTCACTCCACAAATAGTTACTGAGCACTTACTATAGGTTAGCAAAACACAGTTTTCACTCTCATGGAGCTTACCTCCTTGTTGGGGAGACAGAAAACAGACAAATAAATACATAACATAAGGGCAGGTAAGTGCTGTGATTAAAACTAAAGGCGGGTGAGGAAAGCCCACTCTGAGGAGGTGATATTTACACAGAGAGCTCCCCAATGAAATAAAGGCAAAGCATTATGAAGATGTGAGGAAAGGGCCTTCCAGGTAAGGGGCACATAACAAGTGCAAAGATCCAGAGATGGGGACATGTTAGTGTGTCTGAGAAACAGTAAGGAGGTCAGTATAGCTAGAATTGAGTGAGTGAAGAGTGTCGGAGGTTCAGGTTAGAAAGGGAGTAGCAATAAGATCGTGCAGGCCTTTGCAGAGGATGAAAATGAATTTGAACTTTCTAAGTATGAAGGGAAGCTGCTGGAGGATTATGAGCAGGGGAGTGGCAGGATGTACTTGAAAGGAACCTTCTGGCTTCTCTGAGAGGCAGGAGGCAGCAGGAGTAGAACTAGGGAGGCTAGTTCATAAGCTAATTCCAGTGGGCAGGTAGAGGATAATGCTGTTTATGCTTCTAGGTAGGATATAATAAATTATGATGAAAAGTCAGATACATTCTTGAAGAGACACTGCAGTGTTGTAGAAATCACAGGGACTAGATGAACTGGAACTCCAGACCTGAGTGGGGGAAGGGCTTCCGAGGTAGCTGACGCTGTTTTGTTTCCTGAGAGCATTTGTCAGTTTGGGGCATGAACTGAGGCTCAGGCTTGGCCTATGCAGAGGACCTCTACTGGAGGAAAGAGAAATGCAATAGGCTGCTATGACTGATTGGTATTTGAGCTCCATATGTGTGTCCAATTTTCCCCATGGGACATTTGCTGAGTTCTGAGTTTGCGCAATGGAGATGTGAAGCTAGGCTGAGAGCTTATAACAAGGCAGAATGAAATCTCTCATAATTTTGTGGTTTTAGGGGATAAATGAGGTCCCACTAGAAGGAGGAGGTGTACCTCAAACATACCTCCTCAAGATAAATGCCATAGTTTGAAATTGTAAGGAGTAAGAGGTTAAAGAGCCAAACTCCTAACCTCTCAAAGGTAGGACAATCTCTTGCAATTTTTCAGGGCTAAGGAGATAGAGACCTATTAGGTTCTCAATCAAGAGCCCAGGAGGGCCCATGTCCAAGAAACAGGGATAAGCTACAGGTACAATCCAGACCTGGAGTAGCTCAATCCATGATTAGATTGAGAGAATCAGGTCCTTATCCTAATTAGATTAACAGAAGTAAGGAAGAATTATATCTGATGGAAGATACTAGTGGGAGCCTTAACGGTTCTTTTATATAAAATATCCAGTATATCACACAAAAAATATTAGATATAATAAGAGGCAGAAAAAAGTGGTAATCAAGAGAAAATACAGACAATAGGAGATTTATATACGATCCAGATAGAGGAACAGAGACTTTAAAGTAATCATAATTAATATGTAAAGAAAGTAGAGGAAAAGATGAACAAAATGTAAGAAAAGGTAACACCCACAGAAAACTGGAATCTATATGAAAAATTAAATGAACATACTGGAATTAAAAACATGAGACATTAAGAACTCGTTGGATGGATTTAAGGGAAGACAAGATCCAGCAGAAAAAAGGATGAATGACTTGAAGAAAAATCAATAGAAAACATCCAAAATGAAGCAAAAGTATGGAAAAAACAGATTAGAGCATTAGAGACATGTGGGTATAGTCAATGGATCCAAAATATGAGTAACTATAATCCCAGAGCAAGAAGACAGAGAGAAGGAGGCAAAAGTAATATTTAGAAACCAATGAAAGAAGAAAGAGCTCAGCAACTGACAAGCAGCAAAAATCTAAAAAAATACCTCAAACTATACCAAGACACATAACTGTTAAACTGCTGAAAATAAAATATAAAATACAAATAAAATGAAAGACAGAGATAAATTTTTTAAAGCAGTCAGGGAGAAAAGAGGCATCTTATCGGAGCATCAGTAAGATTGATGGCTGACTTTTTAACAGAAACTATAGAAGCCAGAAGCAACAGAATGATATATTAAGGGGCTAAGATATACAAACTGCCAACCTACAGTTCTATACCCAGTGAAAATTTCCTTCAAAAGTGAAGGTGAAATAATTATTTTCAGATAAATCAAAGCTGAGAGAACTTGTTACTAGCAGATCTAAACTACGGGAAATAAAACGGAAGTTCTTCAGGCTGCAGAAAAGTAATCCCAGATAGAAAGATGAAACTGCAGAAAGAAATGAAGAGGCTAAGAAAGGGTAACTATGTGGCTAGATATAAAAGAATTTAGAACAAGAACTGACTATTTAGAAGAAGAAGTTATAAAATGGTTTGTAGAGTTCACAATATATGTATTAGTAAATTATATGAAACCAATAGCACACAGGATGGAAGTAGGGGACAAAAGGAGTTAAACTTTGTTAAGAATTTTGCATTATTTGGGGACTGGTTACAAAACACTTATTTAAGGAAGACTTTGATAAGTCCATGATACATATTTGCATAGTATAGCTAACTAAAATAAATAAATTCTGCTGTGGTTAAATAATTATACAAGAATGTATACTAAAAGCGATGGAGAGAGAAATCAAAGAATAAAATATATCTGATTAATCCAAAAGAAGTCAAGAAAGGAAGAATAAAGAAATGAGGAAGAACTCAAAGAGAAAACAGAAAGAGAAATGCAAAATAGTGACTTAAATCCAAACGAATGATTATATTAAATACAAGTGGATTAAGTAAAACAATTAACAGGAAAAAATTAACATACTGCACCAAACTTCCCCCGTCCCAGTACCCCAATTAGATCTGTTTACATGAGGGCCTTGAAATATAAGGACACGCGAAATATAACATAGATAAAAAGATACAAACAGATGTAAAAACATATACCCTGTAAACATTAAACAAAAGAAAGCTCTTGTGGCTATATTAATGTCAGACAAGTCAGTCTCTAAGGCAAGAAGTATGACTAGACTAAAAAGGAACATTTCATCAAGATAAAATAGTCAATTCAAAAGGAAACTATAATAACCTTAAATTTATATATACCCAATAACACAAAATGTATAAAGTGAAAGTTTAGAAAATGAAAAGAACAAATAGACAAATACAAATTATGAATTGGAGATTTCAACATATCTCTCTCAGTAACTGATAGGTTAAGAAGCTGAAAAAAACAAAACAAAACAAAACGGTAAGGGTAGGGAAGATGTGAATAACTCAATTAACTAACAATATAAAAAAACCAACTAACCAACCAACTTAATTGACATATATAGAACACTACACCCAATGTGTATAGAATTCACTTTCTTTTCAAATACTTATGGAACATGCTCGGTGAACAAGCAATCCTGAACAAAGTTCAAAGAATTAAAATCACACAGAACAAGTTCTCTAACCACAGCAGCATTAAATAATTAATTACAGTTTTAGTCTCAGCCACAGTCTTCAATAACATTTATTTTTATTTAAAAAAAAATTTTTAATGTTTTATTTCTGAGAGAGAGACAGAGAGTGCAAGCTGGGGAGGGGCAGAGAGAGAGGGAGACACAGAATCCGAAGCAGGCTCCAGGCTCTGAGCTGTCAGCACAGAGCCCGACGTGGGGCTCGAACTCATGAACTGTGAGATCATGACCTGAGCCGAAGTCAGGCGCTTAACCGACTGAGCCACCCAGGCGTCCCAATAACATTTATTTTTAGAAAACACTGTTGCTTTGGTGTTTTAGGAAAACTTTTACAAATCCCTCTATATTAATAAATTCTAATGCAGCAGGAAGATAAACAAGTTAGTGTGTTCAGTTCCACTACCAGTAACACAGAAATATTTACAGCTCTAAAAACACAGACCTGCAGGCAGGAACTTAAGGAATTGCAGATTCTTCTGTACCAGCTGATTCAACTTATACATCTGCATTCATTTGTTTATTCTAATCACTGCTTAATAAACTATGTCTTAGAAGTGAAAAGGAAGATTCTTATATTTTTCTGCTTTGATACCTTCAGTCTTTTTTCCTTTTTAAAAAATTTTTTATTTGAGTATAGTTGACATACAATGTTACATTAGTTTCAGATGTACAACACAGTGATTCAACATCCCATTATATGTTATGCTATACTCACAACAAGTGTAGCTGACATCTGTCACCACACAATGCTATTATAATATCACTAAGTATACTCCCTATGATGTAGCTTTTATTTTCACACCTTATCCATTCCATAACTGGAAGCCTGTATCTCCCACTCCCCTTCGTCCAACCACAGTGGAATTTAAATAGGAATCAATAACAGGAAATTAACTGGAAAAATCCCAAATGCTAAGAAATAACTCAAACACCATAAAAATAGAAATAAGAAAATTCTTGGAACTTAAAATTCATGAAAATATGACAGATCCAAATGCGTGAGATTTAGCTAAAGCGGTGTTCAGAGGGAAATGTATAGCTTTCAATGTTTATATTAGAAGAGAAGAAAGGTTAAATATCAGTGATCTAAGCTTCTACTTCAAAAAGCTAGGAAAAGAACAGCAAACTGAACTCAAAAAAAGTAGAAATAAGGAAATAATGTGAGTGGATAAGTCAATGGAAAAAAGAAAGCAGACATATTACAGAGAAAATCATCAAAGGTTGGTTCTTTGAAAAGATAACCCCTTGACAAGCCTGATTAAGGAATGTAAAAAGGAAACACAATCTATAAATATCAAGAATAAAAGAGTAGATTTCATTATAGATAACCCAGACATTAAAAAGATAATAATAGGACATAATGAATAACTTAATGCAACTACATTTGAAAATTCAGATGTAATGGGAAACTTCCTTGAAAAGATGACTTATTAAAATGGACACAAGACCAAATAGAACATGAAGGGCTGTGTACATAATAAAGAGATTGAAATTGAAATGAAAAACCTTTCTGCAAAGATAATTCCAGGCCCAGATGCCTTCACTGGCGAATTCTAGCAAACATTTAAAGAAGAAATAAAAATAACAACAGAGTGTACAAAGTCTCTTCAGATAAATGGAAGAGGGACACTCCCCAACTCATTTTATGAGGCCAATGTAATCCTCATACCAAAGCATGACAAAGATATTACAAGAAAACAAAACTATAGACTAATATCCCTCATGAGCATAGATGCACAATCTTTAACAAAACATTAGCAAACTGAACGCAGCAATATATAAAAAGGATAATATATTGTGACTAAGTAGTTTGTATCCCAGATATACAGATTGTTTAACAACAGGAAAAAAAATCAGCTGAACTTACCACATATACAAAATAAAGAAGAGAACCCATGTATCATCTCAATAGATGCAGAAAAAAAGCATTTGACAAACTTTAATACTCATTCATGATAAAAATTATCAGCAAATTTGGAATTTCCTTAAGGCAAGGGCATCTATAAACAGCAGAGGCAACAGCACACTTAACGGTGAAATATTGAATACTTTATTACTGAATCATGGAACAAGATAAAAATATTCACCATCATCACTTCTATTCAACATTGTATTGCAGGCCAATGTAACAAGAAAAAGAAATAAAAGCTACAAATATAGGTTGTAAAAAAGAGCATTATTTGCACATG
Source organism: Leopardus geoffroyi (assembly GCF_018350155.1). Lineage (NCBI taxonomy): Eukaryota > Metazoa > Chordata > Mammalia > Carnivora > Felidae > Leopardus > Leopardus geoffroyi. Next base: position 31,967,144 of record NC_059328.1, read on the forward strand.
ACATAATTTTTTACATAAACCATTCCTCTCCCACCTACAAAATCTACTTAAAATTTAAAAATGAGGGCACCTGGGCATCTTAGTTGGTTACACATCTGGCTCTTGACTTCGGATCAGGTCATGATCTCACGGTTTGTGAGCTCGAACCCCACAATGGGCTCTGAGCGACGGTGCGGAGCCTGCTTAGGTTTCTCTCTCTATCACTTTTTCTCTGCCCCTTCCCCACTTGTGCGCTCTGTCTCTCTCTCTCTTTCCCTCTATCAAAATAAAGAAATAAACTTAAAAAAAATTGGAAAGGTCACTAGATATAATCCAATATACAAAAATCTATTTCTATATATACTAATAATTAGAAAATGAAATTTAAAAACCCTAAATCAAATACTCAGTGAAAGATATGCAATACAATCACACTAAAAACTGTAACACATTCTAAGAGAAATTAAAGAAGATCTAGATAGCACATGGTCATGAAGAGATCTGTCACTTTCAGGGTTTAGAAGACTCAAATTGCCCTCTCAATGCTCATCAAATTGATTTAAAGAGTCAATGCAATTCCAATCAAAATCCCAGCAGTTTTTCTGTAATGTGTGTGTGTCCAAATTACCAAGTTAATTCTAAATTTTATTAGGAAATGCAAAGGATCTAGAATAGCCAAGTCAATCTTGATAAGGAACAGCAAAGCTGGAGGGAATACTTACATCATTAGATATCAAGACTCATTATAATAGAGTAATGAAGACATGTGATACTGGTGTTAAAGACAGATAGTCAAATGGATCAATGGAACAAAACAGAGTCCAGAATTAGACCTACATATCCACAGTCATCTTATTTGTGACAAAGGTGCCCCTGAAACTGTATGGTGGTGGTGGTGGTAGAGGGCAACACGACTTCTTCAATAAAATTGTGCTGAGTCAAATAGATATCCACATGGAAAAGAATGAGACTTGAACCCTACACTTCATATTAGATATGAAAATTAACATGAAATCTAAAACATCAAACATTTCCAAGAATACAGAGGGCACTATCTTCAAAACTTTGGTGGAAGCAAGATTAAACATGGCATGCAAAGCATTAATTACAAAAAAACTGACCCATATGACTTCATTAAAATAAAAAATTCCTGTTCCTCAAAAGACAACATTAAGAAAGCAAAAGTGAAACCTAGGGAGTGGGAAAGGATACACAAAACACGTAGGTCAGAAAAGTAATATCCAGAAAATATTCAAAATCTCCTAAAAGCATGGAATAAAAAGAATGACATTCCACTTGTAAAAAGATGACACTGGAAGAGCCATGTCACAAAGCTGAATATACAAATAGCCGATAAGGACATGAAAAGTTGCTGAACATTATTGGTTACCAAGTAAAGTGCAAATTAAAGCTGTGAGACACTACATCTTCCCCAAAACTGCTAAAATGGAAGGTCTGACAGTACCTGAATCGGTGAGGAGTACCAAGCAACTAGCACACTCGTGCATCGCTGATGGCAATGGAAATCACTCTGGAAAACCACTTGGCTTTATGCTCTTCCCCAGCAATCCCACACCTTGGGATATACCCAAGAGGAACGAGTGGCACAACCACCAAAAGACATGTACTAGAATGTTCACAGCAGCATTTTTCAGAAGACTCCCTGGGAGGGATTTCAGGCATTATCTAAAAGGTCTGAAGATACACATACTCTATGATTCAGCAATTCCGATCTCAGGTATAAACTCCAGAGACATTCTTGAGCATGTACACTTAACATACATGTAAATGAATGGTTATAGCAGTGTTATCTGTAGTAACTGAAAACCTGACATGATCCAATGCCCATTATCAGTAAAATGTACTTTTAAAAAAACATAGTTTTCAGAGTATGGTCTGAGAACTCCTTCCTTGAAATCCTTTTGGGGGTCTGTAAGATGAAAATTATTTTCATGATACTAAGCCATTATCTCCTCTTTTCACTCTCACTCTGTCACATGGAGTTTTCCAGAGGCTATATGTGTGATATCTTCATTCTGACAGCTAATGGAGTATGTATTTGCATAATATACAAGTATTTTCTTATGTTTTAAAAAGTTCTAGGTTTTAATTTCTAACACAGTGATATGGATAACCCCCAGAAAGACCTTGGGGTCTTAAGGGATACAAAAGTTTCCTGATACCAAAGGATTTGAGAACCACTGATCTCTAATTATAATCACTTCCTTGCCTTTCTTTTTCCAACACACTTACCCAGAAAAAACCCCAGTCTAATTCTCTACCTGTTCCACACCCAAACCTCAGTAACTTAACATGCCAAATGTTTAAACTGATTACTGTAAACCCTAAGATTGCCCCCTATATCTCTAGTAACAGACTATGGAACCTGAGCTGGGCAGGGAGGTAAGTCATTTATTTACTTTGGAGTTCCTGCCATCACATGACAAGGTGCCAAGTTCCTAGCTGGGGCCTAGCACATGTTTGTAGAATAAAAAAAAGAAAACAGATATAAAAGATGAACTGAACAGGGCTTTACCTGGCCTTCTAACAGTCAGAAAATAGTTGTTTTTCCTCCTTCTTCTCTTTTCCCTTAAGGCTAGATATAAAAGTCCATGATGCCAACTGCTAAAGAGGTTGCCCTCTCCAGCCTGAAAGATCTGGGCAGAAGAAACTAACCAGTTATATTTAACAGTTCAGAAAAATCAGGGCATGCAGGTCATGTGTGAGAAGCTAGCACTGAGATTAAACTTCATACTAATTTAAAAGCTTCTTGATAATGGATTTCTTAAGCTGTCCTTAGGGATTCCAGGATTTGGAAGTTCTTCCCATCAGGAAGCCCTATTCTGCCACATTCTAACTTAATTATCCTAGTTGGAAAAAAAAAAAATTAGAGTGATATCAGGGGACTGGGGATCTAATTCTAGTTCTGTCCCTTATGGTATGACCTTGAGTGTGTCATTTAAGCACAATCTTTTCTTATTTTTCCAAATGTAAATAATTAAATAATTTAATGACTGCCCTACTTCAGAGAGAAATGAAAGATCAGAATATTCTCCAACACATTTTGATGCTACTGAGTTTGACAGCATCATACCCTTAACTGACAAAATTCTTGGACATTCATGTGGCCTTCCTAACAATCTTGTGAAAGCTGCATATTATTCTCCTTTGACAACTAAGGAGAGCAAGCCTTGGAGAAGTGAAGGGGCAGAGCCAGGCAAGATTCTAGTCTTTGGAGTCTTCACTGGCACACATTCTGCCATATAGCCTAGGAGGAAGAAAGCAATCTCTCTTCCTTCAGGAGCCCGGGATGGGGCAATTCATATGTTAATTAGTTGACCACAGCAGTTGAAAATTTAGTAAATTATCTCAAGTGAAAAAAACCCCAACAGGATTGTTGTCCTAGAAAAGCACAATGTTGAGAAGGTTAGTAATCTTTACACAATTAATCACGATTCAGTGGGTATGGACTGGTGTAGAGAAGGCACAAGACAAACGTGGAACACACTGATCAGTAAGTAATAGGGATGCTCAGAAGATGATGGGGTCATGCCAAGAGGACACAGGAGCCAACTTCAAGGGGTTTCCACTGGCCAAATCTGGAACATTTTGAGCATCAAAACAAATAATGATAATAAATTATTATTGAATCAACTAAGTGTGGGTCCATCCTGATGTAACTAATGCATAAATAAAACACAGACGAGAAGGGAAAGCTGTTGCTTATAGTAGAACCCCAACTAATAAATGTGGAAGAAGTGAGGGAATTAGAAAATAGCCATTTGGGTAATAACTGATTCAGGCAAGACTCATCAACAGATGCTAAAACGATTGGGTGAAAATTTGGTGAGAAACAGGAAATTTATAGTCTCAAAGTATTTCTCCACTGGAGGAATTTCTCCACAAGATTATTAATTAATTACAAAGGAATGAACTGAAAAACTTGGTAGATACCGCCTTAACCAAGTAACCAAAGTTACTGCGGTAATGGGACAAACACATATCCTGTATCTCCAAATGTGATACTTTGAGAAGAATGTCACCTCAAGCTCTGTGCTGACAGCTCTGCTTTGGATTCTGCGTCTCCCTGTCTCTCTGCCCCTCCCCGGCTCACACACTCTCTCTCCCTCACTCTCTGTCTCTCTCTTTCTCAAAAATAAATTAAACATTAAAAAATGTATAACTTGAAATGTATAACCAAAAATATATAGTCTAACCATGAGATAATATCAGACAAACCCAAATTGAGCCTCTGTCTATAAGATAACTGAACAAACATTTATAAAGAAATATTGAGGTCATGAGAGACAAGGAAGAATGATGGAAAGACTGTTCCAGATTAATGGAGACTAAAAAGACATGACAATTAAGTGCAACTCATGAACCCAAATTTTCCTTTCCCAAAAGGGCATTATTGGGACGATTGGCAAAATAGGAATAAAGTTTATAAATTAGCTACTGGTATTGTATTGATATTAATTTTCTGGTTTTAATAATGTTAAAAGGCCTACAGATTAGCTCTAAACACCATATCAGTGTTAGTTTTCTGATTTTTTTCTAAGATTTTATTGTTAAGTAATCTCCACACCCCATGAGGCTTGAACTCACAACCCCAAGATCAAGAGTCATGTGCTTCACTGAGTCAGCCATGCACCCCTAATTTTCTGATTTTAATAATAGTACTATGCTTATAGAAGAGCATGCCCTTGCTTTTGGAAAATATACACTGAAGTCTTTAATAGTAAAGGGACATTATTACACAAGTCATGATCAAATGGTTCAGAAATATGTATTACTTATTTAGAGAGCCTAATAGTGCAAATGTGATAAGTGTTAGTATTTGGAGAATTCTTTCTTTAAAAAATTTTTTAAGTTTATTTATTTATCTTGAGAGAGAGGGAACAGGGGCAGAGAGAGATGGAGAGAATCCCAAGCACTGATGGTGCTTGATGCACTGACAGTGTGGAGCCCATTGTGGGGCTCCATCTCCTGAACTGCAAGATCATGACTTGAGCCAAAATCAAGAGTCAGATGCTCAATCTGTAAAGAACTTGCCAAACTCCACACCCAGAAAACAAATAATCCAGTGAAGAGATGGGCAGAAAACATGAATAGACACTTCTCTAAAGAAGACATCCAGATGGCCAACAGGCACATGAAAAGATGCTCAACGTCACTCCTCATCAGGGAAATACAAATCAAAACCACACTGAGATATCATCTCACGCCAGTAAGAGTGGCTAAAATGAACAAATCAGGAGACTATAGATGCTGGAGAGGATGTGGAGAAACGGGAACCCTCTTGCACTGTTGGTGGGAATGCAAACTGGTGCAGCCACTCTGGAAAACAGTGTGGTGGTTCCTCAAAAAATTAAAAATAGATATACCCTATGACCCAGCAATAGCACTGCTAGGAATTTACCCAAGGGATACAGGAGTGCTGATGCATAGGGGCACTTGTACCCCAATGTTTATAGCAGCATTTTCAACAATAGCCAAATTATGGAAAGAGCCTAAATGTCCATCAACTGATGAATGGATAAAGAAATTGTGGTTTACATACACAATGGAATACTACTTGGCAATGAGAAAGAATGAAATATGGCCTTTTGTAGCAACATGGATGGAAGTGGAGTGTTATGCTAAGTGAAATAAGTCATACGGAGAAAGACAGATACCATACGTTTTCACTCTTATGTGGATCCTGAGAAACTTAACAGAAGACCATGGGGGAGGGGAAGGGGAAAAAAAAAAGTTAGAGAGGGAGGGAGGCAAACTATAAGAGACTTTTAAAAACTGAGAATAAACTGAGGGTTGATGGGGGTGGGAGGGAGGGGAAAGTGGGTGATGGGCATTGAGGAGGGCACTGTTGGGATAAGCACAGGGTGTTGTATGGAAACCAATTTGACAATAAATTTCATATTAAAAAAAACTCAAGGAATTAAAGCTGCTTATCAATTGGAAAAAAAAAAAGTCAGATGCTCAACAGGCGCCCCTGGAAAATTCTTTGTATTACTATTGTAATTTTTCTGTAAAGCTGAAATTACGTCAAAATAAAGTTTTAAAAGAGATTCATGTGGGGCGCCTGGGTGGCACAGTCGGTTAAGCGTCCGACTTCAGCCAGGTCACGATCTCGCGGTCCGGGAGTTTGAGCCCCGCGTCAGGCTCTGGGCTGATGGCTCAGAGCCTGGAGCCTGTTTCCGATTCTGTGACTCCCTCTCTCTCTGCCCCTCCCCCGTTCATGCTCTGTCTCTCTCTGTCCCAAAAAAATAAATAAACGTTGAAAAAAAAAAAATAAAAGAGATTCATGAATGTGGTACCAAAATGTACACATACACAGGGGATATAAGAACCTGGAGTGGGGAGTGCCTAACTCTGCAAGGGAAGGGACAGGGGGCTAGGGAGACAGGCAAGTGAGACTTGTCAGGCAAGATTTCAAGGAGACAATTTAACAAATCTTTGAAGAATGAATAGATCTTGCATTAGGAAAAGGGCAAGGGTGGAGGGTGAGTAAGGGTACTTCAAACATAGGAGACAGGATGTAGAAAGGCATAGAGCTGTAAAAAAGGGATGGTTATATGAGGACCCATGGGTAGTTCTGTATGGCTTAAGTCCATACAAAGGAGAAGCAGAGAAGGTTAGAGACAGAGACTGAAGCCAGCTTGAGAAGAGTCCATAGGACATTTGAGGAGCTCTAACGCACAAAGACTCTGCCAAGAGATGCAGTGGGTACTATGGCCCTCCGTCTGGAAAAAGTAATGGTGAGGTGCATCGTAAAGACAAAAGTACATCTAAGGCAGGGCAGTAGCACATAAAGTTTATAGAACTGGTCTCCCCTCCTTGAAAAATTTCTTCTGATATGTGCACATAGGTGTGTATCTAATCCTTACTCCCTTGCTATAATAATGACTAATAATGTTGCTAAAAGGCAGACAAACTGTTAAGACTAAGAATGGAGAAAAGAAGCAGTTTACAACTGGATGCCCCTAATGACGGAGTTAAATTTGCTTAAAAGGAACTGATATTTATTGGGCGCTTACTGTAAAATACACGGTACAGCTATGGACAATCATCATCATCAATAACATTTGGTTCGGTGCATAAGATGCAGTATATACTGGTAGTTAAAACAATGGGTTTTGAAGTCTTGCCTACGAGGCAAATATTATTTCTATTTAACGGATGAAGCTACTGAAACCTGAGTAACTTGGCCAAGGCCACGTAAGTAAGGAGGCAAGGCTGGAATTCAAATCCAGGATGTCTGACTCCAAAACCCTTGCTCTTTCCTTCATACCATTCACTCATTTGTTCATTCATTCATCCAGAAAACATTCTGTATGAGGAATATATTGCATGGTAGGGAGGCTCCACAGTATGAACCAGGGGTATAAGTATATAAATTAATCTCTGATGGCGGTAAGTGCTATGAAGAAAAAACAGAGCAATGTGACAGAGAAGACAGAAAGATAGTCAAGAAAGGCTCTTTGAGCAGGTGACATTTGACCTGAGACTGGTGTGACAGGAAGGAATCAGCCATGTGAGGATCTAGGGCAGAGTGTCCCAGCAGAAGAGACAGCAGGTGTAAAGGCCTAAGAAAATAATGAGCTTGACTTGTTTAAGAAACAAAAAGAAGGCCAGAGAGACTGCAGCAGGGTGAATCAAAGAAATAAAATGGCACAAGAGGGAGTCAGAAAAATAGGTGGGGTCAGATCATGCAGGGCCTTCTGGGTCATGGTAAGAACATGATCTAATTTCCTTTTGAAAAAGAGCTCCCTGGACGGTCTGCAGAGAATGGAAACAGAGACATCAGTTAGGATGATGGTCTGTAGAAGTCCATGCAGGTAACAGTGGCAGAGGTTAATGTGACAGCTGTGGGGGTACAAATAAGTGGATAAACACAAGATGGGTTTTGTAAGCAGGGGGAGGTAAAGAATAACTGAAGATGAATTTTAGGGTTTCGATCATTTTCCAAACAGGGAAGACTAAAGGAGTAGAAGGTTTGGGAGGAGACAGGTTGGGACTTGAGAATCTGTTCTGGCCGTATCATGTGCTAAATGACTTAGATATTAGAGATAACAAGTAGATAGTCAAATAAATGAGTCTGGAGTTCTACAGAAAGGTCAAGGGTAGAGATATAATTTTGGTAGTAATTAGCATATAGACCATATACGAAGACAGGGGACTGATTGAAATCACTTGGGAGGAGAGAAGACTATATAGCACAGTACAGGAGAGGGCCTAGGACTGAGCCTTGGAGCACTCCAAAAAATAGAGGCTGAAAAGTGAAGGCCAGCCAAAAGAGACTGAGAAGTCATAGAGAGTGGGATAAGAACTGAAAATCTAGAGAGTGTAACATCCCAGGAGCCAAGAGAAGGTGTGGTTCAAGAAGGAGGGAGTGATCAGTTGTGCTGGAAGTTAGAGACACAGCAAAATGAAGTCAGAGAAGGCTTTGTCATCTCGGAGGTCGATGTGTACTTGGTAAGAGCAGCTCACTAGATCAGTGGGGGCTGAAGAGCAGTTGGAGAGGGCTGAAGAGTGAATGGAAGTTAGAAAGAGTGCTTATAGAGGAGTTTTGTTTATTTATTTATATATTTATTTATTTTTTTAATGTTTATTTATTTTTGAGACAGAGAGAGATAGAGCATGAGCAGGGGAGGGGCAGAGAGAGAGGGGGACACAGAATCTGAAGCAGGCTCCAGGCTCTGAGCTGTCAGCACAGAGCCCGACGCCGGGGTCGAACTCACGGACCGCAAGATCATGACCTGAGCCGAAGTCGGACAACTCAACCAACTGAACCACCCAGGCACCCCAGGAGTTTTGTTTTTTTAGACGTTTTATTGTGTGTAGTAGGCAGAATGGTCTTCAGATAGGTTCATACCTTAATCTTGGAACCTATAAATATGTTACATGGCAAGGAAATTTTGCAGGTGTAATTAATGTTGAACTCTTTTTTTTTTTTTTTTAATGTTTATTTATTTTGAAGGGTGAGAGAGAAACAGCACAAGCAAGGGAGGGCAGTGAGAGAGAGGGAGAGAGGGAGACAAAGAATCCAAAGCAGGCTCCAGGTTCTGAACTGTCAGCACAGGGCCTGATGTGGGGCTCAAACTCATGGGACCGCAAGATCATGACCTGAGCCGAAGTCAGATGCTTAACTGACTGAGCCCCCTAGGTGCCCCAAGGCTGAACTCTTAAAATAGGGAGATTATCATAAATTATTCAAGTGGGCCCAGTCTAATCACATGAATCCTTACAAGCTGAGGACATTCTTTGGCTGGAAGTAGGGGAGATGAGGCAGAAAGGGGAGATGAGAGTGATGCAAACAAAGTGTGTGAAGGATTCAACCTTCTGTTTTCACTTTGAAGATGAAAGGGGCCACTAGCCAGGGGACGTAAGAAGTTTCTAGAAGCTAAGATTCTGCCCTCCCTGCCAGACATCAGCTAGCAAGGAAATGGAGTTCCAAGCCTACAACTGCATGGAACTGAATCCTTCCAACAACCCAAATGATCCTGAAAGCAGATTCTTCCTCAGAGCCTTCGGTTAGTGAGAATTCAGGCTGGCTAGACTCTGGCCGTGTGTGACTGGAGCAGAGAACCAATGATCTCATCAGACTTCTGACCTACAGAACTGTGATGTAATAAATTTGTGTTGTTTTAAGCCACCAAGTTTGTAGTCATTTGCTACAGCAGCCATAGGAAATTAATCTGCTGTGAAACTTCAGAGATGCAGGGCAGACACAGTCAAGGGAGAGTTTTGAAAGATGGGGGTCATCAGAACACGTCTGTACGCTGATAAGGATGTTTCAGAAAGGCGGGGTTGAAGGAGAAAACCCGTGAAATAGATGAAGGAGAGGCAAGACAGGATGTAACAAAGAGAACAAGAGGAGGGCTGGTTTTTCATAAGGGCAGGGACTCTTCATCTACTGCGGTAACAAGCAAGCACCATAAACTGTGCTGTGGCCTCCCTACACTGCTCTGTACCAGCCTGTCTGTCACTGGGCAATCGATGGTGATACTGAACCCTTCTCTTTGAAATGTTCTTTTGGCCCCTTAAATGTAATTCATTCAGATTCCAAAGACCTCTTTGGAACACGGATGTGGGAGTATACTCAACATCTCTTTAGGGCTTTCTTCATAGTGAATCATTCCAGTTAAACCTGGGTGGCCAGCTAATACATGTGCTTTGGAGTCATGAAGACTTGGATTTAAATCCACTACATAGTAGGTATGGGACACTGGACAAGTCACAAGCTCTGGGCATTTTTTTTTTTTTTAAATTGGGATTATAATATCTACCTAATAGCACTGTAAGAATCACGGATCATGTAAATTACCTTATACAGTACCCATCACAGAGGAGATGCTCCTACTCAGCCCATTCTTTTACTTTTTAGCAGTACTCTTCTACGGTGCAAAAATACTGGCAAATAATACACTGATAGAGCCTACCAGTAAGACTGGCATGATTCGACAATCAGACTTATTGGAAAGTCTATGGGCTTTGGAATCAGAATGATCTGGTTCCTACTTTGAGTCTGCCATCTCCAAGCGGTTTAATTTTGTACAAGTCATTTAACATTTCTGAGCTTACTATCTCCTTTGGGAAAGGGGGATAATCTCACTCATAGCACTGTCTGAAAATTATATGTGAAGCTATAGTAAAGTGCCCAAGACATCTGAGCTCCACAACCAATGTTTATTTTCTTCAGTTCTCAACCCTCAGAGCAAATGAACAAACATATACACGTTCTTACTAGTTTTCTCTTGAGGTCCTAGACTTCTGATAAAATATAGTTGGTGTTTTGTTTTTGTTTTCATTGCTAGTACTAGGCACTACCGCCAGGAGGAGGGAAGTAATGGCAAAAGTGGATAGATAATCCAGGTCTCTTGACTCCTTATCCGATACTCTTTGAACTCACACGTGTGCACACATACACACACAAACACGCATCTTTCCCTTTGGTATACTGGCTTCAAATCCACTCTACCGATTTTTTTTTTAACTTCCCAGCTCTGTTTCCTATCAATCAAACTCTTAATTGTTCCAAACTTTAATTTGCATGATGGACTCATTAATCTAATTGTATTTTGGCTAAATACTACATTAGCATAACTTCACATCTTGGGGGAATAGGAGGGGAGCTGTTCATTCTCTAATTACTTTCATTGTTGTAGGTCTTATCTCTCCAACTAGTTATATAACTTAACCAGAGCATACTTTTTTAGTGCTAGGAAACCCCCCACCCATTTCAAACCTGCAACAGCAGGCTCACTGGACCCATAACAGCAGAGCAATGTCTGGGAAACACCATCTGGACTTCCTCCATATGTTTTATATGTTCTTTGAAATCTGTCATTAGCCCTTGGAATCTAGACCTTGCTGATGCCTGATTTATGCTCTTGGCTTGCTCTCTGATCTACTCTTCAACATTCAGCTTTGGTAACTGGCCTAGAGTCTCTAAGATCTGATTTTGGCCTGTATTTTGTTTTCAGCCATATCACTCTCTTGTCTATGTTGATACCCCAAAGGGACTCTATGGCCAAAGTGATATGGCATGTGTCCTAGCACCCTGAATCACGCTGAGCACACATTAATAATTCATTAAAACGTATCAAACTGGTGGTGGGGGGAAGAAGAGAGGGTGTATACATTAAAGTGGAGCTTGCCCAGCCTCTCAGCAATAGTACAAAGTGTAAAGTCAGCGTGTCAAGTCAGCCTAAAACTGGTCTAGAAACGGCAGAACTACTCACTAACACTTTCCTGAGGAATAAGACACAAGCAATGAAAGTTTATAGCTGTTTCCATGAAAACAAGTGATGGGTCTCTTTGGTATTCATTACATAACCAACCAATTAAATAAAACCAAATATATTGGAGGAAAAGACCAAGAGACCTGCGGGGGTGGGGGGGGGGGTGGGGGACGGGTCTTAGGAAAACTATTTTGTAAAGCCAGTATTCTGGAAGATCCCAAACCAAAAGATGAAAAGAAATCAGGTAAGGAAGGAATAAAATAAATCCCCAGTATTCACATTCCAATGAACTGTGGCATGCTGAAAAGAACAGTGGCCCAGGACATAGCAAACATAGTTGTGTTTCTGAAACTAAAGTGTTACATCACTTTGGCAAATTTCTCTGTCCTCCATTTTTTATGGTCTGCCATTTCTTCAACATGCATCTCTTCAGAATAAGGGTACTATTATAGATAACCATAATAAACTTGTCATACTGAGTTATAAATATCTCTATACCCCTGCCAAAATAGTGATTACTTATACAGAGTAGAAACTATAGGAAATGCAGGGGGAAACAGAGTAATGATAATAATACTTTAACACTATTCTCGGAATAAGACAAGAGGACAAAACATAAGATAAAGAAGATTAGTCATTCTAAATAGATGTCTACACCTAAGCTCCTGATTCTCCCATCTCTTGCCTTCAAACTTGTTCCTCTTGGTCTTTTCTGCCTCATTCTATCCTCTCAAATGGTTCAAGGATGCAGTCATCCTTGACTCCTCTCTTCTTCTCATACATATTCCATGTCCCATGGGCAGTCAATTCCATCAGCCATAATTTCAAATACTTACAAATTCAGGCCATTGCTCACCATTCCCTCTCCTACTTCCTGGGTTAGGTCACCATTACCTCTAACCTGGGTTAATGCAATAGCCTCCTAAATGGTTTGTCCCTGCCTCTCTTGTCTAATTTCAACATAGCTACCAGAGTGAGTCTTTTAAAACATATCTCAGGTATCAGCATTCCTGTGCTCAAAACCTCCAACACCTTCCTGTCTTACCCAGAGTTAAAGCCAAATCCTTATGCAGACCTGCTGAACCCCATAAGATCTGATTCCTCATTACTTCTCTGACCTAATTTCCTACCACCCTCCCTCCATTACTCTACTTGAATAATACTGTCCTTCCTGCTGTATACACTAACCTAGGGATTTTCAAACTACCTGGTCTCAGGACTGTTTTACATTCTTACAATTTTGGGAGATCACAAGGAGCTTTTGTTATGTGGGTTATATCTATGATATTAGAAATTAAAACTGAGAAATTTTAAACATATTAACTTTTTAAATATTTATTTATTTTTGAGAAACAGAGCGTGAGCAGGGGAGGGGCAGAGAGAGAAGAACCGTGAGATCGTGACCTGAGCCAAAGTCAGACACTTAATTGAGCCACCCAAGTGCCCCTAAACATATTCATTTTAAACTTAATAAAACATGTTTATACAACATATTTTTATAAAAACTACTGTATCTTCCAAAAGAAAAAAATTTAGTGAGAATAGCATTGTTTTACATTTTTGCAGATCTCTTTCATGTCTGAATATAGAAGACAGCTGGATTCTCTGCTTCTGCATTTAATTTGTTGCTGTATATCATTTTAGCATTTTATTATCATGATTATTACTATTTTTAAATGTTTATTTAGTTTTGAGAGGGAGAGCAAGACAGAGTGCGAGTGTGGGGGAGGGGCAGAGAGAGGAATCCGAAGGAATTCGGACCCAGAATCCGAAGCAGGCTCCAGGCCCTGATCTGTCAGCACAGAGGCCGGCACGAAGCTCAAACTCGTGAACCATCAGATCATGACCTGAGCTGAAGTCGGACGTTTACCTGACTGAGCCACCCAGGCTCTTTAGTTGCTATATATCACTTTGATTGAACTATATGAAGTACGTGAAGAAAATATATATTCATGGAGATATGTAGTTAGAAAAGGGAGGTATATTTAAAAGGAATTTTCAAGTAATTGTGGATATTCTCTTTAATATTATACCAAAACTCAACAAGTGGTAGTTTCTTAAATGTCAGTTGAAACATGGAATCTGAAACCTTACCAATGAACTCTGTTAATGTTAAAATCCACTGGTCAATCTTATACTTTGAACGGATCTTCCTTCCAAAGTACACATGCATGATTCTGTAACATCACGTACCGGTCATTTGGAAAATATTGTTTCACTGAGTTATGCAGATTTTCCAATGTTGGCACATTTATTATGCAATATCAAAAATTCACAATACTCGACATCATCAAAATCCTATCAGAAAAATCGGTATTAAGTACTGGGAAGCTGTCAAGATCTTGATGGCAGACACAAGTTTTCCAAAATTTGAATTTACATTTGAAAGCTTGAATTTTATCACTGTCAACAAATGCTATTAGTTGTTTTCCTTGAAGTGACAGGCTCACTCAGTTCATTTTTGAGAAAATGTCTGCCAATACCAAAGCTGAACAACCACAGTTTGCCTGTTGGGTCATTCTTCCAAGTGAAAATGCTGATCCATAAAAAAAGGAGATAGTTCAGCTGATGGCTCAATTTTACAAGGGCTTTTTCTAGAGGCGACCAAGTACTTTGGTGTGCAACAGAACTGCTTTATTCATACTTCCCATTTCCTCACACAGAATATTAAAAAGAGAGGTACTCACAGCTTGGAATTTGACAAAATTAATAAATTTTACTGTTTCATCAAGAGCACTGGCAAGTGAGCCTGGCTTCTCCCCACCTCATCCCAAAAGGTGGCAGTGAAAGGTATTATTATCACTAGAGTTTGGTGCCACGGCCTTAACTTGTGCCAAGGAGCCAGCAGTTTTGCTCACCATCGCTTTTGCACCATCAATGCAAATATCAGCTTAGTGAAAAAGGTAAATAGAGTCAGTGTTATTCTAAAAATACTTTTGAGCTCAGATCCTGTGAAAGCATCTTGGGGATGCCAAGGATCCAAGGATCACAGTTTGAGAACTGCACTAAACACGCTATTGCTCTTCTGCACTTAAACTTGAAGCTCCCTTTGCCAGGAAAGAATTTTTTTGTTTTTGCTCAGCTATCCATATGGTACCTTTCAGTGAGATTTTCCCCAATCATCCTATATAAAATAATACCTCCACTCACCCTCTGCCTCCTCCCACCCCCTGGCACACTCCATCCCCCTCCTTCCTGAGTACTCAATCTTTCTACAGAGAAACTATCACTCACTATTTTCCACCTCTCCCAACTAGCATAGAGATTCCTAAGGGCAATGCTGTTATTGCCACCTCCTAGAATTGCCCTTTATACACGGTAGATGCTCAATAAATCTCAGTTGAGTGAATGAATGTAACTCATAATCTAGCATTTGATTCTAAGATTCTGGTTTGCTTAGACTGCTTTCTTAGTGGTTCATGTCTTACTTCCCTAACTCCAAGAGCAGAGGTTAATCTACATTCCATGTAATCCCCAAAGCTTCTGGCACTTGTCTTGGACATACTATGCATATTCTCTTCTCTAGAGATTATTTGCAGTTCCAGAGTCAACTCTGGGTATCGCCAGTATGTATATATGTGGAATGACAGAAAATTGACAAAAATTTTTAGCTACTTCTTTCTGGTTTGCAACAATTTCTATTGTATAAACACTGTAATTGGTATATAACAATCATGACCTCAACTCACTGGCTCTGTTTCCTACCCCAAAACATGTGGGAAGCAGAAAAAAAATTGCCATTCTGATGCTGTTTTCTGGTTGGTTTTAAGCAGAAGGTTCTTGGTTTAACATGCAAAGGCTTATTTTTAAAATGCACACAATTGGCTCAGTGCAGCCAAGATCCTTAAACATATTCCAAATTAAAAAAATTTTTTTAACCTTTATTTATTTTTAAGAGACAGAGACAGAGAATGAGCAGGAGAGGAGCAGAGAGGGAGGGAGACACAGAATCTGAAGCTGGCTCCAGGCTCCAAGCTGTCAGCACAGAGGCCGGCGTGGGGCTCGAACTCATGGACTGTAAGATTATGACCTGAGCCAAAGTCAGACGCTTAACCAACTGAGACACCCAGGTGCCCCATCCTTAAACATATTCTCTATCTTTCACTTAATCTTGCATTTCTGGGAGGCTAACTTAAGGATATGTTCCTCAGTATTGAAAAAAATGTCTTAAATAGGTTTATCATAGCATTATTATTAAAGAAAATTTGGATCATCAAAGTAGGGGAATAATTAAGCAAAGAGTTACATATCTATTCAAATTATGTAATCATTAAAAATGATGGCTATAAAGACTGTATAATAACACAGAACCAGGCAGATGATAAAACGTTAAGCAAAAAACTATAAAAATATAATATTCAGTGTGATTAAATTATATTTCAAAAAATTATTTGTAAAGAATAAAAATCAGAATAAAATATACAAGTTGTTAACAATGGTAAAGGAGAGGAGGAAGATGGGAGGCTCAGATGAACAGATCAGGTCCAATAACAAAGACAACTGTATGGACAAACAGACACTAACCTTTTATGCCTTATTCCAATCACTAACTGGATGACTTACCCAAAACAGAATGTTAGAGTATTACGACTCCTTTTTTTTTTTTTTAAAAGATGGAGAAACTAAACATTGTAGAGAAAAAAATGTTTGCTTAAAAATCTCCCAGGAAGTTAACGGCAAAGCTGGAGCTGGACCCATGGATATTTGAATGTGATGTGTGATTCTGAAATACGCTGTGGTTTCTTCCTTCGTAAAATATATAGTAGTACTTACCTAAGGGGCTATTGTCAAGGTAACATGAAATAACACAGGATGGGACCACTACAGCACTGGCTGCATGGTATTCAATAAACATTAGCCTCTTTCCCTTCTGACTCTGGTGAACTGTTACTGTGCTGCTACATGGGAGGTTGAGGGGCAGAGCAGGTTGGAGAGGGTTGGAAACAAAAGAAAAGAGGACAGCAGCCAATGGGCCCCTCTGGCAGAACAGTACTTGCGATCCTGATGGTTTTGGGACCCGGCATCGCTGTTATAGCAGAAGATAACAGCCAATGGGAGTCCTGTCCGAAGACTAAAGTGGGCCCACTAAAGACTAAAGAGCACAAGACAGGCCATTGTCCTGTCTCCCTCTCCCCTGCTGTATGTGCTCATTCCTCTCACGCTGATAATTAGTATGAAACCATTCTAAAGCTTTCTACTTCATAGAGAGTAATTTGGGCCGTATCTGGGACCAGCTGCTTTTGGCGATGCACACATTAGCAGTAATTTCTGGCCTTTTAACCTAGTCCAAAGAAATGCCATTTCTTCACATGCTAGTCTTTAATCACTATGGGAACCTTCAGTTCTGCTCCAACTCTGGCAATCTGCAGTATGTCTAAGGATACAAAAGGGCAAGTATACTTTACCTAAAACAATGGATGTACAGTAGTTATTTTAGTGTCTTTGAAACAAAAGGTATCTTTAGACATCAAGGAGACCTGTCAGGAGCTGGCTCAGAGTGCTGTGCCTTTAAGGTTGGAAGAAATTGTATCTTTTGTCACAAATTCATCTGAACAACTGGTCTTCCTGATTTGCAACTGTTGACTGATTTCAGATTTAGTTTTCTAGTTTCTGTATCTGCTTATGCTTAGATCTGCCATATTCGGCTGACAACATGTCTATCTCTAACTTCGCATTTATTCCATTTATTTAGTTTGACATCAAGCCCATGATTTCCCCAGCATCTTATCTTAGACTGCTTCCAGTTCTACGATTCTCTAGCATTGAAAGATTAAAGGAATGTGGCTTTAAAAGAGCACGGCTTTTCCCAGAGAAATTGTCCCTTGAATATTTCAAACTCACTTCTTTTGCTCCCATCCTGCCTGCCACTACCTTAAATATGATTCTTATCATCTCTTGCCTTAATCACCGAAATGGCCAACTAGCTGGTTTCCCAGCCTCTAAGTTACCCACTCCCACCATTACCTCTATCCCTTACCTGACAGGTCATAGGGATCTGTTTACAACACAAACATGATCATGTCACTGCTTTGGTTAAAACACTTGAATGGTCTCTTCTTACTTGCTGGGTTAGGTCCCTCTGAACAGGCCCTGCTTATTACCTTACCTCATCTGATTTTAGTTTTCTGATATATGCCCTGTGTGTCAGTTTTCAGGATTATCTCTCCCTGGCTTGTGCCTTGTACATGTGAGCTCCCCTCGAATGCCCCTTCCAAGCACTTCTTCAGGTGGCTATCAACTCTAAGTGTCCTTTGGCAAATAACACAAATCTCAAGAAGCCCTCCCCAACTTCCCTCTTTTCACCGATTCAATCTGAACGGTATTATTTTGAAACTTCATTTGTTTCTGGGCAACTCTTAAATATTTCACTCTAAGTTTAACAACAACTATTTTATAAGCACTTATGTAACACATAACTTACAAGTATTTATGTAATACACATAAACTTAAACTGTTTTAATATGACCCATGAAAGACTCTCCTTCTTTATCACCCTATGAAAAACACATATCATCTAATAGCAAACCCAAATAAAACTTGAAGAAGTGACTTACTCTTACTATGCATCAATTTCCTTGTTTATTAAAATAACAGCATCAGACTAGAATGACTAATAACTCACATTTTTTGGAGAGCTTAGAATGCGCTGGCTGTTGCTCTAATATATGAACTCATTTAACTCCTTACAACAACTCTGTGAGTAAGAAATATTATTGCCTCCATTTTACAGATGAAGAAACTAAGGCTAAGAGAGGTTAACATAAGTTGTTCTAAGTCACACAGCTAGCAAATCTCTAAAAAGATCCTTCCATTTTGGAAGTTCTATGAGAATTCTATGGTTCTAAAAAATATTCAAATCTAAACTAAATGCAGAAGAAAGTCAAATCAGCAACAATTGTTTCTACTTTACATTCTATTTATCCATATCTCATCTCCCCTAATGAAACTATACTCCCTGTTATACCTAGCATACTTGCGAATACACAGTAGGAACTCATTAAATATTTCGGAATAGATTGCTGAATTTTCCATTTTTAGCCTCATATATTACACTAAAAGGCCAGGTATAGGTCAACAGACATTACTGGGATAAGTAATAAGATAAAGGAAATCCAATTGCTTCTCCATGTTAATGTGGAAAATAAAATTAATTTTTATTTTATAAAAATTTATAATTTTTATTTTTATATAAATTTATAATTTTTATAAAAATTTATAATTTTTATTATATATAAATATAATACTATTTAAAAATTTCAATGGGGTTAGGGCTAGCTCCTGCCAAGTTAATCAAGATGAGAATATTATTTTATTTGAGATATAGTAACATAATTCTGAAAAAAAAAGACACACATAAACAAGTGAAAGCCAAAAGAAGAAAAAGTGTGGTGATACACTGTCACTAAAAAGTACAAGTAACCAGGGGCACCTGGGTAGCTCAGTAGGTTAAATGTCTGATTCTTGATTTCAGCTCAGGTCATGATCTCACGGTTTGTGAGACTAAGCCCTGAGTTGGCCTCTTCACCGACAGCGTGCAACTTGCTTGGAATTCCCTCTCTCCCCGCTCTTGGCCTCCCCCCACCCCCACCCTGTGTATGCTCTCTCAAAATAAATAAATAAACGTTTTTTAAAAAGTACAAACGGGGCGCCTGGGTGGCTCAGCTGGTTAAGCGTCTGACTTCAGCTCAGGTCATGATCTCTCAGTTCATGTGTTTGAGCCCTGTGTTGGGCTCTGTGCTGACAGCTCAGAGCCCATGTCTTCCTCTCTCTCTGCCCCTCCCCTGCTCATTCTCTTTCTCTCTCTCAAAAATAAGTAAACATTAAAAAAAAAAAAAAAAAGTACAAGTAACTAGATAGGCGCTATACGCCCTTATCCAAATAGGCTTCCAGGTGGTATAAAGCAGAGAGACAGGCTACTGAGAGCTATTCCAAGAGTGGGAAGAAAAGACAGGCAAACTTGCATGTATTCAAAATATCCTTGGGGGATCCTACCCAGTGCCCCAGACGGCTTTCTTCTTCCCTTTTACTTCCATGAACGTTAAATTTCCTAGGAATATCTCAATTGGCCTAGTTGACTGCACAATTATATAATATATACAGGTGGCTCTACTCAATTATGAATGACTTCCCCTGTGAGAGCTACTGTATTTCATTTTCTATGACTGAACAGCTGGTTGTGACTAGCCTGGAAAACGGACTTCTTTTGTCCAGATGTACAGTAACTAGCTATTGGTGCTTTGAAGGGTCTATCTCCCACTCTCGATCCTTCTCCTTCTACACCCAACACGTATCGCAAACTCATCCCCACCTCATGAAAAAGGGCCCTGGAGTTTCCGGTAGGTGTCACCATGCATTTCCAAAATCACTGATGGAAACCTCTCACGTGAGAATCACACTTCACAATTCTCAAATTACTTTCACATCCATTAGCTCAATCTTATTCATGATGATCTCAGACTCATTTACCTAATGGCTATCTCTAAACCTCATTTGAGGCACAAGAGAAATGAAGCGTGGTATAGTAGAAAAAACATGGATTTTGACGTTAGAAACCCATGGAGCTAGGTTCAGGTCCTTGCAAATCACTTAACCCCTTTGAGCTATGGGTTATTATTAGGTTTGGTTGAGATACCGCTTGAGGATGTGGGTATGATAAGCACTGTGTCTGATATAATTTAGGGACCTAACAAATTTTACTTCTTATTCCTGTTGGTAAACTTTCTGAGCTTCAGTTTCTTCCTATGTAAAACAAGGTCAAATACGGTAGTTCCCCTTTCTCCATGGTTCTGCTTTCCATGGTTTCAACTATCCATGCAGGCTGGAGGCAAATGATCCTTCTTCTGATGTACCAAAGTCTACAGTACCTAACACCATCACAACGTCCCCCTTATTCACTTCATTTCACCTCATTAAGTAGGTATTTTATCATCTCACACCATCACAAGAAGGGTGAGTACAGTACAAGAAGATACTTAGAGACACCATATTCACATAACTTTAATTACAGTATAGTGTTAAAACTGTTCTATTAAATTAGTACTGATTGTTAATTTCTTACTGTGTCTAACTTTACCATAGATACATATGTATAGGAAAAAGCATAATACATATACTGATAGGATTCAGTATCATCTGTGGTTTCCAGGCATCCACGGGGATCTTGTACTGTATTTCTGATAAGTGGATGGTGGCGGGGAGGGGGGATTACGATCCTGCAAACCCCGCAGGTGGTTTGGAACCTTCTATGTGACATTGAAAAGGTTAACTTCCTTTCTTATTAAAATAGTGCTCATTGAACATCTTTTTATTTTTTTATTTTTTTTATTTAAAAAAAAAAATTTTTTTTTTCAACGTTTATTTATTTTTGGGACAGAGAGAGACGGAGCATGAACGGGGGAGGGGCAGAGAGAGAGGGAGACACAGAATCAGAAACAGGCTCCAGGCTCTGAGCCATCAGCCCAGAGCCTGACGCGGGGCTCGAACTCCCGGACCACGAGATCGTGACCTGGTGAAGTCGGACGCTTAACCGACTGCACCACCCAGGCGCCCCTCATTGAACATCTTTCTAAACAACATTATAAAAGGTGGTTAGTTTAATGTAATACCAAAATAGCAGATACACAAAAGGTTAAGCATTTTTATGATTTACATTCTTTTCCGTGGCAAGTTACAAATGAGACTGCCTTTAAAGTATACTCTGACTACTGACCATGGGTATGTGGGAGAACTCAGCTCTAAGGCAGGCTTCCATGTTTCTATACAGCTGATACTATATGATCCCTATTGGTTTGAATGAAGAAAAGCTATCTTTGGGAAAGAGAAGGAATCCTCTTATCTAATGAAAACTTTTCCCGAGGAAAATACTTGGGTGTGTCACAACCTGGACAGTATGATAAAAAAGAACTGTAAAAGCACTTTCCAAATCTTGTGATTTATCGTCCCTACCCTTCAGTAGCAGAGAAATTAAAAAAAAAAAAGGTGCCAGAAAATCCTCCTTTCTAACATGGCCATTATGTCCTGAAGTTTGGTTCAACTTGTGCTGAACCTAGATAAGGGGTAATGGTAAGAAACTACTATAACCATTTTAAGTATATAAAAACAGAGGAAATGCAATCCCTCATTTTCAACATGCTAGGCAGTATAATGCTCTCTTACGGGAAGCGAGAGTGCCAATCCTCTCTGCACTAGTCAGACCATCCCTGATGTGTGGAGTTTGCTCTGGGCACAACACAGTAAGCTGAAATGGGTCAAGAAGAGATCCAAGCTGATGAGGGGCTTAGAAACTATCCAATTTCAGATATAACTGAAGGAAAAAGGCCTGGAGGAACAAGAGTATCAAGAGGTGTCTGAAGAAGGCTTTGGGTGAAACAAGAAACAAAATTAGAGCCAAGAGATAGATACTGGGGGAGAGCAGATTTCAGCTCAAATTTAGCAAGAACACTTTTAGTCATTAGCGCTATCACAAATGAAAAATGTTCACCTCTGGGAGGTTATAATCTCCCTGTCTCTGGAAGAATTTGAGTAAGGGCTGGATATGTAGTTATGGGGACGCTCTCAGGGAGAGGCCTGAATTAGGTGGAGGGTTGAATTTGATAACTTCTGAAGTTCCCTCTAACCCTGAGATTCTAGACTTCTGTGACTTTATTTACCTTCCTGACATCTTATATTTAATGTTAAGGCAAATAAATAAACCTTAACCAAAACAACTTCTAGATAGACGAGAACATGGCAACGAGTGACTCTGAAGCCTTCACATGTTGGGAAGATAAGCTCACGATGGATACAAGTTTCCCAAGATTCTGATTTTCACTTGAAAGTTTAAATTGATCATTTATAGCAAATGCTTATAGGTTGTCTTCTTTAAAGTGACCAGCTCACTTAATTTTGGAGAAAGAGTCTGCCAAATATCCAAGTCGGGTTTTCTTTTAATTATACATGATGTTCCATGAAAAAGTGGCTACTTTAGCTTGCAACTCAAACAATCCCACAAGTGCCTTGTCCTGAGACAACCATTATACTTGGATATGTTAAAGATGGAGAAACTGAACACACAGAGGTTGATTTGAACCTAGATCGTTTGGTCTCTAAAGTTCATGCTCTTCCCACTATTTTATCTTGAAACTGATAAACAAGAGTGTATCCCCAAGTAAAGGAAGGAAGATAATGAACTAAACATGCCTACTTATAATAATGAAGGGTGTCAGAGTATTTTTGACTTCTAGGTTTCTCCAATAATCCTTAAGAGTCTTATTCGCCAAAAAAATTCATTATCAGATCTCTCCTCTCTCTGGCAACAACATAGTATATGGAATTGAAAACTGATGTACAAAATGTTAAGTAAGCCCAACCTGTGTGTGTCTACATGACATAGAACATGAACAATGGGGGGAAAAAGGAGCAGGGGGAAACCCATTTGGTTTATCAGTTTCCTGGACTGGGATCTTGTTTTCACTCACAGCAGTGTATTGTTGGCTTGGCATTGTAATTTAGAGGATGTGTTCTTTATTAGCTTTGCTCAACTTGGCTGGGTTCAGCTATGTGCTGCCAGCTGGGCTGATGCCAAGGCTGAAACTCCACTCCTCTAAATCAAGTTCACTTGATGCAGCATGGGTTGCCTCCTGTTCTGATCCAGCTCGGTTAACACTTTCGGTTCTCCAGATCTAGCTCCTTCTTTCCTGCTGGACTCTAATTCCTACAGCATGGGGGGAAGACCTCTACAACTATAAAGACGTTTCATTTTTCCTGGGAGTTTTTCAACTGATAAATCTATAGAGAGTGGGGGAAAACAGAGGAAAATAAGGTCGTGCATGACAGGACCACAAGCCAACTTTAAGAACCTTCTACTACTGACAAAGGAGTGACTGGCCTTAGCTGTTGAGGGTAATAGGCAAGAGGATTTGGGAGCAATTTCTGCAGGTGTAGGGCTATGCGTTCTCAGAAGATGATCTGTGAATGTGTCTGGTGAAACCGAGGGCCCTCGGTGAAAGCACCCTGTGATGAAGTGCATGCTGGTCAGCCACACAGTCACATGAGCGCAGTCCAGCTTTCCATAGCGTCAGACAATGAATCCCAAAAGCTTGAAACTCCTGCCTTCTTGCTGTATCACCCTCATACTCTTGCTTTTTCTTTGCTCTGTCAAAGAGTTTGCCAAGTTTTCCTCGTCTTCTTTCACATACATGGATGTTTATGGTCTACTTAGTAAGTCACTATTGAGATTACACCTGCAATATTTCCTGAAAAAATCATCCGTATAATTAAGGGAGAAAATGTAACTACATAGAGTTTATATTATTGATTTCCAGTCCGGCTTTCCTAAAAAACACATACACTAGGGGATTTTGCTGGGGCGCCTGGGTGGCTCAGTTGGTTGAGCATCCGACTTTGGCTCGGGTCATGATCTCACAGCTTGCGAGTTCGAGCCCCGCGTCAGGCTCTGGGCTGACAGCCCGGAGCCTGCTTCGGATTCTGCGTCTCCCTCTCTCTCTCTGACCCTTCCCCGCTCACGCTCTGTCTCTCTCTCTCTCTCTCAAAAGTAAATAAACGTTAAAAAAATTTTTTTTTTTTAACTAGGGGATTTTGCAAGTTGATACGTACTGATGCTGGCACACAGTAGGTGTTCAATAAAAGGCTGCCAAAGAAAACTACATGGGTCTAAGAATTCTAAAGAAAACAGTAGGTGTGGTCAAATCTATGAACTGTTTAAGGCACATCTCACTATTTCCAGGAGTTTGACAGATGCCAGTTGTTTCATTACATGTGCCAAAAAACTGCTACCACTCTCAGGCATCTGTGGCTGGTGAAGGCAAGGGAACTGGGCAGAGCCGAAGGGGCAGCTTATGGGAGCTGGAAGAGAGGTATGGGACACGACTTTTCTGTCCTTTAGGCAGACATAATTACAATCAGTGGGAGAACCTAGATCCCCGCTTCATAATCTAGTGTCTCATGTCACTGCCCCATTTTCCTATTTCTATTTGTGTACCATAAGCATACAATCAAGAGAAAGCCTCATCTCATAAATACATGTATTTTTTGGGACCAAAATAGAGCATTTAAACACTTCTGGCACAGTTTTCTTGAGATGTCCAGGCATCTAATTCAGATAGAACCCATAGCAGGCATCTCCCTGTACTACTTGGTGCATAGCACGTGAACACATGCTCATTTTCTTTCAATTACTCACTCAACCTGGGAAGCAGGCACCTGTCTCTAACCTCCACCGAGCCTAGCACCACCACAAGGGGACGGCTCTACAACTGTCGGCCACACGGATGAATAAAGGCTGGAGTTTCTAGATGTGAGTAGAGTACAAGGCCACATCTGCAATGATGACAGAGATTGTGTGTGTGTGCATGCACATGTGTGGAGGAGGGAGGAAACAGTATATTAAATAAAGGCGAAGCCTGGAACTAGTATATCTGAGAAAGTAAAAAGGAAAACAGCCAAACAACCAAGTAGCTGTCCTCATTAAGGGCACCAAAAAAATTTGTTTCGCTCGTTGATCAATGTGCCCACACTGCTCGTGACATAGTGAACACGCCTTCTCAGAGATAGGCACGGCATGTTGGTTGCTAGAAGTTTCCTATGGAGAGGACGCTCTCCTGCTTGCTGTGGCTGAGTAGCAAAAGAAGTTGGATGGAAGGGCAGGTGTAGAGCTGTACAAATGTTTCTGGAGACGAGTGGCCTTTGCCATCCTGACTTTTGGCCATAAGGTTTCCAAAATTTATAAGACAGAACATTAGTTTAAATGGATTTCACTCTGCTGTGAAAATGGGAGTAGCACTCTCACTTTGGTAATTAAGGGAGTAGTGGCTTTAGATGTTGATGAACAGAAATGGAATCAGAATATTCAGCGTGATCTACTTCACTCAGCAAATTATTACTGAATAACTACCATGTGCCAAGTGCTGGGGAGATAAAGATGAATAACTTAGTTCCATTTAACAAGGAGTCTAGGCAGTAAGAAACCCTAACTTCCTAGACAAAATGAAAAGGAGAATTTTAGCTTTCTCATTAACGCTTATACTGAAAAACTAGCAAAATTTCCATGTTGTAGGGGTAATTATTTGTTAAATAAGTAAAGTAGTTGCGACAGGTGTTCGACTGTAAGAACTCATATTTTGGGTTCTTTATTCAAAGAATATGTCCCCCTCTCCCCCCCCCCCAATCTTTTTATCCTTTTCACCACAATGTCATTGCCTCAATTCTTTCACTGGCATATTATAACAGCTTGTTAATAGGCATATCTGCCTCCACCTTCTGGAAGCCACCTATCCTTTCACTGTTACCAGAATGGTCTTCTGAAACACAAATCTGACCAGCGACTCTACAAAGCCCATTCAATGTCTCTCACTGCTTTTAGGGCAAAGACCCCAATCTTTAAAACAGTCTAAAAGGGCTTCTTCTCCAGCCTTTCTGCTTTCCATTCCTCTCTCTCCATGCTACAGTCTAGTTGTCTAAGCATCTTTCAGTTCCTCAACACATTTTTTTTTTTCTTTTTTTAATCTTGGGCCTCTGTTTCTATGGCTACCTAGAATTTTTCTTCCGGTTTCAGTCTGATGTCACTTTCTTTGGAAGCCTCCTCTGACCTCCACCTTCCAGTCTTCAAACTAGGTAGGGGCCCTTCTGTACTTTATCACTTTGAAGCTGTAATTTTCTATTTGTCTATACACTCCCCAAACTGTAAACTCTAAAGGCAGATGCTCCCTCAATTAAGCCAATGACTAGCACTCAGCTGTGGCTTAGGGCTTAGAACTTGAATGAATGGACGGATGGCTGAAGAAAATCAACCCGTTAGTTGACCTACGTGCTGTGTACATGCTGTGTGACCCACAGTTTAGCCTGGCTTGTGTTATCCTCGCCTCTACCCTGGTCTTTCCGTGCACAGTTTAGGATTACAATTTAACCAATCCTCTTTCTGACCCAGAATCCCAAAGTGGCTATAGTATAGTTTCCTAGACAGTTTTATAAGAGGAAGAGGCCATCCATAAAGTATGGAAAATACTTTTTAAATGTTTCACAGAAACAATGTGAAGAGATATTCTGAAAGCTGTGTTTTGAAGCATCAAATTCTTACTCTCTAGACTAGAGTAAAACTACTATTCCCCTCAACCATAGCACCGAGTCAGATTATGAAGCATTCTCTTTGTATGATGCCACAGGTAGAAGGGGTGGAATGAAAAGGTGGAGGAGGCCCGGCTGACCTTTTACTCCAACAGGTGTGCTCAAGGGCAGCACCTCTCCTGGACCCCATATTTGTATCAGCATATTGAGAGCAGCCAGACCCAGTTACACTCTACGAAGTCACAAGAACTTGGGAGTATAATCCAGACAGCAACACATTAATTTATAATAAAAACGTAAATGCGCGGTAGCTCACAGCTCACATTCTCTTCCTACTGTAAAAGTTGCATAGGAAGCTAAACTGTAATCTAAAATGGGCTCACCCAGATTGAAATCAGTGTGGATGTCAGGATGGTGAGAAGCCTAGTTAATCGTTACAGTCGAGCCAAATGGACTGAACTCTCTGTTTTTTAAAGTTTAAAAAGTAAAACTTGCCTGTTTCTTTTTTTTTATTTTTATTTATTTATTTTTTTTTTAAATTTTTTTTTCAACGTTTATTTATTTTTGGGACAGAGTGAGACAGAGCATGAACGGGGGAGGGGCAGAGAGAGAGGGAGACACAGAATCGGAAACAGGCTCCAGGCTCTGAGCCATCAGCCCAGAGCCCGACGCGGGGCTCGAACTCACGGACCGCGAGATCGTGACCTGGCTGAAGTCGGACGCTTAACCGACTGCGCCACCCAGGCGCCCCAAAACTTGCCTGTTTCAGTTTTATGTTAAGTCACACATAAAAAAAGTGATGAGCTTAAAAAACAAAAACAACGCTTGCCTTTTATAACCAAGTACCCTGGATTAGCTGTAAGCTTTGTATTTGCTCTTATGAGAGTTGGCTGGGCGCCAGGAGTTTAAGAGCTAAAAAGGATTACTACCTCTTAGCAGAGGAGAAAACGGCCAGCGTGCAGGAGTCCCTGAGAGAGGCAGAGCCCTAGGTGGCTGGAGGGCAGAGCAAAGTGGTAGGTGAGCCGGACCCAGAATCGAGCAGGAGAAAGTTACAGGGGTCCCTTGTTACCCATCCCCAAGAGCAGGAATGGACAGTATCACAAGGGTGGGAGGGCCATCGAGGGTCACCTAGTTCAACCTCTCATTAGGAATCACTTGCTCACAGACATAAGTTTGTGGCCCAGCTGGGACTAGACCCTCATTCAAAGCTCTGATATTCCCCAACACTGCTTCTTTCCTATTTCGTATCAGGATCTGGAAGCCAAAATCCAGGGTCGCAAACGAAGCTTTGAAGAAAGCCTGAAGGAGAATGGGGAGAGTACAGGGGGGGACATGTGTGAAGGCAATATGGCTCTAAATGGCCTTGACAGCTGGTCCTACTGGAAGATCTCCATGACTTCTCCCTCTAGACTCAAATATCAACAGAACTAAGTCACTTAATCCTCTGAAATTTATTTTTCTCACAAATAAAATGTATCTGAAAATAATTATGCCTAGTTGAGAGTTACCAGGAATATAAAGTGAAATAACGCATGTAAAAAACACTGAATAAAATCGGTGTTTTTTCCTATTTGCTGAGAGCAAGAAACAATCTCATATTACTTTGAATTTTTACCACTTGCACACGAATGGCCAGAAGGTAGGAAGGGAGGAGGAGACAGCATGATTAGAAAGAGAACAGGCTTACACAGAGAGAACATCTTGTTTTGAGAAAAGAATTGAGTAACCACATTTTTTCCACATTGGATCACTTGCGCCCTAGCCAGGACACTGAGGTGGCTGAAGTTCTGCTGTTACTGAACAGCCACACTGGAGAACCTACGGAGGGGGAGGGGAGGGGGGCAAGGGAACTGTTGGAGGAACCCTGGCTGCTGGAATGATGGCCAAAGGATCTGGTCTGGAAATGCCAACCAGAAGAAGGTCTCTCTCCACCTCTGAGCCATCTGCTGATCTGGTCATCTGCTGTTAAAAATCGCAGCTGTCCCCAGATACACAAAGAGGAGGATGAAAACAGTCAGCAAACGCCTCTGGAAGCATCAACCACATAGTCGTATTTCTTATCAGCATGGTGCCCAGTCACAAAGGAATACCTGCCCAGCAACTCCTGGGCACAAAGGCTCCCTGGTCTTGTGGCTGTTGGAGAAACGCTAAGAGATTTACCAGTAAGCATGATGAAATTGCCTAGGCAAGAAAGTGAGAAGACCAACCTACTCACTGAACATAGCCAGGAGCACCGAGGTTTATCCTACTTGTCTCAAGCAAGCAAAAATGACTCCGCTACTACCTCCAAGGCACTTCTCTTCTCCCTGCTTCCACAGAAGATACCGCCTCACAGGGCTTGCCGAGGGACAGCAACGGGTTGTTTCTCATAGCAATCTCAGGCGCTTGTTTCTTGAAGCATATGGAGGAATAGCACTTTCCTGAGGCAAGAAGTGTGTCTGACCGCTGCCCTGCCCCATCTCAAGTTTTCCCCACCCCAGTGCCACCAACCTAATCCCAGCAATTTTCCCCTCTTCCTCGTCCACAGTCAGCACAGCACAATCCATTCTCCATAAGCAGTCCGAGGGAGTTTTTAAATAAGCTTTATTGATATATACTTCATATGCCATAAGCTTCACCCCTTTAATGTGTACAATTCGGTGTTTTTAGTAGATACACAGATGTGCAAACACCTTCCCGATCTAATTGCAGAGAATATTTACCATATTGATCAAAGTGACCTCCCATTTCCCTTCTCCCCCGTGCTACTGACAACCACTAATTTACTTTTGTCTCTGTGTTTTTGCCTCTTCTGGACAGCCCATACAAAAGCAATCATGCCACGTGTGCGCTTTTGTGATTGGCTTTTTCCTCTCAGTCTCATGTCTTTTAAGGTACATCTGTGGTGTAGTCTATTTCAGGACTCATTACTTTTTATTGCCAAACAAGATTTCATATGAATATACCACCTTTTATTTATCTGTTCATCACATGATGAACACTTGGGCTATTTCCACTTTTTGGCTACAATGAATAATGTTGTCATGAACATACATGATACATTTTTCTATGGACATGTTTTCTGTTCTTTTGGGCGTATACCCATGAGTGGAATTGCTAGGTCACGGGTACCTCCGTGCTTAATACTTTGAGTAACTTCCAAACTGTTTCCAAAGTGGCTGCACCATTTTACAATCTCACTAGCCATGTATCCAATTCCTCCACATTTTCACCAACACTTGTTATTGCCTTTTGATTATATCTTACCCATGGATGTGAACCGGCATCTCCTTGTGGCTTTGATTAGCATTTCCCTAATGGCTAACGACATGGAGTATCTTTTCAAGTGCTTATGGGCCTTTTATATTATCTTCTCTGCAGAAATGTCCATTCAAACCCTTTGCCCATTTTTTAATTGGGTTGCCTTCTTTATTGTTGAGTTGAATTCTGGATACAAGTGCAAGTGACTTTTTAAAAGTAAATCGGATCTTGTCACTCCCCTACATAGTACCCTCTAACAATTCCCCACACGTTTAGAATAAAATCCAAATTCTCACTCTGGCTTTCCAGGTCCTACAGGGTTTTGTCACTTTCCTTCTCACACAGCGCTCTAGACTAGGAGCAGTCTTCTCTCTGCCCCTGAAACACATACGCTCACGCACGTCTCAGCACCATGATATGTATGCCCTGTCCTTGCTTGGAATTCTTTCTGATCATTCAATTCAAATATCACCTTTTCAGACAAATTTTCCTGAAAAGAAATTGTATCTAAACAATCTCCTCCCAGGGTGCCTGGGTGGTTCAGTGGGTTGAGCATCTGACTTTGGCTCAGGTCATGATCTTGCAGTATGTGGGTGTAAGCCCCGCAATGGGCTCTGTGCTGACAGCTCACGGCCTGGAGCCTGCTTCGTAGTCTGTGTGTGTGTGTGTGTGTGTGTGTGTGTGTGTCTCTGCCCCTCCCCCACTTGTGCATGCTTGCTCTCTCTCTCTCAAAAATAAGTAAACATTAAAAAAAATAATCTCTTCCCTCTGCCAAGAGGAATGAGGAAACTTTTGAGCATGATGGATACGTTCATTATCTTGATTGTGGGTCATGGTTTCATGGATGCACACATATGTCAACACTTTTCAAATGGTATATTTTAAATATGTGCTGTCTGTTTCACTTGTCTTACACTTTGATAAAGCTGTTAAACAAAAAACCCCTTCTCAGTCCACCTTTGCTGCCACTATTTCATTATACTTTATTCCTGAGGAGAAACTGGATCTGAAATCATCTTGTTTATTTCGTGATTTTGATGTTTATCACCTATCTCGTCCCACTAGAATAGAAGTTCCCGGAAGGCAGAAGTGTTTTTCATCCTTGTAACTGCTGTATCTTCAGCCTGGCTCACAGTTAAGTGCTCAATAAATACCAGGCTAACTGAATGAATGAAACTGACAGAGGTTTAGAAAAGGGACTGACAGACAATAGGAAGGGTGACTTTCTACGCCTTCAGATTAACTAGCACTTTTAGACTTCAGGGATGAGATTCTTAGTATTTCTTTTATTTAGAGCAGCTATCTCAAATTCTATTCTGGATGATGTCCAACACCATCATCATTAGAAACATAATTTACTGTTCAATTACTCTGTGGCACTATTCTAGCATTTTATATATACTCTTCCATTAGTAGTGGTTATTTTTATAATAATAGCATTATAATACCAATAATGTGGCATATTATATATTATCTAGTAATTATAATAAATATAATACAGGATGTAATAACTATGATAAGAGCAGCAGTAATATAATAAAAACATTTGTTTAGCACTTGCTATTTGCCAGATATTCTGTAAGCATTTTACCCATATCATCTCATTTATTCCTCACAATAACTTTATGAAGCAGGTGTTCTTTTACAGACAGAGAATTTGAGGTTTAGAGAGGCAAACTAACTGCCCAAAGCCACACGGCTGGCAAAAAAAAAAAAAAAAAAAAAAAAAAAAAGGCAGAGCTGGAACTCAAACCTAAGTCTACTTTGCTTCAAAGTTCATGCTTTTCCCATTGTGCTACGGTGCTTCTCCAGTATCCTGATGGCACACTGCTACTCCAGCTCATATGCAAAGCCCCTGGGACCCGAGAGAGAGGTGCACCTTGAGACAATCAATGCTACTCAAACTCTGAAAGAGGTTAGGAACAAAAGTGACAGGGAGGAAAAGCTAGTTGCCTGAGAATAAACTACGATATTTAGAGTAAGGAACTTTTACTTTATCCCAAACTCCACATCTAGCTTCCTTGGACATTAAATTCTTATTGTTTCTGATTGCTCTCGGGTAGACACTGGTGTTTACCTAAGCTGCCTACTAGTGAGGTTTACTGAAGATACGCTGACCGTGGGAGACCCAGGTAACCTCCCTTACCAACCTGGGTCCTGATTTCAAGAGCTCATGGATGAGCCTTTACCTTTAGTGCCAGGTGGCTGTAGGTTGTCTCCAGTCAGGGAACACCAGCCCACAGGGAAGATGTCCCGGGAGTCGAAGCGGCACCAGTAGTCAAAGGCCCCTCGCCACCCATCAAAAGTGACAAGCACCTCTGAGCCCCGCACCTCCCCAATAGTGGCTGGGCAAATGAAATGAGGGTTCTTCCTGTCCACAGCTTCTAGCTTCATTCCCATTTTGAAGAAGTTGTGGGAAGGCGAGGGTGGTTCCTAGATGAGAAACAGAAACATACAGACCTAGATGCAAACACAGAGTCTGTGTGCCCCAAGAGACTGCTACCAAGTTTGGAATGACGAAAAAGTCACCGGCTGCTACCGGAGATTTATAATGAAAGTGTAGTCTTTCTTTTAAATGAATTTCAGAGTATACCAAAGTATTACTTTTTATGTCCTGACATTTTACCATTTTGATTCTGATTTTTTTTTAAGAAATAAAAGGTAACATTTTTAAAGCTGAATCCCTTTTGTGCCCATTCCTCATGCATGTTTTCATACTTTACTATGTATGTATGTGTGTGTGTGTATACATATATGTATATGTGTATATATATATATACACGCATCCATTTGCATACTTCAAAATTTTATATAAATGGTATTATACCATACATATCATTCTACAACTTTTTTGTGTGTGGTTAATGTTACACTTTTGAAATTTACCTACGTTGATAAATTTAGCTCCAATATATTTCAAGTGCTAATAGTTCATATTCCATTATATGTATATATCACAACATATTCATTCTATTCAGATGGACATTTAAGATCATTTCTAATTGTTCACTGTTTCAAGAGTTTCAGTGACCGTTCTTGCACTTGTTCTCTTGCACACGTGTGGAAGGGTTACTTTAGGGAATGTAAGTAGGCATAGAATTGCTGGATTATAGGACAGATATATACATCCTACGCTTCATTAAGTATTGTCAAATTGCCCTCCTAAGTGCTCGTAACATTGCTCACTCTGTCCAACGGCGTGGATCTGTAGTTGCAAAGA
Organism: Leopardus geoffroyi; assembly: GCF_018350155.1. NCBI lineage: Eukaryota > Metazoa > Chordata > Mammalia > Carnivora > Felidae > Leopardus > Leopardus geoffroyi. The sequence continues at coordinate 32,000,390 of NC_059328.1, forward strand.
TACAGTTCTCAAAAAGTGTTATACACTCTATTCTTTCTCTGGTCTTACACTCTGATCCTGCACCAATAACAGGGTCGTACTAACATGGTCTTATTAAATGGGTATCTGGTAGAAAAAGTCCCCTGCTTTGTCATTTTTATTATGGTTTTGGCTATTCTTTCTCCCTGATCTTTCATTATGAATTTCATATGATCTTTTGTATGAAAGCTGATACCATGGAATCAGCTTTTCAAGTCCAGAGAAAACCCCTCTTTGGATTTTGAGTGGAATCCCAATGAATTTACAGATTAATTTAGAAAGAAATAACTTTTGTATAAATGATATTTAGCCTTCTCATCCATGAACATAATAGTCTTTTCCATTTAAGTATTCTTTAATGTAGATTTTTTCTTTAATATAGATTTTTAATTTTTCTTTATAAGTGTCTCATGCTTTTATTAACATTTTCTAGGCATATTATTTTATTGTTATCATAAGTGCTATCTTTAAAAATTTTTAGGGGCGCCTGGGTGGCTCAGTCGGTTGAGCGTCTGACTTCGGCTCAGGTCATGATCTCATGGTTTGTGAGTTCGAGCCCCGTGTCGGGCTCTGTGCTCACAGCTCAGAGCCTGGAGCCTGTTTTGGATTCTTTTCTCTCTGCTCCTCCTCTGCTCATGCTCTGTCTCTCTCTCAAAAATAAATAAACATTAAAAGAAAAAAAATTAAAAAAAAATTTATTTTCAAGCCACTTGCTGCTGTTAAATAGAAATGCAACTGATTTATTTTTCTTAAAAAAATTTAATGTTTATTTATTTTTGACACAGAGAGAGACACAGAGACAGTGTGAACAAGGGAGGGGCAGAGAGCAAGGGAGACACAGAATCCGAAGCAGGCTCCAGGCTCCGAGCTGTCAGCATAGAGCCTGATGCAGGGCTCAAACCCATAAACTGTGGGATCACCACCTGAGCCTAAGTCAGATGCTTAACCGACTGAGTCACCCAGGCGTCCCTGCAACTGACTCTTAAAAACTGTCAGCTTGGGGCCCCTGGGTGGCTCAGTCGGTTAAGTGTCTGACTCTTGATTTCAGCTCAGGTCATGATCTCACTGTGAGATCAAGTCCCGCATCGGGTTCTGCACTGACAGCATTGGGCCTGCTTGGACTCTCTCTCCTTCTCTTTCTGCCCCTCCCTTGCTCACAAGTGGCACACACATGCACTCTCTCTCTCAAAACAAATAAACCTAAAAAAAAAAAAAACAAAAAAGAAAAAACTTATCAGCTGATTTAATACTGAGTAGCTTATGCTGACTGATGCACCAATTTCCTTGTCTGCTTTATTGATCAATTACTGAGTGACATGTACTGAAATATTCGTCAACAACTGTGGATTTTCCAATTTGTCTAAATTCTGTGAAATTTTGCTTTCGTATCTGAGGCACTGTTTTTCAGGAGCATGTACTTTTTTTTATTAGATTGTGGCCTCTTTAATGAAGTCTTTCAGCGACAAAGTCTCCTTTGCCTAATGTCAGTATAGCTAGCATAGATTTCTTGACAAAGATTTGCCTGGTGTGTCTTTTCTTTTCCTTTCAACATTTGGTGTATATTTTAGCAGGGTCTCTTATAAACAGCATAGAGCTAGATTTAAAAACAATCTAATGTGTATCTGACTGAACTGATGAGTTTAACCTTTTTTGCGATAACTGAGATATTTAAATTTATTACAATTATTATCTTGCCTACATTTCTATGTAACTTGATTTTTCTGGGTTCCTTTTTCTCCTTTACAGTAAATTGAATTTTCTTCCCTTTTTACCCCCTCCATTGATTCCGATGTTAACCATTCTATTTAGAATCTTTTAGCAGATTGCCTTGAGACTGTAGCTGTATAGTTGACACAATTCAGTCTAAAACTCATTATATGTACAGTCCCAAACAATATCTACTCCTAAAATTTACCTACTCCTGAGTTAATAGGTATTTGATAATTTAGTTCCACATTGTTATTATACTTAGTTTATACAGTTACAGGCACTGCTTCCTTAGATTTACCCACATGTTAAGCAATCTTTCCTCATCGCTATTATGTCCATTCTTATTTTCTGGGTTCAATGATCCTCTTCCTGAAATAGATTTTTCAGTTGTTCTTTCAGTGGCTGAAAGTATCTACTTGTACTAGTTTGTTTGGAAATGTCTTGGTTTTGTATTTGTTCTGAAATAATAGTACAGCTAGATATAAAATTCTAGGTGGATAATAATTTTATTCTCAGTACTTGGAAGATACTGTTCTATGATCTTTTGGCTTGTACGGCTGCTGTCTGGAAATGTGCTGTCACGCTACCTGTAACCCTCTGGAAGGTACCCTGTGTGATTACTTGCTCGGATCTTTTCTCTGGACTTCAATTAATACTGCGATGTTTTAAGGTATGTATTTGCCTTTATTGCACACTCTGGAAAATTCTGTTAATATCTTCTTGAATATTCCTATTCTCTATTCTTTCTAATTAGTCCTTCCGAAGTTTGTGTTCAGCATACGTTGGACCTTCTAGTATTATTCTCCTGGTCTCTTTTCCTTAATGTTTTCTACCTCTTTATCTCTCTGTGCTGCATTCTGGGGAAATTCCTTACATACATCTTTCAGTTAATTCTTCTTTATCTAAGTCCTAGTTTCTTATATACTTACCTATTAATTTGTACTTTTAACCATTAAGTTTCATTTCAATTTTTTAAAATATTTTTGAAAATAGGGTTTTGTACATCTCTCAACTTTTAAATTCCTTCTTTTTGTTCCTTAATTATTTTCAAATACTTAATTTATAATCTCTATCTGCTATTTCTATTATCTGGAAGCCCTTTGGTTATAGCCTTACTGTTTTGTTGGGTCCACTGATGTCTCATCATGTTGGGTGTTTATTTTGAGAGTATTTGAGGGCTCTGGAATTCTGAACAGAATACTCCTCTTCAGTGGTGCTTCACCTTTGGGACTCCTATGGCATTGTGTTGAAAGCAACCAAACCCTCTAGAGAGACTTTGGGTTTGCTTCTGTAGGCACTCAGAAAGAGCTCCATACAGCCCTGAAGTTCCTAGACAACACATGCGCTGTATCTGGACTTGCACGGGTTAGGCTGATTTATCAGGGGCGGTGACTCCCATTTGCACCCCACCGCAGAGCTGAGGCAGACACCTTCCTCAGCAGTAGTAACAGTCTTTTCACTAGGAGGGACCACTTGAGGAACCTGACCTACTTGTCTGCGTGGCAGTCTCAGGGCCTGTTTCACTGCCCTGCACAGGCCCAAGTGCTCGTCTATCCTACCACGGCTGCTAAAAGACAAGATCCTTAGAAAGTGAGACTGGCAAAGCCCCTTAAGGGACCTGCAGGTATAGTATGTCACACTTAACACTGGTTCTCCTTCTTCACTCTGGCCTCTGGAGAGTTTTCTAACTTTCTGGTAGCTCAGCAAAGCATTTAAAAGAATATTTGTGGGTCTCCCTCCCCCCGCCCCACCACCAATTTGATATATTCTATAGCGAAAGGGTTTCTAGGTTGCCCAGTACACTATATTCTGGGAACCAAGGTGCTCTTAGGGTTGACTTAACTAGCAGCATAGGCAACTCTAGTTCAGGCCCCTTGACCTCATTAAAAGAGTTCAGCTGAGAGCAGACTGATTGCCTCATCCTTTGGGAGACAAGGAAGGATGGATACGGGTTCTACATCCCTGTTCCACCACTTACTAGCCATGTGATCTTGGGCAAGTTCTTTATTCAAAAGTATTCATTTTCTTAGCTGTTAAGTGGAAATCATAATTCTTGCTTCAGAAAGTTAACTGTGAATATTAAATGAGATGGTGTATATCAACTCCAAACATCCTGTAGGCACTCAAAAAATAGTCTCCTTCCTTTCTCTCTGTTTAGCATATGGAACTTAGGGAATTCCAAGATCTGGGATAAGAATAGCTCCATTAGATTTATATCATATTTTATGTTTTACTGATAAACACATTTTAACTTCCTAACGATCCTGTGAGGTAGACAGACTCCCACTTACAGATGAGGACAAAAGGACATAGCTTATTAATGGTGGAGCTGGGACCCAAAAACCAGAAATCCTAACTTATGGTGTAATTTCCTCCAGGGATCATTGCTGCTTCATAAGGTACTAAAAAATCCTTCCACTGAACTAGTTTCTGAGAAAGCATCCTCAGGCCATAAATATAAAGTAGACATCAGGGGCTTAGTAAATGAAAGAATGTAAGCATTTGACCTTAGCAGTCTGCAGTGGTGATATCTGAAGGACACCATACCTTGTGGAAAATCCTGATGGGAGCCATCTCTGCTCCATTTAGTGTCTTCAAAAGGAACATGGGCCAAGAGGAGGCATTCAGCCGAAATCCTGCAGCAAACATAATGGGCAACAGATAAAAAATAGGTTTCAAAGGGACTGGTGATACCAAGTTTTCCCTTTGGAATCCAGCTACTCCTGCCACAACCTATGCTGTGATAGTTACAGAGTCACAGACTGTTAGGAAAGGACTTACAGGTTAAATAGAAGAAATGCCTCATTAGACAGACATGGAAATGAGGCACGTGAGAGGGAATGTAACTTGCCCAAGGTAATGTTGCAAAGTAAGTAGTGGAACAAAATCCCCAACCAAGTTTTCGGACTCTACGACAAGTACTATAAAATATGTATTATAATGCCTAAAAATCTTTCCTTGACAAGTCCGAAAGAGATGTGAGATAGGATCAACAAATACTTAGAAATGATCTAGACAGTGGGGTGTGAAAGGGGATATGATAATCTCTTAGGAAGAAACCAGGTACGCAGCATGCTACACCCAATAAACAAGTAAATCTTTTTGGTTTATCATAATATAAACTAACTCACTATTTCTCTCTTTCTCTCACACACATGCACGTGCGCGTGTGTGCGTGCGCGCGCACACACACACACGACTACAGAACGCTTTCCAATATTCATTTTTACTTAAACAATTAAGGATCAGACAATGATGATCATGGAAGGGATAATCCTATCCAAACATATTCATTTTCCAAAAGAATAAAAAGAAGCCTAGAGAGATTGTCCATTGTCGTTCAGCAAGTAAAAGCCAGTAAGAATGTACCATTTAACTAGTAAATTGTAAAAATAAGATTGTTATCGGAGTTAGGTCTTCCAGCTAGAGTTCCAAAGGCCTCCTTCAGATTTGGCTTCAACTCTCTATCCTGAGATGCCCAAATCTTGTGCTTTTTGATAATCTCCCAATCGCCCTCAGCTTTCCTATTCTTGACAAAAGAACAGATAGGCTGCCTCAAAGCTGTGGAGCTGGAAATAACAACAACAGTGACATCTGTTATTACTGACCATTTGACTAGATATTAAGCCAATCACCTTCCACAGTCTATCTACTCAAGACAACTCAGGAAGGTAGCTACTGTCTTCCTTTTATAGGCGAGAAAAGAGGTATAAAGTAAACTTACGATTTCAAAATGAGCAAATGAGAAAGACAGGATTGAAACCCAGGCAGTCTGATCCTTAAGTCCACACTGCTAACTACTATGCTAAACTATCAGCGTGCAGGTAAAATGAAAAAGGGGAGAATCAGCTTTGGGGAGTATTAATTAATAGCTATAATTAAGGGGGAGGGCATGGAGAGAGAGAAAAGAAAATGGAAATCAGAGAGTCATCACCCTGTACGATTTAAACTGTCTCAAAGCTGGCTAGGCTAAGCCAAGTTCCCCAAGGTCAGAAGATGTCTTGATAGCTCCTTCACATCAACAATGGTGACAGCGATGCGGATGCTCCTATCACTTAATCTAAAATTGCTATTGTTTACTTTTTTGCTTGCCTAGTTTTTTTCCTTTTGGAAAAATTCTATGTGATTTGGTGGGGATGTCTATCACATGACTACCAACCTGGCCATGGAATGCGAAATAATGCCATTTAAGAGCATCAGACTCCCCTACACCAAGAGCGTGTGTGTGTGTGTGTGTGTGTGTGTGTGTGTGTGTGTGTCCTCAGTTGGGTCAACTGTTTTCCGACATGACAGACACACTGAAGGAGTCTTTCCCTGAGGTCATGGCTATAAGGCTGTTTGTAGGCTTGGCACTGCTACAGGGAGAACAACTGAGAATAAAGCCAACATAGAGCAAGATGTGGGGAATCATGACAGGGTTTACAACTCTGTGTTCAAACCCACTCAGCAGCAGGCCTTACCTTCTTGGTTATACGGTCTCAGTCATTCCTGCTTCCTCCTTTTCCTCTCCTCTAACCTATTTTGAGTTGAGTTTTTGCAATCACGGCCAAAGGATTCTTGACTACTACTTTTCCTTTGATCAGGGTAAAAGAAAAAAATAAATTTCTCCAGAAACTCAGGCCCGGTCTGTGTGTGAGGAAAACAACTCTCCTTAGGTTTGTCAAGGACTGACGCAAGTCAAACCTAGAGCAGACGGGCCATGAATGGTTCACTACACTTATGGGCAAGACGTGGCAAGACACAACTATTCGAGAGAAATGCTTGCTATCCCTGGTAAAAGAGAGGAGTAGAAGGAATGACTGCTCAGTCAGAACACTCAGATTCATGCCCTCAGTTCCCAGCAAGTGCCTCGCCATGTAATCACCAATTCCATTTCTTAGAAAAGGGTTACTCAGGAGCTTCCATGTCACATGGAACTTAAAGAACTAAAAAATAAAAAATAAGAAAAAGTTCCCTCAGCTCTGGGAACACTTAGAATAATATTATAATAGCTAATATGCACTGACTGCTTATTATGTATTAAATTCTCTACATGCAATTTCTTTCCGGATATTTGAAATACTACCATGAGGTACACAGTATTATTCTTCTTAGTTTGCAGAAGATGAAATGGAAACTCAAGCATCTTGTCCAAGGTAGTAAGTGATGAAGATTCCAATAAATGGTGGTCCTACTCCAGACCTCATGGTTCTTAACTATTCCGTTTCACTACCTCCTAGCAAGCTCCTTCAAGAGTAGAAGGGCAACACAGAAATGTTACCAGCCCAAGGAATTATTAAGGTACTTTATTCCCCAGCCCCCTAAGTGAGGTGGAACCCCCCCCCCTTCCAAATTCAAATGTATCTATAATTTGTATTGGGAAGTCATAGATAGCGTTTTAACATTGAAAGGGCCCTCTGAGACCATACAGTACAAAAATTTTATATTTCGGATTACAAAACTTAAGTCCAGAGGGGCTAAGAAACTTATTTGTGGTCACATAAGTTGCTCTTATAGAATGAGGCTGGAGCCCTAAGCCCTCTCATCTGGTTCTCTTTCACGACACTATGCTGCTTCCAAAGAAAACATTATGCACATATGATGTTCCAGGCTCTATGTGCCAAGCACTTTAAGTGGGTTATCTCATTTAATCACTACTACAACTCTGTGAATTAGATACGAGAAACGTAGCACTGGTCCAGACACCAGCTGCCTTGATTTAAATCTAGTCTGCCACCTCCCTGATGTGTAACGTATGGCAAATTACAAAAACCTCTCTCTGGCTTTAGTTTCTTCAAAAATAAAGTGAGATAAAAATAGTAACTACCTCGATGGGTTGTTCTAAGGATTAAAATAGGTTAATACATGTGAAAGACTTAAAACACAGCTTTGTATATAATAATATATATAATAGATATAACATACACGCTGGCCATTGTAGATGGAAGGACTGAGGTTAGAGAAATTGAATAAAATATCTAAGGCCACTCTGTTAGTAAATAGCAGAGGCAGGATTTAAGACCAATTCCTCTGTCTCCAGAACCTTCATTATTAATCTGCATGTTAATGTCTTCAGATATTTCATCACTCAGCCCTACCTTACTGTTTTTATTGGTAAAAAAAAAAAACAGCCAAAAAAAGAGTTTTTATTGGGTCATATATTGGAGAAAGAGGGAAGGGAAGAAGATTAAAAAAAGTTACTTGAGGATCTCCTCCAATTAAACAATGGCCTGCTTGTGAAGAAAAGAACAGGTGTGTCAGAAATCTTGACCTCTGAAAGTGGGAGCACCTCAGTGCTTGGTCACTGGTTCTCTTCCTCTTGGTCCCCAGTCTCCCCCAGGCAAATAGGACTGCCAACTTATATCTCCAGCTCAAACCTCTGCCTTGAGTTTCATGCTTGTATTTCCATCTGCCTTTTTCTGTAAGTCCACTTGGATGCTAAGAGGCCTCAAGATGAGTAAGTCTCAAGCAGAACTCTGGATTTTGCTGCCTGCCCCCAACTTGCTCTTTTCTCCAGTGTCTCAGCTCACTTAATGACACCACTTATTAAAACCCGGGTGCTCAGATCAAAATGCCTAGAAGCCACCTGTTATTCCTCCCTTCCTAGCACGCCTCAAATTCGATTCGTCAGCAAGGCTTGATGGCACACGCATCTAATAACATACCCTGAATCAAACCATTTCTCACCATTTGAGATTTCTCACCCACCAGTGACCGCCCTGATCTAAGGCACAGTCACACTCTGCCTCGAATGCTCAGCAGCCTTCTAGCAGACTGTCTCTACTTTTGCCTCCCTACTGTCTGTTCTCCACTTAACAGCCAGAATGATAGGTTTGCGTGTTTTTTTTAAATATAAATCAGACCACATCACTGTTGTGCTTACATCCCATACACAACACAAGTAAATCTACAGTCTTTAGGCATGTTAACAAAGCTCATGCGGTCTGGAATGAACTTACTTCTCATAACTCATCTGCCCCTCATTCACTGGTCTTTCTGTTCCTGAAACAAACCAAGCTGTGTCCCTCTGCCTCAAAGACTCCCTTCTTTTCTCAAATCTTTGTTAGTTCTTTGCTGAAATATCATCTCCTCAGAGAGGTGTTCCTAGACCATCCTACCTAAAACAGCCTCCTAAATCCTGCTCCCTTCTTATTTATATATATTTTTAAGGAAGCTTCATGCCCAACATGGAGCCCAAGGTGGGGCTTGAACTCATGAACCTGAGATCAAGACCTGAGATGAGATCAAGAGTCGGACACTTAACTGACTGAACCACCCAGGCACCCCCTGCTCCCTTATTTATCCTTAGCTCTTATCATTGCCTGAATTTTCTCTTTTTTCCTTGTAATGTGTATGTCTTTTCCAACTAGAATTTAATTTCCGTGAGAGTTTTACTGAACAAAGGAAAAATCTCCACTTATTAAACAGGTACCAAGACTTGCTGGATACTTTATTATGTTATTCCACTTAATACTCAAAAACCAGGTATGGCAGAGTTTATGAAGGATCTGGCAGGCGACTGAAATTCAACGTTAAAAGTCAAGGTAGATTAACTTACCAATGGCCACATAACTAAACTTGTAAGTGGCTGAGCTAATATTACAAAGTCAGGTCTCTTTAATTCTAAACCCAGGGATGCTGCGAGTTTTCTGTGCTTACCTAGGATTTCTTTAAAAATATTTATATGGAACCAGTTATAAAGAGCTTCCAGATATTCCCAAAACTGTGGGATTACCGAAGAAGTTAGGATCCATTTGTTTAACCTTGACCTGAGGAAGCTCTGGAACGAGATGTAGATCAGCAGGTCTAGAATTTAATCAGAGCTCATGCCCTCTGGTGGCAAGTAACAGAATAGCACTCACACCAGGAACCACATGGTTGTGGGTCCCCACTCCCTACCCCACCATTCATTGTCCCATATAATAATTCAAAGCTTTGTGAAGTTATTAGACTCTGTGGCCGTCAAGATGATTCCAAACTCATTCTCTTCTCCCAGAGGAGCTTTACATACATGTACATCCACAAATACATGTACAGAAATATGCCACTAAGTCACTGTACAATCCTGGACAACTCACTTCCCTTTCCCTGTTTCTGTATTTGTCAGATGAGGACACTGAACTAAAGCCAGGCTTCCAAACTGAGGTTGAGTACACCATCTCAGTTTTACCCCATGCATGAAAGAACACACAAGTGAAACCGGCATAGAGGTGCTGAACACACTGTCTTCCCCGAGGAAGAAGTGAATACCCAACCTGACCATTTGGGGAGATTGGATTCCTTATAGTTCTCATAGGACTCCATCCCCATGTCACTGTTACAACCCCATATACACACTCAAACTCAAGTTAATTCAGACTAATTTAATGGGTGGTTGTGACTAATCTTGAGATGATATATGTATGCATGGGTCTGGCAGGGTCCTTGGTGTAGAGAAGAAGGAGTTTAATGAATACTTAAAATTTTTTTTAACATTTATTTATTTTTGAGAGACAGAGACAGAGCATGAGCAAGGGAGGGGCAGAGAGAGAAGGAGACACAGAATCTGAAGCAGGCTCCAGGCTCTTAGCTGTCAGCACAGAGCCTGAAGTGGGGCTTGAACTCATGAACCATGAGATCATGACCTAAGCCAAGGTTGGATGCATAACCAACTGAGCCACCCAGGTGCCCCTAATGAATACTTTTAAAATTATCTCTGCAAAATAAGCATTTAAGACACCAACAGTTAAAGTACTCTCTCTCTAAGATTTTGGGTTATTTCCACCCCCACAGGTTTCTTTTTTTATTTTTATTTATTTAAAAAAAATTTTTTTTAATGTTTATTTACTTTTGAGACAGAGCGCGAGGGAGGGGCAGAGAGAGAGGGAGACACATCATCTGAAACAGGCTCCAGGCTCTGAGCTGGCAGCACAGAACCCGATGCGGGACTTGAATCCACGAACCGTGAGATCATGACCTGAACCGAAGTCCGACTCTCAACCGACTGAGCCACCCAGGTGCCCCACCCCCACAGGTTTCTATAAAGAGCTTATATTTCTGTGATAAATGAGACGTTTGTCTTTTTAAATCCCCCTTTCTACTGACAGGCCCTGGAGGCTACTTAGCAAATGAAAAGACAGATCAGTGACAGGAATATACAAAGGGTTCCTTTCAAGTCAAGGTACCACATATACCCACCCCAGAGCATGTGACCAAGTTTGCTGACCAGGCACTTTGTGCTGGGATCCTGACACACTTGACTAGGAGCCTCACCAGAAGCCAGGTTCTGTTTTAGACCAGGGACAATCCAACATGGACACTGGGATCCCCTGGGGAGCATTAAAGAATACATCGGTCCCAACCCCAGAAATTCAGATTTAACTGATCTGAGGTAAGGCTACGCACTGAAAATTTTAAGAGCTCTCTGGGTGATTCTAACTGGCAGCCAAGTTTGAGAACCAGTGATCCAGACAGTCTTTTTTTTTTTTTAGAAGAAATAATCACAGTCTTGAGTAGCAGAATAGGTTAGTGAAACAACAGGGTGTGAGGAAAAGGTTGGCAGCATTGAGATAATAATGTCACCTGAAAATCATTCTACCTTTCCACCTTTCCCCCCGGAAGACTCTGGCAGGGGGGTACGAATGTTCCTATGTGAACAGAACACACACACATACACACAAAAACCATACAAGATTTTACAGGAGAAGAAGGCTCTTCTAGAGCAATATTTCCCAAATATAGACCAATTTCATTAGAGTCTCGGGAGAGTCATTTTACCATGCAGAATCCCAAGCCCCATTACCTAGAGATTCTGATTCAGCAACTCTGGGGAGAGGTCCAGAGGAGGCCTGGGGAACATGAACACACACACATATATATGTATAATTATGTACATAATTTATTTAAACTTTATTTTGAAAAATCTTAAACCTAGAGAAAAGTAGCAAAAACAGTACATGAACAACTATGTATCCTTCACCCAGATTCAACAACTAATAACATTTCACCATATTTGCTTTCCATCTATCTACACACACTTTTTCCTCTGAACTATGAGAAAGTCAGAAACATAGTGACACTTCACCCCTAAATATACATCAGTACATTTGTCCTCAGAACAAGGACGTTCTCCTTTAAAACTGTAATACTGTCATTCCCAAGAAATTTAATTTAAAATATCCTCAACTGTCCCCCAAATGTCCTTTATAGCAGTTGAATTTTTTAAGTACAGGAGCGGAACGAGAATTACATATTGTATTTGGTTGTCCTGTTTCTTTAGCCTCCTTTAATCTAGACCAACCCTGTTGTCTTTTGCTGGTTTTTCATGAAACTGATATTTTTGAAGACTGTGGGCTAGCTGTTTAATAGAATATCCCACAATTTGGATTTTTTTTTCTGATTGTTTCCTTATGATTACATTCATGCTAAACAGTTCTGACAAAAATACAAGTGATGTTGAGTACTTCTCACTTCATTACTTTAAGAAGCACATAATGTGGTTTATCTAATTATCGATGATACTGAGTTTGATCACTTGTTAAGGAGTGACTGACAGACTTCTCCATTATAATTTCCCTTTGTAATTAATAGGAAACATTGAGACTATGTGAATATCCTATTCTCCAATAAGCTTTTTTACCCTGTGGTTTTAGCACTCACTGATTATCCTTGCCTGAATCAATTAAAATGGTGGTTGCAAAATGGTAATTTTCTATCATTCTCTCTATACTTATTAGCTGACATTCTGCAATTAGACCTTTCCCTGCAACTCTAAAGTTTTTTATGTGTATCACTAGGGACCTATGGATGCCAATACCATTGTTCTCTTGTTTTCATTATTCTGTTTGTTACTCTTATTGTTCCAGTTTTGGCTGATCAGAGCCCCTTCAAGCTGGCTCCTGTGTCCTTCTGATATGTTTCTGTTCTTTAAGACTTCTTTTCTTTCTGGCATAATAGAATGTTCCAAATTCACCTTACATTTTCTCTTCTGCTCAGCCCTGGAATCAGTCATTTCTCCAAGGAGCCATGATTCCTTTTAGTGGAGAATGGGATTTAGAAACCACATTGCTACTGAGGTGTCATTACTTTTAGGCCTTTTCAATGAACAGAACTTATATCATTATAATACAAATATATATATTTGTATATATAATATACAAGTGTACATATATAATAATATATAAGTGTATATATAATTATATACACTTCTTAAAGTTAAGAGTTCATAATAGATACCTCCAATTCAAATTCTATACTACAGGGTTCTTCTTCATCTTCCCCCATCCTATATTTGTATCTTCTTTACTCATTTGCCCTATCCTCAATACACGCAAAATAGCTTCAGATTAAGGTAAAACTACTAACATTGTTAATAAAACATCAGGATTTATTTGAAATTCCATTTTTTCTTTGAAGTGTGTCCCAATGTTATGATATCCATTTGATACATAGTTCAGTTTGTTTCTGTTTGTAATCAATTTCAGAATATGATTTGTTCTTTTCTCTGGTTTAGTTTTATTTTTAAAGTAAAACATTTACATAATGCAAAAGTCAAGAGAATATAAAAGAGTATTCTCAGAGAAGTCTCACTCTCATTGCTATACTTTCCACACTATTCCTAGATACTCTCAATAGGTGACCTTTTCCTTATTTTCTGGTTTAACATTCCTGTGTTTCTTCTCATAAAAATAAGTATATAAAATATGTAATTTTATGTATACTATAAAATGTGTGTGTGTATACATATTTCCCCTTCTCTTTCTCAAAAGTAAGTGGTATTAAGTACATTCACATTGTTGTGCAACCATCACCACCATCCATATCCAGAACTTTTTCATCTTCCCCAAGTAAACTCTGTACCCATTAAACAGTAATTTGCCATTCCTCCCTCCCCACCAGCTCCTGGCAACCACCATTCTGTTTTCTGTCTCTATAAGTTTGCCTGTATTATGTATCTCCTATAAGTGGGATCATACAGTGTCTGTCCTCTTGCAACTGGCTTATTTCACTTAGCATAATGTCTTCAAGATTCATCTACATTGTCACACGGGTTAGAATCTCCTTCCTTTTTAAGATTCAGTAATATTCTGTTGTAGGCATATACCACATTTTGTTGACCCATTCTTCCACGGATAGACACTTCGGTTGCTTCAACCTTTTGGCTATTGTGAATAATGCTGCTAAACATAGGTATACTAGTATCTGCTTGAATCCCTACTTTTAATTGTTTTGTCTATATACCCAGAAGTGGAAATGATGAATCATATGGTAATTCTATTTTTAACTTAAAAAAAATTTTTTTAATGTTTATTTATTATTGAAAGACAGAGAGAGACAGAGTGTGAGCAGGGGAGGGGCAGAGAGAGAGGGAGACACAGAATCCGAAGCAGGCTCCAGGCTCTGAGCTGTCAGCACAGAGCCCGATGTGGGCCTCGAACTCATGGACTGTGAGATCATGACCTGCGCTGAAGTCAGACACTTAACTGACTGAGCCACCCAGGCGCCCCTATAAGTATATCTTTATGCCAGTACTACATGTCTTACTGTTGCTTTGTAATAAGTTTTGAAATCAGGAAATGTTGAGTCTTTAGTAGTGTGCTAATTTTCGTCAAAGGTCAGACGACTTTCTTCCTTATAGCTATCTTTTTTTGTTTGTTTTTGTTTTTTTTAAGTTTATTTATTTTGAGAGAGAAAGAGTACATGAGAGCATGAGCCGGGAGGAAGAGGGGGAGAGAGGGAGAGGGAGAGGGAGAGGGAGAGGGAGAGGGAGAGGGAGAGAGAAGGAGAGGGAGAGAGAGAGAATATGAATCCCAAGTAGGCTCCTTGCTGTCAGCCCAGAGCCCAACTGGGGCTCAATCTCATGAACTGTGAGATCATGACCTCAACTGTAATCAAGAGTCAAATGCTTAACTGAGTGAGCCACCCAAGCATCCCTATTATAACTATCTTAATATGGTGAATTTCATTAATGATTTTTCTAAAGTTAAATCTTTTTATTCCAGAAAAAAACCCCCACTAATTTGCTTTGATAAATTATTGTTTTAAATGTGTTGAATTCTCACTTCTCATATTTTACTTAGGATTTTTGTAACAAAATTCATACATGAAACTGTGTGTGTGTGTGTGTGTGTGTGTGTGTGTGTGTGTGTAAATCAGGCTTAGGTATCAAAATTCTACCTACTTCATAAAAAGAAATCTGTATGTTTTCCTATTTTTCTATGATATGTATGGAGCTGAACTGTCCAGTAGACAGTCACCAGCCACATAAGGCTTTTTAACTTTAAATTACAATTCCACAAAATTAAAAATCCTTAGTTGCGGTAGCCATATGTGGCTAGACAGCACAGATATAAAACATTTCCATCGTCACAGAAGTTCTGTTGGGTATCACTGACCTCTGGCAATTTAAGTAGTAGATAATCTGGTCTTTAAAGTTTTGTAGGACTCCCCTGCAGAATAATCTGCACTTAAGTGTTCTGCTGCAGGTGTAGTTCTTTGAAATTTTTCATATGTTTTCTACATACCTGTTTAAATATTGTAATGCTATTGGGTTCAGATTTTACAAATAGTATTTTCCTACTTCACCTCACTTTTCTAATTTATTTACACAGAGTTATTTCCCCCCTTTGTCATCTCTACTTTTGTGTATCTGTGCTTATTCCTTTTCTTTAGTAGGCTAACTACTTAGTTTGTGTATCTTGTGTATTATCCTCCCAAAGGACCGGCATTTTGATTTATTGCTTTTCTATTTTCCACCTCGTTAACTTTTGCTTTTACCTTTCTTTTTTCTTTTTCCTTTTTGTTTTGTGTCGTGACTCTTCTTCTAGCTTTTTGAATTGGGAATTTAAATCCTTAATTTTTACCCTTCCGTTTTTATTGATGTCAAGTATTTAAATCTATCAGTTTTCTTTCAACCATGGCTTTAACTGATCTCAAAATTCCGATACGTGTTTATTATTTTTTAGGAGTTTTGCAATTTTGGTTTATATTTCCCTTTTCACACAAGAGTTGTTTAGAGTTTTAGATTTCAATGTAGAAGGATATTCACCAGGAAACAGAGTGTGATATGTGTACACATACGTGATCTACCTTATTCATGAAAGACTTCAATATCTTTAACTTTTGTCCTCTTGGCCTGCCTTGCCTTGAGAGGTGTGTTAAATCTATCAGTGTGTTTGTCTCTATCTCTTTGCACCTACAATCATTTCCATTTTACGAAGACACATTCTTTGTAATTTGGTTCCAAAATATTTTTAATTAGTACATTTTCATGGTGAATTGTGTCACCATTAAGCATTATAAAGTGGCTTCTTTTGTCTTGTTGAGTGCATCCTGGTCTGAATTCTTTTTTTTGTTCTTTATTTTTGTGTGAGAAAGAGAGAAAGAGAATGAGAGACAAAGAGAGAGTGCAAGCATGAGTGGGGGAGGGGCGGGGGGGGCGGGTGGACAGAGGATCCCCAACAGGCTGTGCTGACATCAGTGAGTCCGATGCTGGGCTCAAACTTACGAACTGTGAAATCATGACCTCGGCCAAAGCTGGACACTCAACTGACTGAGCCACCCAGGCGCCCCTCTTGGTCTGAATTCTGCCATGTCTAATGTCAGAATTGTAGTATCTGTTATTGTATTGTTTGACTTTCCTTTTCATACCCTTAACCATCCTTTTATTTTTAGTCTTTCTCATTTATTTGACTTTAGGTATGTTTCCTATACACAGTATAAAGCTGGGTTTGACTCTGAGTACCAATCTGAATTTTTTTTCTTTGAATAGGTCAGTTAAGACTATTTATATTTATTAATATAAATCACACATTTGGTTTCAACCCTGTCACATTAGGTTTTATTTACTGTGCTTTCCATATTTAGTTCATCTCCTTCTCTGTGTGGTCTGTTTCTTGATCTTTTTGCTCCTTTGTTATTAAGGAAGTTTTGGAATTTTATTTGAGTAGTTACCTTTATACTAACATATTTTATAGTATCCTTAATCTACCTTTTCCTCATTTAGGCTTCTATTTGGTTTATCAGTTTTAGGTGATATCCTTTGATCCCATCTAAGGATATTACGGGAGGGAGGAGGTTTGCTTCCTGCTTCCGGT
The DNA here is from genome assembly GCF_018350155.1 of Leopardus geoffroyi. Classification (NCBI taxonomy): domain Eukaryota; kingdom Metazoa; phylum Chordata; class Mammalia; order Carnivora; family Felidae; genus Leopardus; species Leopardus geoffroyi. The sequence goes on from NC_059328.1 coordinate 32,017,171, forward strand.
GTGAATGCTTGGTGGGCTCCTGCAGCAATCCCACCTTCTCTCTTGACCATATTCTGCAGTTCACGACAGCCAGTAATATCAGTAGCCAGCACCACGACCACCACCACCTTGCTCCACTTAAATGGCTTTATAGCACTCCAGAGAGACATCTCTCCATGAACAGCTTTCCCCAGAGGCACCCCTGAAGGCAAATTTCTAGCAAGGTCCACTGCTGTGGCACCACAGTGACTTCTCTCCTACAGTGAGCCACAGCTGCGTCCCCTCCAACAAGGTCTACCTCTCAGCCCTGAGGATGGGAGAGGGGAGGCTCCTCCTTGGGCCCTCTATCTCAGCTCCAGTGTAGTGGCCTGCCCTTGCGTCTGCTCTTATATTCATTAGAGTTCTCTTTCCTTCTGACTAGCCAAACACACCAATACCCCAAGCCTGTGTTACAGTTAATAATTATATTAAACTTTCTGTGTTCAAATTACTGTGTGGGTTCTCTCTTTTCATTGGACCCAGACTGATACCATACTGTTCTATCCCATCTCCACCTTTGTTTTTGTCTTAGATTGATCATTCCTTGTTTGGATGAAGCTCTTTCTGTATGTAACTCATTCCTCCGGTAGGGCTTGGGTTACAGCATTTCCTAAGCTCCTGCATGCTGAACACATTTCAGTATAATCTCAACACCCAAAAAACAGCTTGTATAGATATAAAACCCCATGATCTTATTTTCTTTCCTTGAATTTCTTAAAATCACCACTCTACTTTGTCTTGCTTTGTACTTTGCTGTAGCAAAGTATGATGCAAACTTGACTTTCTTTCCCTTGTAAATAATTTGGCCTTTTTTCTGGAGGCTTAGAGGAAAATTTTCTTTATTCTTAGAATGTAATAGTTTTACTAGAATAGATCTTAGAGTAACCAATCTGAATCAATTTTTCCAGGAATAAGGTAGGCCCTTTCAAAATAGAAGTTTGGGTTTTAATTTTTGAAAAATTTAAGTATTAATTCTGGTTCATTGCTTTGTTTTTCTTCAGAGACTCCAATAATACATGCATACATACATTTACACATACACACTGAATCTTTGTTGACTATGTTCTATATCCAACAGTTCCTTTCTGATACTTTTTAACCTTTTCTAATATTTATTTTTATTCTCTTGGCTGTTTTTATTTCTCTTCTCAATGTCCCTTATTACATTTTCAGTTAAACCTGTGTCCATTGGGCACCCTGGAATTGAGTCAATTGAGATTATTTTGTCTTTCGTCAATTTTTTTCTTGAGTTTGGACAATTCCATTTTTACATCTTCCTGTCTATTGTGCATTTCTAGTCTGACTTTTAAAATTTATGATTCATGGCATTTTTTTCATATCTGTCAATACTTGTTTAATTCAAGTTGGGTTGTTGTGCAATAGTTTTCTTCTGGTTAGTCACTGATTTTGGCAGAATTTTTAACAGTTAAAATGGTTTTAGCCTCATCTTTGCTTTTTGTCAGATAGAAGCTTTTTATAGGTGTCGATTGCTATTTCCTAATCATTTGAAATGTCTGATATTTTCCTGGACCAGCAAAAACAGGAGGTTCTATTTTGGCAGGGATCTCGGGTTATGAATTTTCTGTTGACCTAATGAAATGCAGTTTCTTTAGTAGATGAGGCCGTTGGGATGGGAAGTGTCTGATGTGTCTTTTGGCTTTATGATTCTCTTCTATTTCTGTATAATTCTGAATTACAATCCCCTGCTTTTCCTTCAATATGTCTACCCTCCCCCAAAGGTAGTTGTCTTCTCAAGAGTGCTATCTCTAGTCCCTCAATGCAGACTTTCGAACCACTGGCTTCCTTTGGATTCCCCAGTAGGGAAGTAGGTCTTAGCTCTGTTCTCAGTATTTCCCACTCTAAATGGGCCTATATTTTCCTGGAGGTGATTTTGACTGTGTTAGGCCTCCACTGCCCTCCCCCTTTTAAATGCAATTTCTAACTACATAAAACTATTCATTCTGGTATGAGTCAGGTATTAGCTCTAATGGTTTCAGATCTTTATATCTGAAAATGTAATTAAAATCTGTGGTATTCTTGACTCTCAGTTATGTTTAAACATGAATTAGGGGTAGTTTGGTTTCCTTTTGGATTTGTACATTTCTAGAGAAGTTATTGAAAGATTGATGTGAGGGTTAGGGGCACTGACATGCACCCCCTCATGCAGTCAAAAATTGCGTAGAATCTTTGACTTCCCCCAAACTTTACTAATAGCCTACTCTTGACCAGAAGCCTTAATGATAATGTGAAGAGTTGATTAACACATATTTTGTGTGCTATATTATATAGTGTATTCTTATAATAAAGGAAGGTAGAAAAAAGAAAATGTTATTAAGAAAATATTAAGGAAGAGAAAATACATTTATAGTACTGTACTGTATTTACAGAAATAAATTTGTGTATAAGTGGAGCTGTGTAGTTCAAGCCTGTGTTGTTCAAGGGTCAACTCTACTTTTTAATAGCCTATCAAGATGTTTCCAAATAGCAATTCATCAAGCAGGTTGAGAATAATACAGTACTATTTAGCTATAAAAAGGAATGAAGAACATCTCCATGCTACTAAGAAGTCATCTTTAGGGTATTTCATTAAGTGGCAAAAAGTAAGGTTAAGACCAATATGTATAGTATGCTGTCATTTGTATAAGAAGGTGGGAATGGGGCGCCTGGGTGGCGCAGTCGGTTAAGCGTCCGACTTCAGCCAGGTCACGATCTCGCGGTCCGGGAGTTCGAGCCCCGCGTCAGGCTCTGGGCTGATGGCTTAGAGCCTGGAGCCTGTTTCCGATTCTGTCTCCCTCTCTCTCTGCCCCTCCCCCGTTCATGCTCTGTCTCTCTCTGTCCCAAAAATAAATAAACGTTGAAAAAAAAAAAAAATATCTTAAGAAGGTGGGAAATACCTTATGTATATATGTACACACAGACACACACACGGATATTTGTATTTTTAAAAAATGGGAATATAGACAGGGGCTACCTATGGCAGAAGAAGGGAAGAAAGTGAAGGGGATTTCTCTCAATATACTTCACTTTACAGATTTGACTTTAAGAATGATGTGTATCACATACACGTTTATAAAGGAAAGTTTCCAAGAAGCAATCTCTAAAAATAAAAAACAATACAACAAATGAACCCAGGTTTATACCAAGTTGGTGGCACTGCCACCCAGAGAGAAACTAATCCAAGCAAACTTATAATATATTGACTATCCTTCATTGGAGGGTAGGAAAACAAGAAATGCAAGTAACTCAAACACTGTCAGTAATGATAATGGTGGTAAGTGTTGCTACTGTTATTCTGAGACTGTTGTCCTGTGTGCTATAATAGGATAAAACAACTGAGTTATTTTGCTAGTGACATGGAGAACTAGGGTTTTGTTGTGGTATAAAGGAGATACAGATTAAAGATAGCAAAGATAAAGTAAATAAAAGCACCATTTGTCCCGAACTTTAGTAGGAAGTATCAATATGAACTAATGATTTTCTCTTAATAATAACAATAGTAACAGTAATAATAACAATAAGGCAGTTCCTATCTCTCTATATCAAAAAGATGTAGAAAGAATGACCAACCCAGTAGCTCTGAGTACTCTAGGATTCAGATAATAGTCTCTAAATACCATTTCCCACTAAGAAGAACCGGAAGAACTGGGCATCTAAAAGAAATAGCTGATTCCATATTTGAGGCAGATAATTTAAAAGATGAGCCTGGCACTTGTTGAGATGAGCACTGGACATTATTATATGTAAGTGATGAATCACTGGGTCCTACTCCGGAAACCAATACTACATTGTATGTGAGCTAACTTGAATTAAAAAAAAAAAAGATGAGTCTGGAAGATTTTGAAATTTCAAAAATCCAAGACAGCTATCAAACAATGAAGTGTCAGAAGACTGGATGCCTGGGTGGCTCAGTCCGTCAAGCACCCGACTCATGATCTCAGGATCATGAGATCGAGCACCGTGTCGGGCTCTGCACTGGGTGTGGAGCCTGCTTGAGATTCTCACTTTCTCTCCCTCTACCCTCCCCTGCTGCACCGTGCTGCCACTGGTGCACTCTCTCTCTCTCTCTCTCTAAAAAAGAAAAGAAAGAAAGAAAGAAAAGGAAAAAAAAAAAGTGTCAGGAAACCATTTGATGAGGTTCCTATGCAGCCGATGGGACAAATCAAGAATCAGTAAGGACAATTAGTGTAATGGAATGAAACATGTCAAATATGTAAGAATCCTTGGGTTTATGATACTAAATAACAATAACAACAAAAACGTCCTTAAATATTTTTGGAGGATGGTAGTAAACTAATTCACTATTTTGAAAATTGGTAAAGAGGGGCGCCTGGGTGGCGCAGTCGGTTAAGCGTCCGACTTCAGCCAGGTCACGATCTCGCGGTCCGTGAGTTCGAGCCCCGCGTCGGGCTCTGGGCTGATGGCTCAGAGCCTGGAGCCTGTTTCCGATTCTGTGTCTCCCTCTCTCTCTGCCCCTCCCCCGTTCATGCTCTGTCTCTCTCTGTCCCAAAAATAAATAAACGTTGAAAAAAAAAAATTTTTAAAGAAAATTGGTAAAGAATCAAGCATTTAAGCTTTCTTCCATGAACTATAACCTCACAATAACCAAAAATGTGATGGAAGTTTAATAGATATATTCCATTTAATTTATGTGGACAGAACTGTAAGATTAAAATTTCCCATTTTGCAACCATAATGAATTGATTGCTCTATATCAGGAGTCAGCAAATTATAGCCAGCAGGCCAGTCATCTGTTTTTGTAAATATAAGATTTTATTGGAACACAGCCTTGCCCATGTATTTATGTATTGTCTGTGGCTATTTTTGTATTACAATGACAAAGCTGACTAGTTGTAACAGAGAATGTATGGCCCAGAAACCTGAAAGTTTTACTAATTCTTTAAGAAAATCTGTCAATCCTTGATCTAGACCACAAGCAGTAACAGCTGCTACATTATAAAATGAGAGAAATGAGACCATATATATATATATCCTTCCCAATAGAAGTAAACACCACTACCTATGAAATGTTCTTATGAAAAAATTGAACCTGAACCTGATCAAGCCTCAAGATCTAGCTGACAATTTCTAGAAAAGAGAGAACATGGAAATGTGTCAAATGTTACCATAGAGATACAATCAGCAAAATCTAATTGTGGGAGATAATTAAAGACAAATTACTTAGATTTTTCAACAAATAAATTGCAAGAAAAAAATAAGAGAGAAAGAGAACCCATAGATTAAAAGAGACTTAAAGGACATGTCAACCAAGTGCAATATGTGGATCTTATTTGAATCCTGATTCAAAGGAACTAATAAAGAGAAAGAGAGAGGAGACAGACAGACAGACAACAGGGAAAATTTAAACACTGAGAAAATATTAGTTGGTATTAAGGAATTATCGTTAGTTTATAAACACATGATAATGTTATTATGATTGTTTTAAAAATATTATCTACGAGACATAGATACCAAATATTTAATGACAGAATGATACTATGTTGGGGCAACTGGGCAGGAGGGGGCAGGAAATATGTGCAGATACAAATAAAACATGATCGATTATGTGTTGATAATTATCAAGGATAAAGAGTACATGGACATTCACTGTGCTATTCTTGTGACTTCTGTATGTGTTTGGAATTTTATTACAAATAAATTTTTTAAATGGGGGATAATTCAGTAACCACCTGGGGATTTCCTGCAAATGTCATCTGTCCTCTAATGCTCAATTAATTTAGCACAACCCCCTGAGGGGAACATAGCCCACAGCTCATAACCCATCTCTCTCTATTCTCTGCTGAGACTCATTGCAATAGTGACTGATAGTAATTGATGAGATGGGCTCAGTCACTTATACTGAGGGGAAAAAACAAAAAGATAAATCTGATCTTGAGAAGAAAATTCTAGTGGGGTTATTAGTTTAAGTAAAATAACACATTTTACTTAACAACTGATTCAAAGTGAGAAAATTACAAGGACCAACTGAGAATTTAAGGAAAAGGAGATAAGGAACCTCTGTATCAGTCATCTTGTTACTGAAAGAGTTTTCTCTCACCTCTGGTTATCCTTGTAGGATTTGGTAAAATCCTTTATGGTTTTTTGAGGCAGGCTAAATGGTAAAACCTCCTTCCACTCTCTCAGGGTAACTGGGAACTGATGAAAGGTGTGGTTTCGAGTTAGAAAAAGGAGAGCTTAAAAAATAAGCTTGGATATCATAAGTTAATGTAGAGATGGACATGTCCATATTTTATAGCACATTTCATTTTGGTAGGCCTTTTCTTTTGGCCATATGAAAGAGAAGAATAGGCAGGGGACCCTAGGCTTTCCTGTAACAGGATGTAGCATTCTGGGAAGATAACTAATTGGCTAAGGAAGGCTTGGGTCTAGTTACTCACCCAGAGGGGGCTGCAGCATACCCCCATTCTTCTCACAGTTCCCAATAGGCTGGATTTCAGATGAGTCAACCAGCCGCCAGAAATCATTCTTGTTGTCACTGCCATCAAGGCGAAGGCGGAGCCGGGCACCTGTCAGTCCAACTACTGTCGCAATACACGTGGATGTGGTATTCCTGGGGTCCTGCGCTTCCAATTTCATGCTGATCTTGAACTCGTTGCTTGGAGGTGTGTAGGACTGAGAAAAACAAGCCATGGGGATTAGGCAGACTAAGAGTATATGGCATTTTCAGTAAAGATGTTAAGAGATGGAGCCTGAAAATTTACGCTTTGTACTGAAATTGGTTACAGTGGGGCCCAGGAGAAGCACCTTGAACTATTCCCTGATACTTAGGAAGGGTTTCATGTAAAAGAAACCCTGGAAGGTAAGATGAAGAGGAAAAAATTTACTTTCCACAAAAGCATCAAATATTGACTCACACCAGTAAGAAAAGCACAGCAGTATCTCAAATGGTCCTGACTTAAATGCTTCTTCATCCTGTCTTCTCTAACATCCTAACTCTCCAGGTGTTCATAACATTTTCTTCTCAGAAATCATCCTATTAAACTTGCACATCCTTAATGTCTCTTCATGGAGCGTTTCAGTATGTAGGTTTGTGTATTCATCACACAGGCCCAAAGACTATTTTTCTTATTTTCACATTAACTTAGAAATCAGTTCACAGTTTTAAAAACAATTTTAAGTTATAATTGACATACCATAAACTATACACTTTGTTAAATCTTGACATACGTATACACCCATGACACCATATATATCACATACACCTTGAAACCATCATCATAATCAAGATAATGAACATGGACACACTCCCGTTTTTTCATGTCCCTTTATAATTCTTCTGTCTGGCCCTTCCCAGACCCCTGTCCCCAGGCAAACATTGATTACTTTCTCTCACTGTAGATTGACTGGTTTGCATTTCTTCCTCTTAAGTGGAATCAGAATAAACTGTTTGTGTTTGTCTAGCTTCTTTCACCCAGCATAATTATTCTGATATTCATCCCTATTGTTGAATGTATCAATAACTCATTTAAAAAAAATTTTTTTTAGAATGAAATCTGGCCATTTGTAGCAACGTGGATGGAACTGGAGGGTGTTATGCTAAGTAAAATAAGTCAGGCAGAGAAAGACAGATATCTTATGTTTTCACTCCTATGTGGATCCTGAGAAACTTAACAGAAGACCATGGGGGAGGGGAAGGGGGAAAAAAAAAGTTACAGAGAGGGAAGGAGGCAAACCATAAGAGACTCTTAAATACTGAGAACTAACTGAGTGTTGGTGGGGGTTGGGGGAGAGGGGAAATTGAGTGATGGGTATTGAGGAGGGCACCTGATGGGGTGAGCACTGGGTGTTGTATGGAAACCAATTTGACAATAAATTATATAAAAATAAAATTTTTTTTAATGTTTACTCCATTTTTTTTAAACACTTTATTTTTTCAAAGCAGTTTCAGGTTCAGAAGAAAACCGACAGGAAGGTAAAGAGATTTTCCACATATACTCAGCCCCAACACATGCATAGTCTCCCCGTTATCGACACCCCTCACCACAGTGGTACATTTGTTACAAATGATGAACTTATATTGACACATCCTAATTATCCAAAGTCCACACGTCACATTAGGGTTCTCTCCTGGTGTTGTACCTTCTGTGGGTTTGGTCAAATGTATAATGGTGTGTGTTTATCATTATAGGATCATACAAAATAGTTGAAGTGTCTTAAAAATCCTCGGTGTTCGTCAATTCATCCCTCACTCGCCCACCCACTGGCAGCCACTGATCTTCTTAGGGTCTCTACAGTTTTGCAGCCTTTTCAGGCTGGCTTTTTTCCATTAGTAATAGGCATTTAAGTTTCCTCCATGTCTGCTCATGGCTTGATAGCTCATTTCTTTTTAGGGCTTATATTCTGTTGTTTGGCTATACCACATTTTTTTCATTCACCTACTGAAGGGCATCTTGGTTGCTTCCAAGTTTTGGCAGTTATGAATAAAAGTGCAACAAACATCTACGTGCAGGTTTTTTGCTGGTGTAAGTTTTTAAGTCATTTGAGTAAATACCAAAGAATACGGTTGCTCGATCTCATAGTAAGAGTATGTTTTGTTTCGTAAGAAATCACCACACTATCTTACAAAAATGGTTATGCGATTTCGCATTACCACAATAAACGAATTCCTATTGCCCACATCGTTGCTCACATTTGTCGGTATCAGTGTTTTCTGGATTTTGGCCATTCTAATAGGTGTGTAGTGGCATCCCACTACTGTTAATTTGTATTTCTCTGATGACATATGATGTGGAGTATCTTTTCACATGCTTTTTTTGTCATCTGCATGTCCTCTTTCGTGAGAAGTCTAAGATCTTTGGCCCATTTTTAAAATCAAGTTGTTTCATTTCTTTTTTTTTTTTTTTTTCAACGTTTATTTATTTTTGGGACAGAGAGAGACAGAGCATGAACGGGGGAGGGGCAGAGAGAGAGGGAGACACAGAATCGGAAACAGGCTCCAGGCTCTGAGCCATCAGCCCAGAGCCTGACGCGGGGCTCGAACTCACGGACCGCGAGATCGTGACCTGGCTGAAGTCGGACGCTTAACCGACTGCGCCACCCAGGCGCCCCCAAGTTGTTTCATTTCTTGACACTTTAAGTGTTCTTTGCAGATTTTGGAGAACATTCCTTTACCAGATATGCCTTTTCCAAATATTTTCTCCCAGTCTGTGGCTTGTCCTCTTATTCTCTTGACGGTGTCATTCACGGAGGCAGGTTTCAATTTTAACGAAGTCCAGCTTATCAATGATTTCTTTTATGGATCATGTCTTTAGTGTCATATCCAAAAAGTCATCGTCACACCCAAGGTCATCTTTTCTCCTAGGTTATCTTCTAGTTTTATAGTTTTGGGTTATATATTTAGTCTGTGGTCTGTTTTGCACTAACTTTTGTGAAGGATATAAGGTTTCAGTCTAGGTTCCTTTTTTTTTTTTTTTTGCATGTGGCTGTCCAGTTAAGCACTATTTGCTGAAAAAACTATCTTAGGTCCATGGTATTGCCTTTGCTCCTTTGTCAAAGATCAGTCGCCTATACTTATGTGGGGCTATTCCTTGGCTCTCTGTTCTGTTCCATTGATCCATCTGGTTCTTCTTTTGCAAACAGCACACTGTCTTGATTCCTGTTTCTTTATAGTGAGCCTTGAAGTCGGGTGGTGTCAGTCCTCCAACCCTGTTCTCCTTCAATACTGTGTTGGCTATTCTAGATCTTCGCCTCTCCATGTAAACTTTAAAATCAATTTTTCCACAAAATAACTTGCTGTAATTTTCATTAGGCTTGCACTGAATCTATAGATCATGATGGGAAGAACTGACATCTTCACAATATTGAATCTTCCTATTCTTGAACATGGACTATTTTTCCGTTTTTTTTTTTGTTGTTGTTGTTCATTGGTTTCACCAGATTTTGTAGTTTTCCTCATACAAAGTTTGTACATATTGTTAGATTTATACTTAAGTGCTTCATTTTTGGAGGTCCTCAATGGTACTGTATTTTTAACTTCAGAATCCACTTGTTCATTACAGTATAAAGGAAAGCCACTGACTTCATTAACCTTGTATCCTGAAACCTTGCTGTAATTGCTTATTAATTCCAGGTTTTTTGTTTTTTTTTTTTTGTCAATTCAGATTTTCTACAAAGACAATTATGTCATCTGCAAACAGTTTTATTTTTTCCTTCCTAAGCTGTATATCTTTTATTTCCTTTTCTTGTCTTATTGCAGTGTCTAAAACTTCCACTATGATACTGAAAAAAAGAGGTGAGAGAAGACATCTTGCCTTTTTCTTGATCTTAGTGGGAAAGCTTCTAGTTTCTCACCATTAAGTATGATGCTGGCTATAAGATTAGTAGATAGTATCTCTCAGCATAACTATTCTGATAGTCATCCTATTGCTGAATGCATTAATAATTCATTTCTCTTTATTGCTGACTAGTAAATCATGTTGATAAACATTTGGGGTGTTTCCAGTTTTTTTTAAATGTTTGAGAGAGAAAGAGAGAGAGAGAGCGAGCACAGGGGAGGGCAGAGAGAGAAAGTGGGAGAGAGAGAATTCCAAGTGCAGAGCCTAAAGGAGGGCTCAATCCCACAAACCATGAGATCATGATCTGAGCTGAAACCAAGAGTCAGATGCTCAACTGACTGAGCCATCCAGGCATCCCGTTTTTTGTTTTATGTTTTTTCCAGTTTTTGATGATTACAAATAAATTGTTAATGAACGCCCATGTATAAATCTTTGTATGGGAATATACTTTCTTTTCTCTTGGGTAAATAAATAAAGGTGAAATGGATGGATCATATGGTAGGTATTTGTTTAACTCACATACCAGAAAATTTACCTTTTTATGGTATATACCTTGGTAGTTTTTTAGTATATTCAGAGAGTTGTGCAAACATCACTCGATTTAAATTTAGAACATTTTCATCATCCCCAAAAGAATTCCCATACCCATTAGCAGTCTCTCCCCATTCAGCCCTCAGCCCAGCCTAGAAACGATTAATCTTCTGTTTCTATGGATTAAAGGTTTAATATAAATGGAATTATACAGTATGTGAGTGGTTCCTTCCTCCACTTAGCATAATGTTTTCAAGGTTAATGTGTGTTGTATTTCATTCATTTTCACTGATGAGTAATATTCCATTGTGTGAATATACTACATTTTGCTTAACCATTCATCAATTGATGGACACTGAGTTTTCTCTTTTTGGCTATTATGTATAATGATGCCATTTGTGTATAAGTTTTGTGTGGTCATGTGTTTTCCTTACCTAGGAGTGGGAATCCTGGTTCATGTGCTAATTCTATGTTTAACATTTTGAGTAGCTTCTAAACTGTTTTCTAACGTGATTACAACATTTTACAATCTTACCAGCAACGTATGAAGGTTCCAATTTCTTCGTATCCTCACCATCCTTGTTACTGTTTGCCTTTTTATCATTTATTTAACTTATTTATTAATGTTTATTTATTTCTGAGAGAGAGACAGAGTGAGAGCCAGGGAGGGGCAGAGAGAGAGAGCAACACAGAATCTAAGGCAGGCTTCAGGCTTCGAGTCATCTGCCCAGAGCCTGATTAGGGGCTCGAACTCACGAACAGCAAGATCATGACCTGAGCCGAAGTCAGACGCTCAACCAACTGAGCCACCCAGGCGCCCCATGGTCTGTCTTTTTAATTTCAACTATCCTAGTAGATATGAAGTGGTATCTCACAGCACTTTTCATTTGCATTTCCCTCAAGATTAATGATATTAATGATATTAAGCATCTGTTATGTGCTTATTGGCCAGTTGTGTATATTTGGAGAAATACCTATTGAAATTTTTTGCCCATTTAAAAATTAGGTTGTCTTTGCCCATTTAAAACTTAGGTTGTCTTATTAATTTAAAAATTAGGTTCTTCAGGGGCACCTGGGTGGCTCAGTTAAGCGTCTGACTTCGACTCAGGTCATGATCTCACGGTTTGTGGTTTTGAGACCCGTGTCTGGCTCTGTGCTGACAGCTCAGAGCCTGGATCCTGCTTCGGATTCTGTGTCTCCCTCTCTCTTGGCCCCTCTCCCGCTTCTTCTCTCTCTCTCTCAAAAATGAATAAATGTAAAAGAAAAAGTTAAAAAATTTTGGTTCTTCATATATTCTAGATACAAGTTCCTTATCAGATACATGATTTGTGAACATTTTCTCCCACTTTGTGGATCATCTTTTCACTTTCTTGATAGTGTTCTTGGAAGCACAAAAGTTTTTAATTTTTATGAAGTCTAATCTATCTAGTTTTTCTTTTGTGGCTTGTGCTTTTGGTGCCACAGCTAAAAAACCATTGCCTAATCCAAGGGCATGAAGATTTACTCCTATGTTTTCTTCTAAGAGTTCTATAGTTTTAGCTCTTACATTTAGGACTATCAGCTACTTGAACTTAATTTCTGTATATGGTATAGAGGTAGGGTGCAACTACATCCTTTTGTATGTGCATATCCAATTCTCCCCGCACTAGTTATTAAAAATCCCACTTAACTTTGTCCAAAATCAATTAAGCATAAATGTATGAGTTTATTTCCAGACTCTCAAGTCTAATCCACTGACGTATAAGTCTATCTTTATGCCAGTACCACAATGTCTTGAGTATTGTAGCTTCATAGTAAGTTTTGAAATCAGGAAATGTGAGTTCTCTACCTTTGTTCTTCTTTTCCAACATTGTTTTGGCTATTTTGGTTCCCTTGTGTTTCTTTATGGATTTTAGAATCAACTTGTCAATTTCTGCAACATAGGTACCTGGGATTTTGATAGGAATTACATCAAATTGTTAGATTAATTAGGAGAGCACTGCTGTCAGCTATGTGATTTGCCAATATTTTCCAAGACTATGGCTTATATTTCCTTCTTTTACCAGTGTCTTTTGAAGGGCAGATGTCCTTAACTTTGACAAAATCTGCTTTATGATTTCTTTATGTAAGTTTTTCATGTTTGTCAGTTTATTCCTAATTTTTTTTCTGCTATTGTAAATGAGAGTTTCTCTTCCATTATGTCTTCTATTAAGTTACTTTTAACCATGTTACTGAGGTATAAACATTTTTTTTTCAGGTTAAAGATGTATTATTCAATTCCTAATTTAGTGATTTTTTTTTTTTTTTGGCTCAGTAGTCTGTTGTTGAAGTTTGTTTTTGCGAAACTGTATCTTAAAAAACTTTTTAAAAATGTTTATTTGTTTTTGAGAGAGAGAGGGACAGAGAGTCGAGCACAAGCAGGGGCAGAGAGAGAGGGAGGCACAGAATCTAGGCTCTAGGCTCTGAGCTGTCAGCACCAAAGCGACTTGGAGCTCGAACTGACGAGGTGTGAGATCATGACCTAAGCCAAAGTCGGACGCTTACCTAACTAAGCCACCCAGGTGCTCTGCCAGACTATATTTTAAAGTATGTTGGGGTGCCTGGGTGGCTCAGTCGGTTAAGTGTCCGACTTCAGCTCAGGTCACGATCTCGTGGTCTGTGAGTTCGAGCCCCGCGTCGGGCTCTGGGCTGATGGCTCAGAGCCTGGAGCCTGCTTCCGATTCTGTGTCTCCCTCTCTCTCTGTCCCTCCCCCATTCATGCTCTGTCTCTCTCTGTCTCAAAAATAAATAAACGTTAAAAAAAATTTAAAAAAAATAATAAATAAATAAAGTATGTTTTCACCAGTAGTTTATGAAAGTTCCATTTACTCCACATCCTTGCCACTATTAGGTATGGTCAGTCCTTTCTATCAGAGACATTTAAATAAATGTATAGAGATAGCTCATTATGATTTTGCTTTGTATTTCCCTAATAAAAATGTTAACCATCAATTCATGTACTTATTTGCTACCCACATATTTTCTTTAGTGGTTGCTTTACTCTTTCAATCTGAATCCCTTTCCTTCCTCCCTCGCTCCCTCCCTTCCTCCTTTCCATCCTTTGTTTTGTTTTTTTGTTTTGGCCTGGTCACATTGGTAGTACAATGTTGAATGGAAGTGGTAAAAGCAGACATCCTTGTCTTATTCTTGATGTTAAGGGGAAAACGTTTAAACTTTTACCATTAAGTATGATAACTATAAGTTTTTCATAGATGCCTTTTAGGATTTAGGAAATTCCCTTCTATTTCTTGTTGTGAGAGTCTTGATTTGTAACGGACATTGGATTTGGTCAATGCTTTTTGTGCATCTATTGAGATGATCATACTTTTTCTTCATTAGTATGTTCACATGGTGAAACACTGATTGATTTTTGAATGTTTAATCAATCTAAAATTCTTGGAATTAAGCTCCACCTAGTCATGATGAATTACTATTATATGTTGTTAAAATCAATTTCCTAGAATTTCCTTTAGATTTTTTACACATATCTTTATGTGGGATGTTGCTTTGTAGTTTTTTCTTTCAGTATCTTTACCTGATTTTGATATCAGAGTAATATTTGATTCAAAGAATGATCTGGAATGTATTCACTTTTCTTAAACTTTCTGGAAGAGTCTGTAGAATTTGTGTTACTTTCTCCTTAAATGTTTGGAAAAATTCACCAGTGAAGTCATCTGGGCCTGAAGTTTTCTTTGTGTGAAATTTCTTAACTACAAATTCAGCTTCTGTAACAGAAATAGTGCTGTTCAGATTTTCTTTAAGTGAACTTTGGTAACGTGTTATTCATGAAAATTATCCATTACAACTAAGTTATCAAACTTAAAGGCATAAATTTGTTCATAATATTCTTTTATTATCTTTTTAATATTTGTAGAATCAACAGTGATGTTACTCCTTCCAGTTCTGCTATTAGTGATCTGTGTGGTCTTTTCTTCTTGATTAATCTGGCTAGAAGTTCATCATTTCTATTGATCTTTGCAAAGACTCAGCTTTTGGCTTCAATGATTTTCGTGTTTTTTTTTTTTTTTTTTAAATATCATTGGTGTATGCTCTGATTTTTATTATTTCCTTTTCTCTGCTTACTTTGGGGATAATTTGCTCTTTTTGTCCCCCTAGTTATTTAAAATGGAAGCTGAAGTCACTAAATGAAACTTTTCTTCTTTTCTTTTCTAGTATTGGTATTTAGTACTATAAGCTCCTTGTAAGGACTGCTTTAGCAGCAATCCACAACTCTGAAATGTTCTATTTTCACTTCCATTTAGTTGAAAATATTGTTTAAAGTTTATTTATTTATTTTGGGAAAGAGAGCACAAATGGAGGAGGGGCAGGGAGAAGAGAAATCCAAGCAGGTTCCATGCTGTCAGTGCAGAGCCCAAATGCTGGGCTCAATCTCACAACCCATGAGATCATGACCTGAGCCAAAATCAAGAGCGGGACACTTAATCAACTGGGTCACCCAGGCTCCCCTAGTTGAAAATATTTGTTAATGTCCCTTTTAATTTCTCCATACCCAAAGGGGTATTTAGAAATGTGTAACTTAGTTTCCAAATATTTAGAGATTTTCTGCTATTGATTTTTTATTTAACTTAGTGTACTTTATATTACAGCCTTTTAAATTTACCAAAACTTATTTTATGGTCCAGAATATGGCCTAACTTGGTAAACTGTCTGTGTGCACTTGAAAAGAATGTACACTCTACTGTTGCTGGGGATGCTCTATACCTGTCAATTAGGTCCAACTGACAAACACTGACAGTGTTGCCAGTGTCTACTATTCACTTGCTGATTTCTTACTACTTGTTCTTTAATCATAGAGGGGAATATTAGAACTCCCAACTACAAATAAATTTAGATTTATTCATTTCTCCTTACATTTCTATTTGCTTCACATAAAAATGTCTGACCCCTTTCATGATGAAATTGCCTTTTTTTTTTTTTTTTTTAAATCCCTGGTAGTATTCTTTACTCTGAGATATATTTTGATATTAACATAGTCATTTTAGTTTTATTATGGCTAATGTCAGCAGAGTATATCATTTTCCATCCTTTTACTTTTAACCTGTTTATGTCTTTATATTTAAAGTATAATTTCTTGCAAGCAGTATACAATTGGGTTTTTTTTTTTTTTTTTTTTTCAATGTGACAATCTCAACCTTTTAACTGAGGCATTTAGACCATTTATAATTAATTTGATTACTGATATGGTTGGATTTAAGTCTACCATCTGCTATTTATTTTCTATTATTTTAGTAGTTGTTTTGGTCTTTATAGTAAACATGTTTACCTCATCAGTCTATCTTCAAGTATACTACTTCATGTAAAAGAATCTTACAGTAGTATATTTAAGATTTCTCCTCTACTGGGCATTTATGCTTTTGTTATACATTTTATTTATACATCTGTTATCACCTCAATAATGCAATATGATTATTACTGTTTACATAATTACCCTTTGTAGAGATTCAAATAAGAAAAAACATATGTTTTTACCCTTATGTATTTACATCTTATGTATTTACCCTTGTAATTACAATTTTTTTATTATTTTTTTTCACATTTATTTATTTATTTATGAGAGACAGAGAGAGAGCACAAGCGGAGGATGGGAAGGGAGAGAAGGAGACACAGAATCCAAAGCAGGCTCCAGGGTCTGAGCTGTCAGCACAGAGCCTGACATGGCGCTCGAACTCACAAACCACGAGATGATGACCTGAGCCGAAGTCGGACACTCAACTGACTGAGCCACCCAGGCGCCCCACCCTTCTAATTACAATTACCAGGGATTTTCATTCCTTTTTATAGATCTGTAATTCTACCTGGTAATATTTTCCTTTTGCCTGACACACTTCCTTTAACATTTCTTGTATTGAGTCTTCTGGTGATTAATTCTTTTGGTTTTTGTATGTCTGAAAATATATTTTGCCTTTTGTTTTTGGAAGATCTTTTTACTGGGTATAGAATGCTAGATTGACAGGTTTTGCTTTTGGTACTTTAAACATGTTATTCAACTTTCTTGTTTGCATTGTTTCTGACAAGAACATATAACGTCATTCTTATCTTAGTTTCCCTGTATATAAGGTGTCTTTCTTCTCTGGCTGCTTTTAAGATGTTCTTTATCACTAGCTTTGAGCATTTATGATTATGTGTTAATGTAGTTTTCTTCTTGTCGTTGATTTGGGGGGGGGAGAAAGGGATTCACAGAGTTTCTTTAATCTGTGGATTTACAGTTTTCCTCAATTTTGGAAAATTTTTAGCCATTGTATCTTCAAGTACTTTTTCTGCCTCATCTCTATTCTCCTTTGGGCGCTCTAATTACATCGTCTACGAAGTTATCCCATGGAAACTGAAGTTATCCTTTGGCTCACTGATAATCTTTTTCATCTTTTGAGCATTCTTTTCTCTCATTGTGTTTCATGATAGTTTCTACTGCTATGTCTTCAAGTTTACCGGTCTTTTCTTCTGCCCTTAATCTCATCCAGTGTATTTTTCATTTCGCACATAGTTCAATATGAGTCTTTTTTTTTATATCTTCTATGTCTCTGTTTAACTTTCAAACACATGGAATACAATTAAAATAACTGTTTTAATGTTTTTGTTTGCTATTCTAAGACCTATATAGGTTTTGAGTCTATTTCAATTGGTTGATTATTCTGCTCATGATGATTATGTTTTCCTGCCTCTTCTCATTCTTGGTAATCTTTCATTGGATGTCAGACATTTTGACTTTTAGCTGTTGGCTGCTG
The DNA here is from genome assembly GCF_018350155.1 of Leopardus geoffroyi. Taxonomy (NCBI): domain Eukaryota; kingdom Metazoa; phylum Chordata; class Mammalia; order Carnivora; family Felidae; genus Leopardus; species Leopardus geoffroyi. The sequence continues at coordinate 32,034,773 of NC_059328.1, forward strand.
GATGTTTTTGCATTCCCTTATTATGCTTTGTTCTTCTTTTAATATACATTTTTATGATTTTTTAGTGACAGCTGTTTCTTTTTTTAATTTTTTTCTTTTTTTAAATTTATATCCAAGCTAGTTAATATACAGTGTAACAATGGTTTCAGGAACCAAATTTAGTGATTCATCACTTACATGTAACACCCAGTGCTCATCCCAACAAGTGCCCTCCTTAGTGCCCACCACCCATTTAGCCCATCCCCCTACCCAACACCCCTCCAGCAACCCTCAGTTTGTTCTCTGTATTTAAGAGTCTCTTATGATTTGCCTTCCTGTTTTTATCTTATTTTTCCTTCCCTTCCCCTGTGTTCACCTATTCTGTTTCTTAAATTCCACATATGAATGAAATCCTATAATATTTATTTTCTGTGGCTGACTTATTTTGCTTAGCATAACACATCCTAGTTCCATCCATGTTGTTGCAAATGGCAAGATTTTATTCTTTTTGAACGCCAATATATACATATATATATATATATATATATATATATATATATATATATATATATTACAATATATGTAACATATATCACATCTTCTTTTGTGCTTTGTTCTTAGATGCACTAAAATTACCTGCAAACAGTTTGATCATTTTGAGTCTTGCTTTTATGATGTGTTAGGCAGGTCCAGAGAAGTGCTCATTCTAAGGCTAATTATTCCCCGCTACTGAGTAAGATCTTCCCAAGTTTTCCACCTTATGCCACATGAATTATGAGATTTTCCAGTCTAACTGGTGGAATCAGGCATTATTTCCAGCCCTGTGGGAGTGTTAGATTCTGTTCCTTCTATAGATCTGATGGTTTTTCTCTTGGCTTTAGGTCGTTTCCTCATATGCATACATGGAACAACAACAGCACTTTGCTGAATACTTGAAGAGGGCTCTCTGCAGATCCCTGTGGTTTTCTTTCTGTGCAGCTCTCTCCTCGTAGGCATTCTGTCCTACAAATTCTAGCCACCTTGGTTTCCCCTCTTAGCTCCAACCATTCAAATTAGGGATTCTGCTGGGTTCCACCCTAGGCTCCCCTTCTCTGGGCCATGGTCTCAAAACTCTCTTAAGGGAGTAAGCTGGGAAATCATAAGAGGCTCAACTCATTGTTTTTCATCTCTCGGAGATCACTGTGCTTGGCTGCCTGATCTTCAGTAACTTGAAAACCACTGTTTAATGTAATATACTCTGTCCTTTTATTATTATTTCAGGTGAGAGTATGGATTTAGTCCCTATTATTTCAAATGAGCAAAAGTCCTGGATTTGTATTTTTATTTAGAGCACAGACAAAATTCAAAGTGAAATGTTGACAATTTGAGGAAATAAACACTGAAGAATAAAGGGAGGGAAGTATACATAATTTCCTGATGTTTAGCTCTGTTTAGCAGCAGTACACTTCTTTGCTTACCAGCCTATCATGTGCTGATATAGTCAACATTATCTGTGCATTGCGTGCAACACTTAATCCTATGTGGGAAGCTCTGAATGACCTCTAATAAGGTCCTAACATACTCTCCAATGGAACTCAGTGCCAGCATTCTTATGAAAATGTGCCAGGGGTGCTGTGTATAGAGAAATGAATACTGACCGACTTTCAAGAACTGTCTAAGGGATATAACTGTCTCCTCTCTGTCTGAATTAAGAACTATTTTAAAAAACAAAAAACAACCAGCTACTATTCTCAGTAACAAAACATATCCTCAAGGAGGCGAAGAAAGGAAAAGGTGTCACTTGGGATGATGTTGGAAGGAAGGTGTCCTACCAAAATTCATGAGTTTTGAGCCTTGAGCTGTATTCTTCCCATAGAAGTTTACTCTGGGGCCTTCAGGTGAGAAGTCCAAGGGCTCCTACCTCATGTTTTGCTTATCTAAGGATCAGAACAAACCTACTTGCCTCCCACCTACTAAAGATGTTGAGAATCAATTACCTGCTTGAAGCAATGGACAGGCGCTGGGACTGAACATGTTTCTTTTAGGTATTTGTCCCAGGTAAAATGACCTGAAAAGGAAATAGAAATCTCTATCACAGTCAACTTCCTAAAAAGTGCTTTCAGGATGCAATCTACACTAAACATTAGGCCATTTTTTGACTCGTTCTGAGCATAAGAAAAAACTTATGTTTCCCTGTTTGGGCTCAAGAGAGTATTACGGGTAGAAATCTATGTGACCTGAGTGGATCATTTTAGATCAATGTATTAAAATTATGGTCTAAAGATGACCTTACTACGTTTTACACGTTAGTCCCTAAAGTGATCCAAAATGCCAGAGCAACACGTACCAGTATCTCACAGAAGGGTCCAGGAAGCTCTTGGAAAACAGAATAGAAGACATAGAAAATGGCTGAGGAGATTCCTTCTGAACAACCTGACTCCTGAAGAGGTACCTTAATGCCATCAAATAATAGCTTTTAACACTCAATATGGTCGGATCCCACCATCTCAGCTCAGAAAGAATGAAGGACAGACATACGGTAAGATGATTTGATGGTAGGAAAAACCAGAATGAGTGAGATTATACTTGAATTCTCACTCTCTCTCACCCACCCCGAACCCACTCCCATTCCAGCTGCACTGCCTGAGGTGCAAAATGACAAAGATCTGGTAATTTACAGAAAAGTAGGTCCTTGGTAGCATTTCTTATGATAGTAACTATGAATGAGTTAGGGGGCCTACAGGATCTTGTAGCCTCTTGAAGTAGCCTTTAGAGCAACACTGTGCTAGAGAAACAGTCTTCAAGGTGACACTGCTAGGGTCAGAGAAAACATTTTAAGGAACAAACTATTGCATATATATGTTATTAAACCACAAAAGATGACTAAGTTCTTTATTAAAGGTTAAATCAATTACCAATCTCCCCCTAATACCCACCTAGAGGTGACCCCATGATGGTGCAGGGAAGGTCCCAGAGACTCTCACAAGCTAAAACACTGTAGCAAACCAGCATTTCTTGAAGTTTCCTCTGCAGTGGAGCAGCACAGGGCCCTTTTGGACCATGCAAAAAGCACTAGATGCTGGGAATAAAAATGATTTACTGAATGATAAAATCTAAATCACTTCAAAGATGATGCCAAGGCTTTATACTCTATTGACTTTATAGTTTCTGTTTTAAAACTTGTCCCTTTCCCACCATCCTTAAGCAAGCCAAATAGATTTGGCCAGAAATCACAGTCTGTTCTGAACCACTCCACGAACTGGCCAATGATTAATTATCTTGAATACAGAGTCCACAGGGTAGATGAGATGGATATTACCTGGAATCAAGATTTAAGAGCTTATCAGAATAAAGACTCAGCTCTTAGCGGAGATGTCCCTAAAGCAAGGAATGAATACATTTCACCACTATTTGCTGTTAGAAAAAAAAAGCATTAAAAATTACCATTCCATTCTTACAAATAAAGAATTAAGTCAAATAGCAAGTCTTGGATTTGAGTGAACTGCAACTTTTGCACTCCAGCATCTGTAACAGCACTGTCCACTAAAACTTTCTGTAATGACAGAAATGTTTTGTGTCTGTGGTGTCCAATAAGAAAGCCGCTAGCCGGGGGCGCCTGGGTGGCTCAGTCGGTTAAGCCTCCGACTTCAGCTCAGGTCATGATCTCACGGTTCGTGAGTTCGAGCCCCGCGTCGGGCTCTGTGCTGACAGCTCAGAGCCTGGAGCCTGTTTCGGATTCTGTGTCTCCCTCTCTCTCTCTCTCTGACCCTCCCCCGTTCATGCTCTGTCTCTCTCTGTCTCAAAAATAAATAAACGTTAAAAAAAAAAAAAAGTCGCTAGCCACATGTAACCACAGAACACTTGAAATGCGTGAGAGAAGAATTTAAATTTTAATTAGTTTAATTTAATTAATTTTATTTAAATATAAATTCCTACATGTGGTTAACAGCTACTGTATCAGACAGCACAGGTCTAGAGGTTTGCTCAGTCTGGGTAATTGCTTGTAGTAGCTTGCGTTTTGACCACAAGCATCCAAGAGACTTTGGTTTTAAAAATTATGGCAGCATCAGGGGTACCAAAAAACTGGGGCATTAATTACAGTTCTCTATTACACATCAATATGGTAATCAATCCCTATTACATAGGCAAGCAACCTCACATCTTTCTCCATTTAGAGAACACCCTATTGCCAACTGAATGAAAAGGAATCTCCTCTCTCTCTCTTTTTTTTTAATGTTTATTTCTGAAGGAGAGAGAGACAGAACTTGAGCAGGGGAGGGGCAGAGAGAGAGACACACAGAATCCGAAATGGGCTCCAAGCTCTGAGCTGTCAGCACAGAGCCTGATGCAGGGCTCGAACTCACAGACTATGAAGATCATGACCTGAGCCGAAGTCGGATGCTTAACCAGCTGAACCACCCAGGCGCCCCAGGAATGTCTTTTAAAAAAACATTTCAGTTTATTTATTTATTTTTGAGAGACAGAGAGAGTGAAGGGTAAGGGGCAGAGAGAGAGAGAGAGAGAGAGAGGGAGAATCTCAAGCAGGCTCCACACTGTCAGCACAGAGCCAGAGGTGGGGCTCAAACTCACAAACCATGAGACCTCTGAAACAAAGAGTCAGACGCTTAACCAACTGAGCCACCCAGGCACCCCTGGAATCTCTTTTTTATTTTTTTTATTATTTATTTATTTATTAAAAAATTTTTTTAATTTCTTTTTGAGAGAGACAGAATGTGAGTGGGAGAGGGGCAGACAGAGAGGGAGACACAGAATTCGAAGCAGGCTCCAGGTTTTGAGCTATCAGCACAGAGCCTGATGTGGGGCTTGAACTCATGAAGCACGAGATTATGACCTAAGCTGAAGTTAGACACTGAACCGACTGTGCCACCCAGGCACCCTGGAATCTCTTTAAAAGCAGTCCACCCACTGTGAGGGTTGACTGGATTGAACCATACCTAGATTAATATTTTTCTTAAATTTGACTGCTTAGGCTATCTGAGACTTAGTCTCATAATTTCAGGTAAATTGCGTTAATTTTTATGGACTCAGGAAGAATATTTGAGCACCTACTGTAATGCCCATAATGGAGCCAAATGTCATATCTACTGTATCTCCAAGCAACTGAAATAACCACACATACAAAAACGGGACAGGCAGCAAGGTATACATCAGGGAGGGGTTGGCAAACTCTCTGTAAAGGACCAGACAGTAAAATGTTATGGTTTGTGGGTCATCCAGTCTCTGTCACAAATACTCAACTCTGCACTGTAGCCTGAAACCCGCCAGAGACAATACGCACATAAATGAACATGGCTGAGTTCCACTAAAACTTTATTTACAGAAATAGGCAGTGGGCTGGATTTGCCCCCAAAGAGTAGTTTGCCCTGGCATATAGCACTGATTCCCAAATGTTACTTATCATCAGAATCTCCTAAAGAATTTTTCTCATTTCTTTAAATAGCGTTCTGGGACCCATCCTCAGAGGTTCTCATTCAGCAGGCTTTGAGTGTGGTCTGAAAATCTGTATTTTCAAAGGCTCCCTAAGTAATTCTGATTCACATCTGTGTCTAGAAATTATTGGTGGAGTTAAAAGAATGTAATATTGAGAGTCAGAAGATGCTGGATAAAGTCTTATTTCTCTAATTATCTTAGATAAGTTACTTAATCCTTCTAAGTATCAGGTTATTCATCTGAAAGACAGAGATAATGTCTATCATGCAAGACTGTACACCCACTCATTCATTCAGTAAATATTTATTAAACTTCTTCCAAGTACAAAAGCACTGTGTTAAATATAAGAGGAACATGATATACATGATTCCTAAATACATGGAGCTTGCAGTTTAGAAATATTAAATAGAGACATTAAATAAATAATAACACAAATAAACTGGTACAATTATGATAAATGTAAGTTAATGAGGTAGTACAGGTTGCCTTGAGGATGCAGAACAGGAAAATCTAATTTGTTACTGGGATCAAGGATTACTGTGAAGATGAACATTATAATGTAATGTTTTATAAATATAATGTTTTATACTTTACAGAATGATTTCAATTCTTTATTCAACTGATGTTTGAGTATTCCTCTATGTGCCAGGCAGTATTCTCAGTGCTGGGATAAGGCAGGAGGTCCCTGCCCTCATGGAATTTACATTCTGGTGCATCATGAGGCACAATTAACACATAACCAAATAAATAAGGTAATGAGTGGTAAGCATTTGAAGGAAACAAAATAATGTGATAGAGGCTGGGAACTATCTTAGATGGCAAAGTTATGGACAGATACTCTATGGAGGAAACACTTGAGCTGAGACTTTACAGTCATCTCATTTATATTACTGAATAATGCTTATGAAAGTATTTTATAAACTCTAATGCATACCACTTTATAGTTACACTTATTATTAGAAAATAAAATCCCTGCCCTGACGAGAGTTACACACTACATAGAAGTAGCTTTAAAAAATTAAAAGTCCCTAATAATGTAAAGCAGAAGAGATCCACGAAGTTGAATGCATGAATCCCTTTCTCTAATACTCATTCATTCAACAAATACTTACTGCACACTGCCATATACCAACCCTAGAACTAGGCACTGGTGATCCAGAGCAAAGAATGAAATAGCAAAGTCTCTGCTGATATGGAGCTTACTTTCTAAGGGGAAAGAAAAACAATAAACAAACATAAATATATGTCGGATGATGCAGAGGGCAACAAGAGACACCAGATAATATACAATTCCTGGCCTTTTTCAAATAAAGAAAAAATAAAGCAAAGTAAGAGGGAAAGAGTGCCGAGGGTATGTGTGTGCTATTTCAGGCAGGATGGTCAAGAAAGGCATCTTGATGGGGTGATATAAAAGTTGAGACCTGAAGCTCCCTCCAGCCCCTGCTTGAACACTTGCAACGATGAGAAACTTCTTATTCAGTTATTATTCAATAGTACAAACAGATAGACTTTGAACTACATAGTCGGCCAAAGTCTGACTCCTTCTAACTTCTACCCATTGGTCCTGGACATAATATATGAGAGAGATTATATATATCATTAAATGTCAATGCTGCTAATATGACCCAGCTACATGAGGCACCTCCATTCGTGGTGGCTACTATTCTGACAGCACTTCTCTACAAGAACTCTATTTCATTCCACCTGAAGTGTGGAACCCAAATTCCTAAGAGAGATACAGACAATCACAGTCTTTAGATCAGAAATTCGACTCCAAGATTACTGTCTGAAAACTGTTCCGTTGTTTATATGTGCCATAATTTATATACATTAACAACAGTATTTGTTAAATACTCTTGGTGGTCACGTAAGTGTTTTCTAATTTTTGATGAGTATCTTTGTGCACATATCTTTTAACACTTTTAAGATGATCACTTTAGGGCAAATTCCTAAGAGTGGGATGAATGGACAAAGAACAGGCATACTTTATATTTTGATATAATATAATTCCCACCAACAGTGCATGAGAATATGTTTCTTACGTCCTTGCTAAAACTGCTTTAACAATCTCTATACTTTTGTTAAATCTTACAGGTGAAAAAGCAAAAGACTATTATACTTTTATATGCAATTCTTTGATGACTAATAAAGTTGAAGATATTTTTAGGCTTATTAGTCCATTTGTATTTTATTTTTGTCATTTTTCACTGAGGTATCTTTTGTTTTCTCAGATTCTAAGAGTTCTATGTAGATTAAGGATGTTAGTCCTTTGCCTGTCACATATGTTGTAGACATTTGTCTCAGTCTGCTAGGATTTGCCCTTAAATTCCTCTATCTTGTCTTTTATGACTTCCTGGCTTTCATGTCATGCTTTCTTCAGTATTACAAGAGATATTAACCCATGTGTTCTTCTAGTATTTCTCAGGTTTAATTATTTTTTTACATTTAAATGATCTATTTCAAATTTATTCTGTGAGACAAATAAGGCAAAAATAAAGCTTTCCTTCTCACCTTTTATTCAATAAATGTGCTCACCACCATTTTTGAATAAATCACCTTCTCCCCGCTGATTGGAAATGTCACTGTGATCACATGTTAATTTCTTATATACATTTAGACCTATCTCTGGACTCTGCCTTCTGTTCCCTTCATCAGTCAGTCTATTCCAAGACACGGAGCATTTTGTTTCATGTAATTTCAAAACCAATTTAACCAATTTTAATTTTTCATAAGGCATACCCTCAACCATGTTTTCTTGGCACTTTCAAATGATTAATAAGTTGTGGCATATCCAGTGCTAATAAAACCCTGTTATCAGAAAATGTACAAAGCTTAAGTTTATGAGATACACAGTGGCTCATTCTCAAAATATTGTCCATGGGCCTTTCAGATCAGTAGCTTGATATTTTTTAATGAATCATCTAAAGATAAAACACCAAGTCAAAAAAAAAAAAAAAAAAGGATTTCTGACTCTTCCAATTTCTCAGAACAAATCCCACCATTTCCCAGCTCCTATAACATCCTGTTCATACCTTTATTTTCATATCTTCACATCATATCATCATCATTATTTATGCAAGCTATTTACAGACAGCGGGTATCTTTCTTACTATTATTTTTAATCTTCACCGTTTACCACAGTGCCTGAAACTGAACTCAGGCTCCACAGAAGTGTAGTGAATGAAAAGTGAGGGGTGAAAAGAAGAAGGGAGTGAGCACCAGTGCTTCTCTTTTCTGGACCAATACAATCATACCGGTGGTCTTCACATTTAGTTCTGGGAGTTATACGTTGAGATAGAACAAACCAAAGTCTAAATGGTGGCCTAAGTGGCAAGGGGACACAAAACCATGTCACCTGAGGAGTGGCTGAAGGAACACTGACACTCAGCTTGAAGAAGAAAGCCAAGTCTTAGAGCCAATTTGCCATCCATCCACCAATCCAACAAGTATTTATCGTGTGTATCAAAGCATTGTGCCAGGTGCCGGAGAAACAACAGTGATCAAATACTGTTCTTGCCCTCATGGAGCTTTAGTAAGGCCAGAGGCTAGATAGCCAACTACATAAAGTGTGGTAAGTGCTATGCTTGGCCAAGGAGGCTGCTATAGGAGGGCTTGCGGAAGGATTCCCAGGGGAAGTCACCTCTACGCTTCTAAGTTAAGGTGTAAAAGGATAAGCAGGAAGTCAGTCAAGAAGAGAGAAAATTCTTTGTTTTTAGAATCTTTTGTTTCAGACTGAAAGAAAAACATGTATAAAGGCCCAGAAGTAAGAAAAACCACGTCTAAAAATTGAATATTTTGGTATGGCTACCAGGTAGAGTTAAACACAAACAAAAGGTAGTTTAGAAAGGAGGTTTTAGATAAAAGCAGTGTGCAGGTATCAGAGAGCCTCCTCAACCACATTAATGAGAAAAAGAAGCACTAAAGGCTCTGGGGCAGGAGTCATTCTGTGTGTAGTGTGAAGGATGGGCTGGAGGAGTGCAGGGCTGGAGGCAGGAAGACTAGTTAGGAAGCTATTCTAATATCTATATGAGATCATAGTGCTTCAACTAGGACGGTAAGAGTGGCAGTGAGCAGGCAGTCCCTATAGCTGCTTTCTAATAACTAGAAGCTGGTCAGTGAAAAACTGGCTAAATTATTCCATATTGCCCTAAAAGTTCAAAGTATGACTGATAGAATTGACAAAGAAACAGATTTTGGCCCAATAAACAAAACTGTCTGACTATGGAGTGAGTTCCTGAGGTGGCTGTAAGTCCCCAGCAACGTTGAAAAGTTCAAGACAAGGCATTTTATAAGACATTCAAAACGTCGAATTTTGAAATGCTGGGCCAAGTTAGATTATTTTAAAGCCTCTTCCAAACTCAGATTCTAAAATACTACTGAATCTCATTTCTTTAAAAAAATTTTTTTTGTTGTTTATTCATTTAGAGAGAGAGAGACACAGAGAGCAAGCAGGGGAGGGGCAAACAGAGAGGGAGACAGAATCCGAAGCAGACTCCAGGCTTTCAGCTGTCAGCACAGATCCCAACACGGGGCTCGAACCCAGGCACCGTGAGATCATGACCAGAGATGAAGTTGGAAGTTGGACACTTAACCAACTGAGCCACCCAGGCACCCCCTGAATTTCATTTCAATTTGATATTTGGGGCTGCTCTCTATGCTTGATAGGCAAAATGAAATATGCAGGATTAACTCATCAGAGGCTGTGCCTGGCTATGCTGGTGCTATGTTATCATAGCCTTTACTCCTCACACAGGAAAAATATACTTCCAAAATTTAACATCACTTCTTGTACATACTTTGTGTTAAACTGAGTATCCACTTTTTCCAATTCCCTATCAACAAAACGGACTGCTCACAACATACCTTAACTTGTTACTGAACTATATGTAATTGTTATCATTCATATTAGCAACAAAACCAAAACCAGCAACAGCTCTCACAGAGTACCTTCTGTCTGCCTACACCATGTTCAATATCTCCCAAATTCTTCATAACCTGAAAAGTAGATTTTATTCCCATTTTAAAGATGAGGAAATAGACTCGAAAGATTAAGTAACTTTCCCAAAATCACTAAATTTGTGAGTGGGCAACAGAAATTTGAACCAAGGCCTGTCTGATTCATACGTCCATGATTTTTCTATCATACGCTAGTGCCTTAGAAAGCTTGAGGTAAGTTTTAAGTCATTAAAAAGGGACTATCATTTATTGTTTATTAAGTGCTAGGCCCTTTACCTCCATCATTTCAATTCCTTCACTTCTTCAGCTCACATTCAGAGAACACTCCACTTCAAAGAACGTTCCAAGATTTGACTTAGAATAATGTCAGAGGATGGTCCCGCAACAGAATGAAAATAACAATCCTCAAAAGTTGAAAAGTATTTGAGAGGTTTTAAGATGTTTTCACATCCATTAGCTCTTGTAATCTTCTTAACAATCTTGTGAAGTAGGCAGAATGGGATAATTATCCCCATTTTCCAAGCCAGAAAACTGAGGACCAGCATCACAAAGTTTTTAAGCCCGGCTGGCTTTCAAAGAAAGCCAGGAGCTCTGACTCCTAGTCTAGCATTCTACTCTTCTACGTTACCTTCTTTGTCAGTGGGCAGTAAAAGTAATGTTTTGGGAAGAAAAGGCAAGAGGGAGCAAAAAGACAGTGATAATAACAGAGGTGAACACATGAAGTCACAGAACATAATATATAAAAACATTTGAACAAAAACTGATAAAGCCATTAGGATATCAATATTTGTGTAACATATAGAAAGATTTTTAAAGAACTAAGAAGTTAAGACTGACGTTTATGTAGAAACCCTGAAGGCTGATTAAGAAATATTAACATTAGCATTACTTCTCAAATCCAAGTCCTGAGGTACATACACTCTGTAGGGATGAAAACCGAATGCAGTTAGCAGTCTGACTCTTGTTATTTGAATCGTTAATATTTCAGATTGCATTTAGTTAAAGACTTTACAAAATCTTTAGGTTTAAATTCAGTTTGCTACATCTCATGAATAATTTCTTCTGGGGAAATCCCACCAAATTCTGATGGAGAGTGGGGGTTTGTTTTTGTTCTGGATTCACTGAATTAAGAGTAGCTTCCAGTTTGGATCGGCCCCTGTTCCTCCTTGTACTCTGTGTAATTAACCCCCCCTCCCCACCCTGTTGGCTTGGTCTGCACCTCCTGATAAGGATGGCTGGGCCGGACAGATGACAGGACTGGCTATACGGGCTGCTGAGGCAGATGAGCACAGGACACACGGGGCCATGGGACAGACAACACGGCATTCTGTTCCTAGTCACACTCTAATCTCTGGTTTGGTTATTACCTATATTTAACAGAAATACAAGAAAGAAATCTTACCTAGTTCCAGGATGTCAGTAGCTTCTATTAAAGAAAAAAATGTTACAGCGTAAGTCATCAGGACAAACATACCAAAATGAAAGAAAGGTGAAGTTCTGGGGTAAAATGAAGGCTTGAGAGTTTGTGTAACCCAACCCTCTCCTTTTAAAAGGTACTGAGTGTGTTACTAGTAGTTGTGGGATATACCACCTAATTCTGCCTCACTCCTAAGCCTAAACTCTTAAACACTGGAGATGCGGACAGGCCAACCGGGCTTGAAGCTGTGAGGCTACTTCAAGATTATCTGTACTCAGAGTGAAAGTCTCCTGACTTCCAGTTCAAACCAAAACATACCGCTTCTAACAGATACCTCTACAAACTAAAATATTTGCTTGTGCATCCATCAGTGAGTTCTTTATACCTCAGACCTCTCAGAACAAAGGTTTTATGAGAAGAGATGTCAAATTAAATTTTTCCATGCTAAACAGAGGGGTTTTTTTCTTACCTTGATATTGGGATGCAGACTCGGAAAGGTGACCATACTTGTGTTTCCTAACATCATTCCAGTCTATCACTGCAGGAGGAGAGAAAACAGTCATATGAAAAGAAAATGCAAGCTTCAATACTTCTCTAATTTAACAGCAGGCATCAATAGTTTTTGATAAAGTAATCCACTTCTGAGATTGTATTCTAAGGAAACAACCCAAGCTACAGAAAAACGGTTTTATTTAAAAAGCTTTAGTATTGTTCATAATAACAAAAAGGGAGGGAGGATACGTAAATGCTCAGAACAGAAGACTGATTAAGATACTACAATACATTTATCAGTTGACAATGGATTTTGCAGCTTTAAATTTTTACAAAGGCTACACAACAAAATAGGAAACTGTTTAAGGTTATGATGTTGTCTGGTAAAATATGAGAGCAAAAATTATACTCATGGAATAATCGAAATTATGTAAAAAACTGAAAACAAAGAACGCCCTTGCTCTGGGCTGAATTGTGTGTCCCCCCACTGCCCATTCTAATGTGACTGTATTTGGAGATAGGGTCTATAAAGAAGTAAGTACATTAAAATGAGGTCATTAGGGTGAGCCCTAATCCAACGAGACTGGTGTCCTTATTATAAGAGGAAACTTGGACACATACGGGGACAGAGGAAAGAGTATGTGAAGACAGAGATGGGCATCTAAAAGCCAAGGAGAGAGGCCTCAGATCTTGATCTCTGACTTCCAACCTCCAGAATCATGAGAAAATAAGTTTCTTTTTTCTAAAGTTTATTTATTTATTTTGAGAGAGAGAGAGAGAGAGAGAGAGAGAGAGAGAGAGAGAGAAAGAGAGCAAGTGGGGGAGGGGCAGAGAGCAAGGGAGAGACAGAATCCCAAGCAGGCTCCGCACCATCTGCACAGAGCCCGATGCAGGGCTTGAGCTCATGAACCATGAGATCATGACCTGAGCTGAGATTGGAGTTGGACACTTAACCAACTGAGCCACCCAGGTGCCCCGAGAAAATAAATTTCTGTTTAAATCACCAGGTCTGTATGTAATCCTTGCAGCCCTAGCAAACTAATACAACCCTAAAAAGTTATCACTAGAAAAAAGAAAAAAAAAATAAGACGCAAACACAGCAAATATAAACATCTGGTTATCTTTAGGTAGTGCCCTATTCCCCCTACCCCGATTTTCTAATCTCATGTATTTTCAATTTTTTTTATAAAGATAAGTTACTTACATAATGGAAATACATTTTCCTTGTTTGAAAATTTAGATTAAATCTACTGACTCTACCACTTTCTCACCATCAATTACCCATCATGTTTTTACTTCTCTTCTTACCCAGCTCAGATTCCAGGGTCTCTCATTTAAATCACTCGCTGACAAACAACTCCCTCCTACCTCTTTTTTGCCAAATTTGCCTAATAAAGCCTCAGTCTTAACTCTGGTTAAAGCCACTTATCCACCTATACCATGCCTACCCCAACAGTTCACAAGTGCTGAAGAAAACCAAATGCAAGCTTACTGGTCTCACTTTAAACTCATGACCATAATTTTCAAACGCTATTTAACATGGTCTAGAAATCATACTGCATTTCCCTACTGTGTTTGCTTTTCCACCTTCCAAAAATTTTTTTCATTTATTTTTCTTTCTCCTCATTCTCCAAATATTTTCTCCCTCTCCCTCACTCTTAGGTATGATGTTAATTTAGGGTTCATTGAGAAAACAGAAATAAGGGACAGGAACCTTCTATATGCCACTCAGGAAGGTACAGACTCCATCATGTTTAGTGGTACATCTCCCATCCACAGTATAGTAGCAGGTGCTCAGTTAGTGTTTGGTGAATGAATGAATCTACTCATTCATCATTCTTTCTGACTGCTCTTCTATTGCTGTGGATGAAGTGTCTATCAAAAGGCAACTCTCCAGTTTTGCTCCACATCCCATTTCCTCTCATCCTCTCAAGGACTTTGCAAGTATTTCCTTTCTAATAGACCATTTGCATCCACATCCTTACTGCCCCATAATCTATCAAACATCAACACACAAAACAAATACTCCCTCTCCAACCCTCTCTTAATCCCATGTATATCCCTCTTGCCTTCTATTTCTCAGGAAAATGTATTTTAAGAGTTATCTATAGCCATTGCCTCCTCACTTCTTCACAATTATCTCCTCATTCAAACAGGGTTCTTCTGTCTACTATTCCACTGAGATCACCCCCAAATTCATATTTCTAGCATTGGCCTCCTCTTGGAATTCCACACTTACATATAATCTCTACATAGTTATCAAATCAGACATTTGAAACTTAACATGGCTAAAACAGAATGCCACCTCTTGTCAACCTGTTCCTCTTTTTTTTTTTTTTTTAAGTTTTGATTTAAATTCCAGTTAGTTGACATACTGTGTAATATTAGTTTCAGGTGTACAATATAGTGATTCAACAGTTCCATCCATCACCCAGTGCTCATCGCATAACTGCACTCCTTAATCCCAATGGCTATTTAGTTCATCCCCCTACCTCCCCTCTGGTAACCATCAGTCTGTTGTCTGTAGTTAAGAGTCTGTTTCTTGGTTTGCCTCTCTCTCTTTTTGTCCCCCCTTTGCTCATTTGTTTTGTTTCTTAAATTCCACATATGAATGAAATCATATGTGATGGAGATGCCATTTACTGGTTTGGGGAAGACAATCTGTCCTCTTCTTGTCTTTCCCAAACCAGTAAATGGCATCTCCAATACCGAGCTGTTCAAGCCAAAAATCCCTGAAGTTATCCTTGATGCTTCTATTTCCTTTACACTCACATCCACTCAGTAAGTTCTGCTGGACCATGTCCCCAACTCATCCACCACTCATCCCACTGCTCACGCTCTACTTCCAGTCACTGTCCTTCTTACCTGGGCCATTAGGATAGCCTGCTGACTGGAAGCCCTGCTTCCCCTCTTGCCCTACTCCAACTTACTCACCATACAGAGGTCAGAGTGAGCATTTGAAAACACAAAAAAGATCATGTCATTCATCTGCTTAAGGATAAATGGCTTCCCACTGAATTAAGGATACCTTGCACAGGTATGCAGGATTCAGCTGCTGCCATGTCTCTGATCTTGTCCCATATGATACCCCCCTCCGACATTTTTAAAGTAAACTTATTTATTTTGAGGGAGGGAGGGCAGGAGAGAGAGAGCAAGAGAGTACATTAGCAGGGGAGGGGCAAAGAGAGAGGGAAGCAGAGAATCCCAGGCAGGCTCCATGCTCAGCGCAGAGCCCTACCTGAGGCTCCATCCTATGAACCATGAGATCATGACCTGAGTCATGAACTATGAGATCAAGAGTTGGACCCTTCACTGACTGAGCCACCCAGGCGCCCCATGACTTTTCTCTTTTCCATTACACTCCAGTCACACTGGCCAGTGTCCCACCCCAAGTGTTTGCCTTCTCTCCTGGTTGGATGTGCCCTGTCTTTCTAGTACCTGCCATGTTTGTTCTCTAAATCATGAATAAAGATTATAAACCTGATTAGGCTAAAAAACTGCTGACAAGAGACAAAAGATTTAGGGTATCATAATTGATTTGTGTTTGAAATTTTTCACAATTATTTTTAAATTATTTTTTATAATTAGAAATAATATATTCTCAAAAATTAAATATACAGTACATATTCCATTTATGTACAAGTTTTCAATATCATATCACTTAAGTAAAGATGAGCTACCAGCATACACAAAATGGACTCAGGAAGCTACAATAAATTGAAACCAGGCTGTAAGATCACTAATAAAACTAACAAAACAATTCAAAATCAACCAATACAAATTAGGGGAAAAATACTCTAATACGGAGAAAAAAACAAAAGCCAGACCCAATGATGAAGTAAAATGAACAAAATAATTAACAAATTTAGCTGGGCAGAAAGGCATCGAAATAAGGTTCCACAACAATGGAAAAGGAACTTCTGAGAAGAAATATTTGAAACTCCTGGCACAAACAAGCGGAACTGGGAAAGCAGTGCCCAAAAAAGAAAAGGAGACAGCAACCACATTCATTACAAATTGCTTACATTTTATTTTAAGCATCACCATAAATTACCCAGTGGATAAGGTCACCATCCCTGTATCAATTCTTTTTTTTTTTTTTTAAGTATTTATTTATTTACTTTTGAGAGAGACAAAGACAGAGCATGAGTGGGGGAAGGGTGGAGAGAGAGGGAGGCACAGAATCCGAAGCAGGTTCCAGGCTCCAAGCTGTCAGCACAGAGCCCAATGCGGGGCTCGAACTCTTGAACCACGAGATCATGACTTGAGCCAAACACAGATAAATGCTCAACCGACTGAGTCAACCAGGAGCCCCACATCCTTGTATCAATTCTTAAATGAACAGAATGTAGCCTGATAGAATTCCACATGTAAAAACAGAAACTGGTTACCTGTAATTTTTCAAAGTATTCTCAGATTAATGGCCATGTTTCAAGATATATTATGATATGTAGCTACTATATTTATTTTTTATTTATTTATTTTTTTTTTCAACGTTTATTTTTGGGACAGAGAGAGACAGAGCATGAACGGGGGAGGGGCAGAGAGAGAGGGAGACACAGAATCGGAAACAGGCTCCAGGCTCTGAGCCATCAGTCCAGAGCCTGACGCAGGGCTCGAACTCACGGACTGAGAGATCGTGACCTGGCTGAAGTCGGACGCTTAACCGACTGCGCCACCCAGGCGCCCCTGTAGCTACTATATTTAAATAGACGGTTTTATTTTATTCTCTCTCCTCAGGCTGTATATTTCTTCTCCCATAGTCCTTCTCCCAGTTAGTAATACATCAGAAACCTGGAGTCCTCTTTAACTGTCTGCTCTCTCTTATCCTCCAAATCTAACCAGTTATCAAAATCTGTCCATTCTACCTTCAAAATGACTGTCTCCTCTGCTCCTATTCTGTGTTTAAGATTTCATTCTCTCTCACCTTGACCAACAGAAACAGCTACTTCATTCCTGTGTGTGACCTCCCTCCTTTCCAATCCACACTTTAGCATTCAGTTTCTAAAATACTTATATTTATGTATCTTAATTCTAAGATTAGACAAAACATCTCACTATCTTTTAAGTTTTCAAAGGTCGAAACCTAAACTGTCTCCATAATAAATATGCCATATGTGCCTGGACTTTCCCTCCCTTCTCTATTTGGGAGATTCCTATTTATTCACCATGGTCCAGGATTAATGTTACTTTCTAATATCTTTCTGGCAGCATCCCTAAGCACAGCACTATTTCCACCTCCTACTTCTATGCCTGTTCCAGGTGTTAGAGGTAAATACTGCTAACCCAGTCATTATTCCTGGGGCTTAACACACAGCAAACACTAAAAAAAAAGAAAAAGAGAAGAGAAGAGAAGAGAAGAGAAGAGAAGAGAAGAGAAGAGAAGAGAAGAGAGAAGAAAAAAGAAAAAGTTTGCTCAACCGACTGAGCCACCCAGGCGGCCCCACGAATATTTAAATGCAAGCTTTCATCAAAACAATTTTGACACATATACAGAATCCACTATAGTTAGATTATCTATCAATTATTCATGTTAAATAAGAAATAATTAAAAACAGATCTTCTAATAGTGTAGATAAAAGTCATTTATATATTGATTTTGGAGTTTTCTTCCACTACAGATGTATTCTTTGAATACCTAGGCTAATATTAAAAATGTACTTGCTACCATTTACCGAGTACACTTTCTGTTTCAGTGTTGCAAGATGAGAAAAGTTCCGGAGATGGATGGTGGAAATGGTTGCACAGCAATGTGAATGTATTCAATGCCACTAAACTGTATACTTAAAAATGGTTAACATGGTAAATTTTAAGTTATATGTCTTTTATCACAATTTTTAAAATTCAATTAATTAAAAACATGAACTTGCATTTTGGGATGTCAGAAGGCTCAGAAGTTGCCATACTGATTTCATTTCAGATTCAACTAACACCTATCATTACCATATACCAAGCCCAGGGCCAGGCAGTTTTATTATATATCATCTTGGGTATTACCAATATGTATCTATAGGTGAAGAGTAAGAATCTGGGACTCAGAAAGTTTAACAGTGCCATGGAGTAGAAGGCCTGGTTAGGCAACAGCAATGAAAAATATGCAGTAATAATAGTTCACAAATGAAAAACCAAACTGAATTAATGTCCTGAATCCTATTTATATAGATGTATTTATTCAGTAAACATTTATAATCTGCTGTTTGTCAGGTACTACTCTGGGCACTGAAGATACCTCATTGGACAAAACAGAGAAAAACTCCTGCTTCTCATGAAGTTTACATTCTATTCCAAAGGTTTCACAAAATGTGATCTTTTGACAGGAGGCATTTGAAATAGCATTCATTGCAGGGGAGCAGATGTCAGAATGAGACATCTTCTTGGCAATGAGAACTATCCTGCAGAGGATGGGTTATTCATTTCCTAAATAAGCAGAAAGCCTGGATGACCACCTATCACCAAAGATGCTGAAACTTTTCCAAGCTAAGAAGGAATTTATGGGTTGGAAAAGGGATTAATTACATAAACTTCTAAGATCTTATTCAACTCTGGAGTTCTATTTCAATACGCAACAAACACTATTATGGGGGCTGAGACAGATACGTGTCCATAACTTGTGTGTGTGTGTGTGTGTGTGCACGTATATATCCTGACTATGAACTATTTACCAGTATAAATTATGTCTCATTCTTCTTTATATCTCATGTGTCTAAGTCCATGAAACAAATGAGTGAATACAATGTCACAGGCTTAAAACACAGTGGATTGCTTCCTATTAAATCTTGCTCAATTTGACATTTAAATTCCATTTCCAACTTGCTATTTTCAAAATAACCCTCTAAAGCCTTTTTTATTTCCAGATTGAAATGATACTAATCTAGTCTTTAAACAAAAATTCTTTGACTACACACAGGTTCCAGCTTTGTGCTAGGTAATGGGGGATTCAAAAAATAACAAGGTACTCTCCCTTTAGTCTAAAAGAGGGAGAAAGATACAGAAGTAAATGTGATTAAGTATTATAGATGCTGCATTAAAAGTAAATGGGGGCTCAGAGAAGGGAGGAGACAGTTTTGTCTGGGGAGAAATTAAGACTTTAATGGAAAAGGAATTGAGTCTTGGGGATGGAGTAATAAGAAAAGTATATCACAGAGGGGGAATAATATAGAGAAATGATGCCATAAACCACGATGTTAGACCTGCTCTAGTATGGTAGCCACTAGCCATATGTAGCACCTGAATTCTGGCAAGTGTGACTAAGAAAGTGAATATTTAATTTTGTTTTAACTTTTTTATTAATATAAATTCATAACCGACATTCAGTACAGTTATGGGGAAAACTTTTAAAGTCCCTTTGGAACAAAGCTGGATATGAGAATCTACTTTGTCAGTTGAAAATTGTTGAAATCTAAATACAAATCAATCACTTCTGACAAAACTTAGTGTCTGAATTGAGATGTGCTATAATTGTAAAACATATACCAGATTCTGAAGACTGAGTATGAAAAAAGGAATGCAGAATAGCTCCTTATGTATTTTTATATTGGTTACATGTCAAAATAGTGTTGGAGATATATTCGGTTAAATAAAATGTATTATTAAAATTAAATCCCCCTATTTCTTCCTTACCTTTTTCAGTTTGGTTGCTAGAAAATTTACAATTCTGTGTGTGACTTGCATTGTATTTCTACTGGACAGTGCCATGTTGGGCAACTTGTAGTTCAATGTGGCTGGAGCAGAAGGTATGTTAGGGGGTATGACAAGAAAAGTAAAAAGTGGTCAATGTCAATGCCTATCTATTTTACTATAATGGAGAAAGCAGAATAAGAAAGAAGAACCCAGTGGGCAGAGAAGTAGAGGTGAGGGGCAGAGGAGAGAATATACTAATTGTCTATGGGACCTTGGCTCTGGAGGCTCATTACACTCTTGCTTCTCACGTGGCTTAGTTGTTCAACCTCCCCAGTAATTAAGGGAATCCAATCAATTTCAGATGTAGAGACGGAAGAAAAGGCTTTAGAGAAACTAAACTTGACATGATTTTAGTGTCAAGTGGAAGAGCAAGCTTAACTTCATCTCAGACAAATCATCCCACCTCAGGAAATCCCAAACAAAGGATGAAAAAAGGATAAGACATAATAAACTAGAAAACTATGCTTAACATAGAGATTTTACCTTTAAAGATTCCTGATAAGATTCTCAGTTTCTACAAAGGTAAAACTTCATTTAGAATCTAAACTCTGAAATTTATGAGATGTTTTTCTATTCAAGTCAACTAATACTATTAAAAATATCACTACTGTGGCACCTGGATAGCTCAGTTGATTGAGCATCTGACTCTTGGTTTTGGCTCAGGTCCTGATCTCACAGTTTGTGACTTTGAGCCCCACGTTGGGCTCTGCACTGACAGTGCGGAGCCTGCTTGGGATCCTCTCTCTTCCTCTCTCTCGCACTCATTCTCTCTCTCTCTCTCTCTCTCTCAAAAATAAATAAATAGACTTAAAAATCACTATTAAAAATGGCAAGAACACATACCCTCTAGAAATGGCTCTAAGTTTCAATAAGACATTTAAATAATACTTATTTTTTTTATTTGAGAGAGAGAATGCTTGAGCGAGAAAGAGGGGAAGAGGGTGAGAGAAAGAGAGAAAGAGAATCTTAAGCACGCTCCATGCTCAGAGTGGAGCCTGCCACGGGGCTCAAGGGATCATGACCTGAGCCTAAAGCAGGAGTCAGACACTCAACCAACTGAGCCACCCAAGTGCCCCAACATTTAAATAATATTTAAATGCTAAACAAAGTGTCTAGCATGGTGCCTAACATAGAGAAAAAATTCATTAAATAATAAGTTTTTCTTTCTTTTCTTAATAATAATCTATAGTGTGGCTGAACTGTTACAGAAATACCTTCAAGTATTTAAAAAGCAAAACTTCCAATTCCTTCCACAACCTAAAAAATTGATGACAAAATGGCAAAAAAGACATTATGGCTAAAAGAAATGGATAATGAATGACATAGCTAGTAATGAGGAGTTCCTTAAAGTCAGTCTTTGCTAAGGATCTTAATCCCTCATGCCTCCAGAATAGGGTAAAAAGATACTTACCACTAGGCTGCATAGTCAATGGACTTAAAACTGGTCAAGGAGTTAAGAAGTTTGGGATTTATCCCTGGATCCACCAATACCTTACTCTGACCTCTGACAAGTCAGTTTCTCTGTATGTTAATTTCTCCATCTGTAGAATGGGGGTGGGAGGAAGGAGGACACTTATTACCCCTTAAACCATGAGACTTAAGTATTACCAAATTGACTACATTACTTAAAAAGTAGGACATTTAGATACACCTTTTTTTGCTTATTAAAATAACTCAGCATTGGATAGTACCTTACAGCAAGTACCACAGGTTTAATTTAACTAAGCCTCAATATTCACAGAAATAAAGAATACAGATATTTGCTATATTTGGTCCCAAGCAAATACTGCATATAAATATAATTTCCAACTAACCAGGTTAAGCCAAAAACTAAAAGATACTAAAACTCCATTAACATGGTACTATGGACTGAATGTGTTCCCTCCAAATTCATATGTTAAAGTCCTAATCCCCAATGTGGCTGTATTTGGAGACAGGACTCTCAAGGAGGTAACTAAGGTTAAATGAGATCATAAGGGTAGGGCCCTAATTTGAAAGGATTGGTGTCCTTATAAGACAAGGACAAGACACCAGATATATCTCTCTCCCTCTCCCTCAACCTCACCCTCTCTGTCTCCACAAACACATACACAGAAAAAGTCTAGGTGAGGACATGGCCAAAAAAGTGCCTGTCTGTAAGCTGAGGAGAGGCCTGACCAGAAACAAACCCTGCTAGCATCTTGATCTTGGACTTCCAGACTCAGACTGCGAGAAAATAAATTTCTACTGTTTAACTCACCCAGCCAGGGGTATTTTGTTATAAAATCTGAGCAGACTAATATACATGGTCATAGGACAAATGAAGCTGTAACGATTCTTTTAGGGTATCTACCTCATGCAACCCTACTCAGTTTCCAAGTTGCTCTAAAGAATCTTCACTCTCTCTTTTACTACAGTCTGATTGGTAGTAAAACAAAGCAAAACAAAATGAAACCGAAAATATCAAATTGGAAGTCAAAATTTTATCCTGGTTTGTTTGTTTGTTTGTTTGTCTTGTTGTTGTTGTTTTAAAGTAGGCTCCATGCCCAGCATGGAGCCCAATGCGGGTCCTGAACTCACAACCCTGAGATCAAGACCTGAGCCAACATCAAGAGTCAGATGCTCAACTGACTGAGCCACCCTATCCTATTTTGAATGGGTCCCTATCCTATTTTGAATGTCAACTCTATTTTCCCTTAGAGACTATTTTCCCTTAAAGACTTTAGGCAATAACTTAACTGTACTGAGCCTCAGTTTTCTTATCAGTAAAATAGGGATGACAATCCCAATGCTACTTGCTTTACAAGGTTGTTGTGAAGAACTAATGAAAAAATGGTTTCAAAAGCACGTAATACAGATAACAAGGATTATTAAGGAAAAATGTGCTGTTTGCTACCTTTCTCAGAGGGAAAACTGAGATCCTGATTAATACAATGTGCTTATTACAAAGCACACAGGACATTAGAGCCTCCCATTACTAGTTAGCCCCCTAAGCATTCGAATACTCCATTTTTGAGTAACGACTCTAGTGAATATTGGCTAGAATCGCTTCTACTTTGCCTCTTCTCCCTTTGGCTCCTCTTACTATCGAATGCAACCTTTAAACATTATTGTAATGCAATCTTCTTGGGGGAAGTGAAAGTGCTTATATTTATTCCAAAAGACTAATGACACTAAGAGGCTGGGATAAGAAGAATAAACTGAATCCTCAGAAATGCATGTCTGGAGTCCTGAAACATTAAGAGAGTAGTTTGTACAATATCCTAGAAAACATATCCTCTTTGATTTCCGAGAAAGAGCACAAGAGCATCGACCAGTGATATGAAGCGGTGCTGTCCTACAGGACTTTCTGTGATGCCAGGTATGTTCTGTGCCATCTAACGGGTAGCCGTTAGCCACATGTGGCTCTTCAGCACTTGAAATGTGGCCAGCGTGACTGAAGAGTTGCATTTTTGTTTGTAGTTTTTATTAAATTTAAATAGACACATGTGGCCAGCAGTGACTATACTGGATAATGCAATATCCAGAGGCTGTAAAGATTCTGGTGGTTCTAGAAATTCTTGAGAGAAAAATAATATGAGGCAGAAAAATCTACAAGGCTGTGGAAACTTCCTTTCACAAAGTAATCATAATAGGCCATCCCCTGAAGCAAGGAAAAGCAGAAGAAATTCTTCATATGTTATATTAAGAAAAAAAATTTAGTTATAAATTATCACTTATATACTAACAATAGCAATAATAATTATTAACATTATATAGCTATTTTTAAGTGTTTACTATATTCCAGATGTTGTGCTAATCATTTCAATAAAACCATCTTCTTAAATCCTCCTCCTCCCCAGTATGACACCCCTTTTTCCCTAATGAGGAAATAATACCCAGAGAGGTTGAGTAACTTTCTAAAAGGTTATAATCAGTAGAAAAGCCAGGATCTGAACTCAAACTATGCTCTTAACTACACTGACCCTCTGCAAAAAAAAAAAAAAAAAAAAAAAAGACAAGAATATTCATAAGAAAGAAACCTTACAATGCTTCTAACATAAAATAACCCAACTTAGATATTCTACCCACTTTACTACAGTAAAAATTGAAGCACTGATGCTTATTAGCTTGATCTGAACACTGAATTAATACTAAACATAGTCTGGGATTCAATGAGGCAAAACTAGATTAAATGGAGGATGTCCATAGGTACCATGTTTTAAATATTCATAGAGCTTGGAAAACACAAAAGAAGTAATGCAAGTACATGTACATATCAATGAGAGAGAGAGAGACAGAGAGAGAGAGAGAGAGAGAGAGAGTGGGGAGGAAGGGAAGAGGAGAGCAGGAAAGGAGGAATGCTTCTCTCAGAAATAGAAACTGGAAAATAGAAAAAAGAAGCATCAGATGTACTTCTGAAAACCCATTAAGACAAGACAGAACTCTTTCAATGTTAGATGGCAGTTGTGATTTTAATAAACTGCAATCCTATGCTGATATGCACAGAGATCAAAAAGGAAAAGCTGGGAGCGGAACACCTGCCCCACTGTGGTCATGGAGGACAACCCACAGGAGGCAGGAGACAGACAAGGGACTAGGCTGGGAGGTACCATTGATTAGCCACTCTCTCTTATTAGCAACTATTCCTAGGGCCTTTTAGCTGATTCTCTGCCTCCAGCTCTCCTTCATTTACTTTTACTCTGTTCCGAGATAAGTGTGAAGAGATGGTAATATCCCTCTGGGATGATCTGCCAGAGGAGGGGGAAGGGGAAGCAAACTAGGCAATCCCTTTTTCAAAGACAGCAATAAATCTTGTCTTGTGCATGCAGCAGATGTGAACAAAGAAGATGTAACAGATCTCTCCTTGGCAATCATCCCTGCCCCCACTCCCTCTGTAGCAATTATATGTTTCTGCACGTGCACACAGAGAGAAGAACCCCAGAGAACATCAGTATTTCCTTTAACAAGCAAAGCAGTTGGCAATGAATGGCTAATGAAAATGCAGAGAAGCCGTAACTCCCTCTGTCTTGCAGGCACTCCCAGTAGACTACAACTGTGTACAATGTGTACCCTTTCCAGAGGTGTGATCCAGAGCATAAGAGAGGTTAATTCTTTCTACAAAGCTTCTGGCTCATGTTTCTCGATCAGGGAAGAGGTTTAGTGGTACCAGTGGTGCTACATCATACTTCCTGGCAGACATAAACGGATCTGAGGTCATGAAATAAGTAACGCACCACCACCACCATGGTCATTCCCATCGTATCCGGAAAGAAGGTGGTAACAATCCTGGATGATCTACTCTGCCAGTCAGAACACTTTGGAGGTAGAGTTTTATGTTCACATCTAGATCCTATACTCTGAATGCGACACAGGCACACAATTTTATTCAAAGGAAAGCAACAAGGATACTAAAAGTTTAAGAAACTGTCAAGGTTTAACCAGGAGAAGGGAAGACTCAAAGGAAACAGGAGAGCTGTTTGCAAATACCTGCCATGTCCTCATGTAGAGGAGAGATGAAATTTGCTCTACCTGTTCAACATTACCCCAAGGGACAGAACTAGGACTGGTGGGTGGAAGCTACAGGGAGACAGGCTTCAGCTCATTACCAGAAAGAACTTTCTGGCAGTCAGAGGTATCCAACCATCGGGTGAATCTGCCATCATTGAGGGAATGGAAACAAAGGTAAGATAACCTCTTAGTGGAGATATTACCTCATGAAAAGAAAGAAGGAGATTAGACTAGGTAACCTTAAAAGGCCTTTCCAAATCTAAGGTCCTACAATTTAAGGGGTTATGGACCTCCTGATTTCATCATCTCAACACTGCACAACTTTAAGTTCATAGCATAGATGGTATATGTGTCTGTATATCTGTATCTGTATCTGTAGCTATGGCTGTATCTCCACAATACCAACTTTGTCTCTCAGGCCTTACAGAAGTGTGATATGGGGGCCCAAGAAATATCACCATCATCTTCCTTCCTTTCTGCTTCTTCATCTACCACATACTGGCACCATGGCAGGCAGTTTACATAACTTATCTCTAATCTTTGAGAGTCAAGTTCAGCTAGGCTATCATGAGACTGAGTAACACATCATCTCTGGTTTTTACTTTCCTCAATTGACAAATAAAGAGGCTGAACTTGACTCATGATCTGTAAGGTCGCTTTAAAAAAAATTTTTTTTTCAACGTTTATTCATTTTTGGGACAGAGAGAGACAGAGCATGAACGGGGGAGGGGCAGAGAGAGAGGGAGACACAGAATCGGAAACAGGCTCCAGGCTCTGAGCCATCAGCCCAGAGCCTGATGCGGGGCTCGAACTCACGGACCGCGAGATCGTGACCTGGCTGAAGTCGGACGCCTAACCGGCTGCGCCACCCAGGCGCCCCTGTAAGGTCGCTTTTAAGTTTTATGCCATTGTAAGTCTACGGGCAGTAGCAGCAGCAAGGTAACAGCCCAATTAGTTCCTCCACATCCACCACAACTTAAAACCAGGCAGATAACCTGAAATATCTTTTTTCTTTGAAATAATGAACACCGTGTGCCACTTTTCCTTTACATAGTAAATACAGTCTTGAAAATTTAGTGTAAATGGAATTTTCTGTAAAAAATGAAGTCTACTTTAAGCACACCAAGATGGCTAGTTAAAAGAAATCTTTATTAAAATAAGCTCAGTGTTTTACTGCAAAGTAAGTTGTTCTATAAATTCGGGACTTTATACATTGGATTTTCTCGTATATTACTTTGTATTCCATCCACGTCATCCAGGCCAGTCACATTGGAGTCTTTTCCTTTGTGCTTGGTAATCAGTCAGATGGTATACTATAGAATTACAGGTTTGGAAGGAATAGTAAAACCCATTTAGTTCAATGCCTCCTCCTGTCCTGCCTCCAATTCCACCAACCCTATCCAGTGCCTGAATCTTCTTAACATCCCTACCAAAACTCTGCTTATGCCTCCATTGATGAAGATGCCATATCTTCCCAGGAAGTTCCTTCCATTCTTGGCTGTGGATCTTGGCCTTAGGAAAGTGATTCTCGGTATTTTTTCTCTCTCAATAACCACGAGGGAATCCCAGCATACTTTCATTAGTAATGGGAGTTTTATCTACAGCTGAACTTTTAAAAGAGGTCTCTCAAGAGAGCAAGAGAGTAATGGGAGGAAAACTTTCCCTTTTCATTCGGTATACTTCTGTTGCCAAATTTTTCACAGTGTATATATATAACTTTAATACATACATACATTAAAAAGAAGTGGTCCACGGGGGGTAAATGTTTATCACAGCAGTGGTAGGGAGTTAGACAGGAACAAATCCCTTAGGGGAACAAGACAGAAAGAGAGAGAATGGCATGTGTTTGATGTGACACCTCCATGGACTCTAAAAATGTACTGGGTGTGTGTCGGGGGGGGGGGGCGGGTAATTGTTGAAATGTCACCTACCTCCTTGAAAATCACTGCTAATCTCTACTTCAATTGAGTATGCCTGCCCTTTAGGCACTTGGGGGCAGCTTTCAAGCGTGCAGGGAAAGTTAACTGCTTTATGGTCTCATCAAGATGAAATTCAATGACTAGCTATATGACATGTCTCACTGTATAATGTATCTATCTGCTCCTGTTCTCTCCCATTCGACCTAATCCACAGTATATTGTTCTGATTGGACACTCTGCCTTCTGACATCACTCCTCTATGGTTTGTTTATTTTCTCTTTACCATGAAGGGTTAGCATACCTCCTAATTATTCAGATTAATTACCTTATTGCAAGCTCAAGGGTATTTTTTACCAAATATCCCTAGATGTCTCTCTTCTGTTTTGAAGATTCTGCAGCAATCTTGCCTGGATTCAGATTCGGTTCTAACACTTACTAGCTGTATAACATTGGCCAAGTAACTTAGCCCCCTGTACTTTTGTTTCCTCACCTGCAAAATAAAGACAGTTACAGCAATAAGCTGATATAGGTGCTGGAAGAATTAAACAGGACACACATAAAGGCATTTAGACCAGTACTTGGTCATCGAAGACACTCATCAATGTTAATTCGCATTGTTGCCTCCTTCTTCTGTGTCATCAGCAAACTCCTGCCCTGCCACTAATTATGAAACCCTCTTACTACAGACGCAGAACATTTACTTGGCAATTTCTTTCTACTGGTTTTCTAGGTTCCCTCTTAATCAATCCAAAGCATTCTTGACATTTCATCTCTTCGACATAGCTCTCCCTGATGAACTGGATTAAAGAGGAATTTCTCACTTAGCATACCCACTACTATAGCCTGTTTTTTTTTTTTTTTAATGTTTATTTCTTTATTTTGAGAGATTAGGAGAGAGCATGCATGCACGAGCAGGGGAGAAGCAAAAAGAGAGGGAGAGAAAGAATTCCAAGCAGGCTCCATGCTCTCAGCACACAGCCCTGATGTGGTGGGGTGGTGCTCAATCTCAGAAACTGTGAGATCACGCCCTGAGCTGAAATCAAGAGTCGGTTGCTTAAATGACTGAGCCACCCAGGTGCCCCAACTACAGCCTGTTTTCATTAAATTATGATACACACTCATGCTTCACCAATTTATGTTCCTTTTCTTTTCAAACCTCTATTCAAAACCCATCTCTAAGAGCAGGGTTTGGAAAATTTCTTCTGTAAAGGGCCAGAGAGTAAATAATTTCAGTTTTATGGGACATATAGTTTCTGTTGCAGCTTCTCAACTCTGCCACTGTAGCATGAAAGCAGCCATAGATAACACATTAACAATGAACAATGGAAAGGCTTATGTTCCAAAAAACCTTTATTTACAAAAATAGGCAGCAGACAGGATTGGACCTATGAGCCACAGTTTGTCAATCTCTGATATAGAGGAATCCTTCCCTAAATAATTCTGCCTATGATCATCTCTCTGTTCTACTTCAAGCATGTACTATACTTATTTATAAGCTTGTAAGTATTTGTATGTGGTCAGTCTCCCACTTAGACTAATGCACAGATCCTTTAAGAAGAACTACTCTTTAAAGAAAATGTATCTAAGCCTGGGAGTGATGTGGGGTGTTAAGGACACAAAGACAAAGAAGTCCTAGCCTATGCTCACAAAGAATTCACAGATTAGTAGGATAGATAGCGATTCAATTACATAATCATAACACAACATGACTTTCGCTCTAATAGAGATTTGATATACAAAATGCTCTGGGAAAACAGAAAGGAATGATTAACTTTGCTTGGGGAATTGAGGAAAGCTTCACAGAGATGAAGTTGAGCTAGGATTGGCAGAAGGAAGATGAATAGGCATTTTAGGCAAAGGGAATATAGTACAAAGGTACTAAGGCATGGAAATGGACAGTGTGTTTGGACAAGAGCCAGCAGCTTGTTACAGATGGAAAAGGGTAGGGTAGGCTACAGGGATGAAGTGGGATAAGAACAGAAAAGCAGGCAAACAGCAAACAAAGAGCCTCATCTGCCATTCTAAGGCAATGGTATCATCTCAAAGATTATGTTAGACATTCAATATCAAGATCTGACTTATTAATGGTATTTTACATCCATAAAAGGGTTCTAACTTTTTTCACAGACTTTTACATACATTATTTCCAATGTTCATACACTTTCCACACTTACATGCCTTCTAAATTCTGACACTGATCATGAACTTGTAATGTAGTGAGAAGAATGAGTTTTAAAGGCAAAAGATGTAGGACTGACTCTTCCAGCACATAGTAAAAGATTTTGAATGAGTCCCTTTGTTCAAATGCCTCACTGTTTCCATAAAACAGGAATAGCGACAGTACCCACTTCACAAGATTACTGTAAAGACTGTGTTAAGACAATTCTGTGAAGAGTACTTTCCAAACTATAAAGAGTTGTATAAATGACACACAAGGCTTATTAAAATCGTAGGATAAGTTGGCAAGAAACGGTGGGATTCTTTTATTCCCTCTAATTGCTTTTTGTGACACATACATTCATATACAGCCTAACAGAGTGAAACTATTTCCGTTATGTATAAATACAGGTTCTGACCTTTCCGAAGATCTGATTTTTGCATGGTACCATCAGCTATATCAAATAGGAAACCGTTCCTCCTTAGTGAGATGGAGAAATCTAGAAGCAAAAGATAGAAGAAATTAGAAATGTAAACTACTGTAGAAGACATGCAGTGAAATTAGATTTTTATCAGAGGAAACCAACAGGCTGGACAACCAGACAGGGCTTCCCAAGGACAGCAATTTGGATAGGTTTTCAATTATCAAGACCCTTCCCTAAGTTTTGTGGGTTCAGAACACAGATTCTGTTAAAAACAGAATAGATTCTTGAGGGCAGTTCTATAGGTCATTAAACAATGATGAGTAGGTAAATTAGAATGCTAACTTATTAATTTACTGTGAGAAATATAACGGTCACGAGGAGTAAAATATTGTAGGCTGGAAACTATAAAACACTGCTGACAGAAATTAAAAAATAAATAAATAAATGGAATTCTTTCATGAATTGAAAGACTAACATTGTTAAGATGACAATACTACCAAAAGTGATTTACAGACTAAATGCAATCCCTCTCAAAATCACATGGAATTTCAAATGACCCCAAATAGCTGAAACGGTTTTGAAAATGAAGAATAAAGTTGGAAGATTCACATTTCTTTATTTCAAAACTTACTACAAAGCTAGAGTAATCAGTGTGGTATTGGCGTAAGGACAGACATATAGATCAATGGAATAGAATAAAGGGCCGAGAAACAAACTCTGATATACATGGTCAAATGATTTTTTGAGAAAAGTGCCAAAACCATTTAATGGGGAAAGGATATTCTTTTCGACAAATGATGCTGGGAAAACTGGATACCTTATAGTGTATAAAAAAAATAAAATAAAATAAAATAAACTCAAAATGCATCAAAGACCTAAACACAAGAGCTAAGATTAAAAAACTCTTAGAACAGAAGGGAAAATCATCATGACACTGGGTTTCACAATGATTTTTGGATATAATACATAAACCACAGGCAATGAAAGAAAAACAGACAAATTCGATTTCATCAAAATGAAAAACATTTGCGCATCAGAAGATACTGTCGTGAGAGTGAGAGACAACCTACAGAATGGGAGAAAATACTGGCAAATTATATATCCAATAAGGGATTAACATCTAGAGTATATAAAGAACTCCTATAATTCCACAACAAAAAGCCCTCAAACAACCCAATTAAAAAACAGGCAAGGGACTTGAATACACATTTCTCCATTTAGCTCTACAGACCGCCAATAAGCACTTGAAAAGATACTCGGCATCATTAATCAATAATAATGCGAATCAACAACACAATGAGATACCACTTCACACCCATTCAGGTGGTTATCATAAAGGAAAAAAAGAAAAGAAAAATAACAAGTGTTGCCAAGATATGGGGAAATTAGAACCCTTGTGAACTGCTCCTAGGAATGAAAAGTGATGTAGATGCTGTGAAAAATCTCAAAAGGATAAACATAAAATTACCATATGATCCAGCAACCCCACTCCTGGGTATTGTCCAAAAGAACTGAAAGCAGGGACTAAAACAAATACTTGCACACTAATGTTCAGAGAAATATCATTCATGATAGCCAAAGGATAGGAACAATCCAAGTATCCATCAGTAAATAAATGGATAAATAAATGTATACATTTAAATACACAATATACAGGGGCGCCTGGGTGGCGCAGTCGGTTGGGCGTCCGACTTCAGCCAGGTCACGATCTCGCAGTCCGTGAGTTCGAGCCCCGCGTCGGGCTCTGGGCTGATGGCTCAGAGCCTGGAGCCTGTTTCCGATTCTGTGTCTCCCTCTCTCTCTGCCCCTCCCCCGTTCATGCTCTGTCTCTCTCTGTCCCAAAAATGAATAAACGTTGAAAAAAAAAAATTTGAAAAAAAAAAAAATAAATACACAATATACAAATAAATACACAATGGAGTATTACTCAGCCATAAAAAGGAATAAAATCTGACACTTGCTACAACATAGACACATCCTGAAAACATTATTCTAAGTGAAATAAGCCAAACTGCAAAAGCACAAATATTGTATGATTCCACTTATACTTGTTAACTAGGCAAATTCACAGAGATGCAACACAGAACAGAAGAACCAGGGGCAGGGCAGAGGAGGGAATGGAGAGTTACAATTTAATGGGTACAGAGTTTCTGCCTGGGATGATCAAGAAGTTCTGGAGACAGATAGTAGTGAAGGCTACACAACATTGTAAATATACTTAGTGCCTTAAAATGGTTACAACGGTAAATTTTACGTTACATATATTTTACCACAAAGACGGGGGGGGGGGGGGGAGGAAGAAAGAAGAAAAAAGAAACAGGTAACAGGTGGATCTGCATCAAGGTTTGACAGTCCCATTCAACCATCTCACAAGAGGAACACAAAAAGCTTCACAGAGACTTAAAAGAAATTAAGAAATTAACTCATAGCATTCCTTTTCCTGGGTAATCTTAGATGCAACCAGCCATCAACTTTCTTTATGACCTCCCATTTTGCAGGTTTCCAAGCTATCTTCTGATAAACACATCCTCTCTTTGGATAACCTTACTATCTATATACAGCATGTGGTACAGATGAGCTTTGGGTTTGAATAACAATTTTGTCACCAGCTTCGCAAACTTGGGACAAGTTGCTACATGTCTCTGAGCCACAATTTCTGCACCTCTAATGTGGAAATTATAGTGTCTATGCCAAGGGGTTTCTGAGGGTTGAATGGCATTATCTATTTTAATGAATGGATATAAGTAAGTATCTGATAACTAGGGGATCCTTCTCCACCTCCCTCACTTTTTGTCCATCAGGTTCCTGCCTCTAGCTCCATCGGCATCCGTACAAACATCGCCACAGCTCTCTGGATTAGAGGGTCTTGCTAGTATCTCTGTCAGAAGCCTTTTCTCCAAAACCAATGACATCCAAAAGACCAAAAGCAAATGTAGACAAATTCATTTTCTGTCCATCTCAGAAAACTCTCCTACAGGAATCTACTACCCTCCCTAAGGGCAGAGATATTTTATATCCCACACATTGCCTATGTTAGAAAAAATAACTTGGCATTTTTTAAATTGAATGTTCAACAATTCTAAGTTTTCTGTAACAGGATCTTGCATAAATTTCCAAATATATAAGTCCTATTTCTATACTTGTAGTACAAAACAGTAAGGTAAAAACAGTAAGTATGGTTCTCTTTCAGTGATAAGTACCCAAGCAAAATATGCAAGGTGTACAGGGTGCGATAATGACTATTTCAAAGCCTGCTATACTGTAATTGGCTTGTATTAAAAGTGCCAGAAGTAAAAGAATAATTGTACAATGTTCCGCTATGAAAAAACCCAATAATGAAGTTGATCTGATGTCAGGCAAAATTATATTATACCAATCAGAAAAAAAGCCTGTTTAGTCTCCACTTAAAAAGCAAAACATCAAGTAATGATCAGAGAATAACATATCAAAATTCATATTCCTGAGGTGCCTGGGTGGCTCAGTCAGTTAAGCATCCAACTCTTAATTACCACTCAGGTCATGATCTCACAGTTCATGAGATCGAGCCCCGCTTTGGGGGAGCCTGCTTGGGATTCTCTCTCTTCCTTTCTCTCTGTCGCTCCCCTGCTTGGTCTGTCTCTCTTTCCCTCAAAATAAATAAATAAACATTAAAAAAAATTCATATTCCTGATTTCCTCCTAAATCACCACAGTCAGATGTTCAATTTCATCTTATCTGACTGACCTAAACTCCTTCAGCTGCACCCAATGGGATTACCATCGTATTTATTTATTAATCATGTCTAGGGATAAGACTGGAATCAGGAGACAGAGAACCAAGGCAGAACAAAGAAACTGAAAGGTTACAAGGAAAAGAGGCTGGGATCATTTTGTTAAATAGACATTCACATTGTTAACTTAGGGAACTATAATAGGAGAAGGGAATCAACTATGTGCTGGGCTCTGTGCTAAGCACTTCAAAAATGACTTTTTATTGAAGTATAATATGGATACTGAAAAGTACATAAATCCTAAGTATGAAGCTCAGTGAGCTTCTACAGTGTGTCTCCCAATCAAGAAAGACCTTGTTACTGGCACCCAAAGAGGCAGTCCTTTGTGTCCTCTCCCAAGTCACCACTCCACCCAAGAGGAAACTGTCTTGACTTCTGTCATTGTAGATTAGTTTGGCCTGCTTTGAACTTCATACGAATACTACTATATCCCATGCCCCCTTTCATGTCTGCTTCCTTCCACTCAACACTTTGTTTTGAGAAGTTCATCCATGCTGCCCCAAGCAGGCACTTTTACCTTCATTACTTGATTTAAATAACCCAACAATTCTGGTATTTCCCATTTAGCTCAAAAACAAAACAAAACAAAAAAACAACATGAAAACAAAAACCAAACAAACAAAACTGAGGCTCTGAAGTTAACCGAGATTAAGTAAGACATCCAAGGTCACACAGCTACTAAATGGAAAGGCTAAAATTAAAGACTGTCTAATATGAAAGTCCATGCTCTTTTTGGTTCCATTACGCTTGCTTGTTGTATTTAAAACCAACAAAAAGTCAGTCCCTTCCCTGGTTTACTTATCATAGGCCGTATATACGTATTGAGGCTTGGCAAACAGTCAAGTACTACACAGGTGTAAGGGTAGCACAAGGAAGGACCTACCTAAGTGCAGTGACTTTTAAAGTTTTTATGATTGTGATCCACAAACTTAACTCTAGGCATTTTTATACAATATGCATTCCTAAAACCTTGCACTTTGTAAAAATTATGCACTAAAAATGGCCTTGTGGGAAAAACAATGTTATGAATATACTAAAAAGCCCATGGAACTCTGTATTTTTCACACACACACACACACACACACACACACACACACACGCGCGCAGATCTGAGTCATTAAGAAAAGGTTAAATTCAGCTCAATAAACTAAATTAAAAAGAAAGGGTACAATTCATTTTAGAATAATTTCCAACTAAAATGATTTTTAAAAATAAAGATTTAATGTGTAATTGAACAAACCTGTAGCTATGCAGAACATTAAGCTTCTAAGAATGACTTATTTCCCCAAGGTTTCCAGGAGTGAAGATTTGAATGCACATCACCATCTGCAGACAGGAAACACTTAATAAAAGCTTTTCATGGTGGGAAAATTAAAATCTGAGGTCAGATTCGTATGGCTTTGGGGACCGGTAAGAGACTATTAACCCATTTACCACTTTTTAACTGTTCACACGACCCAAGCTGATCTTTGAAAAATGTCTGTTACCAGGTACCAGAGATCTCAAGATCAACTTAGAATTAAGTTAATAAAATTAGAGTCTAATAATTTAGAGTCCTGTATAGAAAACTATCTTCCTCAGACATAGAGCCCTGAGAGTCGATTAAATCTTCACCTGCTTAGGTCACATAATTTGGGCTCACTGACAGAGTGGTATCTATAAACCATTCTATAACCACCCCCAAAGTCTCAGGTTCTTAGCCTAAAAGAAATGAGTTATGACTCCCTGGTATTGTCCAGGGTCTTGTATGAATCTTACAGAATTACAAGCCTGGGGCAATTATGGCTCCTCTGTAAGAAGAAAGCTGCAACTTAGACTCAAACTTGGCCTGGTTCATTCCATGTCACCAAGGAGTCACTTCCACTGGGCTTCAAATTCTTCACCAGAAAACCAGGGGGTTACAACTCTACACTGCATTCCCAGGCAGGTCCCATATTTACCATAAACAAGCTACATGCTTGTTTCCCCATCAACCACCTCTACAAGCATCTGATTTTATGGCTTCATAGAAAATCCTAATGTTACTGAAATATGGGAAATTTGTCAAGTGATATCAGTTGTCTTCCTGTGAGCTCCTCAGGCAACTGTCCCAACACCCATTTCTGGCTGGGAATCTTTGAGACTACCTCTTTCTTCCCTGCATCAGTAAGGCCAGAGACTACAAAGGGGCTTCCAATGGAATGTGTCTTATATGAGTCAAACAGTACAGCAATCTCAGGAAAGGGCTCTCTTCCCCGAGAAAGCAAACTTGACTGAAAGGACATGCAATAATCTTTGAGATATAGTATTAAGCTAAGGCGTATGATAAATTAAAAAAAAAAATATTTGGGGATGGGGCACCTGGGTGGCTCAGTCTGTTAAGCGTTAGACTCTTGATTTCAGCTCAAGTCAAGATCTCGTGGTTCGTGGGATGGAGCCCTGTGTTGTGCTCTGTGCTGACAGCAAAGAGACAGCAAGGAGCCTGCTTGGGACTCTCTCTCTTCCCCTCTCTCTGCTCCTCCCCTGCCTGTGCTCACATGTGCACATACTGTCTCACTCTCTCTCTCAAAATAAATAAGTAAACATTAAAAAAACATTTGGGGATGATAAAGAATATATATACAAACATTCCACACAGCAAAGGCAGAAGAGTGGTGCCATTTGCTAACTAAGAGTCATTCTGTTTTTACTAGGAACTTTCTTTACTCTAACAAGTCAGAAGACCTTTCCATAGAACCACAGAGCCAGCAGGAACCAAGAGGCATGAGAAGAAACATATGCATGTCCAGTTTCACTTCAGAGATAAAAGTTAGTGATAGCTTAGCTTTTTGAGCGTTTTTTTTTTTTTTTTAATCTTAGAAATTTAGCTTTTAGGACACAAGATGCCTTTCTCAACTTCCTCAGCTTTTGACCCAGCAATTCATTCCTTAATTAAAATCTAATTTTTCTTTATTTTGAGTCCCTGGGGTTCACTGGGCCAAGACTAGTGGCAGATTTTATTTCAGAGAACAGTCTTATATGGTGGTACTAGTTCAGAGAGCCCCAGAGATTTATTTTATCAAGATCACTGACGGGCATAAAACCTGGGCAATACTCTAACACAGAGCGGTGACTTGTAACTTTTTTTTTCCCACCTTGACATACCTGAAGAGTACAAAACCCTCTTATCAGTGACAGCAGGCTCAGTAAAGGCACTGATTTTGGGCAAGAGAGTAGAAGGCAGCACTTATTTGATGGGAAGAGAGGCTTCACTGAAGGTGTTTGGAATCTCCAAGGATATTTGTGTAATTGGGAAAAACACCTCCCTCAGTCTAAGGGCTTCTTCCACTGCCCTGCCCTTGACCCAGGGTCTTGAGCAGGGCCACCCAAAAGAAATATAATTCAAGATATTTATGTCATTTTAAGCTTCTAGTAGTCACATTTTAAAAAGTAAAAACAGAAAAAAAAAGATGGAAATAATTTTAATAATGAATTTTATTTAACCCAGTATACTGAAATATTATCATTTCAGCCAGTAATTATCATAAATTTTTTTCAGCCAGTAATCATTATAAAAATCAATTAAAATGCTTTATATTCTTCTATTAAGTCTTCAAAATCTAGTGTGTATTTACAATTATAGGTTATCTCAATTCAGATGCTAAATTTTCATCAGAATTATTTGATTTGAATTTAAATTTCATAAAATTTAAAGTTGAAATAGAAGATTCACATACCCAAGATATTCAAAACAGACTTTAAAATTTCCCAATAACTGGGGCGCCTGGGTGGCGCAGTCGGTTAAGCGTCCGACTTTAGCCAGGTCACGATCTCGCGGTCCGTGAGTTCGAGCCCCGCGTCGGGCTCTGTGCTGATAGCTCAGAGCCTGGAGCCTGTTTCCGATTCTGTGTCTCCCTCTCTCTCTGCCCCTCCCCCGTTCATGCTCTGTCTCTCTCTGTCCCAAAAATAAATAAACATTGAAAAAAAAAAAAGTAAATAAAATAAAATAAAATTTCCCAATAACTGTATTGAGAATCAGTTTTTAAATTTACACATAATTGAAGTTAAATAAAATTTACAATTCAGTACTTCAGTCCCACTAACCATGTGGCTATCGTATTAGACCACCCATGTTTAGAAGGCGTACATTATTAACTTAAATATTAAGTACTTAATATGTTCTAAGCACTTTACTTGCAATAAGTTGTTCAATTCTCACAACCCAATAAGGTGGGTATTATTATCTTCATTTTATTGATGAGAAAATCCAGACAGATGTCTCACAATTTGCCCAAAATTACACAGTTAGTAAATGGTGGAGCTGGGATTCAAAGCAAGGTAACTTAGCCGATTTCTTGTCTCTAAGGCTCAGGGTTTTCCAGGAAAACTAGACTATTTAGTATGCCCCAGGCATAAGTGCAATCTTCTGTCTCGGGTTAGAGGCTCTCAGCACTGGCTGATTTTCTCCATCATATGGCCCTATCCTGGTTATTTGCTAATGTAGGTTAGATCATGTCACTCCTCTGCTTAAAACCTCCCAAATGTTCCTCCTAGCACTTAAATCCAAGTCCTTTACCCTGACCCACATCATCATCCTACATGATCTGACCCCTCCCCTTCTAGCCCTCCTCTCTTATAGCGCTCATCCTTACCACTGCTCCAGCCACACCATCCTCCTCTGCTCCAGATTCAGGCCAAACTCCTCACTATCTGAGGGCCTCTGCACTACCTGGAATGCTCTACCCCGTATTCACATGGCTGGCTTCTTACCACTCAGGTCTCCGCCTAAATGTCATCTCTTCCCTGACCACTTTATCTAAAGTAGTCACCCAGGGACGTCTGGGTGGCTCAGTCAGTTAAGTGTCCGACTTTGGCTCAAGCCATGATCTCGCGGTTCATGAGTTCAAGCCCCGCATTGGGATCTCTACTGTTAGCATGGAGCCCGCTTCAGATCCTCTGTACACACACACATTCTCTCTCTCTGTCTCTCTCTCTCTCTCTCTATCAGAGAGAGAGAGAGAGACAGAGAGAGAGACAGAGAGGGAGAGAGAGAGAGAGAGATAGTACAGGCATCTGGGTGGCTCAGTCGGTTAATCATCCAACTTCAGCTCAGGTCAGGATCTTGCTGTTCATGGGTTCTAGCCCTGAGTCAGGGTCTGTGTTGAAAGCTTGGAGCCTGCTTCAATTCTCCCTCTCTCTCTGCCTCTCCCTGTTCACACTCTGTCTCTCTCTCTGGCTCTCAAAAATAAATAAACATTTAAAAAACAAATAAAGTAGTCACCCAGACTCCCTCTATCATACCACTCTTAGTTCTCCGCAGCAGTCAGCACCATTTAATATTTCTTTGTCTATTTATTTGTCTGCTCCACTGGGGCTTTATCTGTGTTATCCATTCAGCACTACATCCCAGCACTTGGAATAGCACCTGGTATAGAGGAGGCACTCAGTTAAGTATTTTTGAATGAAATGAATGAGTGCTAATCATTAAGAAAAAACAAAAATATAAAATTTTAAAATTACATAACCGGAACACAGTGACTGCTTTCTGAATTAAAAAAAACATTTGGATGGTTTGTAAGTAGAACTTATAGGTGATTTATGAGGGAAACAGTTTAAGGCCAATTTCTCAAAATGAAACAGAACAAGCTGGGTCCTTTAGTATATATAAGTCAGTCTCAAATCTGACAGGATCATTACCAACAGGTAATGAGAGGGTGAAGGGTGTTGAGACACATAATTATGACTATAACTTAGCTTCTCAAAGACTTTTCTGAATACAGTCCGCACAGCTCATTAAGGAAATCCACCTGACACTTGGCACAGCCCTGGAAAATAGGGAAGGGCTGCAGAATCGTTGCAGAATTTCTGTAACACATAATCTAAACGTGGCTATGTAATGGAGAAAATCAATCAACGCTGAGACACTGTAGCCAAACAAAGGTAACGGGGAGGGCATACTAAATTTACCGGCAGGGCATACTAAGTAGGCCACTGTCCTGGGGAAAAACCGGCACTCAGAAACAAAACATGGGTGTTGATGGAAGTGCTGACACACCTGGGCTCTGAGGATCGCTGCGGGCGCCCCTGCTCCGGGCAAACAAAGCTTCTGGCTGCAGTGTTCGCTAACAAGCACAGAATGTACACTATCGTTTCTGATTTAATTTTAAAGATACTTTCAAAAGAGAAAGAGACAATAAGGATGACTATAAATGCCTACTCTAAATGTGACACTGAAAAAAGACTAACTGAAGGCATTCTCAGGAAAATGCATTGGGATGATTTAAGGTTGGGAACAATAATGTAGGAGCACAAATAGTACAAACGGAAGGAGCAAAAACAGATTCAAATAATGAATAACTCAGTAAAAAATTTTTCATGGGTACAAAGAACTGTAAATAAGAAAACTGTAATTTAATTACAAATATTTGAAATGTATTTGCACTCCTGGTTTCCAAATTCGTTTTAAAAAACCTGATTCAGAAAACTCCTAAAGAATTATCCGAAAAATTTCAATATAGCTGGGTGGGTAGAGGGACAGATAAATAGGAAAGTCACATTTACAAGTAATGGTAAAATTTAGGTGGCGGACATAAGGGTTTTTACCGCAAAGCCTTTTCAACTTTGTTGTATGCTTAACATTTTTTGTAAGTAAAAATAAACTTGAAAATATCTCAAAGAAGCTGCTGTCTCAAAGCTTAACATGAGGCAATAGTGAAAAGGTAGGTGGTGTCATAGAAAGAATGAACATTGTTTTTTAGTACTTCTACATAGAATGACCATTCGTCACAACAAACCTGAGGGGTATGTGGCATTATCTTCATTACATACCCTACACTATGCCACGCGCGTGCGCACGTACACACACACACACACACACACACACACACACACACACACACACACGAGGCTCAAAGAGTACTTTAACAAAGTCAACTTGGATATCAGTGAATATTAAGCCTGGGATCAAAATATTCATATACACTTAAAAATCTACCTAAAATCTTGGGGCGCCTGGGTGGCTCAGTCGGTTGAGCGTCCGACTTCAGCTCAGGTCATGATCTCGTGGTTGGTGGGTTCGAGCCCCACATCGGGCTCTGTGCTGACAGCTCAGAGCCTGGAACCTGCTTCAGATTCTGTGTCTTCTTTCTCTGTCCCTCCCCCACTCACACACACTCTCTCTCTCTCTCTCTCAAAAGTAAACATTAAAAAAAAAAATCTACCTAAAATCTTAATCCATCTTTATTATTTATTTTCCACAGATATCCAAGAAAGTGAAGCACTTTAAAAATAATGAGAACATGTGAAATATACTTTTTAAAACAATGTTTTTACAAGACATTATACAAAATATAATGGACTTCCAGTTTCAAAGTCCTTTATAATTTTTTTTTTTTTTTTTAAAGAGAGAGAGAGTGTGTGCA
The DNA here is from genome assembly GCF_018350155.1 of Leopardus geoffroyi. Taxonomy (NCBI): domain Eukaryota; kingdom Metazoa; phylum Chordata; class Mammalia; order Carnivora; family Felidae; genus Leopardus; species Leopardus geoffroyi. The sequence goes on from NC_059328.1 coordinate 32,075,845, forward strand.
CAGGAGCGCAGGGAAGGGGTAGAGGGAAAGGGAGAGAGAGAGAATCTTAAGCAGGTTCCACACCCAGTGAGAAGCCCAATGTGGGGCTTGATCTCACAACCCTGAGATCATGACTTGAGCTAAAATCAAGAGTCAAACACTTAATCAAATGAGCCACCCAGGCACCCCCAAAGTTCTTTATAACTTTCAATGCTAACTGACCGACACACTATCTTATTTGTATTACATTATTTGTGTACATCTTTTAGAGTTCTTTTAATGCTGTAATTCCCTTGAAATTAGGATCCATATCTGATTCATTTCTACATTTTTTATAATAATACTTTGAATGGTAGTTTAGTGAATGTTTACTTAAGGAAACAATGTGATCTTCACAAAAGATATGCAAGGTGACTAGGACACCTGTTCACATTATTCTTTTTTTTTTTTTTTTTTTTAATTTTTTTTTTCAACGTTTATTTATTTTTGGGACAGAGAGAGACAGAGCATGAATGGGGGAGGGGCAGAGAGAGAGGGAAACACAGAATAGGAAGCAGGCTCCAGGCTCTGAGCCATCAGCCCAGAGCCTGACGCGGGGCTCGAACTCACGGACCGCGAGATCGTGACCTGGCTGAAGTCGGACGCTTAACCGACTGCGCCACCCAGGCGCCCCCACATTATTCTTATTAAACACTTGAAGAAACAGAGGCAGAGTAAACTCTGATCCTATGTTTTAGCTAAAAAGCTCCTTTTTTGAACTAGGGTTCCAGTCTTTTCTTACTGCACCAATGACTCAAAAAAGACATTAAACCTGATTCTCGAACTCGGAGTCTGGCAGGATGTCCAAAGGAAAAAGCTTTAGTTATGTTATTTTTTAAGTGCTGAGAAATGCTGAAAGATGGATCCTAATGTAAGTAACAAAGGTTTGTAAACCTCTTGATTTCTTTATTAGGACCATGATAGAAACAAAACCGAAGTGCTTCTTGAAAATTCTAAACTTGGTTATAAGTTACCTAAAACTCAACAAAACCAGAAGTTGATATATAACAGCTAACATTTATACTCCGCTCTTTGGGGCAATTCTATGTATACGTGTTATTTCATATGACTTTCCATAATACACAGTGAGAGATTATTATTACTCCCACTTCACAGATGAGGAAATTTCAGAGTTAGAGAGTTAGCAGGTGACTGAACAGGGATTTGAAACAACCTAGGTCATGCTCTTTGCAGTATACTATGTTGTTGCTTGCTTGCACAAAACTAGTCAATAGCTTTCTAACTGGTCTCTCTCTACCTCCACTCTGTCATGTGCGTGGCAACTGGCGTAATCCCTTTAAAATAAGAATTCCATCGGGGCACCTAGGTGGCTCAGTCGGTTAAGCATCCGACTTTGGCTCAGGTCATGATCTCGCAGTCCATGAGTTCAAGCCCCACATCAGGATCTGTGCTGACAGCTCAGAGCCTGAAGCCTGTTTCAGATTCTGTGTCTCCCTCTCTCTCTCTCTGCCCCTCCCCCACTCACACTCTGTCTCTCTGTCTCTGAGAAATGAATAAACCTTAAAAAAAAAGTTTTTTATAAGAATTTCATCATGTTGCTTCTCTGCTTGAAATCCTTCAATGGAGCCATGTAGCCTGTAGAATGAAAAGCACCAAAGTCCTTGGCATTGCATACATAGCCTTTCAAATCCTAAATTCTTCAAGATTTGGCCTCTGACTACTTCTCTAGCTTCATCTAACCATCTTCTCCTTCCCTTTACCTTCTTCCCTTAAGTTATTCTAAATGACCTGCAGTCCCTCAACTCATCTGCAAGTCCCTTTTCCCATTATACACACAACTTGTCAACTTAACAACCCATCCTTCAAAATTTAACTCAGCAATCAATGACTCTCTTCTTCCTCAGTACTCTTAGCTCTTTTCCCTAGATGATCATTTTCCTTTTTCTTCTATGTTTATATCTGGCTCGTATTTGCAGCGTTTAAATGCTGTATTACAGTTATTTGTACAATTATTTGTACATACCTTTCCTGCCTATTTGATGGAGAATCCCTAAGGGATGTCTTAGTCACCTTTACATCCCTAGGGTCTAATACAGTGCCTGACAGTAGCAGGCATCAGATACATACATGTTTGTTGAGCTGAGTTCAAATAAACTCATTTAGGAAGGACACAAATGTTAACACAGGATTTGGATTTTGCAAAATATAAATAAAGGGGGAAAAAATAAGCCTTAAACTCTGTATAACAGAATTGTGCATAACAATGGCAACTGCCCTGAAGGTCCCTGCTAGTACTCTGTGCCCCAGCTGGGCCTCCAGAAGGTTCATTACTTTCATATTATCACTGTGGCAATTTATTAATGAGCTCAACACAAGCAAGACAAATTGAAATGACAGTCCTGGCAGCTAACATCTCTTATTTATCACTAGAGCTAGTCTCTCACTAGCAGGGCCATGGATAAGCCTTCTTCAATGCAAAACAATATTTACAGAGTATCTTCTAAGAGACCTACAAACACTGTGGTTGGCACTAAGGGGAATCCAAAAAAGTGTAGGTCCTCATTAGGATGAGAAAAGAATGTGTTCTCGAAAAATAACTCAAAACTGAAAATCATAGATATCCATTAGAAGTGATGGTAAAGGACTCATGTAATTCATCATTTATGGGTCAATTACCTCTCTAAGGGCTAATTGAAGTACCACTGGGGTTCCTCGTGCTTCACCCTGACAGAGGCAGTGTGCATGAGAAAGAAACCAAGAACCAGTATTAGGCATTCTGGCAGAAGGAAGGTTCTGAAAACTAAAGCCACCACCCCTCCAAAAGTTTGAAGGCTTTTTGGTACCACAGCATTCCTACCAATGGTTTCAAGTTGCTCTCCTGAGATAAAACAAAGGCAAATCATAAGCTGTTAACATAGAAGAGTAAACTTTAAGTGCAACTAGACATAAATATGGTTTCAAAAAGATAAAGAGCCTGGGTGGCTCAGTCAGGTAAGCATCTGCCTCTTGCTTTCAGCTCAGGTCATGATCTCAACTGTGCGTGAGTTCAGGCCCCATGTGGGGCTCTGCCCTGACGGTGCAGAGCCTGCTTGGGACTCTCTCTCTCTCTCCCTCTCTCTCTGCCGCTCCCCAACTCACGCTGTCTCTGTCTCTCTCCCTCTCTCAAAAATAAATAAACGTTAAAAACAATTGAAAAAAGAAAAGATAAACGGAAGTAGCAAGAAACCCCGCGGATACGGGCAGATACTACACACACACCATCTTTCACTGGTGAGTCTAGTCTTTCCACGGAACCCCGATTGGACATCTTCGGGCTACCATAACAAAGTACACCAACTGGATGTAATAAGCAAAAGAAATCTATTCTCTCACAGTTCTAGAGGCTAGATGTCTGAAATCAGGGTGTTGGGTGTTGGCAGAGTCAATGCTCTCTCTGAAGCCTGCAGGTAAAGATGCCTCCTTGCCTCTTTCAGCTTCTGGTAGCCTCAGAAAACTAATAGATTTGGGTCCTGACAGGAGGGGGGTCCTGTTCTAACAAATAGTTAGAAATGAGAAAGTGGCTTTGGAATTGGGTAATGGATAGAGGCTTAATAGAAAAAAAAACAACAACCTAGTTTGCCTTGGAGATGTTTAGTAGAAATATGAACATTAAAGATACTTCTGGTGAGGTGCTAGAAATGATGAACATGTGATTGGACATTGGAGGAAAAGCAATTCTTGTTACAAAGTGGCAGAAAACTTGTCTGAATTGCGTTTAGTCATTGGGTAAACTCTTGTAAGTGATAAACCTGGATATTTAGCTGAGAAAATTTGCGAAGTGTTGAAGTGTGGCCTAGTTTCTCCTTGGTGCTTATAGTAAAATATGAGCAAAGATAAACTGAGGAATGAACTGTTAAGCAAGAAGGAACCAGCACTTGATGATTTGGAAAATTCTCTGCCTAACCAGACTACATGCTCTGGAAATAGGGCCAAGGGTGTGGTGTGGCTGGACAATCCTTTGCCTGTGACTCATAGATACAATCAACCATCTAGCTATTCCATAGCTAGGAACAGAGATATGGTTATCCAGGAAAGATTTGGACTCTCTTATCAGATGGTTTGAATCCTCATGAACTGCATGAAAGCCTGACAAGGTTTTTGAGAATTTATACCAGCAGAATATACCAGTCTGGATGGAAGGGAACAAAGACTGAACAAAATGAATGACACCAAGGGCAAAGCCACAGATGCAGAAGCCTGGGCCAATGGAACCCTCGAGGTGTGAAAGGGTGGGGCTGCCCTATTAGGCCAGAGGACAGAGCACCTGGTCACGGAGGACTATTGTCAGGCCTCGAAATCTAATGGAATCTGCCCTGATTGTGAATTAGACCAGTGACCCTTTTATTCCCTCTATTTGCTCCCCTTTGTAATGGAAGTATCTTTCCTACAGTTGTCCTACCTTGTATCTTGGAAGCAGGTAACTTGTTTTCTATGTTTCACAGGTACACAGATGGAGAATTTCGTATCAGGATGGACCATACCAGGGTCTCGCATGTACCTGATTTAGAAAATGTGATTTGGGACTTTGAGTTGACTGTATTTATATGAGATTCTGGACTTAAGAGTTATTGCTGAAATGGGTTAAAACTTTGGAAGGATATTGGGGTGGAGCGAATGCATCCTGCACAATGGAAGGTCATGAACTTTGAGGGGCCAGAGGGTGGACTGTTATGTGTTAAATTCACCGTTCATGTTATGGGTTGGATTCACCAAATTATGTACTCTTGGTACCTCTGAATATGACAATATTTGGAAATTGTAGATATAGTTAAGCTAAATGAGGTCACAGGGTAAGCCCTCATCCAATAGGACTGGTGTCCCTATAAGAAGAGGAAAACAACATGTGGAGACAGACACACGCAGGGAGAACACCACATGATGACAGGCAGAGATTGGGGTGATGGAGCTGCAAGTCAAGGAATGTCAAGGATCGACAGCCACCGCAAGCTAGGAAGAGACTGTATTCAGTCTCAGAGGGAGCATGGCCCAGCTGACACCTTGATTTTAGAGTTCTACCCTCCAGACTGTGAGACAATAAATTTCCATTGTTATAAATCACCCTTTTGTGGTATTTTGTTACAGCAGTCCTAAGAAACTGAAGATACTTAGTACTAACTTATATTCAAGACTTACTATATACAAGGTACTGTGTTAAGTGTCTTGTACCTCATGAGGAAAAGAAATAAAATAACTTTCTATACACTACTCTTAACCATTATACTAAACTTTCTCTCAAGTACCATATGCTGTGTAATAATTTGATCTTTGTCCTAAGTTCTTGGCATAGAACTTCTAGTAAAAGGCGAAAGATTTATGCGATCTGAAGAGAAACCAGAGTATTGGCACAGAACTTCTAAAACCCCTGGAATTTTCCAAGTGACAGGGATATCTTTGTTATTCATAAGCCCCTTGGATCACACATGAGTGTGTGCTAATGAGATGACTCAGGATGGGGGCTGGGTGCCAGAAAGATCAATCACTGGATTAGAGGACTGGGGCTGTGGGCCAGCCCACCTTCGGGGTCTATGTAAAAATGCCCCAATCAACACTGTGAACACTGATGCTCAGCAGAACTTGCTAACTGGTAAACACATCAATGTGCCAGGAGGATGCCCTGATTCCCTGGAGAGAGGGCATGGAAGCTCTGTTTGGGATTCTTCCAGACCTCACCCTACAGGTCTCTTCGTTTGGCTATACCTGATTTGTATCTTTTATAATAGGCCTATAATCATAAGTATGGCCCTTTCCTGAGTTCTGAGTTGCTCTAGTGAACTACTGAACCTGAGAGGGAGGTCACAGGAACCATCAGATTTGCAGCCTGTTGGTTAGAAGTGTTGGTGGCCTGAGGACCCTCACCTGAGGTTGGATCTGAAGCGGGGGCAGTCTTGTCGGGAACCATGTTCCCTTAAGTCTACGCGATCTGACACTAACTCCGGGTGGTTAGCGACAGAACTGAATTGGATTATACCACGTGGTGTCAGAACAGTTGGGTTAAAACAGAACACCATAACCGAATCCTATGGTGGCCTGGTATACCCGACAGTGACCAGTGACAGAAAACAGAAAATATGCTATATAAGAAAAAAGTCATTTTATCTTTTAGCTATTTGACTTTCATATATTATTCCTTCATACATCATATATCAATCAACACTCTTAAGCTTTTTTCTCATATGCAAAATCAGGCTTTTCATTATTTCACTTGAGAAATACTAATTTTGAGCTGATGTGTAAAGAAAGGCATGTCCACGAGGGAAGCGTTGGGGCATTTGCTAGGTATCTGGGGATTGAGGCTCATTTGTTCATGCAAGGCAACGACACAGTCCTCAGCTGGAGGACTCCTTGCCCGACTCAGTCACTCCTCACTGACCTCACAGAGTGGAAGGCACCACCGGGTTGTGGACAGGCAGCAGTTGGGGGATGTCGCAAGGGGGTGTGTACATGTGTTTGGAGGGACTGCTTCCAACTCCTTAACTCATGAAATAACAATAGTTAATTTCCCCCCAAATGTTTTTATATGAACTAATTAAGCCTTATAAGTAATTAAAATACAACGTGACTTTAAATGAGCCAATTTAAAATCAACATGTGCCATAACTGATTCAAGTAAGAATCTATTTTGGCGGTGGTAATTTTTTATATGTGTCCTTTCAAACTAGACTCTAAGCTCTGTGAAAGCAGGAACTACATAGCTGTCTCCATCTCAAAGCCCAGCTTACTTGGATATGAAAAAAGGGGCAGGTTGAGGGCATACAATTTGTTAACAAATGTTCATGTGACTTCTAAATGCCAAGTTCGTATTAGAGGCTAGGAATACAGGAAGAAAAGATGGTCATTTTTGATAAGAGCTCATAATTTAAAGGAGTACAAAATAAAAGTTCACGTCTTCTTACTGGAACTTTCTTTGCGCTATTTTTTTGGAAATCTGAACAAAGTAAACTGGTATGTAAGAAGAAAAGGAGGCCATGAAACACAGTCATTCCCTTTCTGATGCCATCTCAACATGGGCTGGAGTCAGGCCTACTTCATCAACTTTTGGTGCAGTAGGCATAGCTGCAGCCTTGTCAAGACAAACATGGAGTAAATTCTGCATCTGATGCTTCACAGACCTGTGGCCTTAGGTAAATTAATCTCCTTACCCTCACCTTCTTCAACTGTCACACGAGGATGGATAAGGTCATTTGTTGGCCAACACTGCAGATTAAACAAACAATGTGCCTGCCCTTCCTCACAGTACTAAATAAATGGTAATCATTAGAATTATCATCATCAATACCGTTATTTCAAAATTCAACAGGCCAGGCAGCTACAAAAGGACATATATTGCTTGATTCCTCTTATATGAGGTTCCCAGAGTTTAAATTCATAGAGGCAGAAAGTAGAATGGTAGTTGCTGGGGACAGGCAAGGAAGAGGTGTGGGGAGTTATTTTTTCTGGGTACAGAGTTTCAGTTGGGGAAGCCGAAAAAGTTCCGCAGATGGATGGTGGTGATAGTTGCCCAACAAATGAACGTACTTAATGCCACACAACTGTATATTAGGTACTTTTTTATGAATTATTTTAATTTGCACAATAAACCTAATGATACCAGTATTATCATTCTTCCCATTTCAGAGGGGACTAAGCTGAGGTACAAAGATTTTTAACTCCTCTGAAGTCAAGAAGCTGATGACAAATAGCTGATAAAAATTTTTCTGGGGTTCACCTGCACTTTCCTACTACATTTTCTACTTCATTTGGTTCTCATGAGCTTGGGAGGTACAAATGGCAAACACTAGTATCCATGCATTACAAATGAAGAAAATGAGACTCGGAGAGTTTAAATAACTGGTGATGGTTATACAGCTAGTAAGTGCTAGATCCAGGATTAGAATATCTAGATTATGTGGCTTCAAATCTTGTACTTTTTCCATAGGCCAAATAGTCTTTCTTGCCAATAAGAGATCACTTAAAGGTCACTCATAAAACTGAAAGAACAAATTCAATGAAGAGAAAACAAAAAAAAAGTGCTATTTAAAAAGTCAGATTCCAAACTTTTCAATTAAACCAGTTTCAAGGCTAATTCAATTTTAACCTCCTTCTCTGTATACCTCCCACCTTCTGCCTCAGAGCTTCAAAGCACGTCCACATAAGGTATCTGGCCAGGAGGCTCATTATTTGTATTTTTTAAGACACATATCAACCCTTATTCTATACATCATATTCGACATCCAGGAATTGGTTCGCTAGTGAGGCAAAAATCATCCAGCTTGTCCAAGACCAAATTAAAAGCTTCTCTGTCTGACATATGTGCCAAATATTGATGACTTTCCCAATTTATCCAATCAATACTTATTGAATACTCTATGTGTCAGTCCCTGGGCTAGAGATATAAGGGTGAATAGGATGTAAACCATGTTAATTTAGATGTGGAGACAGATAAGCAAACACATTACAACAGAATGTAATATGTAGCTATTATAGGTACGTGAAAAGTGGAGACCAATTTTGCTTAAAGGAGTTGAGGGGCGCCTGGGTGGCTTCAGTCAGTTAAGCGTCTGACTTTGGCTCAGGTTGTGATCTCGTGGTTCATGGGTTCGAGACCCGCCCATGTCCGGGCTCTGTGCTGACAGCTCGGAGCCTGGAGCCTGCTTCGGATTCTGTGTCTCCCTCTCTCTCTGCCCCTCCCCTGCTCACGCTGTGTGTGTCTCTCAAAAATAAATAAAAACATAAAAAAAAAAAAAATACAGCTCCTTCAACACATGTACTTTAATAGGAAGCACTGCCCTAGAGGTTCCAAAATGATAAGATTTGTAATTTAGAAAGTTAGAACAATAATTCTAGTGACTGTTTAGAGGAGGAAGACCAATTGGCAAATATAAAGCATAAATAATATTACAAAACAGAACATTTCAGATGACCTAAGAATTACCTGCGTAAATGTTAAACATCTGGCAAATAAATAAGGACATTTAAATTCACAGAAAAGGAAGATCTCTACAAGCTAAAGTAGTCAAGGAAGTCTCAGACATGGTAGGAGATTTTCAGAGAAAGACCTTAAGCCATCAATTTCCAGACCTAAATTCATTAAGTCAACAGATTTTAGTATTATTTATTACACATGAAGTGTTACTTGCTGAAACACCTACTCCATATTAGGTACTGGGGATGCAATACTGAACATAAGGTGTGACCCCTGCCATCATGACAAATACTAGTCCACCAAAAAAAATACAGATAGAGGTGTCATTTGGAACTAAAACAAGTACTACAAAAGAAAGTCACATGGTACCATGGAGACTAAGCAGATTCTCGGAAATGAAAGTAGTATACCCTAAAGAAGTGATGTCTTAGTTGAAATCTGAAGAACACATGGAAATTAACCGGAAAAGAAGGGGAAAGAGCATTCCAGACAGAGGGAACAGGCATGAGAAAAACATGCGAGGTGAGACGGGGCATCGACAGTCCACAGAATAGAAACAAAGAAAGTAGAACTAATATACAGAAAGCAAAGCAAGGTGAAAAGAGGTCACAAAGGTAGATGGGCTAAATCATTACAAGTTCTATAAACGACAACATAGAGGAATCTTGAAGACATCATGCTAAATGAAATAAGTCAGTCATAAAGGACAAATACTATATGATTCCTCTCATATGAGGTACCTGGAACAGGCAAAATACGTACTCTGTCATAGGGACAGAAAGTAGGATGGTGGTTGGAGGGGACGGAGGGAGAGAGAAATGGGCAGTTACTGTTTAGTGAGTACAGGGTTTCAGTTTTGCAAGATCAAAAAAGTTCTGGAAATGGATGGTGCTGAAGGTTGCACAACGTGAATATACATAATGCCAATGAATTGTACAATTAAAAATGGTAAAAACGATAAATTGTTACATATATTTTACCATAATTTTAAAAAGTTATTTTTTAAAAGTTCTATAAGCTACATTAAGATCAACGGGAAGCATGTGAAGAATTTAAATATTGTTGGGGCACCTGGGTGGCTCAGTCAGTTGAGTGGCTGACTTTGACTCAGGTCATGATCTCACGGTTCGTGGGTTTGAGCCCCACATTGGGCTCTGTGCTGTCAGAGCAGAGCCTGCTTTGGATCCTCTGACACTGTCTCTTTCTGACCCTCCCCTGCTTGCTCGCACACTCTCTCTCAAATGAATAAACATTAAAAAAAATAATTTAAATACAGTATAATTATCAGACTTCAAGTTTTTATTTTTATGATTTCAAGTCTTTAAAACATTAACCCTGGAAACAACATGGGAAATGTTTAACGGGATTGTTTAATGTTTAAAGGATTAACGGGAGCCAGAACAGTTTAGGCAGAGTAGTTAGGTTACAATTGTAGTAATTCAGGGGAAAGAGGGCAGAAGCTTGGACCAAGATGGTGGCAACAAAGAGTCACTCATTCATTCAACAAATATTTAATGAATGCCATTATATGCCATGCACTGTGATAGATGTTAAATATAGGACTGGCAAGATCCCACACCTGTGGAACTTATAAACAAACAAATAAATAATTACCTTTTGTGATTAAGTGCTAAAACAGAAATAAACAGTGACTGTGGAAGGGAAGTCAGGGAGGCTATCTCTGGGGATGTGGTTTCACGCTGAGAAAGAACTAACCAAGCATCAGGGGAAGACTTCCCAGACAGAGAAAACAGCATGTGCAAAAAGTCTCAGAGATAGGAAAGAGCTTCATATATTTAAGGAACAAAAAAGGTGCCAGTGTGACTGGAATTTAGCTAGGGGATGGTAGCACCAGGTGAGTCTGGCTAAGAAAGTAGCCTCTGTATCATGTAGATTGCAGGAAAAATATTGTTTGTATTTTCAGCTCAATGGGAAGCCACCGAAAGATCTTAGGCGAAGAGATGGCATGATCTGTGGTGACTATATTGATGGAGGTGGGGGCACATGTAAAAGTAGAAGCATGAAAACTACTTACGGGGTTAATATGATGGTCCAAAAGAATTATGGTGCCCTACACTAGAACAAAAGATACAGCTGGAAAGACTCATAAGATATTTAGGATACAGACCTAATGGGTATTAGCAATGAACTGTAAATGGAGAAAAAGTCGTTTCAGAAATGAGTGCCAGTGTTTAGGCCAAGGCAAACAGATGAGTTTGGAGGATATTCACTGAAATAGGCAACAATGGGCAAGCATCACAATCATCTAGAGAGCTTTTTAAAAATACGAATTCCTATGTTCCATTTCCTTGGAAATCCTAATTCAATCTTTTTTTTTTTTTTTTTTTTTTTTTTTTTTTTGAGGTGGGGTGGTGTACATGGGGATTTTTAACTTAAAAACCTTTCCAGGTAGTCAGCAAGGTTTGGGAATCACCGCTGTAGACACAGTTAACCAGAGTTGGTTTCTATTGCTTGCAATCCCATGTACCCTTACGATACGGAAACCAGTATGTGGTAGAGGGGTCCCTAAAATGTAGAACTGACTGGATTATGGTTAGGAACAGAACAGTACAGACCTCTATTTCATGCCAAGAGGTTGGCCATCCCTATGTGGTATGAGAAAGGTGATCACACTGTGGTCTGTTTTGTATCAGGACTCACTACTACGGAGGTACATTGCAAAGAGATGTAGTAGGGAAAATGCAGGATGTGATGTGTATTGGCCACATAGGTAGCCTTTAATCAGTTCCTACAAAAAAGAAATTGCTGGGGCACCCGGGTGACTCAGTTAAACATTTGACTTCGGCTCAGGTCATGATCTCACGGTTTGTGGGTTTGAGCCTTGCGTCGGGCTCTGTGTTGACAGCTCAGAGCCTGGAGCCTGCTTCAGATTCTGTCTTCCTTTCTCTCTGCCCCTCCCCGACTCATGTTCTGTCTCTCTCTCTCTCTCTCTCAAAAATAAACAAACATTAAAAAAAAATTGCTTAATATGAAACAGGGGAGATACTCAAAATCCTGAATAGCCTGTAAGGCCATACCAGTGCATAATGGAGAACATGAATCCTGAGTTAAGCTGGTCAATCTGAAAACACTGGGTATAAAACAGGGCTTTTCTAAAAAAGTTTCACTCTGCCCAGGGCCAGCACAGGAGACTTGCTGAGTTGGAAAATTACACAGGGCTAAACATGGTACAAGTAAAGGCAGAAAGGCAGGACCTACAACTATGGATGAGACTGAGACATACCAGAGTCTTGATTCCCCTATGGTCCTTTCAAGCACCTCTGTTATGCATTCCTTGCCTGATAAAGTTGGGAAACAATCTAGAAGCAAGAAGAAGTTTATTAATAACTCCCTTCACCAGGTTTTATTTCAAATTAAATGAGCCAATAAATTCCTTTTTTGCTTCAATCCATTTATATTGAGTTTCTGTTCTTTATAACCAAGAAGTATAAATATAGTACCAACATTTTAAAAAATTAGAGCACTGATTTTTTTTTTCCCAAAAGGATCACCAGAGGCACTACACCAAATCTACTGAAACAGAATCTCTAAGTCAAGGTATCTGTATTCTTTTTTTATTATTTTTTTAAATGTTTATTTTTGAGAGAGAGAGAGAGAGAGCATGAGCAGGGGAGGGGCAGAGAGGGAGACACAGAATCCGAAGCAGGCTCCAGGCTCTAAGCTTTCAGCACAGAGCCCAACGCAGGGCTCGAACTCACAAACTTAAAGATCATGACCTGAGCCGAAGTCGGATGCCCAACCGACAGAGCCACCAAGGCACCCCAAGGTATCTATATTCTTAATGTGTGTTCCAGATGATCTAGCAAATTGGGGAAACAAAAGTCTGGCTGTCTCCTTCCATACTGATGAAATGGTAATTGTTATTTCCCAGTAATACAGAGAAAAAACATTATAATGACATTTACGAGCCCACCACCATACCAGAATCTACCATAGTATGCATACAAAGGGGCATGAAAAGTGTGAGACGCTGCCTTGCCTACCAGGTCTTGTGACCTTCAATTCCTAAAAAAGGCAAGACCTACAAATACACCAGGGATTGCTAAACCTGTCTGATAAATAGAATAAAGTATCTTTTTGGTAGCTTAGGAGTAAAAGACGTGGGATTTAAACCCCTACCCATCAAACAACAAATCTATTTCCAAAATATGGTCAGTGTAAAATACATTTCCCTCTTAATATAACACAAAGGAGCACAAAAAAGAAAAAAAAATATGTGCAATGAAAATAGTCCATTAATTCAAATTTGGATTTAATCAACATGTATTTGAGCACTTACTATGTAAACATTTACTATATTAGGCACCTAAATACAGGTTTTCATTGATAACTAATAATCAGAAACACCAGCAAATTAGTAAATTGTCTGAACTGACATTTCTCTTTTCAGCCTAATGGTTTATTTAAATACCATCATTAAGGATTTTAACATATCAAAAGAAAATTGTTAGTGTTGAAAATAAGGAAGTTAACAAAAACATTTTACCAAATTCAAACAGCAGTTCTTAAAAAGACAACTTTGACACTTAAGTGTCCAGGTTAGCATAAAAAACAAAATCTATTCACTGTTAAGGCAGCTAATAGAATTCAGGCCAAACAACCAATCCTTGTTTATTCACTAAATTGCATTAAGTAATTAAGTTGGAGTTGTGGAAATCTGAGGGATCACAGTTGGATCATTTGGAGAGTAAATTCTGGAGCAAGAAAGAAGCAAGAGAATTTCTGGCTCTACTGGTATTTGTTTAGTAATATTTTCTAAGCTTTCTATAGAAAGAGGATATCTAGGGTCAATAATAACTATTTACAGAATACTTCCTTGAAGATCAATTTCTATAAATGGTTTCCTTTATTTCTATTTTTTTAAAAAGTGTATTTATTTATTTTGAGACAGAGACAGAGAAAGCAAGCAGGGGAGGGGCAAAGAAAGGGAGAGAGAGAATTCCAAGCAGGCTCTGCACTGTCAGCATGAGCCCAATGCGGGGCTCAAACTCACAAACTGTGAGCTCATGACCTGAGCCGAAACCGAGTCAGATGCTTGACCGACTGAGCCACCCAGGCACCCCTAAATGGTTTCCTTTAAATGTAGGCACAACTACAACTGATGATGAAAATATACTTAGTAGAAGACCTATAAACTCTGTGATTAAGAGACTTCTCGCAAAGTTTATTCTTGAGAAATGAAATCCAAGACTTCTAGTGTATGTGCTGCTGAAGCGAGCACTTAAATCCCGGATTTCTAAATTAATATCACTCCAAGAGTCATATCAACCTTTCAAAGCATTTGTATAAAAAATAACTACACAACTCATATATAATGGCAACAGGCATTAGCACTATTTTAGTGTCGCACAAAGAGCCCAAATAAAATACCATTCCTATACGAACAGAATCACTTTTGTTCAGAAGCAAATATGGGAACTCAGCTACAAAAATCCTACCAAATAATGGTATGGTGCTTTCAATTAACAGGCAATATCATGTGGGAAGAACCTTTTACATTTGTCTGAGTCCTCTCTGTCGAGAGTAGAATTTGGTGTATTTTTGTCATCTACAGGTGGAAGGCACTGAGGTGAAAAGAGTTTACACGGATAGTGGGTATCTCTGACCAGCAAGGTGGGGAGAAGACTGGAAATACTGCCGGGAAGAGCACACAGAGGGCTTACACTGCACAGCAGACCTCCCTTAGTCGTGGTTTCAGTTAAAAAGAAGAAAACGAAAAGGAGGGGTGAATGGGTGGCTCAGGCAATTAAGCGTCTGACTGTTGATTTCAGCTCAGGTCGTAATCTCACAGTTTGTGAGTTCAAGCCCCATGTCCGGCTCTGCGCTGGCAATGCTGCTGGAGTCTGCTTGTGATTCTCTCTCCCTCTCTCTCTCTGCCCCTCCCCTTCTCTCTCTCAAAATCAATAAATAAACTTAGAGGAAAAAAAAGAGTCAATGCTTTTGTCTTGCCTCCTGTACAGTGTCTGTAACACTGCTTGGGGGAGTGTACAGGTGAAACGCAAAGGGCTCTATGGTTGAAGTCAGGCTGGTCTTAGTTTGAAATTGAGTTCTATCACTTATACATTATACGATTTTGGCCAGGTATCTTTAAATCTCCGTTTGTTTATGTATAAAGTGGAGTTAATAATACCTGTATGCATGTAGGTGCAAATAATATATATCTGCATGTTGCAATGTATCTAAAAAATACTCAAGTTATTCCCTTTCTTAGTACGGTATGTTACACAAAGTAAGTATGCTTTAAATACATTCTGGAAAAAAGCAAGATATGTATAAATAAACATAGGAGATGCTATGTTGTTACTTTTATATTGGATAAATAAATTCTGAAACAATTTCACATGCCTTTATGTTTTTTTAGGTAGTTAATATGTGCCTGACATAAAGAAGCCACTCAAATGGTGATTCTTCCACTAGGTTTTTTGGACCAAAAGTCAAGAGAATGAAATTCCAGTTTTATGAGCTGGACAAACCACATCCCTTCTTTAAGCCTCAATTTCTTCATTGAATATTTAACCTAATAGTCCTGGAACCTATGCACTGGAAGAAATCTTAGAGATCACTGACTGCACCCCCTTGCCTAAATCACAGAGTGAGGTGCAGACTGGGACTTGACTGGGAATCTCGACCACCAAGCCACAATTCTTTCCACAAACCATATGGTCTCTTTTACCTTCCTGTCTATGAAATATTGAAGACTGAAGTACTGATCTTTAGAATATCATCCATTTCTGGAAATCCACTAAATCAACAATATCCTTCGTTCTACCTTTATTAAAACCAGAAAATAAAGAAGAATAAACAAAACTGTCCACATTAATCCCAGTCAGCGTGTTAGGGAAACTATGATACAGACAGCAGAGGATTAAAATTTTCAATTGTGTTGATACATCAAATACTTAGGATCGATTTTCAATAGTCTCCCTGACTCCATCTTTTTCATTATTAAATAGAATTATAATTACTGGCACACAGAACTAGTAGAATCACTACTCTTCTGAGTTAGTCACATCTCTGTTATCTTGCTATCCCTTACTCTACCTTAGAGGACAATGCTGTATATATATTATATATATATATTATATATATATATATAATATATATATTATATATATAATATATATATACACACATATATATATGCATATATATGCATATATACATGTACTATATTATATACATGCTGTATATATATATAATATATATATTATATATGTATACATAATATATATATTTGTGTGTGTGTGTGTGTGTGTGAAGTGCTTATAGTGTAGTGAGTCAGTATAGCATACTGGCCAAGAGCACAGACTCTGGACTTGGACTGCCAGAGTTCAAATCCTAGTTGCACCAGTCGTTAGCCCCATGACCTTGGTCAGGTTACTAACTTTTATGTGCCTGTTTCCCCATCTGGGAGGATCACATGAGTTTATATGCATATTAAAATGCATAGTAGGGGCGCCTGGGTGGCACAGTCGG
The DNA here is from genome assembly GCF_018350155.1 of Leopardus geoffroyi. Taxonomy (NCBI): domain Eukaryota; kingdom Metazoa; phylum Chordata; class Mammalia; order Carnivora; family Felidae; genus Leopardus; species Leopardus geoffroyi. The sequence continues at coordinate 32,092,262 of NC_059328.1, forward strand.
TTGAGCGTCCGACTTCAGCCAGGTCATGATCTCGCGGTCCGTGAGTTCGAGCCCTGCGTCAGGCTCTGGGCTGATGGCCCAGAGCCTGGAGCCTGTTTCCGATTCTGTGTCTCCCTCTCTCGCTGCCCCTCCCCCGTTCATGCTCTGTCTCTCTCTGTCCCAAAAATAAATAAACGTTGAAAAAAAAAATGCATAGTAAACAGTATACAGATATTTGCTATTATGTTGTCCCTCTTCTTTTTTTTTTAATTTTGTTTTTTTTTAAATTTACATCCAAATTAGTTAGCATACAGTGCAACAATGATTTCAGGAGTAGATTCCTTAGTGCCCCTTACCCAGTTAGCCCATTCCCCCCTCCCACAACCCCTCCAGTCACCCTCTTTGTTCTCCATGTTTAAGAGTCTCTTCTGTTTTGTCCCCCTCCCTGTTTTTCTTTTTGCTTCCCTTCCTTTGTGTTCACCTGTTTTTCTCTCTTGAAGTCCTCATATGAGTGAAGTCATACGATATTTATCTTTCTCTGACTAATTTCCCTTAGCATAATACCCTCCAGTTCCATCCACGTAGTTGCACATGTTGTCCCTCTTCTTAGTCTCCCCCTCCTTGCATTTCTTTGACCTCCACATATTCCTCCTGAGGGATTCAATTCACTCCAAGGGGCTTGACTTCTCTCTGGAAGGCCCTCATTTTTCTCCTCTCTACCTAGTGAATTCCTTCTCAGCTTCTAAGATGCAGTTTCAATGCCATTCTCAATATCTGAAGACTTTCCAAAGATCATCCTGCTCCTCCTGCCTCAGCACTCAGCTGTCCTTACCCTTGTGTTCCCACAGTCCTCTGAATGTATCCAAGTGAGAGCACAATTTACATTAGACTGAATGAGGTGGAGCCACTTGAAATTGCTCGTATTAGACCATTTAAGACCTATAAAAACAGCAATTTTACATGATTCATCATAATAACATCTCTTTATATTTCTAATACTCCCTACCTCCCTGCATTACACTCATAATGAGGGCTACATCTATTATTCTTTAAAAATACCCATATAGTATTTCAGATAGATACAAAGGTATAAGAATATACCACATAACCACATAACCATATAACCACAACCTAGTTGAAAAAGATAGCTACTAATACAGTAGTCTCCCTTAGCTGTGGGGGATGTGTTCTAAGACCCCCAGTGGATGCCTAAAACTGTGGATAGTACCAAACCCTATATATACTGTCTTTTCCTGTACATACATACCTATGATAAAGTTTAATTTAAAAATTAGGCACAAGAGATTAACAATAGTAACTAATAAAACAGAAAAATTATACTGTAATGACAGTTATGTGAGGGGCACCCAGGTGGCTCAGTCGGTTAAGCATCTGACTCTTGATTTCAGCTCAGGGCATGATCTCATGGTTCGTGAGTTGGAGCCCCGCATCAGGCTCTGCACTCTAAGTGCTGGATTCTCTCTCTTTCTCTCTCTGCCCCTCCCCCACTCACACTGTCTTTCTCCCTCTCTCTCTCAAAATAAATAAGTAAACTATAGAAAAGTTATGTGAATGTGGTCCCTTCCTCTCTCAAAATATCTTATTGTACTGCATTCACCCTTCTTTGCAGTGTGAGATGATAAAATCCCTGTGTGACGAGATGAAGTGAGGAGAATGATGGAGGCATTGTGATAGAGCTTTAGGCTACTACTGATCTGACCATACATCCATCAGAAGGAGGGTCCTCAATCAGCTTTCTGACTGTGGTTGACCATGGGTAACCAAAACAGGAGTTAAGGGAGGACTACTGTACGATGTAAGCTCCCCCGTGTGCTCTTCCCAGCATCCTTCCGGTCTTTTCTCCCTGCCCTGACATTCAGAGAAACCCACTATCCTTAATTTGATGTTTATTATAACCATGCAATTACTTAAACAATTATTGCTTAAGCATACTTCCCTAAATAATACGTACATGTTAAATGTTATGTAAACGTGTTCTGTCACTTGCTTTATTCACTCAACCTTTTCTTTTTCAGATTCACTCAAGTTACTAGATAGTTCTAGTCCACGTTCATTATTGTATAGAATTCCATTAGATAAATGTACTGTAATATTTTCATTCTTTTATTGATAGACATTTGGAGTAGTTTGAAATTTTTGCTATAATAACGCATTAATGTTTTAAAAGATTTTTCTAAATGTTTACTTTTCAAAGAGTGAGCACAGGTGCGCACGTGTGCACATGAGTGGGGGAGGGACACAGAGAGAAGGAGACAGAATTCAAAGCAGGCTCCATGCTGTCAGCACAAAGCCGTACATGGGGCTCAAACCCACAAAACGTGAGATCATGACCTGGGCCAAAGTCGGAGGCCCAGCTGACTGAGCCACCCAGGTGCCCCTTGCATGAATATTTTTGTGTATCTCTTCACGCATACATTGGAGAGTTTCTAAAGGGTACTGACCTAGGAGCAGAACTGTTGGACTACAGGTTATATGTACTTTAGTTTTACTAGACACTGACAAATTATTCTTTACCATGATTGTACAATTTCTATTCCCATCAAGAGTGTCCAAGAATTCCCTTAACTCCACATCCTGACAATATTTGGTATTACCAGACTTCTTAATTTTTGCCAATCTAATAGGTATGAAAAGACATCTCATTAGAGCTTTAATTTGCCTTTAATTATTGGTCAATGGGTAATAAATATTTAGGTTGCCTCATTTATGCCTTGTCATTTTTCTATGAATTTGTCTTTTTCTACTCTATTTGTAGGAATCCTTTATTATTACAGATTGTGATATTTGGCTGATACATGTACCACATAATATTCTTTAACTCTGTGGCTTGTCTTTGCATTTTAAAAATTATGGCATTCTTTTTTGTCACTGCACATAGCACACTGTCTGGCAGTTAGTAGACATAATTAAATATTTGTTGAATGAATGAATGAAAAACTGAACAAATACACATAGAGAAATTAGACATTTTTAAACTCCTGCATTCCCTTCATTTGGAATTATGACTCTCTATGCCTATTAGTCTTTATAAACTTTTATACTACCAAATTCACCTTTAAAATTCCTTTATTTTTATTTTTTAATATTTATTTATTTTTGAGAGAGAGAGAGAGCGAGCTTGAGCAGGGGAGAGGCAGAGAGAGAGGGAGACACAGAATCTGAGGCAGGCTCCAGGCTCTGAGCTGTCAGCACAGAGCCCAACGTAGGGCTTGAACTCCCGAACTGTGAGATCATGACCTGAGCCCAAGTCAAACGCTTAAATGACTGAGTCACCCAGGTGCCCAAAAAATTCATTTATTTTTTTAAAAAATCTAATCTGGTTTGTAGAGTTTCTGGCAGTCTCTTGAAGTAACTGTGGAGATAAGACAGAACACCAAAAAAACCAAGGTTGGGAGTCTAATATTCTAAATCATCTAAGACAAATGGTTGTCTGCTCTCTTGTTAAATATCTCCAAGAACAAGTATACTGGCTCTCATGTTTTCTATTATACTTTACAAGACATAAAAACAAAAATAGCCTTTATTTCTATCATGTTTGAATGCCCCTGAGGAAAGTCTACATAAGCATGAGTGTAAAGCAATTATAATAAATAACACTTGGAAATATGCTATAATATGCCAATGAGCAATAGACATAGCAATTAAAATGAATATACAATATGCATATGCTTTCATTTTAAAAGCTAACAACTGTAATATTTACAACAAATCAGAGGAAAAAAATAAGACAGAAGCCTTTATATGTTTCAAAATATACAGAAATTAATACATGATTACTTGCAACAGAAACAGCAGGAAGTTCAGACAGCACAGGGTCTTAAAAAGGAGGTCACAGGAGGGAATGAATCATTCTGGACAAAGCACAAAATGTGGAGTAAGAAGACCTGGTTCCGAGTTGTTGTTCTGACATTTACTAGCCATTTGATATCGGGTACATCATTTATTCCACCCGCACCTCAGTTCCTTATCAGTCATGGAGTGTATAATGACCTGGCATCCTACCTCATGGGTAGGATGTTTCAAATTAAATAAGAAAATGTATGTGTCATCCTTCAATAATACCCAACTATAATTATATATTCCTTCTCACCTTCCCATCGCCCCAGTGTCATTTACATCATCCCTGAAACTCTGAGGCAGAACTAGATACAAAGTCCTCTGGAATGGTTATTGTATTTGTTTGCTGGGCTGCCATAACAAAGACCAACCACAGACTGGGTGGCTGAAACAACAGAAATGTATTTCCTCACAGTTACACAGGCTAGAAGTGCAAGATCAAGGTGTCAACAGGGTTGATTTCTTCCGAGGCCTCTCGCCTAGGCTTATATAGATGGCTGTTTTCTCCCTCTCTTCATATGGTCTTTCCTTTGTATGTGTCCTAACCTCTTCTTATACTATGACACAAGTCATATTGGATGAGGGCCCATCCATACGACCTCATTCTAGCTTAATTACCTCTTTAAAGGCCCTATCTCCAAATGGGAGATACTGAAATATTCTGAAATACTGGAGGTTAGGACTTCAACATACCAATTTTGAGGGCAGGCAAGAGACATAATTCAGCCCTTAGCAATATATAGCAATCCTACCATGCTGCACCTACCACTGCTATAGCACTTACTACACTGTAATATAATTATCACTAGTGTCTTCACTAGCAGGCTACAAATGCCTACACAGCACTGAATATTTCCTATTAATCTGTATCTTCCAAGTGTCTAACAGAGTATATGTTCAATACAATGCTCCAACAAACTGCTAACTGGGCCTATGACACTTTTTGTCAAAGAACAATTAAAACCATCCTACAAGAATTTTGGTTTTAATGAAGTGTGTAATATTCCAAGGGTTTAAGAGAAAGGACAAAATTTTCACTTTTAGTTTTCCAAAAGCAATTCTGTTCCCAGATTCTCATCCTTTCCATCTCAGCCTCTACTCTCTTAACTGAACCCCCCGGGCACCCTCAGCCTCTACTCTCAAATCACCTATGTCGAGCTTTCCTTAAGCAATGAACCTGGAGATTTTACAAGACCACCCCAGAAGTCAGTGACCTCTCCTTCCACCTCTGAATTTCTGGAGTTTTTAGAGTTATGTATACGAATTAGTTAAGTACGTGCCTTACCTTCCCCTCATAAACAGTGAGCTCCCTGAGAGAAACAACTATGCTTTAAATATCTCTAAGTGATCAACAATAACTATTTACTGAATAAACAGAAATTTCTCTAAACCAGAATCACTCGTGAGGAAAACAAGTTTTCTTAAATGAAGAAGGAGGGGCAGGAAAAGTGGCAAGGATGTTAAGTTCAATTTGGGACACGCTGACTTTATTTTAAGAAATATCTCTTGGGGAGCCTGGGTGGCTCAGCCAGTTAAGCATCCGACTCCTGATTTCGGCTCAGGTCATGATCTCACAGTGGTGAGATTGAGCCCTGCCTAAGATTCTCTCTCTCCCTCTTTCTCTGCCCTCCCAGGATCACTCTTGTGCATGCATGCTCTCTCTCTCTCTCTCTCAAACAAAACAAAACAAAACTCAAGACAACTTTTTATTAGGTCCGTTTCAATTTCAGAAGGTTTTCACACGGCACGCTAGGACCTATGGTGATGGGCCATATTGACTTTAAAGCAGATGTGATACATAGCTGTTTGTGAAGCTGACTACAGGGAGCTAAGTACACAGCTCTAACACTCAGTGGAAATTATCTTGACTACAGATAGAAATTTGAGTCATGAGCTAACAGTCATTACCGTAAGCCAAGTGAGTGGCTGAGATTGCTAAGGGAATGTACATAAGAAGGCTTAGGACCAAAGGCAGGCAAGAGAAGGGAGGTTCTCATCCAAAAAACACTTGGGGTAAAGTGGCCAAGGAGGAACTAACACGCTGACAGGCACCACAGCCAAAGGGGGAAAAGAAAGTTTTGAGAAGAGGGGATAATCATAAATGTGAAATGCTGCTGCTGAGGCCTTAAAATTGCCTGCCTCCCCCTGTTGTTACCAATAAGGACAAGGCTGGTGACCCCGCTCAGAGCAGTTCAGAGACTCTGTAAGATCTGGGCAAATTTCTAAAACTTTAAGTCTGTTTCCTTTATTGCAAAATAAGGAGGCTTATCCCCTCATGAGTCTTTTGAAGATTAAATAAGTAGCAATAATAACAAAAGGAACACATGAATGTAACATATATAGCATTGCTACAATGTGCTAGTCACTGTGCAAGGCTCTTTCATATAGATCACCTCACCTAAAATCACAAAAATCTTAAGGTATTATAGTACTTAATAGCTACCATTAGCCTCATCTTCAGATAAGGAAACTGAAGCTTATTCAGTGATGGAGACTAAAACCAGAATGCAACGAAGAGGTAAGAGTGAGAAAGTTTACATATTAAATATATACAACTCAACAAGTTCGAGTAAAGGAGATAGGTAGGAGACTAGGTGGTGCCTGGAGGGAGACATGCATTTAAGATTTTATTTACAAGATTTACTTCAAGATGGGAGATTTCTAAGCAGATTTAAATAAAAGAAAAGGAGTCAGAAGAGAGAAAGAGGTTGACAAGAGTCAGAGATTTAGTCTTGAGAAAGAGGAGGAAGCAAGAAAATACAGATACGATTTTGAGAAACATGTGACATTAAGACCTCATGAAGGGGCGCCTGGGTGGCGCAGTCGGTTAAGCGTCCGACTTCAGCCAGGTCATGATCTTGCGGTCCGTGAGTTCGAGCCCCGCGTCGGGCTCTGGGCTGATGGCTCAGAGCCTGGAGCCTGTTTCCGATTCTGTGTCTCCCTCTCTCTCTGCCCCTCCCCCGTTCATGCTCTGTCTCTCTGTCCCCCCAAAAAAAAAATAAATGTTGAAAAAAAAAAACAAAAAAAAAAACCTCATGAAGACTAGGGCAAAGAAATGACTAGGTACTCAAGGCACAACGGCAGCAATCTGCAGAGAAGCGTGTGATCTCCAGCAGGGCTCTGGGCTACGACTGCCAAAAGAGAGGTCTGATCCAAAGAGGTTCGAGATTTTGCCCAGACAAGGGCAGAAGAACAGCAGAGCAAGGGAATGGAGGAGGACGGCAAGAAAGCGAACCGAATAAATGGTAGACTAAGAAAATTAATCATCCTTCCTGGATAGGGAAGGACGTGAAGGCAGGCTTCAAAGACATCAAACAACAGAGCTGTCGAAGGTCAAGTCGGAGACATTTTGAATAAAGCTGCAAGTCTTCGTTTATAATTGCAGAGGCGGGCCATCTCGGGGTGATAACAAGGTCCATGGTGTGACTATGGGAGTTGATAAGCTAAAAGGATGATCGCTTGAGTTGAAGGCGCAATTGTTCGGGGAAACAATCATCTGTGTGAAAACTGCAGTTACTCAGGGTGAGGACGGAAATTGAGGTGGAAAGGAAGACCGTACATGTCAGGTCCTAAATGATGGAGAAGATCTATACACAAGAAGACAAGAGTAGCCCTTGTACCACAGAGCACACCGATTTCAAGAAGATGGACAAAACAGTGGTGCACAGAAAACTACAAACATCCTTATCTTCCTCGTTGTGCACAGGGCGTGGGAGAATGCGCTGCACCCATTCAAAAGAACTACAGAGCAGACAACTATAGGTGCTCTCCATAACACACACACAAATCTAGTAAAATGGTTAGCAGGGTAGGAAACAGGGGTTTCAGAGAGCCTATGGAAAGGTATGAGGGAACAAACAAGCAGGGTTGGGAGACAGGAGGAGGAAGCTGAGTCAGCACAGGAAAAGCAGTTTGGAAGACAGTGACTGGAGAAGACAGGACAAAGATAACAGATGATAAGACTAGCTGCTTTATGTGGCCATAAGGTTATCAAAATAATTAGCTCTAGCAGTTCCTGCTGGCTAGGGAGTTAGCACTAAGGCCTTGGCAACGGTGTGAGGGGAGGGACAACTTCGGAGGGACTGTTATACAACTGACATTATGCAAAGTGCTTTACATCTTAGTTAAACCTTAGTTAACTTAGTTAAACCTACACCTAACAAAAATGAGGGAACTGAGGACCAGAGAGGTAAAGTGACGAGCCCAGGATTGTATAATTAATAACTGGTGACATTTAGTATAGAAAAGACAAAACTTAAAATCGGAGCATCCCTAGTCACTTTCTATAAGATCACCTATGTTTCTTAACTCCACTAAGCCTATCTACCAAACAAGGCTATTGCAGAGATCAAACTACAACTATAAATCTATAACTAAAACTGGCCTATGTAGGAACTTGTTTCCAAATGTGGAATTTCTTACTTGGTTTACTTCAAACAAAAATCCAAAGTTTCTGAAACTACAAATTTTATAGACAGGAAACTGAGGTGGGGAGAGAGCATGTACAATCTATGGCTCCCTAGTCTACCTAGAATCAAGTCCAAACTCCATAGTTCCAGGTCTTTTTTTTTTCATTAAAAATTTTTAAGTTTATTTACTTATCTATTTTGAGAGAGAGACAGAGAGTGAGCAGGGGAGGGGCAGAGAGAGAGGGAGAGAGAGAATCCCAAGCAGACTCTGCTCTGTCAGCAGAGTTGGACACAGCTCGAATCCACCAACAGTGAGATCATGACCTGAGCCAAAACCAAGAGTCCGATGCTTAACTGACTGAGACACCCAGGTGCCCCCCCCCCCCCACATAGTTCCAGGTCTTTAATACTATGGGCCCAGGCCATCTCTCCAGCCATATGGCTCACTTCTGACTTACACAATACTCAAACCTGTGGCAACTATTTTTTTTTTTTTTTTTGGTGGTTTAACAAAAGTTTATTTGTCATTCCTATGAAGTCCATCCAGAACAGCTGCACTCCATGTGGGGGGCTCAGTATTCCAGACAACTTTGAGTTTCTGGCCCCTGTTTCTGTATGGGCTTCCATGGCTGAGGCAGGAAGAGAACTACAGTCTTGCACCAAAAAAAAAAAAAAAAGGCTTCAGCCCAGCAACTATCAATTTTTAACAAACATACCTTACACTTTCCCCTCTTTGTATCTCCACCTAAATTATTTAGTCTATTGAAATCTGTTCACCAAGGCCCAAATGAAATTTATTTTGAATGTGAAGCCTAACCTTGTTTCCAAATTTTGAGAAATGATGGTTCTCTCCTCTGAACTCCTGTATCCCTTGGCTTTCTCTTAGAGTACGTATTGCCTCATAATTTAGGTAAACCTGAAAAAAGGTCAGCATGCAGGGCTTAAGTCCCTTAAAGGTAGCTGAAAGAGAACTAACGATTCCTTTGCATCTAGGAAGCACCAATTGCTTTTCTAGTGATTTTATACATATAATTCCATGTAATCTTTGTGACATCCTATGAAGTAGGAATGTATTTGTTTACAGGTAAGGACACTGAAAGTCACAGAGGCCAGACACTTTGCTTACAGTCCTAAGGTTAGCAAGTGACAGAGCCGAGATTTGAACCCTGGTCTTTCTAACTCAGAATGTAGGCTCTTCCAGGAAACCATGGGTGCAGCCTCACTGCTTTATCTGTCTCCTCTCCGCCTACTAATCACCAGCGGGGAACCCTCCTCTATTGCTCTTTGTCATTAAGCATCAGCAGAAAAGATCTGATATCTTTTCTTGCCCTCCTACTTTCCAAGACGAAGAACAAACTCTTCAGAACAAAAAGAATATGAGTCCTGAATAAAGCTGGAGAGTTCAGAACCCTGCTCCCAAGAAGGAAAAGTAAAAAATCACTACTTTTCCACTCTCTGTTTAAAACCTCCTCCTCCTTTGAGGTGTCCACCATCTGGCTACATCACTTTCTACCCCTCCTCCTCATCTGTCATCTGCCACCCTCCCGATTAATCCCCTCTATTCACTGCACCTGGGTCACATCCTCTCCTCCCCACACCCCAGCATCCTAAATCACTTCATTCTCGACACAGATGACCCATTCAATACAACAGCCTCGCAGCTCCTGTCATATTCCGCTTCGCTGACCTTCATCTCTAGTGTACCTCAGATACCCACAGAGAGACCTAGCTGTCACCTAGAGGAGCTCCACATCAGACAAGTTAACACCAATATTCCACTTTCTGACCACAACCTCCCTTTTTTCTAGTTTACTTCTACCACGTTTGTTCATTGATTTAACTCAAGCTACTGAAAAATCTTCAAGTCCGAAACCAAACTTATCATCCATTGTTTCCTGTCTCGGTTAATGTCACCACCATTCCCCTACTCACACACCCACCTTGGGGCAGCCACAACATCATCCAACCCTCTCACCTTTTATTCTGACCTATTTGGGCATCTAATTTACCAGCTCCACAGGAACTGAAAATGTATCTTATTCGTCTTTGTAACAGTGCATACCAAAGTGCCTGATACATAGTAGATACACAGGCTTGAAGTTTGGAACTTGAGTTTAAATTTGCAGTGGGATATTCACACCAGTTCCTTCTCACAGAGTTTTCAGTATTCCCTACCATTAACTTCAAGTTCTTTGAAGGGAAGGGACCAGAGCCGTTCCTGAGCCTGTACAGTTCTACAAAGAACCGCCCTATACAAATTTTTACCCAACTTACATAAAAGGGAAATAGCATGTGCACAAACAAACCAGAAGTCAAAACTTGACAAGTGTGCTACAAACTTCAAAACCACTGACCAATTTAAAAAATAAAGACATAAGAACAAAGATAACCAATTCTGACTGCTGGTACGTGCTTGTCTATGTTCTAAAAACAGTGAAACTTTGGTTAGAATTGGAACAGGGTCCCAGACACAAGAGCTTGGCATTTTATCCACAAGGCCATGGTATCTCTGCTGGACTTGAAAAATTTCTAACCTGCAGGGTTGCTTTGGGTTATTCAGGACATTGGTAATAGGCACTTTTGAAAAACTTAACCCCCCACATACCAAGGCTAAGTGATGAAAAAGCTGGCAAAAAAATAATGCTGGTAAGTGAACAACAAAAAATGTTCTTTTTCATAGTAATTTTGGGCCTTCTGGCAGTTAGACACAAAGAGTTCAATGTAATAAGCATTTCCCTCTCCAACTAAATATTAAATTGCAGTCTAGCCCCAAATTAGGTCTCAATCCTTTTTCAGAGTAGAAATAATAAGCTTTCCTCTTTGCATAGTGCATTGCCACACTTTGATATATATCAACTCAGCTGATAAAGTGTTTATAGATTTTTTTTTAATGAGAGGAAATCTAAACGTTTTCACAAAATAGGATCTCTTTTCGGTCGTTTGAACACAGTACTGGACTGTTTTTTTGTTTTGTTTTGTTTTTTTTTAAGTTCAAAACGCAGCACAGAAATGAGGAAGGTAATACTTTTTATTTAAGCAGGTCAATCCTTGAAGCCAAGGCATCTTCTTGGAGAAACTTAACAGGTTTTGTCTCCTCATACTAAGAAGCTCTCTCCTTTAAAAAGGTTATGGGCCAGCTCTTTCAGAGAAGGGATCAGAGAACCTCAGTGTACGAGAAACAACTGAAGGAACTAGAACAAACGACGAGAAGACGAGCCTCCGAGGAAGGACTACTATCTTCTGATCACTCAACAGCTGCCCATAAGGGAGAAGTACGAGGAAGAATGGGAGGCAGCGATTTCTTTCAACCAAAAAAAAAAAAATTTTTTTTTCTAAAAAGCAAAGCCGTCCAGGAACGGAATGGGGAGAAACGGGGTTTGCCATCACTGGAGGAGGTGGCCAAACGATCAGGGTGGATTTAGGGATTTTCAAAGGGACTTCGGCATGCGACGGGAGAAAGGAGCCCTAGAAGACTTTTAAATTCCCTTCCAGCCTGGAGGTGTTCCGGGGACCACCCGTCTCCCGGAACCCCCTCGCGCCCGTCCCGGGGCCGGCGTCCCAGCCCGCCCGGCCGCCGGCCCTCCGCGGTGCCCCGCGGCTCCGAGGTTTGAAGCCGGCTTTCCCCGCCCGCTTCCGGCGGCCCACGTGAGCGGTCCCGGCGCAGCTTCGGCCGCCCCGCCGGAGCCAGCCCGAGCGCCGCGGCTGACAGCTCGGGCCCGCGCGCGCACGCCCGCCGCCCAGGGTCCGAGCCTGCCCCGACCCCCAGGCATCCCCCCGCTCTCGCGGCCGAGCGGAGCCTCTGACCCGCCGCCGCGCACTGACAGCACCCCCGGACCCCCCCCCCCCCGCCCCCCGCGACCCCGCCGGCCCGGACAGAGCGGCCGCCGCTCGGATCCTCCAGACGTGTCCCCGTCCTACGGCGTCAGGCCCGCGGCCGGTCACCGGGCCCCGCCCGGCCGGCCGCCCAGGCGCAGCGGGCCGCCGGGGGCGCGGGGGGCCGGGCTGACACGGCCGCGAAGGGCCGCGGCCGCGCTCGGACCGCAGACAGGCCCCCGGCCCGACAGCCAGCAGCCGGCCGGCCGGCCGGCGGGCCCCGAGGGGCGGGGGCGGCGGCCGGGCAGGTCCCGCCGCCGCCTCCTCGCCGGGGGCGGCCCCCGCCGGCCCAGGCCCCTGAGGGCGCGCGGACTGGCCCGGGGAGCGGAGGCGGCGGCCGAGGCGCTTACCTGCGGGCGCAGCGGCGGCGCGGGGCGGCTCACTCCCTTCCCGCCGCCATGTTTCCGCTGCGCAGGGAGCCCGAGCCGACGCGCGAAGGGGGCGGGCGGGGGCGGCTCCGGAGGGCGGCGGGCGGGCGGGCCGGCGGGCTGGCGGCTGGGGGCTTGACCGCAGCGGCGGCGGCGGCGACGACGGCGGCGGCGGCGGCGGCTCCCCGGCCCCGCCCCCCGCTTCCGCCCCTCCCCTCCCGTCGCGGGGTGGCGCGCGCCGCGGCCGTTGGGCCCGCGCGCGGGGGGCGGGGCGGGGCTGCGCGGGGAGGGCGCCACCGAGCGGCCCGGCCCCGCTAGTCCCGGCCGCCTCCCACCCTCCGCCCGGGGGCCCGGCCCGCGCCAGGCCCGTCTCTCCGCGCCGCATCTCCCGGACGGGTAAACTGAGGCCCGGCGAAGGCTGCATGCTCGGGTTCGAGTCCTTCCGCCGCCGGTCACCCGCTCCGAGGCGGCGCAGGCGCCTGTGGGCGGCACGGTGGGCCCAAGAGCCGCCAGGTCTCGTCCCCGAAGGCCTGCTGACGCAGGGCGCCGCCTCTGGCGCAGAGGAGGCGCCCCGGGGCTCGCGTCCCCGCCCTGCTGCTGACCAGCTGTGTGATGGATGACCTTGAGCGAGTGACCTCACTCCTCCCCCCCAGGGTTCTCATCTCTCATCCAAGGGGCTGGCGTGAGGTTCATGCTTGTAAAGCCCACGGGACAGTGCAGGGACCTGGTAAGTAGATGCTTAGTTAAGTGTAAGTTCCCACGGTCCCCTCATGGCTCACCCATTCAACAAGCCTGCATTGAGCCAGGTCATTCTTTCAGTGCCCACTAGTCCTCTGCTACACCCCTCTGGGTTAACAGCCGCATCCAGCCCGGATAATACCTAGAGTGAGGTGAAACCACTTGTCCAAGGTCACCCAGCCAGTGAATGACTCAGTCGTGGACATTGATCGAAGCCTGTGCTCTGCCTGCAGGGAGCGGTCAGCTCTGTTCCTGGTGGGTCACAGGAGGCGCGACACATCCAAGTTGGCTTTTGAAAGAGCCTGCAAGGGGAAAGCTAATTTCGGGCGGAGAGAAGGTTGTATGCAAAGGCATAAAGACATGACACCGTATGACTGGCTGGTGTGAGTGGTGTGACAGGAGTGTGGGAGACACGCGGGAATGGTGATGATGCAGCTGAAGCTAGACAGAGGAGGCCAGAACCTGGGACGAGGTCTTGTCGACCTAGAATGACACTGGATGTCCTTGTATGTCGACCTTAGAATTTACCTTGTAGGCCAGTGGTTTTCATCGTCTGGTCCTGGCACCCCTGGGTGTCCCTCAGATCCTTTCCCGGGTCCGTGAGCTCCCAATTACTTCCAGAATAATGCTAAATGTAGGTTGCTTTTTCCACCCATTCTCTCACGAATGTACAGCGAAGTATTCCATAAAATATAGGACATACGATATTGCAACAGCTTAAATGCAGAAACAGACTTTAGGATCCAGATGTCTTCTTTTAAGCCAGGCGTTAAAGAGATTTGCACGAATGTAAGATGCTACTCTTCTTATTAATATTTTTTTTTTTGCAGAAAATATAGATAATTTTCATTAAAAATGTGTTTATGATGGGGTGCCTGGGTGGCTCAGTCGGTTAAGCCTCTGACTTCGGCTCAGGTCATGATCTCATGGTTTGTGAGTTTAAGCCCCACATCGGGCTCTGTGCTGACAGCTCAGAACCTGGAGCCTGCTTCCAATTCTGTGTCTCCCTCTCTCTCTGCCCCTCCCCTGCTCACGCTCTGTCTCTCTCTCTCTCAAAAAGAAATAAACACCTTTAAAAAATGTGTTTATGTTAACGTAATGGGTTGATTATTGTAATTTTTAAATGAATTAATACAGATTTAGAAATTTCTCAGTTTTAATTTCTAATATGGTAAATATTGACAGAAGCAAACAAACTGCACATAAAAAAGCCCCTTAGAGGTCCTCAATAATTTTTCAGAGTGGAAAGGGGTCTTGAGACCAAAAAGTTCACAAATACCCCTGCTACAGGCACTGAGAAGTTATTAAAGTGTTAAAGAGGGGAGTAACTTAATCAGATTTGCGGTTCAGAAGGAGCTCTCAAGACCCAGGCCAGGCTTTGAGGGGTATGTTCACAAGGCACTGGCATTCCAGGCAGAGGGATAATAACAGGAGCGTGCAGGGCAGCTAAGCAGCAGCGCTGGGACACAGATGACTCTGGTCTTTTTATTCCTAATTTGGTATCGCCTCACCACCTGACGGCAAGTGTTTTATTCCTTTATTTCCACTGGGCCCTGTGTCCCGAGGATTTTGCTCATGTTTGCTGTGGATGCTACTGCTCCTTCTGACCCCAGCACGCTGTTACCTCTTATTGCCTATTTTCTGAGAAGCAAGTCAGGGAGGAAGATGAGAGGAAGGGAAGGAGTTCCTATGACAGACTGAGTAGGCCTGGGAATCCTGGCAGAGGGTCCTCTAAAGGGTATCCTTCGCATACTTGTGGAGTTCTTTAGACAGTGAGAGGAGAAACAATCGAATCAAAACCTCAAAACCTCTGCTGTCGGCAAAGCTGCTTTTGAAGAGAAGTTCCCCCAGAGTGCTGAGAGTCTGTTCCTTTAACATTAGAAAAGGAAAGTGGGGCACCTGGGTGGCTCAGTCAGTTGAGTGTCAGACTCTTGATTTTGGCTGGGGTCATGATCCTGGGTCACGAGCCCCGGCATCAGGCTCCACGCTGAGTGTAAATCCTGCTCAGAATTTTCTCTCTCTCTCTCTCCCTCTGCCCCTCTTTCCCAGTCTTGTTCTCTCTCTCTCTCCCTCTCAAAAAAAAAAAAAAAAAAGAAAGAAAGAAAGAAAAGAAAAGAAAAGAAAAGAAAAACAAAAAGAAAAAGTATCCATACCAGATGAAAATCTTTTAAAGGTGTATTAGAAACCTCTTAGCCATTGAAGTATACAGAAAAAAAATTATTTTCTTGATTCATTATGAACATGAATTGGTAGCAGTATTAGGCTTTATTATTTAGAAATCCTCTTGGACTATTGAAGAGTGAAGGACTATATTGAAGAGTGAAGGACCTTAACAAATGGCCCCAGAATACTATGCTTTCCGGGTTCTCAAGATGGTTTCTTAAAGTTTCTGGGTTTTAGCTGCCACTTATCTTGCTGTCATTATGTCCATCCCCTTCATACCTGCTTCTAATTTGCTAAAGTCAGGAAGGTAGATAGTCCAGGCTTCCTGGAATTGCATCATATAGTCTCTGAGTAAGGCCCCGGGGGACCGTCCCAGGGTGAAGCCCTGAGAAGCCAGCTGCAGTGGCAGTAGAGTGGGGTGGTTGATTATGAACTGTGGAGTTAGCCTTAACTTCTCTGGTTTCAGTCTCTTCCTCTCTAGAATAGAAGGGAGGATAATCACGTACCAATCACGTCAAGTTGTTGGAAGGATTAACCCAAAGCTTTTAGTCCAGATCATCAGCCCTCTCTCCCAACACTTTTTGTTCTCAGCCCCAGTTCCTTTAGTCAATTCCATATGGAGTCCTTAAACTTCATGGGTTACAAACCAAAATCATGACTCTCCATCCTAAACCTTTTCTATCTGTGTCCCCTGTTTCAGGCAATGGCATGGCCATCCTCCCAGTTACCCAGTCTTAAAGCCATGGTAGTGCTTTTTCTTTTTTAGTTCAAAAAAAATTTTTTTGAGAGGGAGAGCATACATGTGAGAAGGGGAGGGGCAGAGGGTGAGAGAGAGAATCCCGAGAGAGAGAGAGAGAGAGAGAGAGAGAGAGAATCCCACGCAGGCTCCACACTCTCAGCACAGAGCCCGACATGGGACTTGATCCCAAGACCCTGGGATCACGACCTGAGCCAAAATAAAGAGACAGGCGCTCAACCGACTGAGCCACCCAGGTGCCCCATCATGGTAATACTTTTTAAAATGCCTCCCTGTCTTCCATATCCAATCCATTTCCAAAGTACCCTTACCTTCCCTAGTCAAGGCCTCATTCTCTGGACTGTTGGAGTGGTAACGTAATTCTTATTTTTTTAATTTATTTTTTTTTAATGTTTGTTTATTTTTGAGAGAAACAGAGCATGAGCGGGGGAGAGGCAGAGAGAGAGGGACACACAGAATCTGAAACAGGCTCCAGGCTCTGAGCTGTCAGCACAGAGACCAACGCGGGGTTCGAACTCATGAACCATGAGATCATGACCTGAGCCAAAGTCGGATGCCCACCAGACTGAGCCACCCAGGCAACCTGAATTGTAATGTAATTCTGACTCTTCTCTCAAACCTGTCTCCTGCAGCTGCCAGGAACAGGAAGCATCATGTCAGTCCCCAGATCCCAAAACTTAGTAAGTCCTCAGTACTTACAGGACAAGTCCGATGCCTTAACCTTGAACTCAAGACTCTCCATCATCTGGCCACAACTTTCCTTTCTAAATCCATTTGTCTCCATTCTCCTTTATATGGTTCACTGGTAGTTTTCTACACTTGTCCTTTGCTATTCTGGGCTTTTCCATGTACTGCCCCGTCTTCTAAAATGCCTCCCTCTCCATTTCTCTATATCCTTATTCTACCCATCTTTTAAGACTCTGATTTAATACAACCTTCACAAAACCTTCCATGATCTTCCAGCTTGAATAATAAAAAAATAACATTTATGTAATGCTTACTATGAATCAGGCACTTTTCCACATGCTTTACATGTACTGTCTTAATTCTTGTGACAATTTAATTTTCCTAACCTATGCAGTAAACATGACTATAATTTGCGTCTCCCAAGTGAGAAAACAGAGGCACAGAAAGGTAAGGAAACTTGTCCAAGGTCACACAGCTAGGAAATTGTGGAGTCAGGATGGGAACCCAGGTCGCCTGTCTCTGGAGCCCATTTTCTCAACCACTGGTCATATATGAAATGAGCTCTCCTGCTTCCATTCCTGTTGGCCCTCGTGGCAGGCCATTCAAACCTCTGTTAGGGTCTTTCTCACTTTCTACCTCATTATCAGTTAACAAGTCTTATCTTGCCTACTTACACAGTAAATTTCTTAGGAGCAGGACCAATGTCTGATCTAAAACAGTGCCTACTATATTTCTTGAGCCTGGTAAATATTTGGTAATTTTTTTAATGGGTGTAAAATCAACAGAATATTCTATAGCAATAAGAATGAATGATCTAGGGGCACCTGGGTGGCTCAGTCGGTTGAACATCTGACTATTGATTTCGGCTCAGGTCACGATCTTACAGTTCGTGAGATTGAGGCCCACGTCAGGCTCTGTGCTGACAGTGTGGAGCCTGCTTGGGATTCTCTGTCTGCCCCTCCATTATGTGCATTCATGAGCACTCTCTTTCACTCTCTCTCAAAAAATAAATGAGTAAACTTAAAAAAAAAAAAAAAAAGAATAAATGATCTAAAGCAAGATTGACAAACAATCTTTGGTCCTTAGGCCAAATCTGGCCTGATCTTCTCTTTGTGTATGACCCAGAAAGTAAGAATGATTTTTACATTTTCAAATGGTTGAAAAAAAATCAAAAGAAGACTAATATTTTCATGACACATGCAACTTATATGAAAATAAAAGTCTATTGGAACCCAGTCAGGTTATCTATGGGCTGCTTTTGTGCTACATTGGGCTTATGGCCTGCAAAGCCTGAAATACTGACTCTCTGGCCATTCATAGAAAAATTTGCCAACCGCCTGATCTAGAGCTACATGTAATAACGTGAAAACAGCTTAGAAATAGCATAACAAAAAAAGGATAAGCAGTATGTTGCCATTTATATAAAGTTGAAAAATAAGCAAAACGTGATCAATTTTGTTGAGGGACACACATACACATGTAGGAGAATATAAAGACAACCGTGGAAACAGTAACAAATTCCAGGGAGTGGTGATCTCTAGGGGCCTGGGGTTGGGAAAGCCACCAGGGAGAGTAAGCAGGGAGTTTTGACTATTTGCTAGCTAGGTGGAGGGTATACAAGTGTTCATTGTGTTATTTTTTTATCTCATATTAAAAACAATGTTTCACAGGAAATGAATAGATGAGGTTCAAGGACTTGAAATATATTTGGCTTTCACCTATAGCTAAGATCTTTGGTGAAATATAAATCCCAAGAGCCCTGCGGAGAAGGGTGTGGGTATTACTTAAAACATGGTAACTTTCGGGTCCCGCTTGTTTGAGCATTGGGCTTGGGATCAGTCTCCTCATCTCTGGGAGGAGGGAATGCACAGAGTGTATTCAGATCCTGATCTGCATCCTGGAGTCTCCTTTAAACATTCATTTGAAGGAATTTTAGGGAGTACCCGTCTTATCAGTAGCCTAAGTTTACAAGGATAATTAGATAATGGCCTGAATCCAAGGAGCCCACAGTTTGGGAAGCTGGGATGTAAACAGCCAACAAGAGGACAGTGCTGGAAGTGCCTATTGCTTCATAACAAATTACCACAAACTTAGTTTAAAAAACCACCATTGATTAGCTCACAGTTCTGTGGGTCTGAAGCCTGGAGTGGAGTGGTGTGGCCGGGTTCTCTGCTCAGAGTACCGGATGGCTAAAGTCAAAACGTTGGCCGGTTACCTTGTTATGTGGAGGCTTGACTAAGGAAGTGTGTGCCACAGGCGCCTTCAGCTCCTTGACAGAATTCCTTTCTCTATGGTTGTAGGACTGAGGTCCCCATTGCCTTGCTGGCTGTCAACTGGGGACTGTTTTCAGGTCCTTGCCACATGGCCCCCCTTCCATCTCATCAACAGAGAATCTTTCACATTGAATCCTGCTCACTCTTTCAATCTCTCTGATTCTTCAACAGTCAGAGAAAACTCTGAGCTTTTACAAAACTTGTCATTAGGTCAGGCCAGCCCAGGTAGCCTCCCTACCCGAGGGCAACCGTGCCACATTGCATAAACCTAACCTCAGGAGTAAAGTTCATCAGATGCACTGTCTCTGATTATGCAGGATGCATGGACCAGGGGCTGGGAGTCTTGGGGGCCATCTTAGAATTCTGCGTGCTCCATCCAGGGAGAAACGTTCTCTTAAACAGTCTCTGTGAACTCCGCTGACGGTTTGTTCTGTAACTCCATGGCATGATATGTGGTGGTCTTGCCATTATTAGGGTACATTTCGAAATTCCTTTTCTAGGCTGAAAGTTTCTTGGGATTAGGAACCTTATTCACACCTGTAGCTCCAATGTCTCAGACAAGACTTCTTCGGAGGGAGCTCTCCCTGCATGTTTGCCAAGAAAATAATAAAAAAAAAAAAGGGCATCTATCATCTCTTGGATTCCTGCTTCTATTTATCTCCAGGTCAAAACTTCTCTGACATTTTCCAGGAAGAGTTCATTGCTGCCTCCTCTGTGCTGGCACTTGCTGAATATCTCTGTATGAAGTATATCACATTGTGGTACCTTAGGGGAACACTTCCCGTTTATTCCACTCAGTGCCCCCAGGGCACAGCGCATCACAGGTTTCATTGTTTCAAGCTGGAATTTCTAAAAAGGAGATGTAAGGAGTTTTCAAACCAAGGGGCAGATGGACAGTGGGTTTGGGCTGTGAGGACACCCTTGGAAAGGGTCTCACAGGGGCAGAAGGCCGAAAGTGCAGCGGTAACAGAGAGGGAAGAAAATCGGCAAAAAAAAAAAATTTTTTTTTTAAGAAGGAATGCTAGCAAACCCCAAGCCTGCTGTTTTATATATTACATTAAGGAATGAACCTGGCAGAGCCCTCCATAAGGGACCGCAGGAAAGAATGCTTGTTTTAGGACTGACAATCAAGGGAACAGTTGTCTACTTTCACAATCTGACATTTTATTTTCACTGTTGGGAGGACAGCGGCCCCAAGGGAGAGTTGGTGAAGGAAAGGGAAGAGATGGCTTCTGGTGCTTAAAGAAAGTGGGAGTGGGCTGGGGTGGGGGGCACTGAGACGCGTCAGACTCTTCGTTTCCTTCTTGATGTG
Organism: Leopardus geoffroyi; assembly: GCF_018350155.1. Taxonomy (NCBI): domain Eukaryota; kingdom Metazoa; phylum Chordata; class Mammalia; order Carnivora; family Felidae; genus Leopardus; species Leopardus geoffroyi. The sequence continues at coordinate 32,112,679 of NC_059328.1, forward strand.
GATATTTTCCTTTTCAAACCTTTTGGTTGTTGGCCCTTTGTGACTCCTTTTCGGCTTCGAGGCCGCCTAAGATCATTAAATGGGCACTTTACACAGATTTCATCTGCATACTAAGTTTGGCATCAGAAGAATGGTTGGAAATTTTCTGATCAGACTCACCAGGAGCCCTGAACGTCCTGGAAGCAATTACGAGGACCGGATAACAGAGCGAGCTGCGGGGGCTGTTGGCGAGCTCCATGCCTCACCTAAGTCTAGGGCAATGATGCTGGCTGGATAGCCAATGGTGACAGAACTCCAGGTCCCCTTAAATGCCGGTCAAAGCGCAGGTTGGTTTAACCTCTCCCTCTGACCACTTTGCTCACAGCCTGTGCGTGTGCCGGGGAGCTGCCCATCCGGTCTGTCACTGAGTGCCCCTGTGCAAGACCCTTGGGAGAGACACCCGCAGGGCATGGCATTCCCCTCACAGAGCTTAGGGTTCACAAGGAAAGGTATTACAGTACAAGGCAGGAAGGGCTCAGTGCCAGGAGGGAAATGCAGTCAAAATGTTGCAGTGTTTGGAAGAGATTCAGGGAGGCTTTGTAGATTTATAGACTTGCAGATTTATAGAGGAGGTGGTATTCTAGGTGGACCTTGAATGATGGGTAGGAAAGTGAGAGGCAGAGGAGAGAGTATTGGGGAAGGGGGCTTTGTCTGGAAATGCAGAGTGAGATAGGGACAGAAAACTGAGGGAGCATTTAAGAAATGGCAGGTAGCTTTGTGTGGCTGGAGCAGAGGTTTACGTAGGAGCAACATGGGTCAGTGAGCTGGACAGAGAGAAGGAGGCTTTGTTCTGGAGAGTCTCAACTGTCAGTTAAGAATCCTGAGAGTGGGTAGGGTGGGGTGAGCAGAGGACGTGCAGGGGGAAGTGGGGCAGTTGGTGGGGGATGCGGAAGTACTGTTGTTGATTGGCTTGTCAGGCTCTTGCTGCTTCCCTTGCCTGGAATGCCTCTGCTCAGCCTCTTCCCTGACAATCTGTGCACCCTGGGCCCATCACAAATGCCTTCTCCTCCAGGAAGCCAAGCTGGCTCTGATCTCTCCCAACCCTGAGCTCCCTACAGCTCACCATCTGACCCTTGCCAGTGGCATTTATCATAGCCCACCCTGCCAGACAGCAAGTTTAATCTTTGTCTTTTCTGAATCCTGCATACATTAGATGCTTGGTAAACATTTTCAAGACGAACAGAATTTACTTCCTGCTGAATACGCTGCCTGTAGCTTGGGAAAGCCGGGCCATGGTGCTCCATTAACCCGACTAGCGTTTCTGTAAACATGGCAGACAGACCATAGATTGGAATGCCTGCCCCTCAGGTCATGCCAGACCCGAGATGAGATGGCACCTTGGAATTCATCTAGTCTTCGTTTTACTAGTGAGGCCCAGAGAAGGGCATTCACTCACTCAAGGTCACACAGTGAGTTAATGATCTGAAATAATGCGTTTGGTATGTGAGTGTTTTATTGCAGTGCCTAACACACAACACACACCTAATAATCCCGGATACTCCCCAGCCTCTTGAAGTGTAATTAAACACGAAACTACTTGTAATTTTTTCCACTTTATGGGAACTTTATGCATCTGCCTCTGCTCATGCCTGGAACTTCTTCTGACTCCTCCTCCTGCCTCACCAGGTTAACTCCTGCTCATCAGTTAAGCCACAGTTTCCCTGATCCCTTGTCTTCCACCCTCACCCAGGACAGGTTAAATGTCCCTCCTTGTGCTCCCCTTGTGGCCTGGGCACATCCTTTCCTCGTTATACTTACCACCTCGTGTGCACATCTGCTTCTGTGCCTGTCTTCCCTGATGATAAGCTCCAGAAGGTTGGAACTGACTCTGCATTCTTCATTTCATGCCCAGCCCCTCACCATACCTGGAACACAGGAATTCTCAGTAGACATTTATGGAACGATGTGTGCAGTGGGGTCCTCACAGGCCCAGGCCGTAGACCAGCCTCCTTACTGCCTCCTCTGTAACTCACAGGGCCCCAACCAGACTGGCCGCTCAGATTCCGGTGGTCTCAGGGCTTTGCAGAGGAGTGCTGAACCCAAATCTCACTGTTTAGTAAGACACTTCTTCTCTTTTTCCTTCCGTAAAATACCAAATAAAAATGGTTCCAGGAAGTTACGTGGCTGAGAAATTCCAGGCTCTGTCTGAGCTCCTAGATAAAGGCTGTTATTGTTAGGAAGTTGGTTATTAATCCAACCTGTCTTTTCTCTGTGCTGTGATTCCACAGCCTTCTAGAGGTACTGGTTCTTTCTGTCCTCAGTTGCTCTTAAGCCTGTTACTAGCTGGTTACAACTAGAAAAAACAAAAACAAAAAACTTGCCCACAGTAGACATAAAAATGAGCTAAAGGTATCAGTTGGCCACAAGCTCACTTTGTGCTCTGGGCTTGTGACTTTAAGTTAATGTGCTTTCAAAGTACCTTACCAGATGGCTAGTATCCTCATCTATAAGACAGGAAAAATAGCACTCACCTTGTCACATCATTGCAGGAGTGCAAGAAAATAAACTAGGGAGAGGTTCCTGGCACACAGTAATGGTTAAAGAAATGTTACATCTAAATCAGAGGGTGGAATCCTCTTACCTTGTTCTGCTGTAACCAGACTTCATCCAGGCTTCTAAGTTTTGTCCTAGGCATCACATTTAAAAAATTTTTTTTTCAAATGTTTATTCATTCTTGAGAGACAGAACATGAGGAGCACAGAGAGAGAGAGGGGACACAGAACCCGAAGCAGCCTCCAGGCTCTGAGCTGTCAGCACAGAGCCCCATGCAGGGCTCGAACCACATACTGTGAGATCATGACCTGAGCTGAAGTCAGATGCTTAACCGACTGAACTACCCAGGTGCCCCATAGGCATCACATTTTAAAACAGGGATGTTGACATTGTCACCCAGAAGCAAATGACCACTATGATAAGAATCTGGAAATCAGACTTTACAAGAAACAGCTGGAGGAGCTGGAAATATTTGGCCTGGAGAAGAAATAACTAGGAAAAAAATGGCATGGGCAGGCCTTAGAGAGGTCATCAAGTAACTGAAGGACTCACATCCAGGAAAGGATTAAGCCTCAGTTCAGTTCCATGAATACCTGTAGTATTTACCATCACATGTCAAGAGCAGAGAATGCAAAGCAAAGTAAAATACGATCCCCGCCCCTGCAGGACCAGAACGGTGTGAAAGGGGTGTGTATGCCGTGCTGGGGGAAAGCGGAGAAGAATAATGCTGCAGAGAGCCTGGAAGGCCTCACCAGGGAGGGGACAGCTGAGTGGAGCTTTAGGCAGAGGAAGAAGGGAAGGGCAGGCAGGCAGCGAGCGCGACATGTGCAGGCAGAAAGGCATCCTCAAGGAAAACCTCGGATGTGCTGGCAGAGTGGAGGGAAACGAGCCTGCAAAGTCCAGCTGGAGCCAGATCGTCAAGGGCCTTGGATGTTAAGCTAAAGAGCTCGGACGATTTACCTCGAGTGGGTATTGAAGAGCCATCAAAGGCATTTAAGCAGGGTTTTTTTTTTTGTTTTTTTTTTTTTATTATGAAAGGATGTTGTAGTGTGGCGTGCTGAAAGGCTTATGGAAGAGAGACAGAAGGCAGGGGAGACGGGACATTCCAAAGAGTTACATATGGGCTTGGCTCTTCCACTTACTGTGGATGAACTTGAGCACATTATTTAAACTCACTGAGTTTTTTTTTTTTTTTCCCCATTCATGTATTGGGATGATCACATCTACTTTACAGAGATGTTTTAAGAACCAAATGAGGTGATATATTTAAGCCCCCCATACATGTGCCTGGTACCCAAACAGTGCTCAGTAAGTAAGCACCCTCTCCTTCCTTCTCTTTCTCTTCTGGGCAGAGTAGACAGAGAAACAGAGTTCTCGCTGAAACATGGAGTCCTGGCCACACGACAGGATAAATTTCCTTGGGAGAACTGAACATACTACAGGAAGTGCTCAAGAAGCCTATTTCTCTGGTGGAAGGGGAGACAACAAGATAAACCTCTAAAATCCCTTTCTACTTTAAGATTCTATCACCTTCAGGACCTAAGTACTAAGGATATGGTCAAGAGCCTGAGGTATGATAAAACCTTTTTAGTATCGACCTTGTTAAAAACAGCCAATTGGACCCAAAGGAAATGAAACCTTTTCAAAACATGCTGAAATACACAACTTGAAAAGACCCACCCTAAACTTTTAGCCCCTCTGGAGTAGGTAACCATCGTGCAGGAGAAAGAGCTCTGGGCTTAATGATGAGAGGCCTACATTCCAGTGTCAGAAATTAAGGATTTTGCTGTAGGTCTGAGGCAGTTTCATTCCCCATGTCTTGGCCCGGGTTTCTCCATCAGGAAGATGTGGAGGTCGAACTTCAGTGGGGTCTTCCATAGCTAACATTCTACAATTCTGGGGGTGTAAGAGATTAAGGTCATGCAATTATGGATGTAAAATGTTGGAAGGTTCTAAGCATTCCCACAGCAACTCGATCACACACAGGTTCTAATATGTCTCAATTTAATGGCATCACAGTCCGTAAAATATATTTTAAAATTGTATCGCAGGCACTGGGAGTGAGCCTCATTTGACATTCTTCTTAGAATCAGGACTTTAGAATTCAGTGCATTTCAATTCTCAGCATTAAGTTAGCTGCAAATTGGATTATCTCCTATTTCTGGTTGAGAGAGAAGGCACTTTCCCCGGTATGGCAAAGAAATAAAAATGTCAGTCATCTGTCACAGAAGGAAGATGCTGTCTTACCTCTCTGTTGACTTCAGGGTCTAGAGGCTGCCTAGTCTGGAAGCAGACAAAACCAAGACTGGGTATTAGGACAGCCTGCTTCTGTGCTTGCTGTGCCTTTTGCCTGGAATGTCCTCCTGGCCATTCTTGCTCATCCTGTTTGAAGCCTCTTCCTCCTTTTTTTTTTTTTTTTTTTTAAGTTTATTTATTTATTCTGAGAGAGAGAGAGAGAGAGAGAAAGCATGCACGAGTTGGGAGGGGCAGAGAGAGGGAGAGGGAGAATCCCATGCGAGCTGTGTGCTGACAGCACAGAGCCCCACACAGGCTCAGTCTCACCAACTGTGAGACCATGACCTGAGCCGGAATCAAGAGCGGGAAGCTTAAGCCAGTGAGCCACCCAGGTGCCCGTCCCTCCTTTTCTGCACAGTAGAATGAGTCGCTCAATTCACTCTGCTCTCCCAGCACTTCCTATCAGCGTTCATCAGAGCCGATGAGAAGCATTGCCGTGTAGCTAGTGATTCCCTGTGGATGGGTCAGGGGCACTGCACCGGCCATGTGCCAGGCATATATATCCTTTCATGTAATCCACACAGCACTGTTTAGGAAGTATACATTGTTATCCCCTGTTTAGCTGTGGAAACTAAGGTCAGAGAAGTTAAATTACTTGCTCCAGGTCATAGAACTGAGATGAATCAAACTTTTTTGATTCTAAAGCCCATGTGCTTTAGATTTTCCATGCCCTCTTCTTGTCTTATTTGTCTCTGTAACCTGAACTCTTACAATAGGTTAGCCTTTGGTATACATCAAGTACGACTGTTGAATTCTGCCCAATTCTGTTCAATCAATCAGTAAAGCTTTACCCATCAGAGCACAGGGCTAAGAGAACTACCGAGGAAAATGTAATTGGGTGGGGATCTAGCTAGCCTTTTCTTGACTTGCAGTGAGCTTCTGGAGACATCTACTTTGAAATAAATACTCTCATTAGCCTTGGTGGTGTTTCAGCAGGACAGGCTGTGGTGGTCTCTCGACAAGGCCAGCTGGCAGGATAGATTCGTTTACCCACATTTGTTTCACATCTTTCTAATCACCCTTCTCTACGATCCTAGTTTCACAGGAGAAAATAGAACTCAAAACAACTTTCATACCTATGCAAAGGGGTGCACAGGAGCCTGAACAAAATCCTAAGAGAGCAGATTGGAGGGAGTGGTTAATTCTGCCTACAAGAATTGAGGAGGGTTTCACAGAGAAGGTGGCATTTGAGCTGGGACTCTAGGTTTACTTATTCATTGTTTGTTTGTTTGTTTTCTAGGCATAGAAAGAGAATGGCATTCTGGGTAGAAAAGCTGCAAATAGTTCTGTGATGGAACATACCAGGGGGGATAGTAAAAGGTGAGATGAGAAAGCTTTGTGGGGCCAGGTAGTCCAAAGATCTTGAATGTCATGCTAAGAATTTGGATTTATTCTGTAGGTGTTCCATGACATTCTAATGTCCACTGAGCTACATCTTCAAAGCATCATAAATTTTTGTCTGTTGGCCCCAAAGTCCTGACAATAAGCAGGGAGAGAAGCAGTATAGTGGACATTGGCAGTCAGGGGGTCTAGATTCCAGTCTGATTCTGCTGTGTACTTATTGGTGACTCAGTCTCTCTGGGCTTCCATTCTCTCCTTTGGAAAGTGAAATGGTTAGAAGGTTTCTCAGACTTCTACTGTCTGCCAGCTTTACAAGGAAGATCCTTCATAAGGTTCGTCTGAATTCCTGTGGCAGAGGGACCTGCTGGCTGGCATTCACGGCTTTGTGTAATTCCCCCGCCTGAGTGTGGGCAGGGTCTGGGACTTGCTTCTAACTGATAGAATATAGCAAAGGTGATGGAATGGATGGAATATACATTATCACAAGTGGCTACACGGTTACATGACTTAAAAACTGTAGCACCCATCTCACTGGAGTCTCTCTCTTCTAAGTCCCCGGCTGGCCTTGAAGAAACAAGCCACCGTCTTGTGGGATGCCTGTGTTGGGAGGCCCACATGGCAAGGAACTGCAGGCAAGTCCTGTTGCTGAGGGCAGCCTTTGACTGATAGCAAGAAGGTGAAGCTCTCGGTGTTACAGCTGCAGGGAACTGAATTCTGTTAATGAATGAGTGAGTGAGGAAACAGATCCTTCCCCAGTTGAGCCTCAGATGAAATGGCAGCCATGGATAACTTCTTGACTGCAGATTTGTGAGACCCTAGGTAGAGGGCTCAACTAAGCTACAGTCGGATTCCTGCTTTACAGGATCTGTGAGATCGTAAATATGTATTGTTTTAAGCCCCTAAATTTGTGATAATTTATTATGCAGTGGTAGATACAGTTTCCCACCCTAGTACTCGAAACTCCTGACCTCAAGCCCTGTGCTCTGTTTATAATTCCATGTCACCTCTTTATGAATAATTGCATACCAGTATCGATGTGCATCTGTGTGCGAGAGGCTTTATCTGTCTATATCAATCTGTAGGTCATACCTTCATATTCAGTCACAGACCTGTGGGAAATACTTATTATGTGTGGGACACAGACAGATGGGTGAGCCCAGGGCTCGCTCCGAGGTGCTCAAAGGCTGGTGAGGGAGACAGTCCCAAGCACACCTGCAAAGGTGAGGGAGCTAAGGAAATCAATGTGTCTCTAGCATTATTTAAACGAGTCCATTTTCCCAGTGTTATTTCCTTTGAGTCTTACAAACCTCTAGGAAAGATGCTGTACATCAGAGAGGTGAAGGGACTTGCCTTAGATAACACATCTAGTGGAGACCATATCCAGGACTGTAACTCAATTCTTCTGCTTCAAATTGTTGGGATGATTAACAATCAGCTGTACATTTTCTATGTATTAATAGATTCCACTGGAACTTCCCAGCAAACTTACGTGGAAGTCTCTGGGAGGTGACATGGCTGGAATTCTGCCCGATTCCAGTGTCAGTGCACCCATGCGCTGTCTACATCGCCTCAGAGACAGGGAAGCCGGAAGAAGACCTGGGACTGTCTTCACGCGCCCTCAGCTAGCACATGGTGAGCATTCAAGTACAGAGGCTGAACTGCATATTTTTGTGGGCCTAAACTCTGCCCTCTGTGTCTGAGGCATCATGTGATATGGCAGTGGGGATGTGGAGCTGTGGTACTCAAACTCAGGAGCCAGTAAGTCACCTGAGGAGACCTGTTGAAATGCAGATTCTGGAGCCCTATCTCTAGAGCGCCTGATTCAGTGGTGCCCAGGAAGCATTTTCATCAAGACCCTCAGATCGTTCTGACACAAATAAATCACAAAGCATATGGATGTTAGTGATAAAATCACAGCCATGCCAGGCTGAGGTTCAGTTCGCCTGCAGTCTGATGGGAGCTGTTCCCAAACAGATCCCCACTCATGTTTACGATTCCTTTTCCTTATAGAAAGGAGGAAGCCGGTGGTGTGCTAGTAAATGTCTTAACTGGCTCTCTTCAGAAGGAATAAAAACAAACAAACAAAAACCCTGATTTATAGCATTTTCCAATATCCACGGTGTAAATACTCATACCATCGATGATATCAAGCTACCAAAGGGATATCACTGAAAACTGAGTTGGGAGGGGACATGTGGCATTGTCCCTATGGCAACCGCCAGAGGAAGCCCAGGTAGGGGAGGGGACTTACTTCCCTAGGCCTCAGTTTCCCCACTAATAAAATGAGAATGCACTAAGGGCTTCTGATCTCTAATGGATTATGCTTTACTTAGACTAATTATTAGGCCTGACTGTGGGGTCTCTGGGTTGAGAAAAGTCAGATTTAGGGGGCCTGGTTGCCAGGGCATGCAGAGACAGGGGGACAGAGTGGCCCAGCTCTGCTCATCCCTTTTTCCTTGGGAGGGTAGAGGAGCTCACTGGCTGGGTGTAAGGAGCATGGGCTTCAAATCCTGGCCAAACATTTACCGAGCTTCTGCAAGCCTCAGTTTCCCGATCTGTAAACTGCAGGGAACAATACTGTACCTTCCCCCCCCCCCCCAACACGCACACACACAGAATGGCTGTAAGGACTAAATGAGATGAAATCTGGCACATGGTAAAATTTCCATAAATATTGACTCCCATGTCTCCATTCCTTGCCTATGATGGTTATTTTCCAAATTTTACCAGAGCCTTGTGAGACCAAATGGCCAATTTCACTTATAAACAGAGTAGTAAGTCACCCATACTGTATGATTTGAGGGAAAGATCCTTCAGACAAAAAGCTAATATATATTTAATGTATATGCATATGCATATACAGATACATACATGGTGTGTGTGTGTGTGTGTGTGTGTGTGTGAGTGTTCCTCCGCTGTTCTATCATGGGGGCTGAACTCCCATTATTTAAATCTTTGTTAATGCCCCATAGCAAAAGACCACTAGGAGCACATCTGTAGTCAAGCAAAGTTGGACTTGTATTACTTGCTGCTTGAAGGACATGGAGCCCCTTGTGGCAGCTTGGGGTGGGTCAGAGGGTGCTGACGGGCTGGTTGTAAGCAGGAGTTTGGCTCTCCCCAAGTGCGGTCGGAAGGCAGAGGCAATCCAGTGATTAGGTATCTTTTTATCTAAGACAGGGAAGAATGGAGAACTAAGTCTATAATTGGTAAAGAAGCCGCCTCATCACTCGTGTTCCCGAGAGAGGAGGATGTTGGTCATTTTTACGATTTTGTCTGTATTCAGGCGTGATTGTGGAGTGGTATATCTTTGTCTTGCCGTGTCACGGTTACTGCGACCTTGTCTAGTGTTGACGTTCATGTTCGCTCGGAGAATGCCATGGCCTAGCTGTGAGTGCCAGGCCAGCCGGCCACTGACAGGGCTGCTATTTTACGTCCCATCTTATTTATTCACAAGACAGTTACTGATGCCTTTTATGCATGATCACACATATCATCTCATCTAAACCTCACCACATCATCCTGTGAGGGATAATTATCTATCTCCATTTTATGGATGAGGAAGCAGACTCTGAAAGATGAATGACTTTCTAAATTCATCCAGGAAAAAAAAAAAAAAAAAAAAAAGTCTTCAGGGACTTGAATTCAGAACCATCTTCTCTGAGTCCGAGACTCATCCAATCAAGCCGCTCCACAAGGAGCCAGGTTCTGACATGGCTGAGGATCACCCTAGTGCTCTTTTGCTACCTGAAAGAGATCGCTGTTCCTGGCAGGACTGCTGGGCTCTCCAGGTCCCCCGCCGAGGAGGTGACAGCGCAGAGGGGTTGCTGGGCCGGCCAGCGAGGCGCACAACTGGCTGTCAGTTGCACAGCGGTTTGGCATAACTGAGAAGGCAGGCGCTTGGGCTGTTTGTTCTAGACCTGCCAGTAACTCCCCATGTGACCTGGAATCAGTCATCTCCTGACTTTGGGCCTCAAGCTCTCTAATGATCTAAGAGCCCCTGAACTCAGGAAATCTGTAAATAAACAGTGAGTGAATATGTGAAATGAATGAATGAATGAATGGGAGGCTGACCAGAAATTGATTTTCTACAGTCAGTATTTTGTTTTGTTCCGTCTTTCTCCTCTTTCTGGTTTGTATGGTTCCAACCTCTGCTCCCGTCCCAGGCCTCCCTCCTCCGTGTCCGGGGCTCCCACGTACTCTCCCAGCCCAGTGGCCCAGCAGTGGCTGCTGACGTGGTGGCGTCTCCTGGCAGCCCCTCAGTCTCAGTGACCTCAGCCCTCATTTCCAGCTGCTCCTGCCAGTCTGCAGCCACCCCCTAACACTGCTTCCTGCAAACCCCCTCCAGGTCTGCTCACCCTCAGACCCTGAGAAGGGGCTGTGTCCTGCCTTAGAAATGACCAGATCCAACCCCCCTCAGGCCCAGAGAGGGGGTAGTGTCTACACATGGTCACGTAGCAACTGAGCCCATCACAAACAGAACACAGGCATCCTGGGACGCCTGGGAGGCTCCGTCGGCTAAGCGTCCGACTTCGGCTCAGGTCATGATCTCACGGTCCGCGAGTTTGAGCCCCACGTCGGGCTCTGTGCTGACAGCTCAGAGCCTGGAGCCTGCTTCGGATTCTGTGTCTCCCTCTCTCTCTGCCCCTCCCCCAACTTGTACTCTGTCTTTCTCTCTCAAAAATAAATTCACAACAAAAAAAATTAAAAAGAAAAAAAGAGGGGCGCCTGGGTGGCGCAGTCGGTTAGGCGTCCGACTTCAGCCAGGTCACGATCTCGCGGTCCGTGAGTTCGAGCCCCGCGTCGGGCTCTGGGCTGATGGCTCAGAGCCTGGAGCCTGTTTCCGATTCTGTGTCTCCCTCTCTCTGACCCTCCCCCGTTCATGCTCTGTCTCTCTCTGTCCCAAAAATAAATAAACGTTGAAAAAAAAAAAAATTAAAAAAAAAAAAAAAAAGAGAAAAAAAGAACCCAAGCATCCTGATTCCTAGTCCTACATCCTTATCTCCTGGGAAAGGTCTGTTTTCATTTGAAGGCTGCCGGTTGTAGTCCATTCAGTATGTTGATTCCACACATGTTTGTTGACCAGTCTCCTGTGCTGGATTCTGGAGACAAGGAGAAGAATAAAACACTGTCTGTGCCTCTAGGGAATTCTAGTCAAGTGAGGAGACAAATAAATAGCTAATCACGCTATGAGTGCTCTGGAAACTAGGTAGACAGAATGCTGCAGGAAGATGGGGAGGGAGCAAGGGACTGCTAGGGATGGAGAGAAGGTCATGACATTTGCACTGGATCTTGAAGAATGGGTAGGAGTTTCCCAGGCAGAGAGCCGATGTGGGGCAGAAGAGTATTGCAGTCAGGGGTGGCTACTTAACCCATAGGAAGTCATGGAGCCATTGAAAAGCATGGCAGGAGTCCCCAAGTACGCAGTGGTGATGCAGAAAAAAATGGTCCTAGAATAAGAAAAAACTTAGGTTCTGATTTCAGTCCTGCCATGGAGTTGCCGGATGCCTTTAAAGCAAATTGCTTAGTCTCCCTGTGTCTCAATTACCTCCTCGTCTCTCCAGGAAGAGGCCCAAAGGCCGTGTAGTCGTAAAGCTGCTCTGTCCAATATGGTAACCACTAGCCACAAGGCACTATTTCAATTTAAATTCATTAAAATTAAATAAAATTTAAAATTTAAAATTCAGTTCCTCCATTGCACTAGCCACATTTCAAGCCCTTCAAAGGCACCTGTGGCTAGTGGTCACTGTATTGACAGCACAGATATTGAATACTTCCATCATCCCAGAAAGTTCTATTGGGCAGTGCTGCTCCAGAGGCCTCTGGGTTCAGAGAAGGGAAGGGAATTTTTCCTGTCACAGAGCAAACTCTCCAGCCTCCTCACCTGCCCGTTCAGGAGGAGATCCCAAAGAATGGGATAGAGAGGATATGCCATTCCACTGCCAGCCTGGCTCCTGTCACACGATGACCTGGCTGAGAGGGCAAGGGTTCTTTGCCCCTCAGTCAATGTACACTATTTTCTGGTTTACCTGTGGGAAAACCTATCACAGTACCTGGCCCGTAAAAGAGGACCTCATACATGTTCAACTAGACCACCCCCCAGTTTCCTCCTGGGGAAGCTGAAGCCCAGAGCGGCCTTGTTTAGGACTCAGATCTCCAGATTTCAAGCTATCTTGAACGATGGGATTTAGGGCACATCGATGGTCCAAGGGCCTCATTTTGTCCTAAGCACCTACGTTTTGTTTAAGTTGTAATCCAAGTGATCTTAGGAGGAAACTGTCAGATGTGTGACCTCTAGTGTTGCCTTATCTGGGGCCGCATGTGTGAATGTGGGCTGGGGCTAGCAGGAACTGAACAATGGAAAACCCTGTTTGCGACGCGCAAGACTTTGATGTGATCTGGTTCCACGGTTTAATAGAAAGAATTCAGTAGCAGGTAGGATCAATTTTTTTTTTTTTTTTTTTTTTTTAAAGAATAGGAATTTCCTGCCTACTCTGTACCAAGCAGTGTTTGAGAGGGTCTAATAGATAACAGCCTGTGAGGCAGGGGGTGAGCAGGCTCGTTATCGTCACTCTGCACACAAGGGGATGGAGACAGGAATACGGACTTGCCCAAAACCCCGCAACTATTGAGCGGTGGAGCTGGGTCTCATACAGGCAGTGGCCTCAGTGTCCAGAATGTTAACCAGCCCTCTCAACCTGCCAGTGCTGAATATCAGGACTTGAGGGAGGCTACTGGACCATCCAGTCCAATCCATTTCTTTATTTTATTTTATTTTTTAAATATAATTTATTGTCGTTTGGCTAACATACAGTGTATACAGTGTGCTCTTGGTTTTGGGGGTAGATTCCTGTGATTCATCGCTTATGTACAATGATCATGGGGATGCCGAAGACCACAGAGGGGCATTGATCTGCCCACGGCTACTTAGAAAGCTTTTTGTGACAGACTTTGAACCTGTGGGTCTCCTGACTCCTGTTCGATGTTCTCTTTGCTTTACTACTTTAAAAGAGACAATGGGGGTGCCTGGGTGCCTCAGTCAGTCAAGTGTCTAACTCCCCCGCTTTTGCTCACTCTCTCTTTCTCGCTCTCAAAAATAAACATAAAAAAAATAAAGGAGTGAATAATTAAAATGACCCCTGAGCATCTTCTGGTTGCCCAACTTGTGCTGGATACTTTGGTGGAAAAAAACCTTGACCTAACAGAGAGACGCCCGGGAATCAAATCTTACCTCAGCTGCTTACCCAGGGACCTTGAGCAAGTCAATTTACATCTCAGCCTCAATTTCTCCAGATAAGGAACAAAGATATAAGCACCTTAAGGATTAAAGTAGAATGCTTAGCACAAAGTAATTGCTCAAGAAACAGGAATGGATTTTGAAGACACAGGTCCTGCCCTTCACAATCTGGATATGGAAGCAAGACTAACATGAAAGGAGGGTTGGGGGACAGCAGAGAGTAGGCTTGTTTGTCAGGCCAGACAATGTGTTTTAGGACAATTAACCGGCTGTTGACTCTGTCTGGCAAAGGAGTCTTTAACCTTGAGCTAAGGCACAATGAAGAGATGCTACGGAAAAGGCTGGCCTGCAGGAACCAGACTCGACACTAGGTGTCACTGGCGGCCCACTTGGGAACTGGGAGAACCCAGCAGGTAGCAGAGAACCCGGTGACCCGGTTTCCTTCTGGTGGCTGCTAGGACATTGGCCAACAGAGAGCGGGACAATGTGTGCTGTGCTGGGGGGCAGGGTGCTGTGCCCCAGGAAAGAAGGATAAACAGGAACTTCTCACTCATTAACAGCCACTCTGCCACGTATTCTCTCAGTTTTACGCATAAGGCACTGTGACTCAGAGAAATTAGATAATTTCCCCAAGAGATACGATTAAGAAGTGGATCCCAGATGTGAATCCAGCCCCACTGATTGCAAAGCCCATCCTCTTTCTAGGAAAATATGTTGCTACCAGCCAGTGGCATCCCACTTTATCGACAGGCTAAACAGGATGTTGGGGGAGGTAACACCAGAAAATAGAAAACAGAATTAAAACTGCTTCCTCCCCTGTGACCTTTCTGCATAAATTCTCCATCCTTTTTCACCTGGTCTTCTGCAATAGCTTCCTAATCTATTTCCTTGCTTCTGTTCTTACACCCTTACAGCCTGTTCTCCAAGTGATTTTATTAAAACAAAGCCACATCACATTATTCCCCCGTTCAAATCCCTCCAATGGCTTCTTATGCCAATTAGAACGAATTTATCACCGAGCCTACAAGCAGCAGTGTGCTGGTAAATACTTAACGATAGGTTCTCAGGGGTGGGGAGCCCTGATTTGTAGCATTTGCTAATGGTAGTGTGCATTCTCCCTCCAAGGCCAATTCCAAGCTTCCAACATGACATCGCTAAACAGTAAGTGCTCCAGAGCCAGTCTGAGTTGGCTCCAGACACTGCTGTGCCAAGGCCCCATATGTAGGAACTGGCCCCAGACCACTTCTCAAGAAGAACTGCTTATCCCTCTCCCCCTGCCCACTCTGCCGGATCCCTGAACTTCTCGCTGTTTCTTGAATGTAGCAAGCACACTTCTACCTCAGGGCCTTTGCACTGTGCTTCTCTCGGTTTGGGATGCTCTTCCCCCATGTCTGTGAATAACTTGCTGGACAGTTCTCTGCTCAAATGTCACTGAGAGGCCTTCCCCGGGCAACTTAACCTAATATATATGAACCCCCTCCCTCCATCACTTTTACTCCCTTACTCTGCTTTATGTTTCTCTGTGGGCACTCGTCACTAACTGATAATAAATGATAGACTTTTTTATACTTATCTGTCTAGGTCCTTATTGTATTCCCACCCCCTAGAAAAGACAGGGCTCAAAGAATGCACTCAATGTATAGTTACTGAATTAATAAATGAATAACTGTCTTTCATCTACCTGGAAGGAGCCCCACATGAGGCCAGGGCTACGCCCCACTCAGGTTCAGTGACTGGGCGTGTGAAACCCCACCAACATCACGGGATGAGAATCTTGAGTCATCAGTGTGAAACCTGGTGCTGGATAAGGCCCCTGAGGTCTAGGGAGAAACCATGAGGCAAGGTGGTTAAGTACAGAAAAATTAATCCCACTTAAGAAAAGCCTACAGACTAAAATCCCAAAATACATGAGGAAAGCTGAAGCTGGTAATGCCAACAAAATCAGTAACTGGCAGAATGACTCCCCTACAGGCAAAAGGAAAATAATATCATTATCTAAAAACGACTTCAAAATCAATGTTGAAGCTCTCCAAATAACATCCACCCATAAAAAGAGAAAAACAAATTATAAATTTAATACAGGCAGAAATGAAAACCATTTATAAACTCTGGAGATGAGAAATAAAGTCATCGAAATAAACTGAAGAGACAGAATATATCTGGATTGGACACGGTAGAAGATAGAATTAATTATTTGGAAGAGAGAATTAGGGATCTCACTCAGGATGCGACAAGAGATAAAGAGCAGTGGAGAAGTCGGAGAAGCTGTAAGGCATAGAGAGGTTGCAGATAGGGTTGATGGCTGCTCACATTCCCTTGGCTGATCCCAGCACTCACCTGAAGACAGCTCTGTACAGGACAACAGCTTCCTGCATGTCGACGTGAGGGCATGCTCTGGCTGCCGGAGCGTGCTCAGTTTGTACAAGGTGCAGGCAGAGTACTGGGGGAGTTAGCCCCAGGAAAGACCCTCAAGCAATAGTTCATGGCGAAATGCTCCACCTTCCTTGCGTCTTGGTGGGACAATTACACATTCCGTTTCCCACAGTGGGATAGAGCCTCAATCACCCCCAACAGGAACTGCTCCTGATCAAATCTTTTGTCTCTTCCCTGTCTCATTTCCCTGCTTCTTCACTGTGCTCCCTGGCATCATTTCCCAAATAAACCACAGTAAAACCTTGCTTTGCGAGCACAATTCATTCCAGAAGCATACTTGTAATCCAAAGCACTTATATATCAAAGCAAATTTCCCCACAAGAAATAACAGAAACTCAGATGATTTGCTCCACACCCAAAAATACTCATATAAAAATGATTACAGCACTGTAATATAATACAAAATAATAGAGAAAATACAAAAGCAGAGTGAAAAATAAACAAATCAACCTGCACTTACCTTGAAAACCTTCGTGGCTGGTGTGAAGGAGACACGAGAGAGGAGGGTTATTGTGTCGGACGACTTTCACTATCACTCACGGAATCACGGCTACCTATTGGCTCAACGGAATCTTTTTCTTTTCATGCAACTTTAACAAGGAACCTATCCAATGACACCTGCTTTTGCCTCCTTTTGAGGATTTTGTGGAAATGCCACATTGCATTGACGATCACCTACAATCGTGCAGTGAGAGAGAAAAAAAACCATCGACTCAGTTGTGATCATGTGACTTTTAGCATCACGTACTACTCGTATTGTAAGGCATCACTCATTTATCAAGTTAAAGTTTATGAGAAATGTTTGCTCTTCTTGAGGAACACCCATAGAACAAGTTACTCGCCATCCAAGGTTTTACTGTACTTGCATCGAGATCCTTGTCTCAGGATCTGTTTTTGGGAAATCCAAACTAAGACAGGAAAATAACCATGGCTTACACAAGATACGAGTCCATTTCTCTCTCACAGTGGTTCATCATTAGGAAGTTTAGAACAACCTTATAAAGTCATTGAGACCCAAGCTCCTTCTATCTCAATTCTTTCTTTCTTTCTTTCTTTTTCTTCCTTTCTTTCTCTTTCTTTTTTTTTTTTTTTTTTTTTTTTTGAATTCAGCATATTTTAAATGTTTATTTTTGAGTGAGACAGAGTGCGAGCTGGGGAGGGGAGAGAGAGAGAGGGAGACATAGAATCTGAAGCAGGCTCCAGGCTTTGAGCTGATAGCTCAGAGCCCAACGCAGGGCTCGAATTCATGAACCGTGAGAGCATGACTGGATCTGAAATCGGATGCTTAACTGGTTGAGCCGCCCAGGCATCTCAATTCTACTTTATGGTCTGAGATGGCTCCACCACTCCAGCCATCCTGTGCATTTTCCAGATAGCAGGAAGAAAGGCAAGTCAAATAGCACATTCCTCTGCTTTAAAGACATTCCAAGGAAGTTCCATATGACTCATGCTTGTGTCCACTGTGCAGAACTCAGTTATTTATCTGTATGTAGGTAAAGGGAAGACAGAGAAGTATAGTCTTTATTCCCAGCAGCCACGTGCCTAATTAAAAGTCAGAGATTCTGTTTCTAAGGAAAAGGGGAAAATAGATACTGGGAAACAACTAGCATTTTATGCCCCAGGCAGTTAAGAAACGTGGAGTATAGGTTGACAGGATGCCATATAGGGGTTCCAGGAGAGCACATGGGGAGTGTAGAAGAAGCAAGATTAAAGAAATAAGGGCTGAGAATTTTCCAGAATTAAAGACAGACATGAGAGCTCAAATTCAAAGTGCATACTCAATGCTGAACAGAGCAAATAAAAGTAAATTCACACCCAGATGCACTGTAGTGAAACGACAGCATATCGAGGATAAAGAGAAAACATAAAAGCTACTGCAAAGACACCCCGGCTTCCTGGGACCTCATCCAGAACCAGATTTTATGCTGATGCCTCAAGGCTCTCATCCCATGATGCTGGTGGGGGTTTCACACATCCAGTCGCTGAACCTGAGTGGACTCAGGCCTCACTGGGGCTCCTTGAGCCCCCTACACGCCGAGGGAGTCAAATTCCTGGCTGTCCTCCCTGCTTCTGTACACACATCCCTAGCTTCCGTTTTATCGAGCCCTTTGCATGACTATTCCATTTCTGGTCCATGAAAATGTCTGTCCTGGATTTGAGCAGGGCTTTTCCTGTCTCCAATTTATCTAGGTGTGCGTGTGTGTGTGTGTGTGTGTGTGCCCGTGCGTGCCCGCGAGTGTTTTAAATCCTTGCTATGAGTGGAGGTGGGATTCAGAACACAAACTTACAGTACCATCTTGACCAGAAGTCTCTGGATGCTTCGGATCTCCCCAGGGTGGAGACACCCTGCCTGTTGTAAGACTGTTTCCAGCAACCAGGCATGCAGATATGGGAAAGGAAGGAATCTGCCCTTCTGGATGCTTCTGTTTCCTTCTCCAAGGAGATGCAGGCCCTGGAGGATCCAAAGAGCCCCCCCCACCCCGCCCCGAATAAAGCGTCTTTGGGCCTCCTGGCCTCCCGGCCCCCTGGTTCATTGCTCCCTGACTCTCCCAAGTCACTCCATCACGGGGCTTCCTGCCAACACTGCACCTCAAAGGTCTTCACTGACGTGGGGCTTCAGGTGTTCATGGCCATATTTGAATTTCAACGAGGGACTCATAAAGATGTTTTCATCTTTAAAATGTACAGGAATGGAATTCAAATGGCGGGATGACAGGCGGTGTTTGGGGTCGATTGGCTGGGTCAGAGACATCACACCTGGCTGGCGGGGAGAGCTTTCTGACGACAGGAGCTGTCCAACAAGGCGTGGGCTGCTGTCACTGGAGGAACTCAAGCGGTGGACGGCTGACCTTGCACTGGATGGAGGGAGTCTTGAGCAAGAGGGAGGGTTCTGGGAGCAGCAAGGGAAACAACTCCACAAAAGCATCTGTACATTGAAAAGCGTCACTAAAATGTTCTTACTGTTCTGCAGCCAGCGCACTCCCCACACTGATCCAAAAGCATATCCTATGCTGCCACCCTGAAAATTGAGCGCGTAGTTCACCTTCTTGGGGTCTCACCTGTGAAGGAAAGGATTGGACTCAATCCCGGTGATTCTGAGAGTCTCCACCAGCAGATCTCAGAGTCCAGGCCATGAGAGGCCTCCACCCTGCTTCCCAGAGCTCAGCCCCCTCAGTCTACCCCACCCATGTTCTCCCATCTGTGTGACCCATTCTGAAGAGGTGATCCCACCTGCCAGTGCTACTGTCCCCCCAAAACCTGTATGATCTTTCATGTGTCACAGTTACCATAGCGGTAAGATTTATCTTCATCTTTTAAAATTAAAAAAAAATTTTTTTTATATTTATTTTTGAGAGAGAGAGACAGAATGTGAGTGGAGGAGGGGCAGAGAGAGAGGGAGACACAGAATCGGAAGCTGTCAGCACAGAGCCCAACACAGGGCTCCAACTCACTACTTCAAGATCATGACGTGAGCCAAAGTCAGACGCTCGATTGACTAAGCCACCCAGGTGCTGCCATCTTTTACACTTTAAAAATAGGAATGGCATTACTGGTTTGGTCTGTGTTTTAAAGTGATAGCATTTTTCTTCCATTGCTCTCACATTTGCGATGCCCTTAAAATTTACTCTAAGAGATAAATATAATCTCAGAAAGAGTCTCAGGGAAAAATGGGTATTTTTTCTCCCAATTTTGGTAAGGCTAATAGCATGATTGGCAACATATTAGAGTTTTTGTAGCATGACTGGTGGCATAGAATGGATTCTCTTAAGGGCCCTTTCACTGCTCACCTCCCTTCCTGGCCCCAGCAGGTGACGGCAGGATCCTTGCAGACCAGTGCACCTGTCATTGCTGGTGGCTGCCTTGAAGAAGGAAGAGAATTCATATTTATTGAGTGCTATGTCCCTCACAAGTGCTGTCCTTTTCATCTATCCTGGGACCCATTTTACAGATGAGGTATCTGGGCCCAGAGATGTGGAGGGACTTACCCAAAGTCACACAGCCAAGAAGAGGCAGAGCGCCTTGCTCTCTCAGCCATATTCTGTCCAAATCCTGCGGTTGGTCTCTGTTTGGCCGCCTTTTCTCAGGGAGGGTTTCTGCTTAAGCAAGAATTTCTATGGGGATTATAACCCTTAGTTGATGACACATTGTTACAAATTTTAGCTCTCACCTGTGTGGCACTTAACATTTGGGGATACCTTTTCTAATTACGAGTGTAATATACAACCTGTTCTTTGCTAACTTTTGGGGGGGGTAACTTTTTATTTTAAAATAATTACAGATACACAGGAAGTTGCCAAAATAGTACAGAGAGGTCCCATGACCTTTCATCCAGTTTCCCCTAATGGTACCATATCAAAACCAGGAAATCCATTTTCATACAATGTGTGTGCACAGTTCTGTCATTTTATCACATGTATAGGTTTGTGTAACCACCACTGTAATCAAGATACAGAACATTCTATCCCCACAAAACTCCCTCGTGCTGTCCTTGATCCTCACATCCACGGACTTTCCTCCCACTCCCTAACTTCTGGCAGTCACTAATCTTCTCCCATTTCTATAACTTTTTTCATGCCTAGAATGTCATATAAATGGAATCACACGGTATGTAATGTTTTGAGATTGACCTCTTTCACTCAGGATAATGCTGTTGAGCGCCATCCAGGTTGTTGCCTATATCAACAGCTGGTTCTTTTTTATTGTTAAGGAGTATGCTATTGGTGGTGGGGGGGTCAGTTTTTTAAAAACTTAGAATTACAGACAATATACAGAAAACCATAGGGAAAAAAATCCCAAGCCCCCAAATTGGAGGAGGGAGGTCTCCTGATTTCCTCCTTGCCCAGGTGAGGCCCGTTTTAGGCCCTAGGACCTGGCTGTGAACCCAGGTGCAAAGTCGGGAGAGGAGAGCCAGACAGAAGACAAAGCTGTGGGCCCCAGGCCCTGCTCCTCCCTCTCCTCCCCTCTGTGGGACTCCAGCTGGCTGCTGGGACTCTCTCTTTGCATCCCTCTTTTCTTTTTTCCCCTCTCTTTCTCCTCGCCCCGTGTGTCTCCATCTGTCTCTCTGAGTCAGTCTCTCTTTTTCTCAAACCACAAAACATGGCTAAATGCAATTTCCATTGAGTGCAAAATCTTGTGTCTGTGCTTCATTATTCTGTCTGGATCCGTACATGTTTTCAATTGCATAATTCCCCTCCTTCCTCATTTTCTCCCCAAGACTTTCTCCCACATAATATGAGCATTTGGGGGCCAGCTTTTGACAGTTCTGCCTTTGAATGTTGTGAAAAGTAGAGCGAGTGCCTCTTTCAGCCCTGCGCCACCAGGGAGGCTTGGTTGGCAAGTTCCCCGGGGTTCCTGCAGCGCTTTGTCCCCCAGGCCAGTCCCGGGCGATGCGAGTGCCCCTTTACCAGCCCGCGACAAGGCCAAGGCTTGACGTCAGCACCTGCCTTAGAAGAGTCCACACAGCCTTCTGATGGTCAGCTCAGGACCCTCCACACCGCTGGTGACCGTGGCGGTGGGGCCGAACTGCCCACCCCCCCCTCCTCCGGCTCTTCAGAGCCTTGAACATGTGGACCGCCCCTATTCATTCATTTATGCTTTCAGTCATACATAACTGGAAAAGTCTGGCTTTTTGCTCCAATGGCCATTGCAGTTTTGAAATGCGGTTGAGAGAAAAGAACCTAAATACCAACAAGAAGGGAACAGTTAAACACATTGTGAGATGTCCTATGAGATCAAACATTTAAAAGTCACTAAAAATCATGGTTTGGAGAGTTTTCAGAATGGGAAAGGATGCCTGGTATACTGTTAGAATCCCAATGGTGTAAAAATACCTCAGTATGGAAAAATGGCTTAGAGAAAAGGCACCAAAGTGCTAACAGTTCTTATATTTCTAGATTGTGGGATTACAGGTGACTTAAATTTGTTCTTAATGTTGGCAATAAGCACGTTTTGTCTTTATAATCAGAAACAAATATGCATTATTAACACTAAATGAAGCCTGCTGGATAAAAAGTCGCTTCTATAGCCTTCTGCTCAAGTGGTGTTATAGAACATCTCCCCTCCCCAGGGAGGGCAGACCCTTGTCCAGGCACCTTCCTCTGAGCTCAGGTCCCCGCTGGGCCAGGTGGTGCCTGCCCTGTCCCCACCCTCCTCCTCCTTGTGTGTGTGTGTGTGTGTGTGTGTGTTTAATGTTTATTTATTTTTGAGAGAGAGAAAAAGAGAGAGACAGAGTGCCAGTAGGGGAGGGGCAGAGAGTGATGGAGACACAGAATCTGAAGCAGGCTCCAGGCTCCAAGCTGTCAGCATAGAGCTTGACAGCATAGGGACTTGAACCCACAAGTCTCAAGATCATGACCTGGACCGAAGTCGGATGCTTAACTGACTGAGCCACCCAGGTGCCCCACTTCCCATGTGTTTTTAAAGGGAGTTTGCAGCAGAGTGGGCAGGTCCTGCCTGACATGTGCATCCCTGCACTACACTTCTGAAGCCGGGGACGGCCCCACTCTCCTGATGCAGTGCCCTTGACCATCCTCACAGCTTCCAAGTGGATTAGATGGGCCCTGTGTACCCCATGCACTCAGCACACACCCTTCATGCAAGGCCACCATGCGGTCTGGCCACCTGGACACTGGCATAGGCACTGGGCTTCCAGACGTATGCATGGAACTCACAGCTCCCTGGTTCCAGCCCGATGTACTAGAACGAGCACAGAGTTCTAGAAGCTTCGATTCTGCCATTAACTCCTCCCTGGGAGAAGAGAACCGTCCCATTTGCAGTACAGAAAGTCACAAACAGTGTCTGGGGGACATTTTTTTGGTCAAGGGATTTTCAAGCCAGTTCCAAGTGCAAGCAATAGTCTTCAGTCTGGCTACTCCAGTAATGGCTTAGGGCTGGGCTCTGGGGCCAGTCTGCCTTGGTTCTAATCCCAGACCCACCACCCTGGGCAAGTTTCTTCCCATCTCTGTGCCTCAGTTCCCTCGACTGCAAAATGGAGGCACCTACTTTACAGAATCATCGTGAGGAGTAAAGAAGTGTACTCATGTTGAGTCCTGAGAGCAGGGCCTGTCTTGGAGCGGTCCACAGTGAATGTTAGCCATTATTCTTATTATTCCACCGTGCGGTCATGGGAATGGGAAAGCAGGATTCTTGACATTGGGGCTCTCCCAGAAAAGCCCAGATGTAAGTCTCTGTGATGAATGCCAAATGAGGATTACCAAGTAAAAGCCCTGCCTCAAATCCGCTTCTGAGTGGAGTATGAAGAAATACAGGCCTCAGTGTGGGGGGGAGCGTGGGGGGTGGGGAGGCCAGGGAGCACAGCCGGCTTGGCCTCCAAGGAGGCTGGGAGCAGAGAAAGGGGCTTGGCCAGGAAGCCTGGGGTGCCTCTGCCAGCAGAGGGGGATGTAGCAGGCGCCTTTAGAAAGGTTGGAGTTCCAGCTGGGACGGGGGTCCGCAGAGGGGGCTGGGACAAAGGCTAGGTTTGAGTCTGCTCTTGTGATGCGCGTACATTTGCAGCTGCTGTCTTGTCACAACCACCCTGCCGGTGGATTCGCATATAGAGGAGGAAACAAGGCTGGGCTCAGGACCCTGAGACTGGGAGGGACAGGGCTAAGATCTGAATCCAGTGCTGTCTGTGCAGTAGACCCCAGCTCCTGCCTTCCCCGGGGTGGGGGGATGGCTTTGCTCTGGGGTGGGGGTAAGGAGGGTCGGGGCCTCGGGAGGGGACACCCGGCTGCAGGGAGGGGGAGAGGCTGAGGGAAACCCAGCCCCAGGTGTGGAGAGACCCAGCACTACTGGGCAGCCACGTGGGGAAAGAGCAGAAAGTAGGTCAGTCACGCAGGAGACAGAGCGTGAAATTAATGAGCACGCAGGAGCTGGGGTAGTCACCTTCCAGGAGGGCCCAGAAGGAGGGATGCAGTCTCTTGGGAAAGGTGGTGGGCCCTGAGGGGCTGGGGCAGGTGGGGGACGAGGGCTGCGGTATCAGTGTTTTCTCTCCCTGCCCCTCCGCCAAGGGGAGCATCGTGGGGCAGGATGGGGAAATGGTGGCAGAGTTTCAGGGATAGAGACTGGCGGGGGAGGGGCTGTCAGATATAAGGCCTGCGAGGGCAGACCCGTAATTGTTTTCTTTACTGCTGCCTGGGACAGTGTCCTGAAGGTAATGGCCCTATCTGAATGAATACATGGTTAGAGGCAGCTTGGCTATGTACATTGTAGGGGACCCAAGGACGTGAGACCCCTGTTCCTTACTGGTATCGAAGGAACTTGAGCTGAACTCAAGGTACTCGGTAACCTTTGCTGAGACCTACGATGTGCTGGACCCTTCCCTTATGAAGCTCACCACCTAATGGAAAAACAGGTTAGCAAATGATCCTAATACCGTCTGTTAAGCAGGGCAAATGGATAGAGGGGACACAGAGGAGAGACAGTTCTGTTGGGGGTGTGCTCGTGGTACAATTTCTTAGAGGAAGTGACTCAACAGCTGGGTTTGAAGGCGGAGGACAGGCCTATATTATGACTTTTGTGGTCCTAGACACTTTTGCCTTTATGGGCCCCTTCCTACACACATACACACACACACACACACACACACACGCACATGCATGCACAAATGCATGCATGCACACGTACATTGTTAAAATTAGGTGTGCAAAGGATACACACGGAGGAAATTTTAAAGTATATGTAAAGTTTATTTATTTATTTTGAGAGAGACTGAGACAGTGTGAGTTGGGGAGGGCAGAGAGAGAGAGGGAGACAGAATCCCAAGCAGGTTCCATGCTGCCAGTGCAGAGCCTGATGCGGGGCTCGAACCCACTAGCTATGAGATCATGACCTGAGCCAAAGTCAGACCCTTAACAGACTGAGCCACCCAGGTGCCTCTAAAGTATATTTAAAAAAACAACAGAAATATACATGAAAATATATTTTGCAGCCACACTAGTATAAAGGCAAATTATTGACGTTACATATTAAAACATTTTCTTTGACCTGAAAGTTTATTTTTTCTTCTTCTGATTTTAAAAGAAATGAAAACATTTTCATGGGTCCCTAAAAGTGTTTCAGGCCTGCAGCCCGATTCCTGCTATGTCTTTTGGGTAAACCAGCCCAGACTGAGAAGAATTTGCTTGGCTGACAGGACCGGGAAAGGCATTCCCAGGTAGAGAGAGCAGCGTATGCACAGACACAGAGGCCTGAGGGTGCCAGCGGGTTCTAGCAAGAGCATGTTGTCCTGGGAGGTGGAACGCTAGGTATTTAAAGACACTGGCAGGAGACAGGATAGGAACTGTCAGATGGAGGTGCACGGCCTTGAACACATTGTTATGTGCATCCCCGAGGTTCTGGAATAGGGTTCAGAGGTTGCTGATGAGAAGGGAAAGTTCCTGGACCTTGATTCCAGAGGCTATGCCCAGAATGGTGATAGGTGCTTGCTGAAGTCTCTCCCAGCTCCAGTGACTCCCCCATACTGGCTAGGACTGGGGGTGGGGATGGAAGAAAAAGAATCCTAGCTGGCTCCTGGTTTCTCTCCACAGGGCAACATGGAGTCCCTTTGGGCCGTAGGAACTGCTTCTCAAAAGAGCTTCTGACCCCTGGAAAGAGGGGATATAGGGTGATTTGGCAGAAAGGTGGTAGGCTTTGGTAAGAGGCTGACCTGGGCTCAAATCCCAGAGATGCCACCTGTGAGCTATGTGACCCTGGGCATGATGCTTCACCTGTGGACCTCAGCTTCTCTATGAATGTGGGATATAGTCCCCCCTGGCAGGGCTGTTAAGGAGATTAAATGGGATTACATACAAGGCCAGGACAGGGCCCAGACACAGTAGGGGCTCCATCAGGAGCAACATGACTATGCATCTGCTCTACAAGGCGCCAGACATCATATGATGGTGAACACCAGGCATGTGCCCTTGAACACTGTAGACATGGCCCTGTTCTCAAGGGGCTGCTTCGGTACCCCACACGTCATCTCTAGTCATCATGTTGGGGCTGGCTTGTTGCTGATGTAGGCTCAATCCTGCTTCTCTGGTAACCCAGATGGTCTAGTTGACTGGGGCCGTGGTAAGCAGAGATTCTCCAGGAAGTGTCGTTTCTAGCTGGGCCCTTGAAACCCATGATTCTCCCAACTGAAACCAGCCAACTTGTCACCTTCAACAGGAAACTGTCTTTTCATGCCAGTCCAGCACCTTGCATATATTCACAAAAGTCGGGCAGGGGCAGGTCAGAGTCTGTGCTCCTGGTTTCCAGGCGAGGGAGAGAGGGCAGGTGACTCACCCAAAGGCACAGGGAGTGCGTAGGAAGCTAAGACTTAAACCTGAGCTGGTCTGACTCTGAAACCCGGTGCTGGTTCTAAGACAGGTATGACTGGGGCAGAGCTGGGTGTCTGTGAACCTTTGAACTGGCCCCCTTCTCCTGGGGATTCCTTCTGACCTCCAACCCCAGCTCCATCAGCCCTGCCAATGAGAAGGCAGGGATGGGGGTTGCCGGCAGGGTAGAGTCATGGGGACACAGAGGTCTCTGGTCCGGCCCCCATCGGTCAGCAAACAGGTGGCCTTATACCTGCCACGCTGTGCCCTGGGCCTGCGGAGAAGAATCTGACATTAATTACCCCTCTGAGAACTCACGGTCTAGAGCAAGGTTTGTCCACCCTGGCTCTCTTGACACTTGGGGCCAGATGATTCTCTAGGGAGGCTATGCATTATAGGGGGGATATGTAGCAGCATTGCTGCTCTCTCCCTGCTAATTGCCAGTAACATCCCCTCAATCATGACAACCAGACCATGTCTCCAGACATTGCCAAATGTCCCATTGGAGGACAAACTCCCCCTGGTTAAGAACCTCTGGCTTAGGCTGACACATCAGTTCAGTGTGCTGCAGGTCGTGCCCGAGGTGAGCATGGGGGGGGACAGAACACAGGAGAGGCTTCTGGGAAGCTGGACCCGACGGTGGCAAGGCCATGGTTGTACAGCAAGTTCCCAGTGGAGTTGGGATTCCAGCTCAGAATCCTTGTGCCCTGCCCCAGTGCTTCCCTCCTGGACACTGACTGCTGCTCTCCAAATCCGTCCACTCCCCTGACTCCCCTGCCAGAAGTGGCTTCTGCTCTAGGAAGCTAGCCACACTGGTTTGAGCAATCTGGCTTTCTCTACCCGGGGCTGGTCTCACGGCCTTGCCGTAGAGTTGGTGCCCAATAAGCTTTCACGCATGTTAAGAAAGGCTCTGCTCTTCCCTTGGGATGGCCCTCTGAAAGCTGGCTGGGTGGCCACTTAAGTACTGTGCTTATGCTAAGAACAATCCTTCAACCAAGTGCTCTAGTGTAAGCATTTCCAGGTTCCCTGCTCCACAGGAGCCGCCGAAACGTGGGAAGGACAAAACTCTGCAGCCTCTGGGCCCGGAGATGGGGTTCCCCCAGCTCTACCCTTCAGCAGCTGTGTGACCCCAACACAAGCCCGCCCTCCTGCAGGGTCTCTGCTTCCTGATCCTCAATGTAGGCACGGCCACCATTTGCCCCGCTCCTCATAGCGTCCTAGGGATAACGCTCAAACGTCACAGGAGACAATTTTATAGACAGAAGTCTCATGCATGTTAATGATTTTCTGAGTTGCCAAGGGACCTCGAGGGTTGGTGTTCTGGCTTTTTCTTTCCTTTGAAAAGTATTATTTGAATTGTCACCCGCACATGTAACAAATATTTATTGAGCCCTGACTCTGTGCCAAGAACTCAGCAGTGAACACACAGAACAGGAGAGAGACAATAAACAAGAGAAGTGAGGTACCTATAGATAGTATGTTAGATGGTAACAAATGTGAAAGGAGAGAAATCGAAACCGTGCAGGTTGTGGGGCGGGGGGTGTGTGTTGAAGGGAAGACCCCCTCTGGAAGCTGACATTTGAGTAAAAACCCAAAGGCACTGATGCCAATGTTACTCCAAACTGGGGAACTGCAAACACCATACCCAGATGTTTAGAAACAGGGAGGAGGCCAGGGTAGGGGGCTGGCGGCAGGGTGGGGAAGTGAGGTTGGGGGTGGAGAAGGGGGAGCATGGTAAGGGAGGTGGGGGAGGCAACTCCCAGTGACCTCAAGGCCACCCTAGGGACTTTGGCTCTTCCTTTGGGTCCAGAGGCCAGTGGTGGGTTCTGGATGCAGGAGGGACAGGGTTGCTCTGACTGACTTGCTGAGACTGGCCACGTATCCGGTATTTCTCATCTCTCCCAAGAACCCAATATAAAAAAGTCAATCCTGGGGGCTCCTGGGTGGCTCAGTCGGTTAAGCATATGCTTCGGCTCAGGTCATGATCTCGTGGTTTGTGAGTTCGAGCCCCACATTGGGCTCTATGCTGACAGCCTGGAGCCCACTTCAGATTCTGTGTCTCCTCTCTCTCTGCCCCTCCCCTGCTCTCTCTCTCTCTCTCTCTCTCTCTCAAAAATAAGTAAAAATTAAAAAAAAAAAAAAAGTCAATCCTGCTTTTCACGTAGTTCAGAGACTTCTCTCAGATGGGGGATGGGAATGGCCCATCTACCCCTTGGTAGAGCCAGGACTTGACCCCCAGTCTGTCCCAGCCCCTGGTATTTTGGCTAGGGCCACTCCACAGCCCATAGCAAGTCCCCATGTCTCCCCAAATCCTTGTTGAAACAGACAAAAAATACATTTCACAGCAATTTAAGATTATTTCTGCCCCACTAAAGAGTGGTTGTTGAAGACTTACTCATCTCTTAAGTGTTAGGTATCACTCCATGAAGAGACAACCTTGGAATAGGGGAGGAAAAGGCAGAAAAAGGTGCTAGAATCTGGAGGCCTGAACTCTGGTTTGGATTCTGCCACGTTGTTGCTGCTTGACCTTCTCAGTTCCCTCCTCTTTGAAATTCCTGACCTGCCGTTCTCAAGGTTGTAGTGAGGACAGAGAGGGTCAGGAGCCCGCTCTGGCAGGGGAAGGAACCCCTAGATCTAATCTTCCTTCCTACCAAGCTGCAGTGGAGGCCATGTGCCCCTAGGTGGCGCAGTTTTCCTAGGCTGAACCCAGCAGCTGCTGCCAAAAGGGGTCAGAAGATTTGGGGGACACTGCGGGGTAAAGATGATACTGGAAACCAGTAAAGTGGGTGTTTGAGGTTGAATTCTGCAGCCGGTGACCCTGCTTATCCTCCAGTGGGCGCCATGGGAGTTAGTAGAGCAGGGCACCCAGGTCCCTCTATCAGACCCTACTGTGGAAACTTACGGGCTGTGGTCCTTGGGGTCATGGAATGAAGGGCCAAGGTGTATGCAGTGCAGCATCTGTTTTCTTTTCCAGATGAGGGAGCTGCAGGGTGGAGAGGAGGAGGCTTGCTTGGTCACCCTGGGACTCAGGGACGGAACTGCTGCCCAGCTGGTCCCTCTGCTGATTAAATACAGAGCACTTGATGACAGCATGAAGTGCCACCCCCTTGGGTGGCCTCCTTGCCTCTCAGCATTTCTTCCTGGGTTGGCCCTCCTCCTCCGCTTCACTGGATGCTCTCAGGAAAGGCTGGGAGAGCAGTCATTAGCTCCTCATATGAAGAGTGGTTCTCTGAGCAGCAGAAGAACGCAGGCTAAAGGGTACACTGGGTGTTCCAGCAGCTTTGTCATTACCTTAGGAACATGTGCCCAGGGCACATGGCTCTTTTCTCCCTGCCTTCCGTGTCCTTATCCGTAAAGTGCAGTGGGAAAAGAAAGAGAGGGGTGGGCTGGGTATCACCAAGGTCAGTTTGTAGCTCGGACCTTCTGAGTTGCACTTGAAGCTTCACTTCTGTCCATCAGAGTACAGGTAGGGGAGGGGAGGGGAGGGTTTCAGGTCTTTCATTTAAAAACACAGGGAGTGGACTAGATGATGTGTCATTCTGGCTCTGACATCTGCTTGGCAAGGATGAGAGGCAGTCCCAGAGGCCACAGCCACCCCCTCTGAGCTGCCAATACATGATGGCTGCCCTGGGAGGTGCAGACCTGCTTCCTTCCACGGCCTCCAGAAGAGGCCCCGCAAAGTGGAAAGGCAGGCCCCTCAGCAAGACTGGCCTCCTTCCGCAGGCTCTGAAGGAGAAAGCCTTCCTCCTCCCTGCAGAGCTGAAACCCATCTGCACATCCAAAGGGTGTTCCCTCCTGGGCTGAATTACTAACTGTCTGACTCCCCGGCCAGACGAGCCTCTTAGTGACCTTGGGCTCTTTCCAAAATCAAATGTTCCTTCAAAGGAAGCAAGAGATTGGTCACCACTGAAGAAATTCAGAGAATGACAGCTGGAGGAAAATCCGAGGGGGAGGGGAGAAAACACTCACTGTCAGGCAGCCACATGCTAGGCACTACAGGGGCCCCCTCCTGAATATTAACCCCGTTAACTCTGTCACCCAAGGATGAAGTATTATAATGCCCTGTTTTCAGATGAAGGACCACTGCAGAGCTAGTGAATGGAGGAGCTGGGGTTTGACCCAGGTCTCTGAATCCAAGCCTGTCCTTGTCCCACTTGAACATCCCACGGCAGGGAGGAATAACAGAACACGGGTCAGGAAGCCTGGATTCTGGCTCCAGTTTTGGATGTTACGTGATGGTTAATGCCGGATAGCATTTTATAGTCTCAACGTGATGAATCTTGTAGTGTCTTATTTGATTCTCAGATCAGCCCATTATACAGATGAGGAAACTGAAGCTCTCTTAGGTCTACTGACTTCCCCATTTGTGCTCACACAGTGGCTGGGTTGGCTTTAAACCAGATCTTTTGACCCCAGAGTCTGTGCAGCTCACAGACAATTTTTTTGACACGTCACGCCTTTTTTCTTGGATTCATTTTTTTCCAATATGAAAATAAGGGGTTGGATTAGATCAGTAGGCAATCCGTAGTTCCCAGACCCCTTTATTTAAACAAAAATTGGGGAACTCATAGAATTTGGTGACTTAAAATTGTGTCAAGTAAGTGTACTTAAAGCAACATTTTACCTTTAAAAAGCTAGGGGGATATAATCACAGTGTAGCAGGAAGAGAAAAAATTGCAACTGAGAACAGAATTCCTCTTAGAAATTAACTAAGTTGTGTTTAGCCTAACACCTTGATGAGCCATTGTATTCATGCCTAACAGTTCTGTGGGCCTGGCTGGAGCAGACCAGAGGGGAAATGGAACTAGAAGAATTGTCTGCAAAAGAACTGATTTGCAGCTTGGTTGGGGGGGGGTGGGGAGGATGAGCAAGCTAGTGACTTAAAGAGGAGAGACTGAAAAGAGTCTGGACACAGAGCAGTGGTTCCAGGGCCTGGAGACAACTCAGCAAGTTTCGTGAGTGGAAGACAGAGAAGGACCAAAGGACCCTAAGGAGAAGGGTGTCTAGTATTTAGTTCCGACCAGCAGGTGTCTGCTCTCTGTGCCAGTCACCCAGCTGACAGCCTGGACCTCCTGTCCAAGTGCCCTTGCACAGGGCAGCACCTCAGTGCACGGAGCCCTGGTGGTACAAGGGGAGTGGTCCCTTGGTTGGGAATGCTTGGAGTCTGGCAGAACTATCTCCGTCACTTGCAAGTTACAGGGGCTCTCTAAGCTTTAGTTTTCTTCTCTGCGAAAGGGAAATACTCTCCCCTGCCTGAGAGGTTGATATGAGGAATAAGAGCGACCCTGAACCTAGCACAGTACTTAGTACTCAAGCCCTCAATAGCCACTTAGCTGCCTATTATTATTAACCGTGGTTATTCGGATATTCACAATTTTACTTCCTGTGGAAAGCCTGTAGGAGGTTTTGTTTATTTTGTTTAGGGAGGGGGGTAAATTTTGCTGCTCTTAAATCCAGCCAGGATAAGGCAGGAGTATCATCTGGAAGGAGAGGGAGGTAGGTGGGGTATCAAACTTGACATTGCACACCCCCTTCCCCCAACCCTTCCTGCTTTTTCAAGGCTGCGTGCTGTCTGTGTCTGAGAATCTGCTCCCTTGGAAATGACAGTGTCTCCTTCCAGGGCTGAGCCCAGAGGGCAGGGCTCCTGCCAAGGACAGGCTGAGGGTTGGGGGAGACGGGGAGAGACCTAGCAGAGGGGGGTAGTGAGCAGGAGAAGATGTGACGAAGGAGGGAAGGCGCTTCCAAGACTGACAATCAGTCACAGAGGCAGAGAGAGGATGCGTGTTTGCATGCGTGCTTGCATATGTGATCACATGCGTTCATCAGGTAGCAGGTGCATGTGGTTTGCATGTGTGGGTGTGACTGTGTGTGAATGAGTGTGCATGAGAACCTGTCAACGTATGAGCGTTATCAGTGCATGACTCTGCATGTGCGTGGTTTGGGGTGTGTGTGTGTGTGTGTGTGTGTGTGTGTGTGTGTGTGTGTGTGTAAAGAGTTCATGTGCATGTGTGCCTGGGGTCAGCGCGGGCTGGGCTGGCTACTGGGGTTGACCTGTGACTCTCTGGGTGTGAGAGCAGCCCTGGCTCTGTCCTGTAAGAACACCTGGGTAGGGGGCCCTGGTAGGTGAGGCGGTGTCTAAAAGGAGGGACCATCTGTAGCTTCCTTCAGGATCCCCTGACTCCCCACCTCACCCCACCACCACCAACTGACAGTCTTCTTTCCTGGTCTAGGCCAGCACCCCCATTGGCCTCCCCTGCTGGCTGCTGGCCTCAACAGTGGGTGGGGAGGGGCAAAGGAGGGAGGAGGAGGGGAGGAGTGACCGGCCTCCTAGCCCCAACCCATGGTGCTGCCAGGGAAACATCCTCCTCCCACCCCCCACCCCCAATCACCGTGATTCCTGCTGTGAGGGAGAGAGGAACCCTCCGTTTCCATGGCAACCTAGCAGCCCTGCTTCTCAGCCTGAGCCCAGGCTCCTCTGAGCCACGGAAGGAGGTGGGAAGAAAGCCCCTCCTCAGGCTGTTGAGCCCCCACCAAGCGCCTCACCTCTGCACCCCGACCCCCTTGCTCCTCGGGCACCCGCGACCCCACTGGGACTCCTGGAGTGCGCGCCCCATCACCACTCCTGGGGTGTGGGGACCTGTCTTGTCGGCACAGGCCCAGAGCTGAGCACGAGCTCTGGAGAGTGACAGGATGGGCTGAATTCCAGTCCTCGCCTGTAAAATGGTACTAATGTCACTACCTCTCAGGGCTCTCGTGAGCAGAAATAAAATAGTGCCATGGAAGCTGTGGAAGGGCTTTGTGGGTGCTGAGCATGGGTTCGGGCATGGGCCGCCAGGGTGGGTCGGGGGGGGGGGGCACCAGTTCTTTGAATGGGGCAGCCTCTCCCCTGCAACCCCACCCTTGGCTCTCCCTCCCACGGAAATGCCGGTGTGCTCCAGGCAGTGCACACGGCACTGCTGGGGGCAGGGGGCTCTCTGACCGTGCAAACCTGGAAACAACCCCAACGTCCAGCAAGAGAGACGTGGTGAAATGAATCACGGCCCATCCACCGCCTTACAGCTCTTCCGAAGGGAGTACGTGTGCTGATATGGCACAATCACTAAGACATATTGCTAAGTCAAAAAATGCAGTTGAAGAACAGGTTGCCATATGACCCCAGCTATTGGCATGGGGGCAAGCGTAGGTGTGTAAATGTCTGGAGGGGGACTGCGAGCAGTCAGGCCCGACCGTTGGCAGTGGTTACCCCACATGGAGGAATGAGACTGGGCCGGGGCCAGTGAAGGAGAACTTCGACTTTTTCTTCTATGTCTCTTTGATCTGTCTTTATGGCAAATGTAATTCAAAAATTAGGTGTCACTATTGTTATGGTTGAAGAGAGAAAACACCCCAGAGACGCTCAACGAAGAGGGCAAGAAAGTACAGAATCCCGTACTTGAGAAGCTTGGAGGAGAGAACGAAAGTCAGGAGGGCTTCCAGGAGGAGGAGGAAGAGGAAGGCCAGCTGGATCTCAGAGCAAGAGTGGACCCCTGGATTTGGAGCAGAGAGAGGGCAGTCCAGGCACAAGGGAAAGGTCAGAGGCGAAGGCGTGTGCCACAGGAGAGGAATCTTGAAGTAGGAGAAATAGCAGGAGAATTGGCCTTTTATGACTGGGGCGAGTCTTATCTTGGCCATGCCCTGGAGCTACCTACCACCCTGGGCAAATCACTTATAGGTTCTGTGTCCCCATCTATAAATGGGCATAGTGGTCCGGACCTCAGTGGATGGATGTGAAGACTGACCTCAGTTTGGAGCAAACTGTAAAGTAGCAGATAGATGGGAATTTATTGTCAGTTTCTCCCAGGGCTCAGGGAGAAGGCAGATTGGGTTGCAGTACCTTGGCAAGCCATGGTCAACCCTTGACCAGCCTGAGCTGGGAAACACTCACACTCGAGGTGATAGGAAATACAGAGCCAGCAGGACTTCTTAAGCATGGGAAGGAAGGTAAGATCCAAAAATGACAAGAAATCTTTATTTAGGATCCACATTATGCCAATCATGAGCTATGTATTTTACATATTTACTCAATCTTCAGAGGTACTTTATGGGGTGAGTATGCCCATTTTTACAGGTGGGGAAATAGAAGTTCAGAGAAATTCATTCATTCAGCAAACACTGATTGAGCAGCTCCCATCCAATGTTCTAGTTGCCGAACGAATGGAAAGTCCCGGTCCTCACGGAGCTTACAGCCTGGTTAGGAGAGATGGACGTCAACGCAAACAAATCTATGATATGATGTCAGGTGATAATGAGTGCTGTGCAGGAAACAAAGCTGAGTAAGCAACAGGAAGTGGTAGGCAGGTGGCTCTGTCTTCAAGCAGAGGACTGAATAAAGCAATCATAAGAACACCTGAGCAATAGCTGGTGCAAAGGCCCTGAGGTGGGGACATGCTTGGGGTAATCAAGGTGGGACAAGAAGCAGGTGTGGTTGTGGTGTGGTGGGCAGGTGTGATGAGAGAGTGGATGAGGATGGAGGGAATTGAGGGATACAGGGGTGTAGATTGGATAAGACTTTGGAGGTCAAGCAAGGACTATGGATTTAATTCTACACGTGTTGAGAACTAGAGGGGTTTGACCAGAAAAGTGGCCTAATCTCAGATTTATGCCTTAAAAGGATCGCTCTGGCCACTGGGAATAGATAAGACTGTAGGGGGAATGAGTGGGAGTATGGGGGTCAATTAGGATGTGGCCATACTAGTCCTGGTGAGAGGAGAAAGACGGTGTGGACCATAGTGGCAGATGCAGAGGTGGTAAACAGAGTCAGATCTGAAATATATTTTAAAAAGAGACCCAACAGGATTTCCTATTGGATTAGATGCAAGAAGCCATGAGATTAAGAGAGGAGTCAAGGAAGACTCCAAAGCTTTGGGCCTGAGCAGCTGGGTCAGTGTTGATGCCATTTTCTGAGAAGAGGGAGATGGGGGAGGAGCTGTGTTGGGGACAATCAGGATTCACTTTAATTTTGAGATCCCGGAGACGTCCAAATGGAGATGTCAGGTAGGTAGCTGGATGTATGTGATGGGAGTTCACGGGCGATGTCAGGACTGAAGATATAAATTGGGAAGTTGTCAGCATATAAATGTTTAAAGCCGGGGGATAGGATGAGATCACCCAGAGAGAGAGTGTAGACAGAGAGAAGGGTCCCTGAGTGCTTCAGCATTTGTAGGGCTAGAAGAGCGGGGGACTCAGAAGGTTCACCGGCATCCCCCCGGAGTCATTCATGGTTGTTAAAACACACACGCTGGGCCCACTTGGGTGGGTCAGGGGTGGGGCCCAGGAGCTGCCGGGTGCCACTGCCACCGCAGCTGCTGGTGTAGACACTGTACTTTGAGAACTACTGGTCTCGGGGAAGGAAGAGTTGCCGTGAGGACATAGATTTTGGAGCCAGGGAGAACTGATTTCAAATCCAGCCTCTGCCACTAACTTGCTGTGTGGTCTTGGGCAAGACAGTGTCCATCCTTGAACGTTAGTGTCCTTATCTGTAAAATGGGAATAAGAACACCCATTACTCAGGGTTATTATGAGGGCCAAACAGATGAGCCTCTTCTCTGCTTCCAGCATGGATCCTAGACAAGCTGGGGTTCAGGACATGTTATCTCTACACCCTGGGAAGCCCTGGGGCTCCATTCACCCACACGGCTCTAGGCGGTCAGCTGGAATTAGGGGAAAGGCGGCCTGGAGAGCAAGACATAGACATTTTGATGATCTGCCCCCGGGGCAGTCCTGAGACCTGGGTCCCTCGGGAAGAGGCAGTGTGCTGAAAGGCCGCCTCAGCCCCGGTCTCCGCTGTCCTCCAAGCACCTTCTGCCATCCGTGTTTTCTCTGGCCCCACGAAGGGCCCCTCCTGCCCTGACTCTTGCAGATTTTCATCTCTTCCTGCCCCCGGTGACCAGTGGCTACTTCTCACCCTCCACCCCCTTCCCCTGACCTTGGCGGTGAGCCGCCCCTGAAAGGGAGTGTGGCCTGGCCTGGAGTCAGGCTGACGAGGGCGCGGCAGCCGGGGACCGGGGCAAGCTGTCGTTTCCACGGCCCAGGGAGGTGTGGGTACTGACGCTGCCCACCTAAGGCTCAGTGGGCACTGGCAGGAAATGCCTATAAAAAGGCACCAGCCTTACAGTAGGTATGCGGTCTGCGTTCGTCTCTTCCTGTCCGCACTACTCCCCATCACGCAAGCCAAAGCCTTCCTCTCTGCTGCCTGCAGAGGCAGCCGGGCCTGGATGTGCTGAGAGGAGGCTGCCTTCCCATCCCCCGTTGCTTTTTAATGCCGTTAACAATGGATTCATTAACTGGGATTAATCTCATATACCAGCTCTCTATCCCCTTGGCTATTAATCACTCACTTCATTAACAGGACAGCATTAGCCAACCTGGGAGCGAGACAGGGCGCCCATACCAAGTACCTGTGTCTGCACCTTCTCATCCTTCCCCCTCACTGGTTCATCTTCTCGGTGCCTTTCCGCTTCTGGACTGGTTTCTGCCTCAGTCAAGTAGACTGTATGCACCTCTCTCCCCCATGTTTCCCAAGGTGCCCTTGTCTCTGCCCCTGATAACCTTCTCAGGGTCCATTTCTCTGTTTTTCCTCGCAGTGCGAGGCCTAACACATAGTAGGTGCTCAATGCAGGTTGGCTGAATGAAGCGTGGAGAGATACAAAGAAAGAGACGCCAATTCCAGGAGGCGCATTTTTCTTAAATTGCCTTTTCTGTTTACAAAGATAATATATGCTCACTGTACAAAATCCAAACAATACAAGAAAGGAGAAAAGGAGAACATAAAAATTCCCCAAAATCCCCACCATCTCAGGATAATAACCTTTAGCGTTTGTTGAGCACCCTCTCAGATCTTGAGTGATATACATATAATTTTACCTAAATGGGATCTTACTACGCGTGCTGTTTTGCAACCTGCTTTTCCACTCAACAATATGTTGTTGAGATCTTTCTGTATCAGTGAATATAAATATACTCATACTCTTTTAATGGTAACATAGCATTCTGTTTCATGGACCTATCATAATTTAGTGGATGGATCGCCTACTGACGGACATTTATAATGTTCCCATTTTCCTGCTGATATATTTGACATGAAGAAGCACATCCATGTATATGTATATATCTCTGTGCACTTGCCTAATTAACTCCTTAAGATGGATTCCCAGGAGTGGAATTTCTAGGACAAAGGGTTTGCACAACTAACATTTTGGTATAATGTGGCAAAGCAGAGCTGGATGCCTGGGATTCAATACCCGATCTGCGATTTCCTAGCAAAGGGACCTTCGGCAAATTACTGAACCGCTCTGGGCTTCAGTTTCCTCATCTGTAAAATGGAGAGAATAATAAGAATTAGTTTGTGGGATTACTGTTTGGATTATGACATGCTGAGCACTTACAACGATGCTTGGTATGTAACAAGTGTATTAGTGACTACGGTGGGTACGTTGGCCCACTGGCCTCCAGAGACACTGAACCTGTCCCCATTGTCCCTTTCCTTACACCACTGCCAACGATAGACACCCTGGCCAGGTGTTGTTCGGGTTTTGTTGTTGTTTTTGTTGTTCCGTTTTTTGGGTTTTTTTAGCTTTTCTCCCTCAATTTTTTTTTATTGTGGTAAAATATATAACACACAAAATTTACCATATTAACCATTTTTAAGCGCATAGTTCGGTGGCATTTAGTACATTCTTGGGCAGCCACCATTATCATTCAACTCCAGAAATCCTTTCATCTTGTAAAGCTGAAACTCCGTATCCATTAAACACTAACTCCCATTTCCCCTCCCCCCGCCCCCCCAGCCCCTGCAATGGCCATTCTCATTCCTGCCTCTATGTTTCTGACGGTGCTAACTACCTCACAGGAGTGGGGTCATATATTTGTCTTTTTCTCACTGGTTTATTACACTTAGCATAATGCCCTTAAGGCTCATCCATTTTGTAGCCTGTGTCAGAATTTCCTTCCTTTTTAAATGTTTATTTATTTATTTTTGAGAGAGAGAGAGAGAGAGAGAGAGAGAGCAAGTAGGGGAGCAGCAGAGAGAATCCCACGCAGGCTCCTCACTGTCAATGCACAGCCTGATGCGGGCTTGAACCCATGAACCGTGAGATCATGACCTGAGCCGAAATCAAGAGTTGGATGCTTAACTGATGGAGCCACCCAGGCGCCCCAGAATTTCCTTCCTTTTTAAAGCTAATATTTCATTGTATGCATAGCCCATATTTTGTTTATGCATCTGTCTGTCCACGGACACTTGGGTTGCTTTCACATTTCAGCTATTGTAAATAACGCTACTACAAACGTGGGTGTACAAATATTTTTTCAAGATCTTGCTTTCAATTCTTTTGGATATATACCCAGAAGTGGAATTGCTGGATCGTATGGTAATTCTATTTTTAATTTTTTTGAGGAAATGCTTCACTGTTTTCTGTAGTGGCAGCACCATTTTACATTTCCTCAACAGTGTACCAGGGTTCCAATTTCTCCACATCCTCACCAACACTTGCTATTTTGTTTTGTTTTGTTGTGTTGTGTTTTGATAGTAGCCATTCTAAAGGGTGTAAGGTCATATCTCATTGTGGTTTTGATTTGCATTTCCCTAATGATGACTGTTGAACATCTTTTCATGTGCTTGTTGGCCATCTGTGGGTATTATTTGGAGAAACGTCTATTCAAGTCCTTTGCCCATTTTCTTAACTTGGTTGTTTCGTTGTTCCTATTGAGTTGTTGGAGTTCTTTACGTAGTTCAGACATTAACCCCTTAGAGGATATAAACTTTGCAAATATATTGTCTCAATCTGTGAGTGGCCTTTTTACTCTGTTTATGGTGTCATTTGAAGTACAAAATGTTTAAATGTTCATGAAGTCCAATTTATCTAATTTTTCTTTCTTCACTTGTGCTTTTGGTGTCCTGAGAAATAATGTGCTGGATCCAATGTAAAGTTTTTGCCCTGTGCTTTCTTCTAAGAGCTTTATTCTTTTTTAAGTCTTGCCTTGAGGTCTTTGACCCATTTTGAGTTAACTTTTGAATACATAGTGTTGAGTAAGGACCCAACTTCATTCTTCTGCATGTGGATATCCAGCTTTCCCAGCTCCATATTTGGAAAAACTGTCCTTTCTGCACTGAATGGTCTTGATACCCTTGTCAAAAATTATTTGACCGTGTACTTGAGGATTTATTTCTGGGCTCTCTCTTCTATTCCATTGGCCCATACGTCTGTCTCTATGCTACTACCACACTGTTTTGAGTACTGTAGCTTTTTAATATGTTTTGGAATCAGTAAGTACGAGTCCTCCGGCTTTGTTCTTTTTCCAGATGGTTCTGGCTATTCAGGGTCTCTTGAGATTCCACATGAATTTTAGGATGGCCTTTTCTATTTCTCTACAAAAAAAAAGATCATTGGGATTTTGATAGGGATCACACTGACTCTGTAGATTGCTTTGGGTAGTATTGACATCTTAACAATTAGTGAGTCTTCTAATCCATGAACACGCTGGGAAGAGAGCGCCCCTTTCCTCACACTGTTGCCAATGACAGACACCCTTATCAGTTAAAAAAAAAACTTTTGTCCACCTGATAGGTGACAACTGATACTTCTTTTTCTTTTGCATTTCTTTGATCGCTATTGAACCAGAACATATACTTAGTTCTTAATGGGCGTTCACATGTCATTTTTGAATTGTCTGATCACATTCTTTGTCCATTTCTCTACTGGAATATTTATCTTTTTTTTTTTTTTTTTCTATTTGTGGGACCTCTTTTACATATTAGAGATAATATTCCTTATGGTTTTCTACTTCATCTTGATCTTCCATCTTATATATTTTTTGTCTTTCATAAATACTTGATTTTTATGTGGTCAAGTCTGCCAAGCTTTTCCTTTAGAACTTTTGTATTTCATATCATGCTTAGAGAGACCGCTTTTCCTTTAAACAATACCAATATTTACACTTTGCTTTAGTACTTGTGGGGTTTCATCTTTTTACACTTTATGTTTTTACCCTTTTGAATGTATTTCCGTGTAAAGGCTCCAGCTTTATTGTTTGCCAAATGGTTGGTCAATTATCTCAACAACAAATTTGATTATTCGATCTTTCCCCCAGTGAGGACTAGAGAGGGGAAAAGGGTAAATAAACAAGGTTCCAAGACAGAAAGGGATGCCAATAGGTCAAAAGAACAGTTCAGACAAGATTCCCCAGTCTGCTAGCAGTGAATCCCTGTGGAATCTCTCTTCACTGTGGTCCCGCTCGCCCTTAATGGGCAGAGGCAGGATGTTACAGGGTTGAGGCAGACCCGCATTATTATTGGAGCCCTTTCCGGAAAGCTCTACATGTGCAGCCTTGCTCTTAGCTCTCAGCAATTAAGAAGAAAATCTGACCTTCTTGTTTTGGAGTTAATAGTAAATTGCCATGCAACTTGGGATCTTTGTCAGCCTACTCTCCTGTTACCTCCCTGCCATCACCCACTCCGGCCGCTCACCCAGACTCTCCACACTACCACATTAATATAGAAGTAATTCATCCCATCTTCTTCATCCACACTGCCACTGCCCTAGCGGTGAGCGTCATCCTGTCCTCTGGATGGCAGCCCCAAAGCTAGGGCAGTCTGTGTGTGTGTTTGGAGGTGGGAAAAAGGGAGGACAGGGTGATGAGAGCAGTAGCTCCCAGGTTGCCTGTGCAGCAAGAAGCCTGGATTCTCACCATCGGTGCTTACACCCACATTCTGGCTGCTGGCATCCCCTTTGCCAATTTGTTTAAGGCAGCTTGGATTTTGACGAGGTCTGGGTCTGGGGACAGAGAGGAGTTTGTCCTGAAGTTCCTGGCCAAGTAGGGGATCCTGGAAGGTGTTGGGAGTGGTAGATACAGCTCGTGGTCCTCTTTCCTGGGAGACAGAGGCTTATGTGATCTCTATCCGCCACTCTCATCCCCAGCTTATTGACACAGCTTGGATCTGGGGCCAGGAGGACAGGCACAGGCAGCCTGGAGCTTAAGGCAGGCAAAACGCCAGGCCGGACAGTCATCTTGTGGGCGCTGCGGGTGAATTATGGCACCAGGTTCCACAGAGCAGGCACAAATCATGGGCTGTCAGGAACGGGGGAAAGGCAACGCCTGCCCTCCTCCCCCAGTTGGATTTATGGGTTCAGGGCCTGGGTCTGGGTTCAAGATGGTTGGACTTTACCATGTTTCATTTCCCCAGAATGTTCCTGGGGAAGAGCTTGTCGCCTAGGACTGTGTATGTGTGAGCGTGTACATGTATTTATCATTATACATGACTTGCTGTGGCTGTGCAGGATGGTAAGTTTCTGCATAGCTCTCTGTGTGCTTCTGATTTTATTTTTGCATGGCTGACCATGCATGAGCTTTGTAGGAGTGTGGGCTTTGTGTTATATGACCCAGTGAGCTGTTTACAGGGTGAAGATCTCGTGGAGCTGGGAAGTCCAAGAGTTTTTTTTGTGTGTGTGTCCGTTGGAGAGTGGGTCAGGGAGGGGCTTAACTTGGGATGTCTGGGTAGCTGATGTAGCTCCAACCAAGAATAGGGGACTAGGAGGGAAAGTAGTTTGGGAAGGACAGTTTTGGGTGTGATGAGTCTGAGGTCTTGGCAGAACATTGAGGGGACACATCTAGAAAAGCAGGGCTGGGCTTAAGGGAGAGTGAAGGGCAGGAGGGCCTCGGTTCAGGCTGCCTTCCAAATGCATTCAGATGACAATGCACTGGCGCTTGGCTAGAATGAACACCACACACACACACACACACACACACACACACACACACAACCCTCTGAAAGCTGAAAGGATACATGCTGTGTTAATCCCAGCTGGACAGAGTTCAATAGGAAATTTCCAAGGGTTGTTGGGATGGCATAAGTTGTGCCCAATAGTGAGAGTCAGGGAAAACTTCCTGGCAGAGGTGATTATTCAGCCGAATCATAAGGAAAAGAGAATGCAGAGGGAAAAGGATAAATGCCCTGGCATTAGGGATGGGACATGGGGATAGATTCCACAACATTTGGTGGGAGGAGAGCAAATGATTTTGATGACAGTGAGCCCCTAGGAGGCTGGGGCTGTTGACTACTCATCATGGCATTTCGAACACCTTGTGCGGGAGTAGGTGGTCTGGATGTTGAGTTGACCCAGAGTCAACGTCTGAACCACTATAACTAGAGAGAGTCCAGGTAGTTTACTGAAGGGGAACTTTGCAATTGACACAAGGCACTGGGTAGGGACTGACGGGAGAGGGGATGGGGATGCTAGGTACTTAAAAGGGGTGCCCAGCCCTGCCCAGCTCCTTCAGCCCGGCAGATCTGCCATACTGTGTTCCATTTTTAAAACCCAGACAGTGCTCTACCCATTCGCTTCCTCCATGACTTGCCTCCAGAGCTGTTGGTTTGAAACCATCACCTTGCAATCCCCCTCGCCACATTGCCTCCTGATCTTCCCAACCTCTGTGTGACCTTGACTCACTTTCCTGATCACGTCCTTGCCAAGCTCAGTGGGTGGAGCAGCCTTCTGTCTGATCGCTTGCTGAATGCGCCAGGGCACCAAAGGAAGGCTCAGCTAGAGAACACCCAGGACTTGAGAAGACCGTGTTTATCCTCTGCTATCAGGGCATGGATGCAGTGCAAAAAGGTACAAGTTGTATTTGAGGGATCCAAGGTCCAAGACATGCTAAGAGGTCTAAAACCGGATTTCTGGGGGCTACAGGGAAGGAGGCCTATGGTGCCACACCTGGATCATGAACAAGGTGAGTGTCCCGGTAGGTAAAAGGAGTACAGCAGTAGAGGCTCTCAGAGTCTGAGGTCTGCACAGGTGGATATAGA
Source organism: Leopardus geoffroyi (assembly GCF_018350155.1). Taxonomy (NCBI): domain Eukaryota; kingdom Metazoa; phylum Chordata; class Mammalia; order Carnivora; family Felidae; genus Leopardus; species Leopardus geoffroyi. Next base: position 32,155,652 of record NC_059328.1, read on the forward strand.
CAGAGGTCAGCCTCAGTGGCACAGGCTGTGAGCAGGGGCTGCCTGGGACCAGAAGTAACAGAAGACCTCAAACTTGGCAGCCTGAAATGGTGAAAAAACAAACAAACAAACACATGCATTATCTCACATAATAGGAGCTCCCTCCAGAGAGGGAGGATAAGCTCCCATGCTGTGGCTCAATGATGCCATCAAGGACCCAGGTTCTTTCTGTCTTTTGCTGCTGCGCTGAGTGTGTTGATTTTGTCCTCAGAATGGCTTCCCTCGGGGTCACAAAAGGGCTGCCCCAGAGTCAGTCACCCTATCCAGACACCACAGTGTCCAGTAAAAGAAAAGACCTCTCCTCTGGGTGTTCTTGAGTGAGAAACCTTTCCCCCAAGCCTCCCATTGGGCTCCTCCTTACATGCCTTTGCCTCTCCTGATCATTGACCAATACTAACTTGTGTCAGCCAAGAGTCTTCCCTGGGGCTGGGTCTGCTTCTCTGAAACATATGTCCCAAAGAGGAAGGAGGACCCCTGCACACAACCAGACTTCTTTTAGGAACGAGGAGGTGGATGTTGGGTAGACAATGAATTATCTCTGTTCCACTAGGCCTCCACCAGTGCCAGAGAGATGGTTGCAAGACAGATCTGCAGGAAGTTGTTGCAAAAGCTCCATATTGGGAGACCAAATCTAGGAACCGGTTATTTGAGATGAGGCCCTACGTCCCAGTGGAATCAGCAGACAGGTCAAACTACTAATTAAAAAACTCGTTTATCGCCATCTCCACTCCAACATGTCCTGTGCCCACTTCAAAATTGGAATCCCTCACAAACCCTACAAAATCCTACATGATCCAGTCTGCTTTTTTTTTTTTTTTAATTTTTTTTTTTCAACGTTTATTTATTTTTGGGACAGAGAGAGACAGAGCATGAACGGGGGAGGGGCAGAGAGAGAGGGAAACACAGAATCAGAAACAGGCTCCAGGCTCTGAGCCATCAGCCCAGAGCCTGACGCGGGGCTCGAACTCACAGACCGCAAGATCGTGACCTGGCTGAAGTCGGACACTTAACCGACTGCGCCACCCAGGCGCCCCCGATCCAGTTTGCTTTTAAAGCCCCATTTGGAGTTCTTCTCCTCTCCTTTCATAAACAGTGCTCCTTTCTGCCTCGGGGCCTTTGCTTACGCTGCTTTCGCTCAATTTTTCCCTTTTTCATTCACCTACTTCTTCCCCTCACTCTTAAGTCAGGTCACTCCTTCTTCAGTATATTCCATGGCTCTCTACAAGTCTGTTTGGTACCTTCAGGGAACTTGTCTATTTACCCGGCTAGATTACAGTCTCCTTGCAGTCAAGGAAGGTATCTATCTTATTGTACACTATGCACTCCTCCCTAACGTAGTGCTTGGCACATAGTAGGCATTTGAAAATATTTTTTTGAATATATGAATAAATGAATCCCTACACTTAGGAACAGATGTGGACCTAAGCCTTGGGCCAGGACAATGGATAGATTAATGAAGAACCTGTTCTACTGGAAGCCCCTGGTGGTTGCAAACATGCAAACAAAAAGGGCATGTCCACCATGGGCTCAAGGGCAGTGAGGACACCAGTGTGCACAGGATGGGTAAGAAGGCCCCTGAGGACCCTGTGCTCATCATCCAGGCACAAGGTTCCAGCCACGGAACCATGTCTTGTGAATTGGCCATGATATTGTAGAAACAAGATGGGTTAGAATGGCTGAGTATTGGGAGCAATGGCTCTGAGTGGTGGTGCCAGAGACCTGGCACACAATGAGAATGGTGATTTTATTTCCCATCAGGAAGGGTATATGAGATGAGCCGTGTCAAGAACTTAGTCTAGTGTCTCAGTAAATAATTAAGACTTGACTTTGCCTTTACCAACTTCTTACACTGAATGATTTACTGCCCCTATTCCTCATTCCAAGCCAGTTCTGAATTCGTCCCAGTTCTCTTTCTCACCCCAACAAAAACTCCCAGTGTGGATGCAGTGGGGCTGTACTCTACCACGCTTACCCTTTCTGAACTTCTGTTTCTTCTTCCAGTTAAATGGGAGTAATAGTGCCCCCCTCACCTAGCTGGCGTGAGGGTCAAATAAGATAACACATTGTAGGGTGCTTTAGAAACTGTAAAGGACTGTAAGGAATCACTGTTCTTATTATTTCGTTGGAGTTGGGCTCGTTCCTGGGCCTGGCATCTGCTCCGACTTTCCCAGTTCCTGTTTCTTGCTCAGTCTCCGTTTTCTTGTAGCCACCCACGTTTCTGGCACTGGCAGCGTAAGGATATAAGATGACATCCAGGGAACGAGAATATAGAAGAAAAAGGAAGAAACGTGACAACAACCAGCAGCTCTCTCTCTCTCTCTCTCATTCCTCTACTTGGGGATGACCCCACCACCTTTCCCAGACCCCAAATCTGGGCATCATTCATGTTCCAGTTAGCTAAGGCTGTGTAACAAACCACTTCAATACTTAGTGACTTAAAACAGCAAGCTATTATTACCTTTCATGGTTCTGAGGGTTGACTTGGGTAGGTAGTCCTAACTCAGGGGCTCTGGTAGGGTTATAGTCAGAGGGCAGCTGTGGCTGGAATCATCCAAAGGCTTGCCTGGATGGGACGTCTAAAATGGCTTCCTTTACTCACGTGTCTGGTGCCTGGATTGGAATGGCTAGAATAGCTGGTGGCTGGCCAGGCATCTCTCTCCATGCTCTCTCCCTCTCTACATGGCTAGAGAGGGCTTTCTCATAGCTAGGGGTTTGAGCGTATCTAGCCATTTTACATGGCAGCTGGCTTCTCCCAGGCTGAGGTGGGAGCTTTGTGGCTTCTTCTGATCTAGCCACAGAAGTTAGAAGGCACTGTTGTTGCATTTTATTGGTGATAGGGATGTTCCAGATTTGGTGTGGTAAGGGAGTGCACAAGGACCTGGCTACTGGAAGGCATGGTTCCTTTGGGAGCCATCTTTGGAGACTAGCTAGCAAGATCCTAGTCTGGATTGAATCATTGCTCTGAGGAGCCCTCTCAAAGGTCAGGGCTTGGGACACAGGAAGAGCAGTGAAACTGCTGAAGCCCCCCAATTTTAATATTTAATATTTATTTATTTATTTATTTATTTATTTATTTATTTATTTATTTAATATTTTGGACTTTCACAAAGAATAGAATGTGAATTAAAAGTTCTGAGGCTCACTGCACCAAAGAAGAGATACAGATGTCGAATAAGCATGTGAAAATATGTCCAACAATGTCAATCATGAGGGAAATGCACAAAAAACCACAATGAGATATTACCACACACCTACTGGAATGGCTAAAATAATAATAACAATTTTGAAAAACTGATAGTATCAACTTCTGGCAAGAATGAGAACAGCTGGAATTCACACTCATTGCTGGTGGGAGTGCAAAATGTTACAGACGCTTTGGAAAAGAGTTTGGCAGTTTCTTAGGAAATGCAGACATTGCTATGCATCCAGCAATTCCCCTCGCAGGTATCTACCCTAGAGAAATAAGAAGATACCTTCACGCAGACCTGTACACGAATGTTCCCAGAAACTTTATTCATAACAGCCAGAAAAAGAAAAAAAAAAAAACCCCAAACCCAAATGTTCACCAATTAGTGATCGAATAAACTAACTGTGGCACATCCATACAATCAGTAATAAAACAGAATGAGGGGCGCCTGGGTGGCGCAGTCGGTTAAGCGTCCGACTTCAGCCAGGTCACGATCTCGCGGTCCGTGAGTTCGAGCCCCGCGTCGGGCTCTGGGCTGATGGCTCAGAGCCTGGAGCCTGTTTCCAATTCTGTGTCTCCCTCTCTCTCTGCCCCTCCCCCGTTCATGCTGTGTCTCTCTCTGTCTCAAAATAAATAAACGTTGAAAAAAAAAAATTAAAAAAAAAAAAAAACAGAATGAACTGCTGATACGCAGAACTTCATGGATGAATGTCAACAGCATTATGTGTAGAAGGCTATCTATGGCATGATTCCATGATGATAATGTGGAAAAGGCAAAGCTATAGTGACAGAAAGCAGATCCGTGGTTGCCAGGGGCTGGCAGGAGGGGAAAGAGTCGAGTCCAAAGGGGCACAAGGGAACTTTGTGGGGTGATGGACGTGTGCTATGACTCGATGGCCAGGGGGTGGTTACACGGCTGGAAGTGTTTGTGAAAATCTGTCAAACTGTGTACCTAAAAAGGGCGGGTTTTCCTGAACACAAATCATGCAGTCCTGAGGCTGTTTGAAAATGCAGAGCCTCTTCTCTCTCCTGTACTGTTTCCGGTTTCCAGTGCACCTGCACACGAAGCACATCGTATCCCCACCCCTGCGTCTTTTCCTGGTCACTCTTCTCCCTCTCTTATCGCCTGGAGAGCTCCTAATCTATCCTTCAGGCTTCCAGCTAACTCTTACTTCCCAGAGAGCCTTTTCTCCCTCTCCAATATAAATTCGGTATCCCCTTTTAACTTGTTCTTCCTTCTTCTGTAGAAAGTAAGCTCCGTGCGGACAGTGGGGAGGTTTTGTTCATCTCTGCATAGTTCGCACTTGGCACATTTCATGAATTAAGAAACGTGGGGAGGATGTTCCGTACTGCATGAATTTGTTTTTTTATAAGGATACACCACTTTTTTCTTTCTTTCTTTTTTTTGTATTTTTAAACTAGTTAAGAATTGAAATGATTTGAAAGTACATACAGTACAAGGTAAAAGTCATGCACGCACACATTTTTAAAGTAGAAATAAGGTTCTGCCTTTTCTTGTTGGTACCCAGAAGTCTCACTCATTCTTTTTAATAGCTATGTAATATTCCAGAGTGCAGTTCTACTATTTTCAACATGAGTTAATCATTAGTGGCCATTTAGGGATTCCCCCTCCCCTCATATTTCAGTGTTTCCTTATTTAAAATGCTGCATTATACATAGGCACATATGTGTGAGTATTGCTGAGGGATGGATTTCTAGAAATTTGAGCTGTTAGAAAAGAAGTTATATGTATTTTAGATGTAGAGAATATCTATCCTATTCCAAAAAGATGTATGCAAATTCATATTGTCACCACACTCTATGAGAGAGCCCATGTGTCCACACCCTCACCAATTCTGGATAGCGAATCAACCTTGCCAATTTTCACCACTCAGGCTAAAATGCTATCTCATCATTTACATTTGCATTTCCTGCATTATTACTGAGGCTTGGCATATTGTCTTCTTTTTTAATGTTCATTTATTTTTGAGAGAGAGAACGCATGTGTGAACGCATGTGGGGGAGGGGCAGGGAGAGAGGGACAGAGGATCAGAAGCTGGCTCTGTGCTGACAGCAGACAGCCTTATGCGGGGCTCAAACTCACCAACTGTGGCATCATGACCTGAGTCAAAGTCCAACGCTTAACCGACTGATCCAGGCTGTGCCCTGAGGCTGTGCATATTTTCATGTGATTATTAGCTATTTGTATGTTTTGCACTGTGAATTCCTAGTTTTACCTTTTGCCCATTTTTATGGGGTTGTATGTTTTTGTCTTAACTGATTTGTAGGAACTCCTTGTGTATGTATGATATGGAAATAATCAGTTTGAAAGTTATAAATAACTTTTGGGGGTGATGGATATGTTCATTCTTGATTGTGGTGATGGTTTCACAGGTGTATACTTATGTCAAAACTCATCAAATTGTACACTTTAAATATGTGCCGTTTATTGTATGTCAATCATACCTCGATAAAGCTGTTTAAAAGAGAAAGTACATAGTTAGTAATATATTTGCTCCCGGTTGTCCTTTTTCTTTAAACTTTATTTACTTCTTTTTTGTCATACAGGAGTTTAATGTGTCAATTATTTATATTCCGGTCTGGAGTTATCTTAGCTGTGTGACTTAGGCAAATTACCTAACCTTTCTGTGCCTCAGTTTTCATATGTAAAATGAGGCCTTGAGTACCTCTGCATAGGGTTGTTGTGGGAAGATTAAATGGATTAATACACATGAAAAGGTCTTAGATTGGTAACCACTGCAGGGCATCACACAATAAAGATTAACTATTATCATTGCTTGGGATCTCAGATCTTACTTTAGGTAAACCTCTATCCCAATATTATAAGAATATTCTCCTTTATTTTCTTCTAGTTTTGAATGTTTAGTCTTTTAATCCATTTGAAAGTTACACTTATAGATGGTGTGAGGCAGGGGTAAAATGATGTTATTTTCCCTGGGAATAGACAGTTGTCCTGACACTATTTATGGCATGACCTATCCTTTCTGCACTAATTTGAAATTACCTTCTGACCTACATAGTAACTTCCCATGTCTAAACAGGTCTGTTTCTCTATAGTAATTGGGCCCTTTGCTCTCTGTATTCATTTATTTTTTTATTTTTGCTAATACTGATGAATTAGAATAACTTCTCTCCAACAATAATCCCATCATAATTCTTGGTGATGTCCACATTCAAATAGGTCATTTTCCCTATACCCTGGTCTCTCAGTTACTTGATTTCTATTAAGATCTGGTTTCTCATCCACTCATGGCCATGCTCCTGCCACAGACCGAATCATGACCAATAACTCTGACCTCCCCATAGCCCAGTTTAAGCAATTCACCTCTCTGAGCACCACTGGTAACCTTTCCAGCTCATTCGTTCTGTTCTTCTACTCCAACAATTCTTTTTTTTTTTTTTTTTCCAACGTTTATTTATTTTTGGGACAGAGAGAGACAGAGCATGAACGGGGAAGAGGCAGAGAGAGAGGGAGACACAGAATCGGAAACAGGCTCCAGGCTCTGAGCCATCAGCCCAGAGCCTGATGTGGGGCTCGAACTCCCGGACCGCGAGATCGTGACCTGGCTGAAGTAGGACACTTAACCGACTGCGCCACCCAGGCGCCCCTACTCCAACAATTCTTTAGCCCACCAGGACCTACAATCTGTTGGTGCTTCTATAGTTTCACTATCCTTACTCTGTACCCTGCCCGGTCCCGAGCCCTTGGTTCATCACCCTAACCCCCTCAACTTCCTTGTTCCTCACTCATCAGGGAAGCTCTCAACCCTCACTAGGCCCCGTTCTCCATATGCTCCTGGGTCTGAAGGAAAACATGACATGCTGACCAATCTCATGTTAAATTCATGGCCATGAAGCTCAAGTGGACTCTTGGTATTGCAGGTGAAGGCAAGTATCCTAGGTCATTTGCTCTCCTACTCTCTCATTTAACACCTTCTCATATTTCCTCAAAAGACTTGAACAGCGACTTCATAAAAGCAAGTATCCAAATTGGCATTGACTGTATGAAAGTGTGCTCGACCTTATCAGTCACCAAGAGAATGGAAATGAAAAGCTTGGTGGGGCACCATGACACCTGCCTCAGATCGGCTGAAATTAAAAAGACCTAGGAGAGTACCAGGTATTGACAAGGATTGCAGAACAACTGATTGCCGTGCTAGTGGGAGTGTAGATTGGTATAACCGCTTTGAAAAACTACTTGGTAATATCTACTAAAGCTGAATATACGCTTACCCTCTTATCCAGCTATCCCACACCTACCGTATATACCAAACACAAAGGCATATGCTTGTGTACCAAAAGATACACGCAAGCATGTTCAGGTAACATTAAGTATAATACACAGACAATAAACAATCTAAGTGCCCATCCGTAAGAATAGAATGGGTGCAGAATTTGTGGAATAGTCATAAAGGGCATGCTATGTGGTGATGAAAATGAATGGGCTATTGCTATATTCAATACCTCACAAATAATGTTGAGCAAAAGAAGTTGCATTGTATGATTCTACCACACAAGTTTCAAAAACAACGGAATTAATTTATGGTTAGAATAGTGGCTATCTTGGGGAGGAAGAACTGGATAATGACTGGGCATGAGGGACCTTCTGGGGTGCTGGTAGTACTCTCTTTCCTGATCTAGGTAGGATTTACATGGATACATGAGCTTGTGAAAACCTACCGACTTGAAGCTCATGATTTGTGCACTCCTCTCTATGTATGTCATACCATAATGGAAAGTTGTTATGTATGCGCGCATGTGTGTGTATGTATGTATGCATAGATAATTATATATAAATATATATATATATATATATTTGTATTCCTCTCTTGACCTCACTTTTATTTCCAGCTGTTATACTGTTTCTCTTCTTCACTTCACAGCAAAACTAAAAAAAAAAAAAAGTTGTTCATGTTTATGATCTCCCAAGTTTTTCTGTCCTCAACGTTCTGCTGAAATCGCTCTTGTGAGTGTCACCAATGACATCCATATTGCAAAATGCAATGGTCAATCTCAGGCCTCATTGAACTTGACCTGTCAGCCAAATTCAACACATATGACCCTTCTCTTAGGCACACTGTCTTCACCTGACTCCCAGGACACCACTCTCCTGGTTTCTGACAGTCATCTTGGACTCCTTGGCTAGCCCCTCATCTCTTGTGTAAACATTGGAGTGCTCCAGCGTTTAGTTCAAGGCCCTTCTTTATCTATACTCTCTGGCTGGTATGTTGATGAGTTTCTCAGCTTTTTTTTGTTTTTTTTTTTTACCTATATACTCATGACTCCCAAATTTATGTCTGCAGCCTGGATCTCTTTCCTGAGAGGCCTCATATCGCCAATCGTCAATCGCCACCTTGATAAATTTGCTTGGGTGTTTAATGGGCGTCTCAAACTTAACACAGCCCCCAGACTCCTCGCCTCCTCCCATCCCCTCAGGGTGCACCTCCTCCCGCAGCCCTGGCCTGTTCTTCCAGGTGCTAAGGTCCCACAGCCCACACTAATCTTCAACTTCTCTTCTTCCCTCACTTCGCCCAATCTGTCTCCAAGCAAAACTCACCCGCGTCTCCATCACTTTTCATTACATCTAAAACTATGACTCTGGAGCAAGTCGCCTTCATTCCTCCACTGGGCGCTTCCACGAGCCCCCTACCCAACAGGCCTCCCCGTTTCTGTCCTTACCTCCTTCTTTCAGGCAGGATCTGCCCATGACAACAAAGAGCAGTCCACGAGGGAAGGTAATACTGACAACGGCTACACAGTGACAGCTGAGAAGGCAACTCCGGGAGGCAGCCCCCATATTGCCAACAGCAAGAAGCTGTGACCACCTGTAGACCGTATGCACGACAGGAAAAGGTGGCGTTACCTTCACCCAGGGGCCAGAGTTACTTTGAAAGAAGTTGTGAGCAACATAGGCCTGTTGGGCTGGAGCTAGGAGCACAGAGAGGTGGTTAGTGATGTGGGAAAGACTGGCTTCTCCCTCCTTCCAGGCCTCTTGTCTCCCACCGGGCCTTCTCATTGACAGGGTCCTGCCAGAAGGCAGCTGACGCAGGATCCCTGGACATGGCCTGCAGGGTCACTCCCCCGCCAGAGACCAGGGCAGGGGGGACACGGAAAAATGAGTCTGAGGCAAAGATGCCAAGGACTAGCTCACTGCAGCCCCCATTGTCCATTCATCCCCGGGAGATCCAGGTCTCGTGGGGCCTGAAGCGTATGCAATTTGCGGAGCCCTCGTTAGGAAGAAATTAAAAGACGAGAAATACTAAGTTAGGAATGAAAGTAAATATTTAGATGAAAACACAAATCACGGCAAAACACAGAGTTGTAACAGGCCAATAAATAGCACAAACGGATGACATCGATCTGGAAAATAACAATCTCTTTTATCAATTGATTGCCTGGCCTACCTCTACATTACTTTCTTTTCTTTTTTTCTTTTTTTAATGTTTATTTATTTTTGAGAGAAAGACAGAGTATGAGTGGGGGGAGGGGCAGAGAGAGAGGGAGACACGGACTCTGATGCAGGTTCCAGGCTCTGAGCTGTCAGCACAGAGACTGACACAGAGCTTGAACTCACAAACTGCAAGATCATGACCTGAGCCGAAGTCGGACACTTAGGCTGAGCCACTCAGGTGCCCCTGAAGTAGTTTTTTTTTTTTTTTTAATGTTTTATTTATTTTTGACTGAGAGAGAGAGAGAGACAGAGAATGAGTGGGGGAGGGGCAGAGAGAGAGGGAGACGCAGAATCCGAAGCAGGCTCCAGGCTCCGAGCTGTCAGTACAGAGCCTGACACGGGGCTCGAACTCACAAGCTGTGAGATCATGACCTGAGCCGAAGTCTGTCGCTCAGCTGACTGAGCCACCCAGGCACCCCTCTACGTTACTTTCTCCCTTGTATTTTTTGGCTTCATATTCTTTGTCATACCTTTTCCCATGACGAAGTCATTTCATAGAAAGAGTACAAATGTGTTCTTTATTGCACTCGATTGCCTTCTTTTTAATTAATGGTTTAAAAAAGCTTCCTCCATTTACCCAACTGGTTATGGTAAATTTTTAGAACTGTCAAGTTTGGGAAAGCTCTGTCAAGTTTCTTTCATATGTGAACTGCAAGATTTCTGGGCCTTTCAAATTTTCTTGTGAAGTGACTAATTTTTTAAGAATTCTGTGAGTTGACAGCACTCGGGTAAAGCTCTCACATCACAGTCCCGGGCAGCGACACGGTGGGTGGTAGGCGGGTTCCTAAAAGCCATTCGTGCTCCAGGACAGCCGGCAATAACTTCTAAAAACATAGGAAGAACTGTGAACCACATGAATATATCCCTGAACTCAAACTGAACTCACACTGGAAGTACCCCAGCTCAATTTTCCCCAGCTGGACCCCAAAAATGCCTGTGGCCATTCCAGCACTGAGAGCTGGTATGGTAGAAAAATCAAGAAAGAGATCAGCTGGTCCTAACCAATTGTGGTTATAGTATCATGCTTTTGCAAGTTTTATAAAGTGTATGACCACACGAATGCATTGCTGGAAACTTGGAAGGGGCCCCGGGCAAGTGCAGAGTTCTTCAGGATGAAGCGGGTAGACACCTACAAGAGACAGAGTGGTCCTTAACAAAGTGTAAGTTGAAGGCCTAAAAAATCGAATCCTTACAATCACCTCTGGTGCCCCACCACTCCTCCGGGACCCCACCTTCTGGTCCCCTCCCTCTGGCTCCTGCTGTTCAACACACCCTGGCCTTTTGCTCTTACTCTAGCATTCCTACCACAGGGCCTTTGCTCTGGCTTTCCCCTTTATCTAAAACTCAATTCTCCCAGATAGATGCTTATCTTATATCTTCTCTTCCCTCAGGTTCTTATTCAAATATCACCTGCTGTATGTGCTTCCTATTGTGACTGTAACAAATGACCACAAACTTAGTGGCTTAAAACAACACAGATTTATTATCTTATCATTCTGCAGATCAGAATTCCAAAATGGGCTGGCAGGGCTTCATTCCCTCTGCAGGCACTAAGGAAGAATCCATTTTCTTTCCTTTTCCAGTTTCCAGAGGCCGCCCATGTTCCCTGGCCCACAGCTGCGTCTCCCACCTCTCCTCTGACTCCGAAACTCCTGCCTCTTTTTTTTTTTTTTTTTTTTTTACCTCCCTCATAAGGATCCTTATGATTACATTGGACCCACATGGAAAATCCAGAATCATCTCCTCCCTCAAGATCCTGAATTTAATCATCCCAGCTCATCCCAGCTCATCCCACCCTTTTGCCCTATAACCTAACATATTCACAGGTTCTGGAAGTAGGACCTGAACATCTTTTATATATATATATCATATGTATGTATGTATATCATATATATGTATCATATATATGATATATATATATAAAAGATCTTTTATATATCTTTTATATATGATATATATGTCATATATATGTGTGTATATATATATATACACACACATATATATAATTTATCGTCAAATTGGTTTCCATACAACATCCAGTGCTCATCCCAACAGATGCCCTCCTCAGTGCCCATCACCCACATCTTTAGGGGGAAGGGGCATTCTTCTGCCTACTGCATCTTCCTGGTAAGACCCTCTCCTATCATCCTTTTGTTGTTTTTAAATGTTTATTTATTTTTGAGAAAGAGAGAGAGAACATGCTTGAGAGGGAGAGGGGCAGAGAGAGAGAGGGAGACAGAGGATCTGAAGCAGGCTCTGTGCTGACAGCAGAGAACCCTATGTGGGGCTCGAACCCATGAACTTTGAGATCATGACCCGAGCCGAAGTTGGACGCTCAATCAACTGAGCCACCCAGGTGCGTCCCCATCATCCTTTTAAAACGTTGGAATAGTGGGGATCTTGTCTTGTCCCTGCCTGAGAGGAAATGTTTCCTGTGGTCCACAGGTATGTATGATGTTTTCTGCAGTTAGAAACCTGTATCAGGGCACTACCAGAGAAATAGAACTTCTAGGAAATATATATGAACAGATTTATTGCAATTGTGGGGGCTGGCTAGGCAGGTCCAAAATCCATATGGCAGGCTGTCAGGAAGGGTGGGTGGAACTCACAGACAAGAGCTGAAGCTGTGGCCCACAGGTGGAATTTCTTCTTCTGCAAAGTCTCAGTTCTGCTCCTAAAGCCTTTCATGTCGTTGAATCAGGGCACACCCAGATTATCCAGGATAATCTCCCTTAACTAGAGTCACCTGATTATGGACTTTAATCATACTACAAAATATGGTCACAGTAATGCCTAGATGAGTGTTTGCATAACTGGGGACTGTGGCCTCACCAATTAGACACGTAAAACTGACCACTGCCAGGACCCTTTATCAGGTTAAGGAAGCGGATTACAAATTCTTATCATCTTGTTAGAGACGGCCATTTAGTTTTCTTCCTTTAATGTATCACTATAGTGAATTTAAAAATAAAGATTGGTTTGTAATGTTAGAATCTATGTTTGATTCTTGGGATGAAATCTATTTGCTCATGATTTATTGGTCTTATAATACATAGCTAGATTAAATTTGCTACCATTTTATTTATGAGTTTTGCATCAGTGTAATTTTGATTGGGCCACTTCCTTGTGTGTGTTGTCTCAGTTCAGTTTTGGTCTGTTGGGGTTAGTGGCTTCCATTGAAAATGACGGAAAATTCAACTTGAGCTTGTTTTAAACAGCGGTTCTGAGAGCTGGAGGGTACGGGGTGGGGGTAGGGCATACCTGGAGGCAGGGCTCCATTCAGGGCTCAGATACTGTAATCAATGCTCGTTCTCTCTCTCTGTCCTGGTTCTGCTTTTCCCTTGTGTCTGCTTCCGTCTAGGGCTCCACACAGCAGGCAAATGGTGGCTCCAGGATCTATAGCCCAGAAGCCACTGAAAAATTTGTTCTTAACAGGATCACATGCCCATTCCTGAACCATTCACAGTGGTCGGGAGAAAGGAAAGCTGAACGAGGTTTATGTGCCCAGCCCTGGAACGAGGGATGGCGTCACCTCCTCTGGAAGTAGAGAGACACAGACCAGGGTGGAGAGGGAGACGGCTCCTGCTGAGGGTAATCAGGGTGTGGTTACTAGAAGGATGAATGAACACTGAGGAGAAAAACCACAGATGCCCACTCCAGTGCTAGCCCAACAGACTGGATTGGGGAAGTTTTCCGTCTTTGTTCTCTGCTTTGTAGCTATTTAAATAGCAGAAGTTATTGGTTCCTTGAAGGTTTGCTATAACTCACTGTTAAAACCATTTTGGGCCTGATGCTGTTTTTAGAAGCATACTTTGATGATCTAATTTCTTCTGTGTATGTTAGCATTTTTTACCTCTTCTTGAGCCATTCAGGGGAATAAATAAATTAAAGAAGCAGCATTTGGTTTCATTTACCAAGTCAACATTTGTTTCTCATTTCATTAATTTCTGCTTTTATCTCTATTAATTCCTTATTTTTATAGAGGATTTTCCCCCCCTCTAATTTTCCTATTCCCAATTGCTTGCATTCAACTCTCTTTCCTGTTTTCTAATAAATGTGTTCAGGCTATACATTTTTCTGTAAATACTGCATTGGCCTTAACAATTGAATTCATTATATGGTGCTCTCAGTGTCATTAATTTATAAATAATCATTTCAATTTTGAGTTTGTCTTTAACCTGAGAGTTATATAGAATAGCGTTTTAAAATTTCAGGTTGCTGAGGGGCACGTGGGTGGCTCAGTCAGTTAAGTGTCTGACTTCAGCTCAGGTCATGATCTCACAGCTTGTGAGTTTGAGCCCCGTGTCGGGCTCTGTGTGGGCTCTGTGCTGACAGCTCAGAGCCTGGAGTCTGCCTCGGATTCTGTGTCTCATTCTCTTTCTCTGCCCCTCCCCTGCTCACACTCTGTCTGTCTCTCTCTCTCTCTCTCTCTCTCTCTCAAAAAATAAACGTTATGGGGCGCCTGGGTGGCGCAGTCGGTTAAGCGTCCGACTTCAGCCAGGTCACGATCTCGCGGTCCGTGAGTTCGAGCCCCGCGTCAGGCTATGGGCTGATGGCTCAGAGCCTGGAGCCTGTTTCCGATTCTGTGTCTCCCTCTCTCTCTGCCCCTCCCCCGTTCATGCTCTGTCTCTCTCTGTCCCAAAAATAAATAAACCTTGAAAAAAAAAAAATAAATAAATAAACGTTAAAAATTTTTTTTAATGTTTAAAATTTCAGTTTGCTGAGTATTTGTTACATTGTTTTGCTACTCTTTTATCTTTGATTCTAGTTTTTTTTTTTTTTTTTAACATTGTAGTCAGAAAATGTAGCCTATATGATGTCTACTTTTTGGAATTAAGATTTTTCTTCAAGCCAACTTTAATGGATGGTCAATTTTTGTTTGTATCGTAGATATTAAAAAACAACATGTAAATGTATATTCTCAGTTCAGTAAATCTTCTTATATAAATCTCAAATCAAACTGACTTCTTTTTCTTTACCAGATCTATCAGCTTTTGAAAGGCATGGATGAATGAAGTGTCATTACAAGTTTGACAATTTCTCTTTGTAGTTCTATTTCTTTTATATTTTGATACTTTGTTGTTTAAGTATAAAATGTATTTCATTGTCATAATTCCTTGGTACGTTGTACCTTTTATAGGTGCTTTATTTTGAATTCTATTAAATCTTATACTAATATTTTCATGCTTTTGTTTTGTTTTGTTTTGTTAGCATATATTCATTTTTCCATTCTTCTATTTTTCTTCCTTTTTGTAGTACATTGTTTTAAATGCAACTCTTCAAAATAATTGTATTATGTGTGGACATGTGTATATGTTGTTGAGATTTCTTTCACCCATTCTGAAAGTCTCTGTCATTTAATAAGAGAGTTTAACCCATTCACAATTATTGTGATTTTGGTATGTTTGGATGTCTCCCCACCTTCTGTTCAATTGATCAAATTTTCTTTATTTTTATTTTTCTGTATTTTTTGGCAAGTTATGTGTACTATTTCTACTTTTCAAATGCTCTATTTTTTTAAGTTCATTTGTTTTGAGAGAGAGAGAGAGAGAGAGAGAGAGAGAGAACCCCCAGCAGACTCTGCACTGTCAGCACAGAGTCCAACATAGGGCCTGAACCCAGAACTGTGAGATCATGACCCGAGTGGAAACCAAGAGTCGAATGTCCAACTGACTGAGCCATCCAGCACCCCTCTAAATTTTTAATAAACTTATTCAAGCACTTTTTCTTTCAAGTATCTTAGACCTCTTCCTATGTTTCATATTTTGTTGAAACTTTGGTTCCAAGTGTTATTATTTTATTTCCATATTTTTAAAATAAATCATTTCTTTAAAATTAAAGTTTTATAGATGCATTTTCATTCATTTTTTAGACTCTTAAACATTTACTGGTTTCTTTTCTTTAAAACATTTTAAAATGCAAAAAATAAAAAATAAAAAAAATAAAAATAAAACATTTAAAAATCCATGACATTCTCCTTTTTGAATTCTATTTTGGTTTTCCTATAGTACATAATTATTTCTTCAGAAGGGGTGAATGAATAATAGTAAATTTTCTTTGTTCTTCCTTATCAGAAAACATCTTGGATTTGTTTTCATACTTGATAGTTTGGCTGATGTAGAATTTTAGGTTTGAAGCAATCCAGAAACATTGAGAATTCTGTTTTCGTTTTGTAATTTAGAAATGCCACAAGGATGTGTATTTTTTTTTGTGTTTTCTGCTTACTACTGGGTGGGTCTTTTTATAGTTTGAGGACTCAGGTCCTTCTGTAGCTCTGGAAAATATTTTGAAATTATATCTTTAATTATTTCATTACCTCTATTGCCTCTTTTATCTAGTCTAGAGTGTTTATAAGTATTAGGTCATGTATTTTCTCATATTTTGTATCTCTTTGTGTTTCCACTCTATTTTCTAGGGGATTTCTTTGATTTTATCTTCATGTTTTTAATTTTCAAGGATAATTTCTTTTTATTTGATTGCCTCTTTTCAATAGAAATCTACTCTTATTTTATGAAAGCAAATTTCTTTTGGATCTCTCTGAGGATACAATCTAGAATTCTTTTAAAGTTCCTCTCTGTTCCTACATTCTCTCACTTTCCTCCAGGATGAGTTGTTTTGGCTTTTTATCTTACTCTTTCTCATACTTTTGGTTTGCTTCAAAGGTGATCCATGATGATCATTTCAGATTTATACATTTAAAATTAGGTAGCCTAATATATTCAGGAGACTGGTATGAGTTTCCTTCATGGCTGTGTAGGTGTGCATTCAAAATGGACCTTCCCCTGGAAAGGAGGCTGTCGGCAGCTCTGTGTCAGTGAGACAGCAGGAGGGGTTGCTCACTGTAGGGGGGTCCTGTTAGAAAGAATGAGGGGACCACACATAGGCAGGCTGGGGACTCTCATGACTGCTGAAGTAAGGTAGACTTTATTCTGTGTATGAAGTATTTTAATATATTTCTTTGTTGAGCAGGCCTACCTCATTGTCTTTTCTTTCTTTTCCCCTTCCCATGACCATTGCAAAGATTTAGTTCTGTTCTGCTTCACTCAACCCCTACATAGTCATTTCTCTTGTATCAGTTATCTAGTGCCACATAACAAAACACCCCACAGCTTCATGTCATAAAACAACAATTTGTTATTTCTTGTGATTCTATGGGTTTCCTGGGCTCATTCTTTTACTCCATGTGGTATTGATTAGACCCACTCATGTTGCTGCACTTGGCAGGCAGCTGGGCTGTGTTGGAAGGCCCAGAAGGCTTCACTTTCATGTCTGGGGCCTTGGTGCTGGCTATCTGCTAAAACATCTAGTTTCTCGGGACACCTGGGTGGCTCAGTAGGTTGAGCGTCCAACTTTGGCTCAGGTCATGATCTCACGGTTTGTGAGTTCGAGCCCCGCATCAGGCTCTGTGCTGATAGCTCAGAGCCTGGAGTCTGCTTTGGATTCTGTGTCTCCCTCTCTCTTTGCCCGTCCCCTGCTTACGTGCTCTCTCTCTCTCTCTCTCTCACTCTCTCTGTCTCTCAAAAATAAATAAACATTAAACATTAAAAAACAAAAAACAAGAAAAACATCTAGCTTCTCCAGCAAGTGGGCTCTTTCTCCACATGGATTTTTATCCTCCAGAACCTCTTTCTCCAGAATAGGGTGGACTTTCTTACAGAATGGTGGTCCCATTCTAAGGGGGAGTGTTCTAAGCAGACAAGCCCCAGTAATTTCAGCAGACTTGCTAATGTCCCATTGGCCAAAACAGGTTACAATGTCAAGTCCAAACCCAATGTGTAGGGAATCCCACAAGGATCTGACTACTGAGAGGGGTTGTTCATTGACACCAATGTGTCAGTTTACCATACCTCCTAAGGTAGATCTTTCATGTTGTTTAGAAGGCAGTCCACCAGGCTTCTGTGTCAGGAGCAAAAGCCACAGCCAGTCATTCTGTACACATCGGGAGAGAAAGAGACTGCTGCCTGTTTATTCAATAGCTCTTTGCCTGATGTCTACACCATGGCCTGCTCCCTGCTCCCTAAACTGGGAGTCTCCCCAAGATTCTGTTGGAGAGAACAGCTTACATCTCCTTAGTCAATTTCTTCATGCTGATTTAACCACTCTGGTTTTCTCCATAAATTGGATTCTATCTGCTTTTTGTCTTCTAGAAAGTCTTCAAATTTCTCTGTTCTCCTGGAGCCATGATTTCTCATTTCCTTGGGCAGATATGAATATATTCTTTTTATGTGCCTTTCTATTATTTCAGCAAAATTTGATGAAGGGAAGGGTTTGTATGTATTTCAAACATCATCTCGAAGCACACGGAAAAAGCAAAAGAGTTTAAAGTTTATCCTTTTAGTAAGAGGAAAAGAACGTAGTGGGATTCCTGTCCCGGTAGGTAGGGGTGCACCGGTGTGGCAGGAACGCGGAAGAGGGGTGGTGGTTAGACCAGAGGACAGTCTTGCAGTTTGCCAGTTCTGAGATGGTGGCCTTGCTGGCGCTCTTCTTCCTCGGGAATCCAGGTTGAAGAGTTACCACTGACCATTTTTGTTCAAGCACCGTCTGGGTCTCGGATGGCCTTTGAAACTGGCCTTTTAGTGGATCTAGTTCAGACTCCTCGGTTTGCAGTTTCGGAAACAAGGCACAGAGATGGGAACAAAGGTCACCCCACACATCAGCAGCACAACTGGGGTTCAAACCCGTGCCTCCTGCCACAGAGTCCTGCGGTCTTTCCACCACGTGCTTCCCTGCATCTCACCCCCGTCTGCACCTCGGAGCGTCCCTCAGAGAAGCCCAGGGTCTTACTGTCAGCCACGAGACCAGGCAGTACCCCCACCCCAGGATACCCAGAGATGAAGGATTTGGGGCTATAGGTGCCCCAAATGAAACAGATGTCTGTCTGGCCCTTCCTCCCAAAAGGCAATCATTTGAGCTGGAGATGACAGCCGCGTTTGGATCATAGATTCTCCTTCTCCCTCCAGCGCCCTCTCTCCCCTACTCAGTTATCTATTTACCTATCTATTTACGTGAGCCTTTTTTTTTCCCAATGAATTACGTCTGCAAGGCAGTAAAATGTTATGTATTTGCAAGGCCCATAATCTTTAAAAGCCCAGTGATGCCAGCTCCAGACAGCAGCGAGCTCCCTCCAGTATGTTAATAGATAGTATTAGGGCAATAATGAAAACACTTGAGACAAGTAAGCTCCTATCAAAAGCTGAGTAATAGGGCTTCGCCGAGTGAATCACAATGCAGAAGAGATTAAGACGTCTGCCGTTGTGCAGTGTCTATTCAGACTAACAGCTGCTCCGTTTCTGATTAAAATGGGGTTGGGGAGACCTTTCCGAGCAAGTCCCCTTTTCATCCTGCCTTGTCCTCACCCTTTCCACCTCCACCTCCACACACGGGCACCTTCATTTGCACTCAGCCGCAGCCATTCACATGCACGCACACACACACACACACACACACACACCCCTCAGAACAGAGTCACAAACACACGTTGCGTCACACACAGAGCCGCAGCCACACATACACAGCCATCAGCGCTGACACGCAGCCACACTGATGCATCCACGCACGCAAACACAACCACATCCTTGTGCATAGGCACACATGTGACCACCTCGCACACACTCACCGCCTCAGCCAGTCTCTGACACGCACATCATCATTATGATCTGTCATCAACACGGTCTCATATATGCGTGAGATGGCAGCCTGTCACACACACACTCTTTGGTCACAACCAGACACTCGGAGACAACCTGACCAGAGTCACAGGACGCACACATACCTGGCAGGTCACGTACAGCCCTAGCAAGCCGTTCGTATGCAGATTCACACTTGTGATCACGGTTAGTTGCACACACACAGCCCTTCATTGGCAGGCCATCAGGAGCACTGCTATCCACATGCAGTCACTGTCAGAGACATGCACACATGGTCACGCTGACACGTGACCACAGCCCAGGCACACAGGGAAGGAAGTGATGCTTTTCCTTACACATACAGGGCTGGTCTGCATCCCTGCCAACCCCCAGCCGTGAGCATGCAGTATAATTCACAGATACATCCGGGCACACACGCAGCCCTAGGCACCCCTCTGCACGCCCCTTCAGAGAGTGACCCAAGAGGCAAGACTCAACTACGAGCTCAAGGGATGGCCTCTGAGACGGTTCGGAGGCCTCCCGAGAAAATCCTCAGGGGCCAAGTATCAGGGTCTCCATTTTCCAGTCCCTGCAACGCTGTCTCACCACGGGGGAGATGGAACTGTTTCCGTGGAGTCTCACAGCATAGAACTTGACCTTGAGTGGACCTGCAGATTTAGACGTAGGAAAACTCAGAGCTGTGCAAGCAGAAATGGCTGCTTCAGGAAGGAGTGAGTGCTCCGTCAGTGGAGGTATGCCCATGGAGGCTGGACAGCCACTTGGTAAGGGTGATGAAGAGGGACTCCTGCATGGCACAGGGGTGAACTCGATGCCCTGCAGGTCCATTCCAATCCCCATCCTGTGCCCTGACGTCCTTTGTGTCCTTTTTTCACACCCCTGCCCCATTAAACGACTCCCTTCTTCACCCCACTCTTCAGATAGGAGAAACCAGCAGTCTTGACCTTCCACTTCTCCCTTTACATGATTTCTTCCAAGATCATCTTTCAGTTGATGCTTTCTTTCCATCTCTGTCCCTAAATGTCTGAGACCCGAACTCTAGGCCCAGGGGCAGAGACAGGTGTAGTTAAGCCAGCAGTTATTCAAGGACTCAACTTCTACCTTATTCTGAGAGACCTGGCAGGGCCTTTGGAGACTGACCTGGGCATCTCCTGATTGAAAGGCACTAGGTCACCAGAACTGGGCAGCTAGAAGGATCTTTACTAGGCGGCTGATCAGTCCCAGGGCCAGGCTTTGAAAGCATATGAGGACTTCCACTGGGCTGCAGCCGGTGGCCGCAACTCACCACCTGCCCAGCGTCCTCTCCCCAGGTACCCATCTCCACCCTGGCTGGGGGGGGGGGCATCTCGCTATACCTTTCTCCCCAGGCACACCGCCACCCCCCCAACCCTGGGATGCCTTCCCCCCTTGCTCCCAGCGATACCTGCATTTGTCCAAAACCCACCCACCCACCCTGCAGGCACCATGCAGCCTCAGGAGCCCTGGGCTAGAATCAATCCTTTCCCCATTCTTCCTCCCACAGTCATTGTTTTTCTCTGCTAGGACGTGTACCATCTGTCTTCTGCTCAAGGGGCGGGGTTAGGCAGAGGGCTCCTGCTGCTCAAGGGGGTGGGGCAGGAGCTGACTGGACAGGCCCAGGAGCCAGGAAGGGGAACTAGTCCCTCAAAGTGTAGATAGAGCCAAGGGCATAGTTGGGAAAACAACTCTCAGGTTCAACTACGGTGTGATTGGGGCATGGGGACTGAGCCTGAAGGGGCTGGCTACACTGGGGTCTGGTGGGTCAAGTTGCTCCAAGTAGAGGAGTTTGTTATATGGCCCAGAGACACCTCATACAAAGGAATAAGGACCGCAGCAGGACTGGCATGGAAACAGGGTCAGATTAAGCTAGAGGTGTCTGGGATTCTGGCCAGGGGCTCTATTGGGGTCTGCATCCCACCTTTAGGGGCCTGTATGGATGGCTGCCTTGAACAGTCAGAGCTTAAGCAGAACCCAAGGGTCATATCCATAGGGTGATACCCCAAACAAGAGAATTAACAGCCGCGGTCAGTACCAGAAACCCAAACCAAGATGGCCTGGAGGAGCCCTTCAGAAGTAAGGTAATCTTTTTATGGAGCCTGGTAAAATCTGTATCCCAGGAGTTTGTCTGGGTATTTAAAGGAGCCACAAAATGTCAGCACTTACCTCTAACTATCCTGCATCTGGGCCATCCATCCACTTGTGTCTCTCTCCTATTAGATGGGGAACCTCCCCAGGAAAGACCACGTCTTATGTCTTCGGGTTCTCCCCTCTGGCTTTGCATAGTGCCTGGCACGTAACACATTCCCGGTGACATTTCAGTTTTGCCTCTGCTTCTGAATCTGGGGTCTGGACTTGACCTCCAGGCCCCACATAGCTGCTACCACCTGATTTACCTACAGTGGGTCTCCTTCTAGTTCCCAGGAACAATCCTGCCCGACCTGAAGCTGGAAGGATCTAGAGCCTCCAATTTGGCCTTTGGCTGCTTGAGCCCAAGTTGTGTTGGCTTTGCTTAACTGGCATCATCTCATTTGCTGTTCATGAGGCCAGATCCTATCCCAGAACCCATCTGACATCACAGTTCTAGATGGAATTTCAGCGTATTCCCTGTTTATTCATCCAACCAACATTTACTCCCCATCGCCAGTGGCCAGCTGTCCCCAGTCTTCATCTCCCCAGAGCTGACATTACTCTAAAACCAGTGATCACATCCTCCTTCTGAAACACTTTCTTTATTTACCTTCTAGGGCACCACCCTGGCTTGGCTTGTCTCTTCCTCTGCTCGGGGTCCGTCGTTAGTTACCCCCACCATCTCCCCAGCTTCTTAGTGATGCATTGCTCCAAGTGCTGTCCTCTTACCTCTTCTTTTTGCCTGCCCTCACTTCCCAAGGGACCTGCTCCAAGCTCAAGGCTTTAAAACCCCTTTATGTGCTGACCACTGTCAAGCCTCAGGTGTGTTTCTTCAGCCCACATCTCTGCCCTGAACCCTACCTGCTTGCTCAACATTTCCACCCGGATGTCTGTTAGCCTCTCAAACTTTAAACAAACTCCTGATTACCACCTCCAACCTTCTGTCCCCATAGTCTACTCGAGCTTGATACATAGTAACTCCACTAATGGTAACTCTTCCAGTCACTCAGCCCCAAGACCTTGGGGTCATCTCTCAACTCCTGCTCAGACTCGGTATGAACCGCCCTCATCTCTTGCCTAGATCACTGCAGTGGCCTCAGACTGCTCTCCCTGCTTCTGCCCTTGTCCCCACCCGAGGTGCTGGCCCCCTGCTGGGTTCTGACCTACCCCTCTGACCCCGCCGCACCTCACCCTGTCCCTTGTGTCATCCCCAATTCTTTGTTGCCAAGAGCCTGGCTCCTGTTCCTCCTATTCGAACTTCCGGGTGCTGACATCATCTGAGAAGCAACAGAGAGGACACTTGTGCTCCTGCCCCTCTTTTCCGTTGGCCCTCTATCACCTCAGTCCCTACATTCTTAGTGCCCGTGCTTAGCGGTCCTGAGCAAAGAAGACCAGGCCTCAGTCCAGTCTCTTGACCAACACCTTGGACCTAACATCGGGACGGGGGCCCTGAGAGGTTGGAACGTTTCTTTGGTGCAAAGCCCTTATGTTCCCATATCTCCTTTAATCTCCAGGTGATCCTGGGAGGCAGGAGTAATTTCCCCTTCCTCTGGGGAGGGGGGCAGGAGAAAAGAGAACCTGCTTGACCACAGCTACACAGCTAGTCAAAATTTGAACCCAAGTCTTCTGACCCCAGGGCTCCTGCTTCTTCCACCTCTAGCGTCCTTAGAGATCAAGTCACCCTCCTCTCTTCCCTCTCAGCCCTGTATCACACTTCTAGAAGGGAGCCCTGAAATCCAGAGGTGGGGAGTGTCTTTCCCAGGGTCACAGACTCAGTGACTGAGCCCAGAGGGGTCCCCAGCTAACCCAGAGCCAGTGGGGGGGCCCACACCCCAAGGCCAGGCCCTTCTCCCTTGGGCTCAGCCTGAGGTCCAGAGGCCTAAATAGCACAAGTGATGTTGTCTCCCTCCTCGGGGAGGGGAAGGCAGTGGCAGCAGTTGTGGCGGGCGGAGAGAAATTTCCCCTTTCTGTAGATTGGATCAGTCACTCTCAGAATTGATGGCAACGGCTTCATCACGAAGATCTAATGCTTTAATTATGTTGTGACACGACCTGACACGGGGGTGGCATTTGATGGATTCTCTGGTGTCATCAGCGTGGCCCTGACATAGGAAAGTGGCAGAAGGCAGGGGGGTGGGGGAGGAGGAAGGGCTCCCAGTGGGAGACAAGTCCTCTCAGGTCCCTCCACCTTTCCCTGCTCCTCATCTCCCGGGGCAGCTCCAGCAGCAGTGGGAGAGGGCAGAACAGCTTCTGTGTAGGAGAGGGTTGATGTGCCCTCTGGGATGGACTGGATCCTGGGGGGGGCGGGCCGCCGCGAGTGCATGTGTGTGTGTGCCTGTGTGAGCGTGTGCCTAGATACACAGGGACAGGTCTGAACAGGTGAGAAGATTCGGATCCATGTTGTAGAAGCAACAGCTGAATTGCTGTCTGGCCTGTAAAGAAGGTCTAGAAGGTGAAGCGTGGGGGTGGGGCACGGGGTTGGTCCACGGGAGCAGATGCGCTCATGCAGTCTTGGAGAGCAGGGCTGGGACCAGTGGAGGGACTCATGCCGGGCCACAGTATAGACCTCCCTGGGAGCCAGTGAGCAACTCGTCCCTGGCAAAGGCTGCCAGGGCTCGTGCGGAGGGCATTCCTTCCCCTGGGGGACACCTTACAACTAATGGCCTCTGGGGCTAGGATTCCCTGTATCTGTGGGCGAGCCACTGAGTGTGTTTCTCTCCTTGTTTTACTGTCAGGGCTTTGTAGTGCCCTCAGTGTGGCAAGAATAAGAAGCAAAGCTGCTCCCCTCAGCCCAAGTTCTTTGTCAGGATGCTAGATTGTGCAGCCCCTGCTCTGCTCCTGCGGCCGGGGCTCTTCCTCCCCAAGCTGGACAGTCCCACTTTTCAGCGAGAGTGGAGGCTGGCAGGGGAAGGGGGTGGGGATGCCCACTGGCGGGGTCCACCCCGGGTCAGGGGCCCTGCCAGTCTGTCCTCGTGACGACCTGTGACCAGGAGCGAGTGGTTAGCCCCGCCTTACAGGGGATGCTAGAGAAGCTCAGAGACATGGAGTTGCCTGCCCAGGGCTACCTGACCAGGAAAGGGTGGATCAGATTGGATTTGGCAAATGCTTGTGAAGTGGCCCCTGCATGGCAGACCCTGGAGAAAAAGCCGCAGATCCGAACCGCAGTCTCTGCCCTTGAGAAGCACAATGCCTGCCCACAGCTCCCTCTCCTTCAGATGTCCCTGCTCTTTCCACTGCTCCGCTCTGCCCTGGCTGGGGGCTTGGGGATGGCAGCCCAGAGTGGGGAGGGCGGGAGAGCTAGAGAAGGTGTCAGGGGACTGGGGCCTGGTTCAGGATGCTTCAGTCGCCAGCCCTGCCGTGGGGAAAGCAGAGGTGGAGAAATCACAGACTGGAGGGGCCTCCCGAGCTCTCTTCAGTACTATCCTCCCCATCCTACCTCGCCCCATCCCCTCCTGGGGCAGAAGGAGAAACCAAGGCCGCTAGAGAAGAAGAGAGAGGCCCAGGGTCACTCCGTGTGTTAGCACAGGAGTCAAGATCATGAACATGGGCTCCCGGGTCAAGGCTTGACCACATCGGTACCCAGGGGGCAGGGCTGCCAGGCCCGGCCATAAAAGGCTTCCGGGGGCAGCCTTGAGCTTCTTCTAGAAAGAGGAGTTAAAGAAAGTCTGGCCAGAGAGGAGATTCATGTCGGAGATGTCAAGATGGGGAGAGAGTGGGAACTATGGCCTGGCTGTTCTCTAAAATCCTGGATGCCCTGCAGGCTCTGAAATGACACCTGAGGGAGACGTGAGAACAGAAGGACCTCGCAGATACGAGCGGAGCAGCAGTGTGTGAGTCCGGGCGTGGACAGAAGCAGGTGCTCACGCGTGCCGCCCAGAACCTGCAGTCTGGGGGCAGCGGTAAGACTCTGCAGAGCCCCGAAGTGTGGAGTCAAGGGTCTGCACAGGTGGGGGCTGTGAACAAGAGCTGGGTCAGAGAGGAGGTGTGGGTTCTCCCCGAGGAATCTGTGTCTGGATGTAACTGGTATTCTAGTGTGACTGTGGAGCCACCATATGCCTTGGTGTGCCCTGCTAGGTGACCACTCCTCCAGGCTTAGCTGTGGCCAAGTATGGTTGGGTGTCCCTGTGTGAAGGTGTTAGCAGGTGCAGCCATGCGGCCATATCTGGTCAGGCTGGTTGGACACCTGTGCCTGTCTGACCTCCCTAGTCTGGTGTGTACTTGGAAGCAGCTGTGTGTTTAGTGAATGCAGCTCTAGGCATAGCCATGGCCCCTAACATAGCTCTGTGCCCCCTCGTAGCCACATTTGTGTGGAATTGTGTGGCCCTATTTGCGACTGTCTCTGAGGTAACCTTGGCCCTATGGCCTGGGGCTCTGGGCTGCTGGGGCTCTGTAGCTAGGCAGCCCCTCCATCACAAGACACTGTGTGTCTTCCTAAACCATCACCATCAGCTGGTTTCCAGCGCATGGGCAGGGAATCAACACCAAGACCACCTTGGGCAGGCCCAGACTCTTCTGCCCTTAGGCCCCTGGGCCCTTCCACGGCTTTTCTCAGATGGAGAGAAGGGCAAAGATGTCACTAAAACCCTCCCTACTAGGTCTCACGGGGAGGGGTCATAGAGCTATCTCCTCCAATGGCCTCATTTGGCAAATGGAGAAACTGAGGTTCAGACAGGAAGTAACCTGCCCCAGATCAAACCCCAGGATTATGTTCCAAACTTGAGACAAAGCTGATAATACCAAATGTGGAAACTGCATTTCACAGGCTTTAACATGCCCATTTGACCGATGGGTATTAACAGTGGGTATTAGAACTGTTCTGGCCTGGAATTCTGGTCCTGACTCCACACCTGATATGTGACCTTGGATCATTCATACCCTTCTCTGAGCTTCTTTTTCTCACCTATAAACTGAGAGACTTGATGGGTTTGCTTTTTAAGTGCCCTGTCCTAGCATGGTCCATGATCAGTCCTAGAGGCTGGAGGTCAGTACAATCTGGGAGGTCATGTGCACCTGTTGGGTGATCACTATTCGAAGCTTAATTATGGGTGAGTATTAAGCATAGCCCAGAGGGGACAGCTGTGAACTTGGGGTCACACAGTGAACGGGTGGCAATATCAGGATGAGAAGGAAGCTAGGCCTCCTGACCCCTCACCAACGCCCCCTCACTGCACCCCAGAGCTGCTCCCGGGACTCTCTGGGCCTATAGGTGTCAATAACTTCTTGACACAACCTCATGGGCCTCCCCGAAGCTGTCTTGCCATTTCCTGAAATCATATACCTGGCATGTCCATGCCAGGCAGGTGCTGTGCTAGAGACTCTTCTTCCCATTCCCTTATTTAATCCTGGTGGGAGCCCATTTTACAGATGAGAAAGCTGAGGCTCGAAGGAGTTAAGAGATAATAATTGCTCATACTTTTGAGCCTTTCTTGACTGAATGCAAGACCCTTTGCTGGACACTCACTGAGATAAGGGGAGGGTGACAATCCAGCCTCCAAAATATCCCTCCCGAATAGCGCCAAGACCTGCATGGGATCTGCCAGCCTGATTTAGACAGCAATTTGCATACAATTTACCCGGAAAGCTGCACTGTGAAAAATATAATTACTTTTTTAATATTCTTGCTCTGATGCGAATGCTTACCGCCCGGTAATGAATTACTTGCTTAATGAAGATAAACCTGAATTGGAGATGCACTTTGGAGAGCTGCTGGGGCAGCCGACTTGAAGCCATCATTTGCAGCTGTTAATCTCTGAAATTGATGCCCTTGTTGGTAGGATCATAAATCGAGGGGGAAATCTATGAGCTCCAGCGCCTCCAGTAACTTACTCTGTGGCACTGGTGGAGTCACTCGGCCTCTCGGTGTCTCAGTTTCCTCATCTGTAACCATCGTATGGGGGTATGATAGAATCGTAGAAATGCAGGCATGGAATGGGCCTTCATTCAAGAATGATCGAGCATCTACAGTGCGCCAGGTAAGAGCCAGAGGGAGGAAGCGATTTATTTTCAAAGACACACATAGACTGAGGGGCTTGGGAACCAAAACTACGCAGCGTAACCACATCTCTGCTCACAGGTGCTATACCTGGATCCTTGCTCCTAAATGGACTCTAAGCTACCTCCCGGCTGCTGGTGATGGAAGAGAGCACCAGGTAGGAGTCAGATCCTCATAGGAGGAAAAAACCCTGTGGTCTGGTGTGGCCACTGGAAACTGTTCTTGTACCTGATGCTGGCCATTTCCGGGGACCAATCAGAGCCAAGGCCAAGACTCCTAAGTCCCCCTTCACAGCAGTTTCTCAACACATACACCAAGGTGAGGGCTGAGGGTTCCAGGACCAGTCTCCAGCTTAGTAAATATGTATTTACTTCCTTCCATGACAAGGTGTTATATCGGGTCTAGGGACATAATTATGAATAAGACCAACAGGTCACAGCCACAAAGACCCCAAATTCTAGAAACGTGTGGCAACCACTTAGAAATAACGAGTCAACTAATAATAAAGATAATGTCAGATAGTGATAAATGCTATAAAATTTTTTAATGGATAATATGATGTAGAGCAATTGAGGAGACTGTTTTTACTTGTTAGTCAAACAGACCTTCCTAAGGAGGGGACACCTAAATCGAGTCCCACATTGGGTGCAGAGATTAAGTAAATAAATAAGAAATCATCTTTGTAAATATCCAAAAAAAAAAAAAAATGTGGTTCCAAGTAAGATCTGAAAAGCAGGCAGAAGCCAGGTACAAAAAGCCACATAAGTTATGGAGGGGATTTCGGATTTTATTCTTAGTGCAAGGAGAAGTCGTTGGATGTTTTCATAAGGGGAGTGAGATGATTTATTGACATTTTAATAGATCATTCTGTAAGAAAAAAAAAGAAAATCTGGATAGCTCTATATCTTTTTTCGATAGCTCTATATCTATTAAAGAAATTGAATTTATAATATAAAAATTTCCCACCCAGATGGTTTCACTGGTAAATTCTATCAAATATTTAAGGAATAAATAATACCAATTGTACACAAACTCTTTCAGAAACTAGACAAAAAAAGAACATACCCCAATTCTCCTATTGGCTATTTATTTCTGCACAACTATCCCTAAATGTAGTGGCTTAAAACAATACTTTATTATTATTATATCTCATGATTTAGACAGGCCACACAGTGGGGTTGGCTTGTCTATGCTCCACAATATCTGGGCCTCAGCTGGGCTGAGATGACTCAAATGTCTAGGGATTATAACAACTGGAAGCTAGCTTAGCAATGTTTCTCTCTCTCTCCATATGGCCTCTTGGTTAGCGTGGGTCCCCTTACAGCATGGTGGTCTCATTTCCTGCATGGCAGACTGGGGCTCTAGCTGTGAGCATTCCAAGAAGACTGGAAGAAGTTGCAAAGCTTCTTAGGACCTAGCTTTGGAAGAACACCTCTGTTGGTCAAGCAAGTGCTCAAGTCAGCACAAATTCAAAAAGAAGAGAATTAGGCTCCACCTCTCAATGGAAAGTAGCAAACAATTTGTGGCAGTCTTTAACCTAACACACCTCTGATGCCAAAACCTGACAAAGACATTACAAGAGAAGGAAATTATTGTGCAATATTACTCATAAAAAAATGTAAAACTCCTTAAGAAAATATTACCAATCAAGTCCAACAACATATGTAAAAGAGAAAACATTATTACTAAGTGTGGTTTATTCTAGGAATGTAAGTTTAACATTACAAAAAAATCAATCCATTTGGGGTGCCTGGGTGGCTTAGTGGGTTAAATGTCCAACTCTTGATTTCAGCTCAGGCCATGATCTCATGGTTAGTGGGATTGAGCCCCTCATTGGGCTCTGTGCTGACAGTGTGGAGCTTGCTTGGGATACTCTCTGTGTCTCTCTCTGCCTCTCACCTACTCATTCTCTCTCTCTCTCTCTCTCAAAATAAAGAAAATAAACATTTAAAAAAATCCATTTAATTCACCACATTAACAGAATAAAGAGGAAAAACCATAACATTGTCTCAATAGATGCAGTAGAAGTACATTTGACAAAATCCAACACCCATTTATGATAAAAAAAAAAAAACAAAAAACCTCTTAGCAAACTAGGAATAGAAGGGATAAAGTATATCTATACTGAACTTACAGTTAATACCATACTTACTAGTGAAAAAAAAATGAATGCTTTTCTCCACT
Source organism: Leopardus geoffroyi (assembly GCF_018350155.1). Taxonomy (NCBI): domain Eukaryota; kingdom Metazoa; phylum Chordata; class Mammalia; order Carnivora; family Felidae; genus Leopardus; species Leopardus geoffroyi. Next base: position 32,185,315 of record NC_059328.1, read on the forward strand.
TTAGGAACAAGGCAAAGATGCTTGCTTTCATTGCTTCTATTCAACATTGTACTGGAAATTCTAGCTAGCCAGTGCAATAAGGCAAGAAAAGGAAATAAAAGGTATAAGGACTGGAAAGGAAGAAGTAAAACTGCTTTTATTTGTAATAAGGGATCCTTAAAACAACTACCAAGCTCATAAAAGAATTTGACATATTTGCAAGATACAAAGTCAATATGCAAAAATTAATTGCATTTCTATATATTAACAGTAAGCAGCTGGAAAAGGGAAAATTAAAAAAACTTAGCATAAAAAGCACAAAATACTGGGAAAAATAGGAAAAATCATGCAAAAATCTCTAAACTAAATACTATAAATCAGTGTTGAAGAAGACCTAAATAAATGGACTGGTAGACTATGTTTATGGATTGAAAAGCTCAATATTAGTAAGATGTTCGTTGTGCCTAAATTGACCTATATGCTCACGGCAATCTCAGTCAAAGACCAGTATGCTTTTTTGTTGCTGTTAACATGACAAGATTATTCTAAAATTTATGGGAACATTCACAGGAATTAAATAGCCAAGATAATTTTGAAAAAGTTTAGGGACTCACCCTAGCTGATCTAAAGAAATAGTTTATACATAACCCACTTTGGGTTATTGGTGTGGACCGGATGAGAGGTGATGGGAACTGGGACTCTGGCGAGAGTAAAGGCGATGGAGAGAAATGGAAATTTGGAGCTATATTTTGGAGATGGAGGCAGCACAGTGAGATCTGTAGATGATTGTAAGTGAGGAGTGATGGAAAGAGAAGAACTAAATGTAATTTTTGCTTGAGCAACTGGGTCCTAATGGTGTGACTTAAAGAGATGGGAAAAGTGGTGGAAAGAGATGGAATAGGAGAAGTGTTGAGTCTCTGTTCCATGTGTATTAAGTCCGAGAGACCCAGGAGGCCTATACGGGGAGGTTTCAAACAGGCTGTTAAATATATAGGTTTGGAGTTCTGGGGAGAGATCAAGAACTGGAAATAAAAATTTTGGAGTCAGTGTAGAGATGATACATATGGGCCTGGGTGAGATCACCTAGCCTGGGGAAGTAGACAGAAGGAAGAGAAGGGAGGGCCAAAGATTATTCCCTGGAGCACTCTCACCTTCAAAGGGAAGAGAAGCAGTAAGGCCTAACTCAGGAGTCTGGAAAGAAAAGTGGGAGGACAATCAGGAGAATGTGATGCAGGGAAAGTCACCGGGATCGGAGAGGGGAGACAAGAGACATGGAAGGGGAATAACTCACATTGCTCCGTATCTTCCATGTGCCAGGCACTGGCTTGGGACCTTCACGTGCGCTGTTTCAGGACAATCTTGTGCAGTAGGTATTATTGTTCCTGAGACTCAGATTGATGAACTGACTTGTCCCAGTCTTATAAGCAGGAAGCGGGGAGCCCAGCTCTGCAGCCAGACCTGGCTTTGCAGTTCTTTCCACCAACCCCAAGCTGCTACCTTCTCCCGGTGCCTCCAGCAGGGGGTGCAAGACTAGGGGAAGGCGCTTAACGGTTCCTTGTCTGTAGATTGTTCATCTTTCAGGGTTATGAGGATAAAATGAGATAACCTGTGTTAAGCACCTGGTAGTGCTTGTTTAGCCCTTGCTAAACAGTGACGACTGCGGCTGTATGGGCAGAGCACAGAGGAGTCCTATGGTCAGTGAGACCACTGCCGGGGGAAGGGTGCGGGGGAAGGTTGTGACGGGCTCCAGGCTTCCTGGAGAAGATGTAGTGTGAGCTGAGGACTCCGCGGTTCCAAACACTGGTCTGTGATGAAGTTTCCAGTGGCTCCTGGGCCAAATGAGAAAAAGGACAATGCAATAGGTTTTACGTAATGCCAAATGTGTTCCAATGTAAAGGACTGCTCTCTTTGTTTAATGTTTGTTTATTTATTTTTGAGAGAGCGCTCACGCAGGCACGCGAGAGTGCAGGGGAGGGGCAGAGAGAGAGAGGGTGAGAGAATCCCAAGCAAGCTCTGCAAGGTCAGCGCGGAGCCTGATGCAGGGCTGGAACTCACGAACCTGTGAGATCATGACCTGAGCCAAGATCAAGAGTAGGACGCTTAACCGACTGAGCCACCCAGGCGAGAAAGGATTACACTTTCTCTTGAGATTACGTCCTTCCTACTTCGTTGGTATTAAAGCATTCTTTTTGTGAAACCACGTTGGATAGAGAGTGGTAGTTATATTTTAAATATTGTTTCTGATGAAATGAAAACGTGGCAACCTTCTGTCATTCTCCGAACTTTCTTTTGAAGCTTTTAACTGGTTAATGAAATTCAAAACTACGAGAACCACTGACAGCTGGCGTGGAGAGGGCATTCTTGGCAGAGAGACCTGCATGTGCAAACACAAAGGTGCAGGGAAAAGCACAGTTTATTCTGGAACCGCAAACAAGTAGCAAGAGTAGCAAGGACACCTGAGGAGAGGGGTTTGCAGTGAGTCTGAACAAGGGAGCAGAGGCCAAGTACTGGGGTGGGGTGGTCACCACGCTGAAATCCCCGCCCTCAACCTTGCAAAGGCCCAAAGTGAAAAAGGTGAAGTCCCTCTGGCCTGAGCCTGCGCCCCAGGGCATCCCATGACTGTGCGGGATACTTGCGCGCGCATGCGTGCATGTGCACATGCGCACAAATCCTTGGTGAAGAAAGGAGTCTCGAGGACAGCGTTAAGGACGAGAGGGGCCTGGCCTAGTAAGTGAAGAGACACACAGGATGGAGAGAGAAACCAGGAAAGGCAGTGGGGAGAAAAGGAAGGAGAACCCCAGGACTGTCTAAGTTGGGGGAGCAGAGACTGCATGTCTGGGCACAAGTGTGTGTGTGAGTGTGTGTCCCTGAGATCTTGCGTGTCTGTTTGTGCATTTGCACCCTACATAATGTGTGTTTATTTCTTCTTCTTCTTTTTTTTTTTTTTTTAGATTTTTTGATGTTTATTTATCTTTGAGAGAGACAGAGCATGGACAAGGGAGGGGCAGAGAGAGAAGGAGACACAGAATCCGAAGCGGGCTCCAGGCTCTGAGCTGTCAGCACAGAGCCTGACGCGGGGCTCGAACTCATGAACTGGGAGATCGTGACCTGAGCCGAATTCGGACACTTAACCGACTGGGTCAACCAGGAGCCCCACATGTGCCTATTTCTTACACATGATACTTGAAGGTGGAGCTGGGGGAGGGCAAGGCCTTGAACCCATGCCCTTGTCAGCCTTGATAGCACTTCAGCTGGAGTGCGGGGGCCAGAGAGGCCCTGTGGGGCAGGAGTGGCCTTTCCAGAGCCCTGCTCCCAGCCTGGCTCGGTCGGTAGAGGCTCAGTTTGCCTGTCTGCAACACCTCCACCCCCCTCCTCGGTGTCTCCCTCCGAGGCTGGTCTTGGGCTCCAGATGGCTCAGCTCACTGTGCCTGTGAGCAGACCAAAGTCAGCCTGGCCGCCCTCCTCAATGCCCACCTCCCCCCTGCCTCAGGTCCCCTCTTGCGGGTTTCTCCCGAGTCAGGCCTCTCTGATGGGGCTGGGTCTTGGAGAGCAGGCTTCCCCCTCAGTGCTTTGCCTTTGCCACTTGGCCTCTTGGCCCACGTCCAGGAGCCTGCCAGGGGGAGTTCAGCAGAGAGAAAAAGTGGGGCAGGGTGGGCGGTTGTGTCTGGGCCGTGATGAGGGTACCCCGAGAGTGTGTGTCTGTGTAAGTTGGAGCATGACAGGTGTATCCGTGAGCAAATGGCATGCCCGTGTCAGAGCGCCCCTGGCAGCGCTGATGTGTGAGGTGTGTGCAAGACAAGACTGTGTGTGAAAGTGGGGGGGGGGGAGGGGCTGTGAGTACAAGCTCACATTTATCAAGCGCCCACTGTTAGGCAGGACGCTAAGTGCTTCGCTCAGATTATCTCATTTAGTAAGTGTGACAGCATGTGAGAGGGTGAGAGAGGGGCGCAGAGGGCGGGTGGCTGGAGTCCTCGCGCACTGCGCCCCAGCAGGGCCACCCAGGCAGGTGTGAAGCGGGCCTCGGGCCTGTCACCATATGGAGGCCGGCAGCAGGAGGGAAGAGGCTATTCCCTGGGGTCCAGCCCGGCTCCCTGTCCCGTCCTCAGCTCTTCCCAGGGTTGGGCTGACTCCCTCCCAGGACAGAAGACTGCCTGGTTCTTGTGTTCCCTCCCACTGTGCTTAGCACGGGCTTAACCAGGTGCTTAACCAGCCCCTATTCTTCCATAGAGGGCGAGGCAGGCCCTTGGAAACGTCTGTGCATTGGTTCAGCCTGGTCCTTACTCTGTAAATGTCACATGAAGGGGAGGAGAAGCCCCATGGGTCAGAAGCCAGGCCTCACAAACAAAGGAAGGAGTGGCTGCAGCTGTCTGAGCTGAGCCAAAACGGCTAAGGTGCCATTAGACTCACCCGAGGCCTCAGAGGCCCCTTCTTTGGCCCATTGCTTTATCCCACTCCTGTTTGGGTCTCAGGTAAGTGAAGGTGCTTGGAAGTGAGCACTGGGGTCTCTTGTCACCCCGGTGGTAACACTGCAAGGATTTCTAGAGGAACAGTGACAGGAAGGAGGGGGAGGGAAGAGGGCAGAGGGAGGAAAACCATGGAGGTAAATGGAGTCTCTCCTGTCCCCTGCATCAACCATCCCGTGGGGGCAGGCCAGTTATTCAGAGACATGCTCTACAAGGATCAGAAGACCCAGAACAGCAGCCGTGGGGAGGGCTTCCAGGAGGAAGCTGGCGGCCCTGGAACACAGGATTGCCACAGGGAGGGGTCGGAATTGGGGGAAGAGTTCCAGGAAGGGCCAGCAAGTACGTTTGGGGGTCAAATGCACCTCCAAAAGAGCACGTCACCTCCCACCCCCTCCCTGAGATGGTAGTTTTCAGGAAAATACTAGTATTAGTTTATCATTTGTTGAGTATTTTGAGAGAAATACGGTATTATTCCTGCATGAGGAAATCAAGTTTCAAAAAGGCAAAGGTACTTGTCCAAAGCCTGGCACAGAACCAGCGCCGGGATCTGAACCCAGGGCTCGGCTTCAAGCCTTGTGTACTGACCAACTCGTGTCACACTGCTGCCCACGTCTCAAGCCCACCCCTGCTAGGTCTTGGAAGTTGTGGCACCAGCACGGGCCAGGCTTTGGGGCTCAAAACCTCAGCGTCCCCTCCACCACCACTTCCAGCAGGTGCCAGATCCTGAGTATCCTTCCTCCTCAGGGTTGCAATCAAACGGCTGTGGATTCCGATCCCAGCTCCATCACTTGTCAGCTGGGTGACCCTGGGGAAGTCACTTAACCTCTCTGTGCCTCAGTTTTCTTTACTGAGGGAAGGAGGATGGCACTTAGAGGATTGTGGTGGGATTTTTTATAAGTTTATTTATTTATTTATTTTGAGAGAGTGAGGGAGGGGCAGAGAGGGAAGAAGAGAGAGAATCCCAAGCAGGTTCCGCACTGTCAGCGCAGAGCGCGGCTGTGGGCTTGAACTCCCGAGCCATGAGATCGTGACTTGAGCCAAAGTCAAGAGTGGGACACTCAACCGACTGAGCCACCCAGGTGCCCCAGGGTTGTAGGGAGATTTTAACCAGTGAATGCCTGTAAGGAACGGAGCACAATGTCCAGCATAATAGATACTCAGGAAACATGAGCTATTTTTATTTCCACTAGACTACATGCTGTGCTTGTAACTGTCCTGTACAGGGACCTGTCACTCCTGCCTCATACCTTGCAGACGAACAAGGCAGACTGGCCGGAAATTCCAGAATACATCATGCTACCTGCACCGGTCTGGCTCAGGCTACCATAACAAAGCCCACAGGCTGGGGGCTTAAACAATGGAAATTTATTTCCTCACGGTTCTGGAGGCTAGAAGTCCAAGATCAATAAAAAGTGTTGGCAGGTTTGGTTTCTCTGAGGCCTCTCTCCTTGGCTTGCAGACACATGGCCTTTCCTCTGTGTGTCTTTTCCTGTCTCTTTGTGTGTCCAAATTTCTTCTTCTTATAAGGGAACCAGTCAGATTGGATTAGGGCCCACCCATATGACATCATTCAACCTTAATTACTTCTTTAAAGGCCCTATCGCCAAATACAGCTACTTTCTGAGGTATTGGGGTTTAGCTCTCTAACATACAAATATTATGGGGGACACAGTTCAGCTCATAATATGACGTTCCTTTTCCGGGTGTTTGCTCGTGTTGCCTTTCTCTCTGCCTGGAACACTGTCCACATTCTCTCCTCCCATCCCCTGAAGACAGCCTCCTACTCATCATCTAAAACTCAGACAGAGCATCACCACCACCAAGAAGGCTTCCTGGCTAGACTGCTATCTCCTCTGGCCTCCCACAGCACCCTACCCATATCATGGCATGCACCACACTCTAAGAACTGTCTTTTCATATTGCCTGTCTCCCCTGCTCAGGTAGATGTCTATTGTTTTGATCTGTACAGCATTCTCTGCCCCTTCCTCACATGGAAGAAATGACACTCCCACTGGTACCTCCCCTCCTCATGGCCTCATTTAACCTTTCACCTCCTCACAGGGCCCATCTCCCCGGTCACCCTGGGGTTAGGGCTTCAAGATATGAATGAGGGTAGGGGGGACACAAATATTCAGTCCACAACAGTTGGTGAGAATGTGGAGGAATTAGGACTTTCATATCTTGTTGGTGGGAATGCAAAATGGGGCACCAAATCATGGTTCCTGCTGCTTGCCACCGGGATGAGCATGTGACTCCTTCCTTGAGCTTTTCGTCTGTGAATGCTGGGTGAGAAGAAACCTCCATTTCGCCTGGGGTCCAGAACGATGTAAGCCTGGAGCTTTGTGTGGCCGTGCCCCACTCTCCTCCCACCATGAAGGGCCTCAGAGGAAACACCTACTGTGGGCCAGATTCTTGAATGAACTGTAAACATTTCATGTTTCATTTTCTAGTGTTTGGGATAAGTAACACATTTAAATGGTTCAAAAAATCAAAATAATATATAAAGCTATACAATGAGAGTGCTCAGTTTTATTCCTGTTCCTGACCCACCTCCGGCCACATGGCTAATCGCTTTATTTCCTGTAGATCCTTCAAATGGTTATTTATGGCAATATAAGCAAATAACAATTATACATATATGTGTGTGTGTGTGTGTGTGTGTGTGTGTGTGTATTATTGTCTCTCTCTTTTTTTAAAGCAGTGGCCTTTGGATCTGAAAGTCTGGATTTTAGGCACACCACATTTTTTCCTGATGTTTGTTTGTTTATTTATTTATTTATTTATTTATTTATTTATTTTAGAGAGAGAGAGAGAGACAGAGCAAGCACAAGTGGGTGGGGGAGGGGCAGAGAGAGAGAGAGAGAGTGAGAGAAAGAGAAAACCTCAAGCAGGCTCTGCACTGTCAGCAAGGAGCCCGATGTGGGGCTCGATCCCACAAACCATGGGATCATGACCTGAGCTGAAATCAAGAGTCAGACACTAAACTGACTGAGCCACCCAGATGCCCCTCTCCCTATTTCGTCAAAGAAAGAATACTATACCCACATATACTATATTATATAGTATTATATATAGTTCTACACCTTGTTTGTTTTCCTTTACCAATATATTCTGGTATGCTTTCTATAAAGTACCCCATGACCCTTCTCTTTCTTTTTTATAGCTGCATAATATTCCAACGTGGGAATGAACTACACAGTTCCTGATGATGAACACCAGGGTTATTTCCAATCTGTTGCAACCAATAGGCTGTGTAGGTATCGTTTTACATGAGTATAAGAATATATGTGGGCTTAATAATAAAATGATAAGCCAATTGAAAAAACTGGGCAAGGTATTTGAATATACATTCCTCTAAAGAAGATACACGAATGGCTGATAAGCGCATGAAAAGATAGTCACCATTGTTAGCCATTAGGGAAACCCAAATCTAAACCACAATGAGATACCACATCCACGAGGATGGCAATACTCAAAAAGACAGACAATAACAAGTGTTGGTGTCTTAGCCTACTCAGGTTACTGTGACAAAAATACCACAGACTGGTTGGTTTAAACAACAGAAATTTATTTCTCATAGCTCTAAAGGCCAAGAAGTCCAGGATTAAGGTGTTGGCCAATTGGTTTCTTGTGAGACTTCACTTTCTGGTTGTAAATGGCTGCCATGTCACTGTGTGCTCGATGGACTCTTTGTGCACGTTCAGAGAAAGGAGAGTGAGCTCTGCTGTCTCTTCTTCTTTTTTAATTTTGTTTTTCAACATTTATTTATTTTTGGGACAGAGAGAGACAGAGCATGAACAGGGGAGGGGCAGAGAGAGAGGGAGACACAGAATCGGAAACAGGCTCCAGGCTCTGAGCCATCAGCCCAGAGCCCGACGCGGGGCTCGAACTCACAGACCGCGGGATCGTGACCTGGCTGAAGTCGGACGCTTAACCGACTGTGCCACCCAGGCGCCCCTGCTGTCTCTTCTTCTTATAAGGGCAGCGATCAGATTAGAGTTCCACCATTAGGACTTCATTTAAGCTTTCACCTCCTCACGGGCCCCATCTCCAGACATAGCTGCACTGAGGGTTAGGGCTTCCGCATATGAATTTGGGACGCATGAAAACATTCTGTCCATAGTAGTTGGTGAGACTGTGGAGAAATTGGAACTCTAATACCTTGTTGGTGGGAATGCATAATGGTGCAACCTCTTTGGAAAACAGTTTGGAAGTTGTTCGAAATGTTAAACATGGAGTTATCCTTTGACTCAGAAAGTCTACTCCTAGGTAGATATCCAAGAGAAATGAAAACATGTGTCCACGCAAAAACTTGTACGTGCATGTTCATAGCAGCATTATTCATAATAGGCGAAAATAGAAACAATCCAAATGTTGGATTCATCAACCGGTGAATGGGTAAACATGTGGTATATCCAGATAATGGAATATTATTAAGCAATAAAAACAATGACGTACTGATCCATGCTACAGTATAGATGAAACTTGAAAGCATTATGCTAAGTGAAGGAAGCCAGCCACAAAGGATGACATTTGTATGAATTCCATTTATATGAAATTTCCAGAATAAGCAAATCCGTGGAGAGAGAAATTAGATTCGTTGTTGTCTGGGGCTGAGGCAATTGGTAGGAAATTACAGGGATTGCTAATAGGTGTGGAGTTTCTTCCGGGGGGGGGGGGTGGGGGGGTGGAAATCTTTTAAAATAGGTTGTACCACTCTGTGAATAAACCAAAGTCATTATATTTTACAGGTTAAATGGGTGAATTGTGTGGTATCAGAATTATAACTTGAAAGAACTGTTGATATAAATAGAGTCCCAGAACTGCAACTGCTGGGCAAAAGGGTAAATGCATTTAAAATTTGATCAGTATTGACAGATGTGGCTAGAAGGTTCTTACATTTTTCATTCTCACTAGTGATATATAAATGTGCAAGGTGGGTACTATTATCTCTATTTTATACAAGAAACTGAGGCCTGGATAATCTAATATCACGCAGTAAATAATATCCAAGATGTAATAAATCAGCTGGTGCTCTGTTGCATCTTACTTATTTGGTGTTTTTCCTTTTTTTCCAAAAAAATTTTTTTTAATGTTTATTTATTTTTGAGCGACAGAGACCACGAGTGGGGGAGGGGCAGAGAGAGAGAGGGAGACACACAATCTGAAGCAGGCTCCAGGCTCTGAACTGTCAGCACAGAGCCCAACGTGGGGCTTGAACTCATGAACCTGAGCTGAAGTCAGGTGCTTAGCCGACTGAGCTACCCAGGTGCCCCCCATTTGGTGTTTTTCCAACAGTCATTTGATCTTCTAAAAACAAGAATTTTTGATTGCATTGATTTTCTCTATGATTTTTCTGTTTTTTATATCAGTGATTTATGCTCTGATGTTTGTTATTTCTTCTTTTCTGCTGGCTTGGGCTTAATTTACTCTTCTTTTTCTAGTTCTTAAGGTAGAAGCTGATGACACTGATTTGAGACCTTTCTTGTTTTCTAATTCAGGTGTTTAGTCCTATAAACTTTTTCCTAAGTATGTTTCTTAGTGTCATTTCACAAATTCTGATATATTGTATTTTCATTTTCATGCAGTTGAAAATACTTTTTTTTTTAGAGAAAGGTCTTACACTTTTTTTTTTTTTTAACATTTATTTATTTTTGAGAGACAGAGAGAGACAGAGCATGAGCAGGGGATAGGCAGAGAGAGAGGGAGACACAGAATCTAAAGCAGGCTCCAGGCTCTGAGCTGTCAGCACAGAGCCCGATGCAGGGCTCAAACCCACGAACTGTGAGATCATGACCTGAGCTGAAGTCGGATACTTAACCAACTGAGCCACCCAGGCACCCCAGTTCAAAATACTTTCTAATGTTCTTTATGATTTCTTCTTTGGCCCATGGGATATTTAGAAGTATGTTAATGAGTTTCCACATATTTAGGGGATTTTATAGATCTCTTTTTATTATTGATTTCTAATTTAATTCTATTATAGTCAGAGAACATACTTTGTCTAATACTAAATTTATTAAAACTTGTTTTGTGGTCTAGTTTGGTAAATGTTTTGTGCGCATTTTAATAAAGTATACTCTACTGTTGTTGGGTGAAGTGTTTTATAAACGTCAATTAGGCCAAGTTGATTGACAGTGTTTATGCCTACTATATTCTTGCTGATTTTCTGCCTGTTTATTCTGTTGATTACTAAGAAAGGAATATTGAAGTATCCCCATCTATAATTGTAGATGTTCTCATCTATCCTTGAAATTCTATCAGTTGTTGACAGAATTTAAATTTATACTTAAAGTAGTTTCTTGGGGAGGCTGGGTGGCTCAGTCAGTTGAGTGTCCAACTCTTGATTTTACCTCAGGTCATGATTCTCGGGCTGTGGGATTAAGCCTAGCATTGGACTTCATGCTGAGTGTGGAGCCTGCTTGAGATCCTTTCTCTCTCTGCCTCTGTCCTCTTTCCAACTCACACTCTCTTTCTCTCTAAAATAAAAATAAAAATAATAATAATAAAATAAAGTAAGTTTCTTATAGGCAACATGTAATCAGATCTTGCTTTGGATAAACAGTCTGACAATCTTGGCCTTCTAATTATGTTTTTTTGACCATTCACAGTTAATGTGATTATTAATATGAATGGGTTTAAATCTACCTTGCTATTTATTTTCTCTTTGTCCCATGTGTTCCTCATTCCCTTTTTCCCTATTTTTCTGATTGTGTTTTTTTAAATATCATTTTATGTCCTTTATTGTTTTAATTGTTTAATTGGCCCTTTATTGTTTAATATATTTTAATAAATATATATATATATATATATATATATATATATATATATATATATTTCTTAATGGTTACTTTGGGGTTTATAGTATACATCTTTAATTTATCCCAATCTCTCTTCAAAAACTATACCACTTCATGTATGGAATAAGAATCCCATAAGAGTATGTACTTTCATTTCCCCCAGCCTTTATGCTATTGTTGTCACACATTTTACTTCTATATGTGTTATGAACCGAGAATACTCGTTATGTGTTTTTGCTTTAACCAATAAATTATCTTTTTTTTATTTAAAAAATTTTTTTAACGTTATTTATTTTTGAGACAGAGAGAGATAATGCATGAATGGGGGAGGGTCAGAGAGAGAGGGAGACACAGAATCCGAAACAGGCTCCAGGCTCTGAGCCATCAGCCCAGAGCCCGACGTGGGGCTCGAACCCACAAACTGCGAGATCGTGACCTGAGCGGAAGTTGGACGCTCAGCCAACTGAGCCACCCAGGCGCCCCTAAATTATCTTTTAAATATATTTTTAAATAAGAAAAAAAGTATTTGATATTTTGCCGCATAGTTATCATTTCTGGAGGCCTTCCTTGTTTTGTGTAGATCCAGGTTTCTATCTGGTATTTTTCCTTTGGTCTCAAGGACTTCCTGTAGCATTTCTTACAATGCAGTTTTGATAATAATTATTATTTCAGCTTTTTTTTTAATCTTGGAAGAAGTCTTATTTCACCTTTGTTTTGAAATACATTTTCAGTGGGTACAGAATTCTAGATTGATGGGGGCTTTTTGTTTTATTTTTACATTCCATACTTTAAAGATGTTTTACCACTGTCTTCTGACTTGAATTGTTTCTGATGAGAAGCCTGCTGTCATTCTTATCTTCATTTCTTTGTATGTAATCTGTCTCTTTTTCTCTGGCTGTTTTCGGATTTTCTCCTCATCACTGGTTTTAAGCAATTTTGCTATTACAAAGTTATAATAATAAACTTGCCTTTGTGAAGTTTTATTCATGTTTCCTATACTTGATGTTCTGTGAGATTTTTGATCCCCTGGTTTAGTTTTTATCAAATTTGAAAATTTTGACTATTATTTCTTCAAAATATTTCTGCTCCCCTCCTCTTTTGGGGACCCCAGTTACAAATATACTAGGCCTCTTAGAGTTGTCCCACAGCTCATTGATGATCTGTCCACGTTTAAAAAAAATTTTTTTTTCTCTATATATTTCATTTGGGATCTTTCTATTGCTATGTCTTCAAATGTACTAATCCTTTCTTCTGTGCTATCAAATCTGTTATTAATCCTTATCCGTGTATTCTTCATCTCAGACACTGTATTTTTCATCTCTAGAACTTAAATTTGGCCTTCCTCCCTCCCCACACCCATCCCAGTATCCACGTAATGTGATCAGTCGTTACTTTAGCTTCCTGAGCATATGGAATATAGTTCTATTGTTTTAATATCTTTATATGCTAATTCTATCTTCTGTGTTATTTTGGGGTCTGTTTCTATTGATAAACTTCTCCTTATCAAGGATTGCATTTTCCTGCCTTTTTTTTTTTTTTTTTTTTTTCACGTATGCTAGTTTTAGGTTGGATTCCAGACATTGTGAATTTTACCATGTGTGCTGGCCATTTTAATGTTCCTATAAATATCCTTGAGCTTTGTTCTAGGATGCAGTCAACTTACTTGATACTTGAAAAAGAGTTTGATTCTGTTGAGACTTGCGTTTCAACTTAGGTCCTTAGGCAGGACCATTACCTTTTTTCCCACTCCTGAAGCAATAGCCTTCTAAGGAATCAATTAGATGCCCCATGACTTACGAGATTTTTCACTCTGATTGGCAGGGATACAAACCGAATGGTCTTGTGTGTACTTTGCAAACTGTTTCCTCTGCTCCTTTGGGATGTTCTTTCCTCCAATTCTGATAGTTTCCTCACATACAAGTGCTGTTCAATATTCAGTTGAAGGCTTGAGGGGAACTCTCTGTAGATTTTTGAAGCTCTCTCTCTCTCTGCAAGGCTCTCTTCTGTGCAGTTCTCTGCCCGGTGAACTCTAGTTGCTTTGGCCTCCCCAGACTCCTTGCTCTATCTTCCTAATGCAGAGACAGCTGGGACCCCGCTCCCTGTGCTGCAGCCTGGAAACTCTCCCCAGGCAGAAGCTGGCAATCGTAGGGCTCACCTCATTAGTTTCTCCTCTCTCAGGGCTTGCTATTTTGTGCTGCCTGATGTTCAATGTCTGAAAACTGTTGTTTTGTATATTTTCTGTGGGTTTTCAGTTGCTCAGAACAGAGGGTAAATTGACTCCCTGTTGCTTGCTCTTTCCAAAAGTGCTATAGCTACATTTTAATATTTAGCTATGACTATGATCTTAAATATTAGATATGACTAACCCATTTTACAGATGAGGAAAATTGAGGCTTAAAGAAGGCGTTACAGAAGAGTTGGGAGGCAGAATAATGTAACACGTAAAAAGATGGATTGTTTGACTCTCAGATTCCCCATTTTTAGTTGTGAGACCTTGGACAAATTGTCTAGCCTCTCTGTGCTTCATTTTCCTCACTTGTATCAGTGGGATGATAATAATAAAAATTACCTTATGGGACTGTTATGATGATTAAATGAGTTAATATATAACTGGCATATAGCTACTATGTAAGTATGCGTTATTATTATCCGGGCAGAATAGTTGACAAATCTAGAGCCGAGTGACAAGCAGACTCATTTTGAATTCCAGCTCCATCACTCGCTCACTCCCTGTGAACTCCTCGCCCTGTGCATCAGTCAAGGTTCAGTTAGAGAAGCCGAACCACTAAGGAGGTTCTAACCAGAACCGTGTCGGAAAGAGCATTCTGGGAAATGTAGTCCAGCTGAGCCGAGATGACTCATCGCAAAGCCCGTCACACCATGCCGCTTCTCTGCGCTGAGAATCGAGTTCCTCATCCGTGAGATGGGATAGTAACTCATGGAATGAAATGAGATGATGCACCTGAAGCGCTTGACACGTCGTCTGGGTTCAAGAAATGGTTCTTACTGCCCGGGATCCCACCGCTAATAATGGCAAGAGGCGTGAGCTATCCCCAAAGCCTGTTGCTCTCCGCCCTTCACCGTGCTGCCTCCCTGTGCCGGGCCTGGAAGTATGGAAACGAGGAGGACAGTTCCTCTCCCTGGACAGAGGGGTAGGCCAGGGGCACGAGTAAGTGTAATAGGGGACAGGAAAAGGAAAGCGGTCACCGTGAATGGGACCGCCCACAAGACTGGCAGTGAGCTGGATCCTCTACAGGGAGAAGCGGAGGAAGGGACCAGGATTTTCTGCATGCCTACTGTGTGCCAGGCACTGTGGGAGGCACTTTACGTGACCATCACAGTGAGTCATCACAACCAAAAAACGAGCTAGGTAGTATTATAATCCCTGCAATACAGACAAGGGAACTGAGACTCAGAGAGAGTGAGTCCCTCGCCCTCGGTCACTGAGTGACCACCTGCCAGAGCCCCCGCGTCCCCGGAGACGGCTAGAGTGGCGGTGGAAGCGGCAACGTGGGGTCATCCCGGAGGCGGTGGCTCTCCGGAGCTGGCAGCCCGGGCTGGCTCCGCGCCCCGCCAGGCCGGCCTCTGTGCCCGTGTCTGCCCGTGGGCGGCAGGCGCTCTGGTGGCTGCAGTGCCGTGGTGGTGGCAGCGGCGGGCGGCAGCAGGGAGACAGTCACACCTCGCTGTTTTGTAAACTGTTTCTCACAGCTTGTTTGTTCCGGGTTAGGGCTGGAGCGGCACCGTATGGAAGTGTGACTCATTGTTTAATGTGGCAGCTCATTAGCAGATCTTGTTGCTGCCTCTGATTTCTCTGCTCCCGCTAATTGGAGAGCCCAGTGGGGCCCCGGCTTCCCATGAAGAACAAGCCAGTCCCCAGGGCTCCAGCCGGCCCTTGCCCCTCCGGCTCCCGAGGAGGCCACCCCACGCGGTGGGCACTGGTATCAGCCAGCCTGCGTTCAAATCCCAGCGCATCCCGGCTGTGTAACCTTGGGCAAAGAGCCTGGTCCGCCCCTCTCTGAGCCTCAGTTTCCCTACCTGGCCGGTGGAGGAAGTAGTGACCACCTCATCAGAGTGGGTGGGAGGAAGAGTAACAATAAAGTCTCCTGGTGCATAATAGATGCTCAGTAAGTAGGTGTTGTAGTGCTACTATCATCAGGCCAGAACCTGAGGGAACCCCTCAGTCCTGACCCCCTGGGCCAGCCGCCCAGGCCAGAGGAAGCGCGAGGCTCCAGGTGGGAGGACCTATTCGCTGCAGGTAATCTTCCTCGCATGCTGCCCCTCCTCAGGCAGATCTGCCAGGCTCCGTCCACCCTCTGTGCCCCCGGAAGAGGGAGCCACAGTGCGGGCCCAGCCTTGAGTGGGGGTTGGCCTCCCTGGAGCTCTCCCTCAGGCCCCTGTTCTCATCTTTGAGCCACCCAGAACACGTCTACTCCCTGGGCCCCAGGACTGTCCTCTGCTCTTTGGAGACAGCGGCCACGCCTCTCTCCACATCCTCTCTCCAAGTGGAACCTGGGTCCCTTCCGTGACATGGGTCATGGGGTCGCGGGATGCAGCCCCAGTTGACCGCGATGTCAGCGGTGCCCCTGGAGGTGTGCAATGCTGTGACCTCCTTGTGGGTCCCTTTCCCAGTTTCCTCGTTCTGTCTGGATATGCTCCTCCCTGCCCTACCCTTCCCTTTGAGACCCGCCCTGTCCGATAGCAATATAAAGTTAGCCCTGTGTGTATCTTTAAATATTTTATTTATAAAAGCCCTTTATTTATAAAAATAAGAAAAAAATCGGCAACATTAATTTCAAACCATATTGAATATAACCTAATACATCCGAAGTAGTATCATTTCAACATATAATCAATATAAAAATCATTAATGACAAATCTCAAACTTTTTTTCTTTTCATACTGTATCAGATGTGTTTTTACCCTTACAGCACATCCTATTTGGGATGAGCCATGTTTCAAGTACTCAGTAACCACATGTGACTTGTGGCTATGGTGTTGGACATATGTGATGCACTTCTGGACTCTAGCTCTATTAATGTGGTCGGAGCTGGCTTGGGTATTGTGGCTAACACATCACTCTGATTCAGGAGGAAAGAATAAACTGATCCCTCAGAGTGAGGGCATCTGGCTGTCGGGAGGTCCGGGACCCCGTCTGGGTTCTATTACCAGCTCACACCACACGTGACTGTGGATAAGTCACTCCTCTCCTCCAGGCCCCAGAATCCTCATCTGACAAATATGAGGACTTCTCTGGGTGTTCTATGTTCTCTTATGTATTTCTTAGGAAAGCCCCATGACGTTTCCCAATTGGGGAAATGGAGGCTCAGAGAGATCTCACCTCTTCCTCACATTCGGGGCTTGTGGATTCCCGCAGCTCGTGGGCTGGTCGCTCCTGGATACCAGTGGGGCTCAGTTCCAGACAGGCAGCCCTCAATCCTGTCCCCTTCCTTATTGTTAAGGACAGGTGATGGCAGCATATGCAGGTGCTTACAGCGTATGCAGGTGTTTGCAGCGAATGCAAGTGTTGACAGTGCATGCAGGTGGAGATCTGCTAAAGGAAAATGCCTCCATCTGCTCAGCTATCTGCTCTGTCTCTCCATAGCCGTCTCACACAGTGGGGGCTTGAGGTCAGGTGCCGGCCCCTCCCTGTGTGTGTTTCTGCTCCACCAGGACGTATCAGAGTAAAACCCGGACACCATCTCACTCGAGGCTCCCTCCCTCCATCTGCTTCTTCCCCCAATCCTTGAATCCAGCTGACTTCTCCTTCCTGACCACAGCCTTGTCTTCCAGTTCCAGAGCCGTCATCTGTCATCTGTGTGTTTTTACACTTAAAAACACATCTGTCACATCTGTGTGACTTCGAGCAAATCACTGTATTTGAATCTTCACTTCCCTGTTTGGGATGGGGGAGAACCTCCCCTTCCTCGCAAGGTTGACGAGAGTAACAACAGAGACGATATATGTGAATGAGCCTGGCTGGGTACTTTCTGTAAATGTTAACTGTGGCCGAATATTTACAAGTCATTTTAAGAACCACTGAGTTTTACGCTTCCAAACTGGACCTTGCCGGGTTACTCAACAATGCTCTGCGTGGCTTTGTCCCCTTTCCCCAGCCAGTTGAGCCTTCTTAGCTCCCTACGGTCTTCTGAGAGGAGTGATCGTCCACAGATGACCACTCTCTCTGGTGAGAGCACAGGACGATGGGGCTGGAGGGGTCTTGGCAGTCATGCCTGGGGAGCACCTCATCACCAAGACCGACCGTCTTTGCAAATAACACAGATGTGACTTCTGTCGTGAATCTTTCTACATGTATTGCACCCGTTCCCGTGTCCCCCAAAAGAGAATGATTGACATGAATTTAACTTTTTCTCGATGCACGATCATCATCACAGCTGGACGTTTTTATATTAAAATAGTAAGAGCGCTCACTTCCGTTGCGTGTGTCTGTGCACTTGTATCCTGCAAATGGCATCCTCCGGTTCTTACACGACCCTGAGGTAAAGTTTGGCTATTATCCTCTTCTCAAGGGTGAGGAAGAGACTTGTCCGGGCCTCACTGCAGAGGGACGTGATCCACCCCGCTTCGGCAGCATAACCTCTCGATGGCCTCTGGGCTCTTCTCCTGGGGCCCCTGATGGACTAGGAGTCCATATGTGAGCCTCAGAGGCTGGCCTTGCCCTTGCTGGGGGCTGGGGACACACACCAGGGACAGCCATTGCCTTGCTTTGGGGCTTGCGCTGGTCTGAGAAAGGGAATAGTGCAGCACAGGCTTTGAAGCCTTTGCTTTCTTGACCGGGCTGTGTGCTGCCTGAACTAGTTCCCAGTTCCTCCTTCTTTCACACTCTCTTCTCCTGCTTTCATGAGCCCCCCTTTCTTAGCTCTCTGGCTGTTTTTCCCAGAATCCTTTGCAGTCTGACCCTACTCTGCTCCCCTTAATGTGCTGGCGTCCTTCAGCACCCCCTTTGGCTCTCTGCCCTCTCCACATCTTCCTCCACATCACCCCCAGGGTCTTAGTCTTGAGCTTACTCTCCTCAAGCAAATGATCACCTTGAAACTACACATCGAAGGAACACGTGCACTGAGCCCAGCAGGCCCACTTCGGGGTCCTGGCTCTAGCTCTGTGGATTCGGGCAAGTGCCTCATCTCCCCGAGCCTCAGCCGTCCTAGCTATATAGAGGCACTGACAATACCTACTTAGACCCCCAGGGTCTCTGCGCCACGGACTCCCAGAAACACATGTCCCATGCGGCCCTCTTCTCAGAGCTGAGGCTGTATACGGATGTACATGTCTTCCCCAGCCGAGTCCATCATCCTTCTCTGAAGCTCCCCCACCCCCTCTTGTGGTCTCTAGCTCAGGAACCTCCTCCCAATTATCCTATGCTTTATGACAATACAGGCTACCGTCTCTCAAGGGCTTCTAGAGTACAGACCCAGGCTAAGTGATCCCATGGCTCTCACTTGATCCTCCATCAACCCGGGGAGTTTGCCAGTATTTTATTATCATACCCATTTCACGGATGAAGATGCGGTAACAGAAGCCCCTGGCACATCGCAGGCGCTTGACAAGGGCTGGTTCTCTCTTTTGGCTTTGGGTTTTTCAAGAGTCTAAATTCATAAATGAAACTGACTAAGCTGGAACCAAGCCGAGGTGCCCAGCACTCATTCCCACCCAGAGGTAGGGGTCCACGTTACCCTGTGACTCCAGCTTGGCATGCCGGATGGATGCCTGGTCTGCTTCCTTGTCCTGAGGTATCTCATCCTCGGCTCCCTCCTGCTGAAATCCAGACCGTGCCTCAAGAGGCAGCCGCTGTGCAGAGTTAGTTACCCAGGAACCCCATTTCAGGTGTGTGGCCTCGAGGCTGTTCCCTCTTTCCCCCCCAGTAACAGCTGCAGGACAGGTGATGGTGGTGCTTTCAGGTGGTGGTCTGCGAGGTGCTTTCTAGTGATTGCCTAGGTATCTGTCTCTCCAGAGCTGTCCCACTGCAACGGGTGGTTATGAGGCCGGGTACTGCCCCTCTCTGTGTGTGTTGTTGTTGTTATAACTATAATAATGATTATTATTGGCATTATCGTCCCATGAGAGCCCGTGAAGTAGGTATTATCAGTGCCCGTCTATAGCTAAGACAGCTGGGGCTCGAGGAGATGGGGCACTTGCCTGAACCTACAGAGCTAGAGCCAAGACCCAGACTGGGTCTGCTGGGCTCAGGGTGCATGTTCTTCCAATGTGTAGTTTCAAGGTGATCATTTGCGTAAGGAAAGTAAGATCGAGTTCTTCTTTTAAAAACATTTTTTGACGTGTATTTATTTTTGAGAGACAGGGAGAGACAGCGTGAGCAGGGGGAGGGGCAGAGAGAGGGGGAGACACAGAATCCGAAGCAGGCTCCAGGCTCTGAGATGTCAGCACAGAGTTCAACGCGGGGCTCGAACTCACGAACGGCGAGATCGTGACTTGAGCCGAAGCTGGACGCTTAACCGACTAAGCCATCCAGGTGTCCCAAATCAAGTTCTTCTTAAAGTGACTTGTAAGATGTAGGCGTCCCCCCCAGAAAAAGACTGAAGATTCGGTCACAATGAATATTTACTCAAAGTACTGAGTGAGGCGCGTTCACATATAATGTGTCAGTTGTTAGTCCTGCCAACCTTGTTGTGGGGGGGGGGGGTCTCCTCGATCCCAGACACGGAAGCAAAGATTCTGTTCAAAGCAGTGATTTCCTCAAAGTCACCCGGGTGACAGGTGATGCTCTGGGATCAAAAGGTAAGCCTTTGAGACTCCAAGGCCTGTGCCCCTTTGCCCCGCGAGACGATGGCCAGGAACAGGTGCTGGGGAAGAAGCAGGTGAAGGGAGAGAGCCTTGGGTGACCAGGCACAACAGTTCATTTTTCTGAGGCTAGAGAAGGGCAGTGATTTGTTTCAAGTTATGCAACGAGGAAGTCGTGATGCTGGCATTCTGCTCCCATCTGTCTGACTTTGCCCTCTGCACTACTCCACAGTGGGGTTGCCAAAGCCACACCTCCTCCTCCCCACAGCCTCTTCTCCTAGCCATAGCCTGAGGTCCATTAGGCACTCTAGATCCTTTTCTCTCAGGTAAAAAGGGCTTATGCCCCTCTGCCTTGTTACCCCTAACTCTGCCAGGCACTGTACTAGGGCAATTGACATGCATTACTTTATTTAATCGTCATGACAAGTCTGAGAAGTAGGGATTACAATCCTCCCTGTTTTTTTTTTTTAATGTTTATTTATTTTTGAGACAGAGAGAGACAGAGCATGAATGGGGGAGGGGCAGAGAGAGAGGGAGACACAGAATCGGAAGCAGGCTCCAGGCTCTGAGCCATCAGCCCAGAGCCCAACGCGGGGCTCGAACTCACGGACCGCGAGATCGTGACCTGAGCTGAAGTCGGACGCTTAACTGACTGAGCCACCCAGGCACCCCTGATCCTCCCTGTTTTAATGATGATGACCCTGAGGCCCAAAGAGGTCACACAATCAGAGGTGAGGAAGCTGGAAACTGGAATCTGCATCAGGGACTGACTCCAGACCTGGGTTTTTAACTGCTACCCTCTCTCACTTTTTCTTACCTGGATTGGGTATAGATTTCCCTCTCTGAGATGTATCAGGCCATGAGCCCTGAAGGCCAGAGTCCAAATCTCTAGCTACCCTTGTCCCCATCTGTAACTCCCTCCCCTTCGTAAAGATACCACCTCACCAACGAACGCCATGGCTCAAGTCCCACTCTCACTTGGGGATGTCTTTGGCCATTTCTGTACTTTGTCACCAATTTTCACAAATGTCCTCAGGGTAGGCAGTGTGGCCTCCCTCTCCTGGAGGATTTGAGTCTGTAGGGTGCCTCAAGGTGGGCATCAAGGTCCCAAACCATGTCTGCCTCGAAGACCCAAGTCCTTTCTACTCACCACACCCCTCCCCCTTGGGAGGCCTTGAGAGAGCACAGAAAAAGCTCCCACTCGGAACTGTGATGTCTGAATTCTGGTCAGCTGTACCCCTATCTGGGCACCTCACGCCATCCAAGGGACGCAGTTCCCATTCGTGTCTAATTTTGAGACGAGAGAGTGACAGAGAGCACGAGCGGGGGAGGGGTAGAGAGAGAGGGAGACAGAAGAGCCAAAGCAGGCTCTGCGCTGACAGCAGAGAGCCCAATGTGGGGCCTGAATCCACAAACTGTGAGATCATGAGCCGAGCCAAAGTCAGACGCTTAACCCACTGAGCCACCCAGGTGCCCTCAAGTTTATTTTTTTTTTAACTAATCTCTACACCCAATATGGGGCTCGAACCCACAGCCCCGAGATCAAGAGTTGAACACTCTTCCTCTTCCAACTGAGCCAGCCAGGAGCCTGAGGTCTATTTATTTTTAAAGAGCTGCATAGTTGTCCTCTGTGTGGTTTTGCCCTCACATAATGTCCTCCGGGTGGCGCCAGTGTTTTCCTGCTCTAAGTATGGCTGTCACTTCTGGAGTGCCCAGCACGTGCCTGTCACTGCAAGAGACCACTTACGTAGACATTTTTATGGTTAGTCATTCTTATTCTTGGGTACCTCGCCTGGCCCAGGAAATTATTGGAAGACCCAGCTCCAGCGGTTCACCCTGGGGAAGCTTCTCATCCCCCCCTCCCCCATCTCTCCTGCCCCCATCAGGTCCTGGGCTGGGCCCGAGAGATGAACAAGACAGAGGACCTCACAGACTAGCAACCAGATGTGGAAGCAGGTCATTACAGGCAAGTGAGGAGAGCGAGAAGAGAGGAGGAAGGACTGGTGTAGCTGCAGGTTTGGGGTGGGGGCAGGGAAGCTCTCAGAGGGGGGACAGCTGAGCCTTGGAAGGACGCGGGGAGTGTGGCCGGTGTGCAGGGCCGTGCCTCGGTTCTGTCTATACCCTCCGTGGACTGCCTCCCTTTACCTGTGCTTCCCGCCCTCATCGCCACTCATGCCTCATCTACTTCTGAAAACAAGGATTGGGGTAGATTCTGATTTTTATAAAATTACGTAGATAATAGCAACAGGACCATGAAGTGAGGAAAAGGAGTAAGAGTTTTGTAATAAGACTGCGGGAGAGAATGACCCTCATCCTAAACTGAGGGTAGTTACTACAAAGGAACACAAAGCTCGCCTCTCCGCTCGCAGCAGCCAGAAAGGGCTGCACTGGCTGCAGCCCGCGGGGTCGAAAGGCCCATCCTGTCCCATCGGTGGAGTCCTGTTGCCTCCTCTCTGCACTTGATCCCTGGTTTGTTCCCTGTGTTTATGGCTCCCTTGGGTACTGGGCTGGTATTTTGAATGGATCGTGAATTCTGACCCGTTCACACGACTGAACTGAATGGAGAGGCTGTGGACACAGCGGCTCTGGAGCACCTACTATGTGCCATTCCTTTATAACCCCTTCACTCTGAGACACCGACAGAGAAGAAACCGAGGCTCCGAGGAGTTAGGGGAAATGTGGACAGGACTGTCTGTGGGCCCCCGTCTCCTGACCCCCCCCCAGCTTCTTCACAAGCTCAGCCAGGAGGGGTCTGAAGATGAGATACCTCAGGACGAGGAAGCAGACCGGGCGTCCAGTTTGCCAAGCTGGAGTCACGGGGCAAGCTGGACACCTGCAGATGTCTGGGTGGGAACGAGTGCTGGGCCCCTTGGCTTGGCTTGAACTTAGCTGGTTTCATTTATGAATTTAGACTCCTGAAAAACCCAAAGCCAAAAGAAAGAACCAGCCCTTGTCAAGCGCCTGCGATGTGCCGGGGGCTTCTGTTACTGCATCTTCATCTGTGAAATGGGTATGATAATAAAATACCGGCAACCTCCCTGGGTTTATGAAGGATCAAGTGAGAGCCATGGGATCACTTAGTGTAGAGCTAGCCCCTAATAAGTATTCTCATAATTAAAAAAAAATGTTTTAATGCTTATTTATTTTTGAGAGAGAGGGAGACAGACAAAGTGTGAACAGGGGAGGAGTAGAGAGAGGGAGACGGAGACACAGAATCCGAAGCAGGCTCTGAGCTGTCAGCACAAAGCCCGCCGTGGGGCTCGAACTCACAAACAGTGAGATCATGACCTGAACCAAAGTTGGACGGTCGACCAACTGAGCCACCCAGGTGCCCCAGTATTCTCATAATTTTTTAAAGTTTATTTGTTTATTTTGAGAGAGACAGAGACCTCACAAGTTGGGGAGGGGCAGAAAGAGAGGGAGACAGAGAATCCCAGGCAGGCTCCACTCGGAGCCTGATGTGGGGCTCAAACTCACAAAACTGTGAGATCACGACTTGAATGGCAACCAAGAGTCAGACACTTAACTCACTGAGCCACCCAGGCACCCCAGTATTCTCATAATTATCTGTGTTACCGAGATGATCATCCTCAACATGGGCTTGTGAAGTAGGGACTGCCAGTGCTGCCTTATGGCTAAGAAACCGAGGCTCCGGGAAAGGAAGTGCCCAAAGTCACAGAGTTGGAGCAGGAAGCCTGTTGGGCTCAGTTTCTGTGCTGCGTCCACACTGAGAGATGAGCCCAGGAGGTAAAATGAAGGCCCAAGACAAGGAAGCAGAGCTGGAGGCCAGACTTCAGTGAGTGCTTTACGGTGTCAGATCCCTCTTGGGTGGTGGGGGGGGGGACCTCCAAATGGCAGCCGTGGAGAGAGCTCAGGTGCAGATGACTGGCCTCTCCTGGCAGCCAGAGCTGCTGTCACTGTGGCAGGGCCATGCCTGGGCCATGCACAGCACCCAGAGGAGCAGTACAGAAGCGGCTGCAAAGAAGGCTGGGCCCAGGTCCCAGGGCACTTGGAAGGACCAGGTCACCTAAAAAGCAGCATCGCTTGGCACCTGGGTACTGAGGGCTTAGGAAGGGTGAAATGGCCTCATTTGCGTGGACTGCATTTTTGGCTTGCCCTCCCTTAGTCTGACCGAACTATTTAACTGTAAGGATTGAAAAGTAGAAGTTAAGAGCGTGGGCTGAACAGGTTTCACAACACACGGAAGGGAGAAGATGAAATACCCCATCCCTGTTCCCCTGTCAGTCTCACTTGGCTTGGGTGGTCTGTGTCCACCGACCCCTCGCCTTATTTGACCTCACCCACCTGTGCAGGCAGCAGCCAGTTGTGATAAAGCAACTGCACTGTGATAAAGCAAAGGCACCACCTTTGGGGGCAGAAAGCTCTGGCTTAGATCGTGGGGGGGGGGTAGTCATTTTACCCCTCTGAGTCTTTGATGCCCCCTCTAAAGCAATGCCAGCCTCTCAGGGTCAATTAAGGATCAAGGGAGGACCACGGAATCATTAGCATCATGGCTGTCCTTAGTAAGCACTCAATAAATATTATTATTGTACTTGTTATTGTCATCATTCTTACAAAGGCCCCGTGAGGTGGGCTCATCAGATGCCCTGTTTCCTCCTCTGCAAAATGGGACTCATGCTGAGGCTCCAGGGGTGCCTGTGCAGGTGGAATGAGGGGCGTGGCACAGAGCCAGCAGCGCACAGGAGGCCCCCCATCACTGCGAGCCTCCTCCCCGCTCACCAGCTCTCTCAGTAGGGTCGGTCGTTCTGATCTTCCTCATTCCCCAGGAGCCCAAGGCCTCTCCTACCGGAGGCCCTCATGCTATAGGGGTTCTGAGACCAAGAGTCAGGCCGAAGAGGTGGCAGTGTTTGCCATGTGCCCAGCAGACACAGGGCAAGGCCAAGCTGTGGGATGGAGAGAGAGAACGCCTTGAGAAATTCCTCTGAGGCTGCACAGCTCCTTCTCCCCATGTTCTCTCCTTCTATTCTCCTGCCTGCTCTGGGGGTAGTTGCTGTGACCTCCATTTTGCAGATGGGGAAACTGAGGTTAGCGACCAGTGCAGGGTCACACAGTGAGTCCTTAATGGGGCTGGTACTTGCTGCCTCCCTCTGTAGCTACATGTCACCCAGTGCTGGGGTCATGACCGCAGAGGGGAGAAGCAGCAAACCCAGGGCGCTATGGGTGGGTGGGCATCTGGGGGCTCCTCCCAGCTTGGCTCCTCCCAGGCTCACCAGCTTGGGAAAGTCTGTTGCCTCCATGGCCTGGGGGGCTGGGGGGACCGGGAGAGGGAGGGCAGCTGGAAGAGGCAGGCTTCTCCTAGAAACCTCACTCCCTTTTCCACGACTTCTTCCCCTAACAGTCATGGCTCTGGAATTCCAAACGACTTTAGTATTTTGCAAGGAGGTCTCAGGGCTCTGTGAACGTCAGCCTCAGACTGAACCTTCGAGATCATCTGCTTCAAGCCTCCCATCCATTTGACTAATCAGAAGACAGAGCCCCTGAGGAATGGAGGAGCGACTTAGCCAAGAGCAGGGCCAGTAGCAGAACCTTTCAGCTCAATGTTCTGAGAGCGTCATTGGATCTAGGGAGATGACAGGCCAGGGTCAGGACATTCCGGAGGAGAGGTCACATGGGCTGGACAGGGCAGGGCAGGACAGGGCAGGGCCAGGCAGGGCAGGGCATGAGGCCACAATGCAATGCTAGGGATTCCTCTGCCAGGCTCTGTTGTCAAGTCCTCACTTTGTCATTTCCTTTCTACATCCCTGGGAGGTCAGGGTTGTTGTCCTCAGTTTACAGGGAAAGAAGCAAGACACAGAGAAGTCCAAAGTCAAACAGCTTCTTAGTGAAGGAGGCAGAACTCAAACCTGGTTGCTGCTTATCTCCAAATCCTACACATTTTCCATGACACCCCTTGTACTGGGTTGAATAGCGTCCCCCACTGCCCCCCCCAAGTCATGCTCTTCCTAGAACCTCAAAATGTGACCTTATTTAGAAACAAAGGCTTTGCAGATGTAGATCATTAAGATTAGGTCATAGCGAAGCAGGGTGGGCCCTAAATCCAATGTGGCTGGATTTATAAGAAGAGGAGACGCACAGAGAGAAGAATGTCGTGTGAAGCCGTGGAGAAGAGGCAAGGGAGGACACCATGTGGAGAAGGAGGCAGAGACTGGAGCGATGTGTCTACAAGACAAGGAACACCAGGCTTGCTGGCCATGAACAGAAGCTGCACGAGGCAAGGAAGGTTTCCCCCGAGAGCTCGGCCCTGCGAGCCCCTTGATTTCAGACGACAAGCCTCCAGAACGTTAAGACAATATTCCTGTTGCTTTCAGCCACTTTGCTGCTTTGTTGCAGCAGCCCCAGCGAACGAATACGCCTCCTCCCTGTCATGCAGGAAGAGGGGTGACCGACAGACCTCTTGGATCTCAGATGTGCTTGTGTTGAAATTTAGAATGTTAGGGCAAGCCCATGGTGGAGAAGGATGGAGGGAACATACATGCGTCTGACAGGTGAACAAATGAACAAGGGAGGGTCAAAGGTCTCGCTCTCAAGGGGCCAGGGTTTTTTGGATAACGCCTGTCAGGTGCTCTGCAGGGGCTGCCAGTAAGTGGTCCATAAAACTTCCGGGGATAAAAAGATAAGACTGAATGGGACGGTGTGCAGAAGGGCGTGGCCCAGAGAGGCAGTACAATTCAGCACTAATTCTCTACCCTGTTGGTGTGGTACGGTCCTCGGCTCAGGAGAACACAAGGTCCTTGGGCACCCGGCACTCACTGATCTAAGCTGCTTCCCCAAAGCCCCAGAACTTTCTCTGCCCCAGGCAGGGACTGTGGAGGCAGCTAAAGGAGGCGTGTCATGAGGGCCCTCCCCTGCTGCACTGTCCCCCTCAGCCACACTGCCTCAGCTCAGCCCCACCCGTTCCCTGACACTGTCCCTGGGCCAGGCCTGAGCCTGCTCTGGAGACTCTCCCAGCTGTCCTGATGTCCCCTCTGGCTTCTGCAGACGCTCCCCTTTTCCACCCCTGGAGGCCTCGTCTGGGCACCGGCCCCTCCCCTCCAGAGGCGTCCCCAGACATCACTCCTGTGCTATTCTTTTTTCCTGACAACTGTGGCATCAAATGTCAACCAGGCGGTGCTCAGCACCAGAAGGTGGGGGCGGGGGGGGCTGGTGCTTGACAACCGTGTGGCTTAGGGGACGGTCCTTGTGAGCCCCCCATGAGGGAACGGCCGGCCCTGGTCTGGCTGCGCTCCCAGCACACTGTGCTGCCCTGAGCAAACCTCTTCCTCCTCAGACCTCGGTCTGTCTGAGCCATGAAGGGGAGGCAGGCTTCTCTGCCTTCACCTGCTGGTAGGAGAGTCAGGGAACACGGGCACCGCCCTCGGGGGGCTAAGAGAATGCTGGGCAAGTGGCAGTGGACTCCCCTGAGAGCCAACTCTGCAAGGGGATTCTTGGGGGTGCAGAGTAGCTACACCCACCAAACCTCAGAGAAGCCCGTCCTCCTGTCCTCACTTGCCCCGAGTGAGCCGGGACAGCTGGCACCAAGCGCCGGGGAAGCGGGCTCTGGCGGGCCCTGACAGCTCAGCAGTGGCAGCGGGGAGGTGGCGGTGGCCGCAGTGGCAGGGGCTATTCTGAGAGTTGGGAAGGGCTGCGGAGCAGAGACGGGGGGGAGGGGAAGCAGCCCAGGAGAAGGCAGTCCTGTGAGGACATGAGGAGTATCCCTGTGGCCCTGAGAGGGGGTGTCTGCCCATGGCCATGTCCCTGTTCATAGAAGGGAGAGGTGTATACCGTGTAGCGGTCACCGGGAGGGGATGGACCATGGAGGTGGTGAGGCACGCGCTGGGACTCCTTGGGTGTATGGGCACAAGCTTGTGATCCGAGCACGAGTTGAGTTGAACGGGGTAAAGCATGCACCTGTAAGCTTGGGAGCAAGCGAGTGTGCGTGCGTCGGATTGCGAGCGCGTTCAAGCGCACGGGAAGGCGTGAGCAGAAGCGAACGTGCCTGGGTGTGGAAGGGGGAGGAATTCGAGGGTCAGCAAGCGGGGGCTTGTTCGTGGGCAGGAATGAACGTGGGAGCGGTAAGCAGGGTGAACGAGAGAGCAAGCGTGGGGGAGGGGTGGGGAGTGCGAGAGAGCTGGGGTCAAGGGAACCCTCAGGAGGGTGTGGTTTGGAGACACAAGCGAAGGGGCTTTTGCAGGGGGGGGGGGTGTGAGTGAGCCAGTGTGCGCCAGTGGGTGCCACTGTGTGCGTGGCGAGAGCAGGGGGGACGGTGTGAACTGGGACAAGGGAAGATATGTAGGAACAACAGCAGTGGTAAGAGAAAGAGCTAGCGTTTATTGAGCACTTACTCTGAGCCTGGGGCTGACATGTATGATGGTATTGAATTCTTTACATATCCTACGAAGTCGGTGCTGTGATGGTACTCATTTATAGATCAGGAAATAGTGCTTTGAGCAGTTAAGTAATTTGCCCATACTCTTAATCACTGTGTTAGACTGCCTCATAATGAATGTGTGAGCAGGGGCCAAGTTGTGAGTAAAGAATGAGTGTGTCTGTGGTAGGAGTGAGTTTGAGTGTGTGTGTGAGGCTGAGTGTGCCAGACGTGGGTCCCAGAGGAGCAGCAGCTGTGGACACTGGGCGGGGCAGGGGCCCGAGCAGAGCCTGAGTCAGTCGCCAGGGCATCTCTGCCAATCTGACTTCCCGGCCCCGCAGTGGCAGCCTGTGCCAGGGCCCCCAGCTAAGGGATCCTCCCAGCTCTGGTATGGCCCCCAGCAGGCCCCTCACACAGTGGGCTGGGCCGAGGCTGGAGGCTGGCAGGAGGCCTGCGTGGCCTCCAGGGTACCTGGGGGTCTGCCCCAGTATGGGCTCCCCAGGCAGGCAGGGCATATGAGAAGTGCGGGAGGGGGTCCAGCAGTGATTTCAGGCCTCTTGTGACTCTAAACAGAACCACCTGGAGGGTGTGTGTATGCACGCCGAGTGGGGGCAGCCAGTGGTTCCCATGCCCACCCCTGCCTTGGGGATGTGAGTCAGGCAGATGCCATGTCAGGCATTTGCAAGCTGGGCCTACTGCTACCCTGGGGTGGCGAGGAGGGGCCCCTCCAGCCCCACCCCACCCCCACCCTCACCCTTGGCCCAACTTCTCAGGACCTAAGCTGGAAGGAAGGAATTTTCGAGAGCCAGCTATCTCCCGTGGCCTGGGCCCGGCCCCCCCACTGCCCGGAGAACTTGGTAAGCAGTGGTCTCCAGCCTCTCCGACTGCAGAACCATCCTGGCTGGAGAGCTTGAGCTTCTGGTGCTGGCCATTCCATCCGGGCGAGTGACCTCCTCACTCTAGGCCTCAGTATCGTGACTGGCAAAAGAGAAATATTGTATTAAAGGGACATAAGGTGTTGCTGGCAGAGCAGCCAGTGGCGGGGGCAAGCAACAGAGATGGTGGTAGGAGCTAGAGTTAGACAAGGTGTTAGGATGAGCTGACACTTGAGCTGGGCTTTGAAGAATGGGAGAGTCTCCAGTGAGGTTCCTGGGGGGGAGAAAGGTGTTCTGGCAGAGGGGATACCCTGAGCAAAGGCTGGCAGGTACAGTGGTGGCTAGAAACCTAGCCTAGGACCCTGCAGGATGAGGTCGTGGACTCCCTCTCCTTTCTGAGGCCACATAATGATCTGATCAACATCTGACTCCTCCACTAGCCTGTGCAATAGGTACCTCATCTGTCTCTGTCACCTGCCACTCTTGTTGGAGTGGCCCGAACAGTGCCTGGTGCATTAAAAGTGCTCAATAAATACCAGTTAAATAAATGAGAAGCTTCTCCCCAAACAAGATGAACTTGGGGGCAAGTGCTTGTTCAACAGCCCCTGCAAGCGCCTCCAGAGGCTACAAAACAGTGGTTTGCAAAATGTGGTCCCGGGTGCATCACCTGGGAACTTGTTAGAAATGCAAAGTCTCGAGCTCCAACCCAAGCTTACTGGCCTGCAATGTTTTAACAAGCTCTCCAGGTTGATTCTGTTACATGTTAAACTTTGAGAACCAAGGCTCTAAAACTATGTCCACAGGTCCCCTAAGAGCCCCTGAAGAACCCATTTGCAGATGGAGAAGTTACAACTGTGGCCAAGCCTCGCCCCAAACTCAGATATTCTTGATCCCTTCCCTTTCCCCAGACCAGTCCAGGGTACAAAGGAGAGCTCGATCATTCGCCCTATCAGGTTTCGAAGATAGGAAACCCGGGGGTCTGGAAGCAGGGGGCGGGGCATTCCCCTCGGGAGTAGAAGGCGGGGCCAAGGGTTCTGAGCCCCGCCCCATCCCCGTTGCCCCGGGAAACCCCGGGTTGTAACAATAACCCGCTGACGCGCTTCTGGGAGGGATCCTGCCGAGTCCGTGGGCGGGACAGCTGGGCTGCGGACCAATGAGAGAGCTCGGGCCCCGCCCCCGCGCCCCCTCCCCCAGCGCTGAGCAGGGGGCGGGGTCGCTCCCGCCGCTCCTCCCCTGCTCCGTAGGCGGCGCTGTTGCGTGCGGGGGCTGCGACGGGGTCGCCCTGAGCCGGGAGCCCCGCGCCTCAACCCCCAGCCCACGGGCGGGGCACGCGGGAAGGCCGAGGATTCCGTGGCCGCGGGCGGGCACGCCCCGCCCTCTCCCGCGCCGGGCCCGCCCCCTCCCCGTCCCCCGCCCATCCCGAGGTGCAGCCGGCGCTGAGCGCGGCAGGCGCGGGAGCTGGCGCTGGAGCCGGAGCGGCGGCGGCGGCGGCGGCGGCGGCATTCACGGGGCGGCGGCGGCGGCGGCGCGGGCTCCGGCACGGGCTCGGGCTCCGGCATGGTGCAATCCGGCCTCGTCCCGGGAGAGCGGGGCCCGCGTGCGGGGCCGGCGCCGGGGGAGCGGCGGCAGCGACGGTGGCGGTGGTGGCTGCAGGCGCAAGCAGGCGGCAGGTGCTAGAAGCGGGGCTGAGCGAGGTGTGTGCCCGCTGGGCTCCGGGGCCGCCGCTCCCTCGCTGCCCCCATCTTTCCCTCTCTTCGGGATTCCCAGCGTGTCCAGCCCCCTGTCTCCGCGCCCCGGCCCATGGCGCCCCGCGGTTGAGCCGGCGCCGCCAGGGACCCCTCCCGCGGGCCTCCCCGGGGCGCGCAGATCCCGGAGCCGCCCGCCCACCCTCCGCGGAGTCTCCCTCCCTTCCTCGCCCGAGCCGGGCGGGACCATGGCTGCTAAGCTGCGAGCGCATCAGGTGGACGTGGACCCGGACTTCGCGCCGCAGAGCCGGCCGCGCTCGTGTACCTGGCCCCTGCCGCAGCCCGACTTGGCCGGCGACGAGGACGGAGCGCTGGGTTCAGGGGTGTCTGAGGGCGCCGAGGACTGCGGGCCGGAGCGCCGGGCTACGGCCCCGGCGATGGCCCCAGCGCCGCCGCTGGGCGCGGAGGTCGGACCGCTGCGGAAAGCGAAGAGCTCCCGGCGGAACGCGTGGGGGAACCTGTCCTACGCCGACCTCATCACCAAAGCCATCGAGAGCGCCCCGGACAAGCGACTCACGCTCTCCCAGATCTACGACTGGATGGTCCGTTACGTGCCCTACTTCAAGGATAAAGGCGACAGCAACAGCTCGGCGGGCTGGAAGGTGGGAGCGTCCGGCTGGGGAGGGGGGCTGGGGTCGCCGGCTGGGGACTCTAGGTGCGTCCGGATTCCCAGTGAGCCGTCGGGAGGGAGGCCCCGGGGCACCCCTTGGGGTCACGGAGTGTGTGCCCAGGGAGTGGGGCTGGCCGGCAGACAGGCGGGGGCGTGCTGGGAGCAGCTGTGTGCGTGCTCTCGATGCAGGGTGGGAGGTCTGGTGAGGTGACAAGGGACTGCTACTTTGAAGCACCCCCGAGGGACACCCCCACCCCATCCTTGGCAGCAGAGCAGAGGAACCCATTTCCAGGCCTCGGGTATTAGGGGGCCCCCTCTTCACCCCCACGAGTTTGCTTTGTGTGTTACTCTTGTTTTACCCTCTCCACCCAGGGCACCCTCCTTAAAGAGCCAGAGTAATGATTTGGGGCCAGCCCCTGCTGTCCCCCCAAATCTTTCCCACTGTCCTCCCTGGAGCTGGCTCCAGGGTAAGGAAGGAGTGCCACCCTGAGCCCACAGTTCTTCCTGTGGTGTCAGGAGTTCACCCTAGGGCACCAGCCAGCCTGGGGTGGGGAGCTGGTCAGGTGAGCTGGGATCTGACCTCTCCACAGGGCAGCTGCTCTTCCCCCTTGCCTGGGTCAGCATGGTGATGACCTCTGCTGGTGTGAGGGCAGGGTATTGAGGACTGGGGATCTGTCCCTGCCCACCCCAGGCTGTCTTCCACTCTCCTAGCTTTCCCAGCCCAGATGGATTGGGAGGGGAGGGGAGGGGCAGGGGCACCCCAGGAAGGCCTCCGTGCCATCCAGTGGAAAGGGGGGAGCCATCTTGGGAAAGGACAAGGGCTTGACTGGATTGTGGCCTCCAGACCCTCCTCTGGCCGTCTTGTCCAGGAATGGGGATAGTTGGTGCCTTTGCAGAAGGAGGAGGTTGCAGGGGCTGTGCCTAAGGCCTCTGAGCTGTTAGGCCTCCTGTGGGAGAGGGGTCTCTGCAAGGGGGGCTTGCCTAGATGGAGGGAGGGAGCTGTGCCTAGTGGTGGCTGCAGACAGGGTCAGGGGAAGGAGGTGTGCCAGAGGAGGAGGAGGCCTGTGGACGTGGACAGCTCTGGTTGCCCAGTGGCTGCCTCGTAGGGGCCACAGTGCTCTGACCTGGGGGCGCGTGACTCTCAGGCTTCGTGCTGGCTGCTTCTCTGTCTCTCTCTGACCACTATGGGGGTAGAGGCACAGGTTGGAGGCACTCACGCGAGTCTCCCTCCACACCCTCTCTCCAGTCCCCTTGGTCTCAGACCCCACCAGAACACTTATTCCTCCTAAGTGGGCACTGCTTTTGGGTTTTGCAGCTTTGCTCCCACCTCCCTCCCTGTCCCCATGCATTGTCCCACTGTTCACTTCTCCCTGTAGATTTCCTGTCCTCAAGAGCATAGCGTTTGGATGCCTCTTCCAGGAAGCCTTCCCTGACCCCTTTTAGCTAGCTAAGGACTCCCTCTTCTCTGGCCCTCTCCCCGCCTGTCACAGGGCTCAGTCTTTTGTGTCTTGTTTCATTTCCCTTCCCCACACCCCCTTTAGAAGACAGTGGCAGTGTGGGAGCAATCTCTGTGCCCACAGCAGCCAGCGTAGAGCCTGGCACTGGGGAGCCGTCAGTGCTTATCTGGTGAGAGTGTGAGGAAATGGGTGGCTGGTGCAGAAGATACTGAGGCTGGGGAGGGTACTGTGGGCCAGAGTAAGCTAGGAGGGCTTCTTGTAGGAGGTGGAACTCCGCTTGAGCTTGATGGATGAGGGCTGGTGGGGGACGCTGGCAAGAGGAGACATGGGACTGGATGCTGGGGGAGAGCTGAAGTTCATGCAGGGTCTCGGGGTCAAGCCCCGTGCCAGGCACCTCCGGGCATCGTGTCCGGTGTCTCCTTTAGTGCCCTCAGCAGTCCCTGAGGTGGGTTTTACTGTCACCATTTACAGAGCTGGGCGCTGAGGCGCAGAGTGGAGGAGTGAACTGCCCAAGGTCACACAGTCGGTAGATGGGAAAGCTGGACTCCAATCCAGGTGTGTCTCCCTCCGAGGCCCCATAGAGTCTCTGGAATAGTGTCCTGCTGGCACTGGGTGTGGGAGGGGGACCCAGATGGCTTTTGAACAGGGGCAGGTCTAAATCCTAGAATGGGACTGGGAATGTGCTTGGAGATATAACATAGTCCCATGAGTTCATTTCTCAGGCGGTGTGACTGAGGCCCCGGAAGGGGACGGAACTCTTTAGGTTGCTGGTGAGCGGCAGGCCTTGGATGACGGCCCAGGTCGCCTGCCTACCCACTGGAAGTGGTTTCCACTGCACCACGGTGCTGAGGACACACTGGTCATCCCTGCACCTGGCTCAGGAAGGAAGGAGCCCTGGCAGGCGGGTCCTGAGCTGGGGCATGGGAGAGGGAGCCTGAGGCTTGGGCTTGTGACCCAGGCCCTGGCCGAGACCACCCAGGCACTGGATGAGGGCTGTTCAGGGGGCCTCTGGCCTTTCCCATCTCATTCCCTCAGTGGCTGCCCTCGTTCTGCCCCACCCCCCATCCTTTTCCTCCTCTCATTCCTGCTCCCCACCCCACCCCACCCCATTCCCATTCAGTCCCTCCAGGAAGCCAGTGGAGGGATAATCCCCAGTCCTGGGGCCAGTCTGTGCTTAGCAAGGCTTCTGTACACCTCAGGTGCCAGGCCTGGGGCTGGGGCCCATTGTTTCTTCCTCCCTCCCCTCCCCCACATAGGTGTTGCACCTGAATCCTTGGGGTGTACCAAACCCTGTATTAGATGGAGGATGGGGGACCAAAGGGGAAGGCATCAGGCCTGCCTTCAGGATGCATCAGGGCTCCACACCCAGGCTGTGTATTTTACAGAGGCAGGAAGGGCTGGGGATGGGGGCAGGGGTGCAGGGAGGGCAGGTTAGACCCCCTGGGAGCCCAGGCAAACCCTCACAGAGAAGGTGGCACTTGATCCGGGCTGTCTTCATTGGGGGGCAGAATTTGGGAGAAAGTCTCTCCAGGGATGTTGACTGCATACGCAAAGGCAAGGAGGTAGAACTGTACTAGACCATTGGGCGGGCCAGGCCAGAACCAGTAGCTCCTAGGGATGGATGGAAGGTGGCACAGGAAAGGCAGAGTGGGCCAGATCAGGAAGGGCCCACATGCTTGGCCTTTGCCCTGTGGTCCCACCTCTGATGTGGGGAGGTAGTCAAAGGTGCTGAGGAAGAAACAGGAGGAGGCAAGATCAGCAGCAGGTGCCAGGACCCCCAACAAGCTGAAGCCTGCAGAGAGGCTCGGCTTGGTGCTGGAGACCCCACCGAAGAGGCTGATAGTGTTTCCCTCCGGGTGGAGGGTCTCCAGGCCCTGGGTGAGGGCTTGGACAGGAGGTCCTCCTCCCTCTGCAGTGTCCTAGAAGTGTGTTTGTCAGACAACCAGGTAGAGCCTCCCACTTCTCGGATGCTCCAGCCCCATCTTCCCTGGTGCACAACTCCTCCAGGAAGCCTTCCAGGCTGCTATGGGTCCTGGTGCTCCTTCCATTTAGTGGCCCCTGGAGTTGTTCTTCCTGCTCTTGTGTTTCCTGGCTGCCAGCTCCCCTGAGAGCTCCCAGGCCAGGCCTGGGTCCCTCCCATTCCAGTCCCCAGGCTTGATGGGGGAGGAGAACAGTGGATGGGGACTTCCCTTTTCCCTCAGGGCCTGGAGCTGCCCTGTGGTTGGGGGATGGGGTCTTGAGGGGTGGTGCTACCCCCATCTGGCCGAGGCTGGCCAGTAGGTCTTAGGTGGGGTGGAAGGAGGGACCGATGGAGAGACCTCTGGGAGAGGGGTCCTGTTACAGCCAGGCTGAGCAGTAGTTGTGAGTGCAGAGGGCTCCCGCTTCTCGCCTCCTTCCAGCTTGCTCCAGCGGGGCTCCCTCCTCCTTCTTTGTCCTCCGGGGATCCCCAGCCCCAAGGGCTGGTGGGGGTGCGGGAGGAGGCGGTGTGAGCCCCGGTTGGGGGGTGTCCTCACCCCCCGCACTGCACGAGCTGGGGGCTGGCAGCTGCCCGCCTCCTGGGCACGAGCCCGTGCCAGCCGCTCCTGGCACAGTTGCTGGCACGCCCGGCAGACTCCCACGGCCACCTGCTCACACCCACCCACGAGCGCTGGCGCGCTGCGGGCCCTTCCGGCTTCCCGGGCCTCCCGGCGCCCCTCCCCCGCCGCCCGGCTCCGGAGCCCCCACCCCAGTCCTCTGCTCCCCGCCGGCCCCCTCGCTCCCCGCCAGCCCCTGGGCCCGGCCCCCTCCCTGCGCAACTTGGGGAGCTCTGGAGTCTGGGTTGCGGGGAGGCCCCCTGGGTTGCCGCGGGGAGAAGGGGGGACGCGGAGACAGACAGACAGACAGACGGACAGACAGGGTGAGGGCCCCGCCTGCCACCTGGCGCCGCTCCAGCGGGACGATGGCGGGCAGCGCCGTGCCAGGCGGTAATTGCAGACAGACTAATTTAAAGAGATGAGACGGTTATTTTTAACTCGTGTTAAGGTAATGAACGGCGCGGGGGGTTTGCGGGTTCGAAAGTTCAGCGCCCCCCAGCCCCCACTTTCTGCGGGTTGGGGCCCCCCTCTCTGCACACACCCTAAGGACTCCAGCTTGGGGACTGACTGGAGTTGGGGGCCTCTGCCAGAGACGGGGCGGACTGAGAGGGCCAGGAAAGAGGCGCCCCCTAGTCCAGCGCAGATCCGTTCACATTCTGGCCACCATGTTTCCAGAGGCACTAGCATCCCTGTATGCCAGGGGGAGAAGTGACTTGCCCTGGGGTCACGTCCCTAGGAAGTGTCCGGCCTGGGAATTGAACCCCTTTCTGACCCCCAAACTCAAGCCTTTTCTGTGCCATTGGGGCTGGAGGAGGGGGCTCGTGTTTGGATCTTGAAAGGGTGCAGGCTCGTTCCCGGCAATCCACAGTCATGTCTTTGAGCGCAGTTGGTAGTGGCCACCGCACAGGGTCCTGGGGGTTGTGGAACCCCCCTCTGTCTGGGTCCTCCGAGGAGTAGGGATGGGTGGTCATGAGCTAGGTGTGGATATGAGCTTCTGGGATAGGACGTACTGGCTATAGCAGGGGAGCCCCCTCCTCACCTCACTGTCTCTACCTGTGGGAGGCTCACCAGCAGCCCCTCCCTATTTGCAGCCTATGAGCTTGCCTCCCAGCTTGGGGGTGGGTACACATGCCCCCCCCCCCCACCTTCCACCTCCAAATCAGACTTCAGGTCTCTAGGGAAGGTGGGGAGTCATGGAACCCAACACTACTTTCCAAGCCTCCTTCCCCAGCTCCGTCCCCTTCTCACACACCCCTGGTGACTGAGTGGCTGCCCTCTGGGACTGCCCATTGTATTGCAAGACAGGTCTTAAAGTTGTTAGCACTTCCTTCCTTCTCCTGGCAGTGGTCCAACCCCCTGGAGCATCACTTGTGTCCTGGTATATTAGTTCAGCTGCTTGGGGTCAGCTGGAGCTGTGGAGTCGGAACTGCTGAGGGGTGGACAGAGCATCCACAGAGCACCCGTGAGGGAATGTGATCCAGTGTGTGAGCTGGAGCAAAGCTCTTCCCCATTCTGGTCCTTGGTGTTCTCTTGCGTGTCCAAAGGGCCTTAACTGGATCCCTGGTTCTTTCAGGCTGCAACTGACACAGTCGGGTTCTAGGAGCCATGAGGGGTTAGTTGGGACCCAGGGCACAAAGCACTGATAGGATTTCTCATGGGTGCAAGCATATGATTGATTACAGGTGTGGGTGGACTTGAACTTGGGATTCCTGCTTGGGGACGCCTCCCCTGCCCCTGGCAGTACCCAGGTGGCAAACATTGGACACAATGAACGGAGCGCGCATGGCAGTCTCAGCGGGCCCCCGGAGCAGGCAGATGGGGGGTGCAGGGTGCTGGGTGGGCATTAGCTAAGGCTCTGGGCCCTGGGTAGGGTGCTCAGGGGGACAGCTGGATCTGGAGCGCCCCCCTTCCTCCTGGCACCCTGGTTACCATGGAAACCAACTCCTGTTTGGGAGGGTTTGGCTGTTTGCTGCCTCTCCCCACCCCCCAACCCATATGTGGAGGTGGGAGGGGGGCCAGGTGGTGTGTGGGGGAGGGGCCTCCCACACCCTCCCCCTGGGGCCTCCCTCTTTGCAGAGAAACCTTTCTGGTCTCTAAAGAGGGGTGCCTCTTGTGGGAAGGGGAACAAGAATTAACGTCTGGGTGCTAGGCAGTTGGGCACTTCGCATACATTCTCTTTTTATATCGTCTCTGGATCCTGCCAGATATGTGTTAATAGCCCCATTTTGCAGTTGAGGAAATGGAGGCCAAGAAAGGTGAAGTCACTTGGCCAGGGCAGCATAGCTGGGATGAGGCCGAGCCTGGATTTAGACACAGACCTGTCTGTGTTCCCCCTTGTGCTCTGCAGCCTCAGCCCCACACACCCTAGTGCTCCTGTGCCCCGAGGCTCACTCATGCTCCAGAACCCTCTGGGGCTCCTCAGTTCCCTTGCGAGCCAACCAAGCTCAAACTGCTCTGTTTGGACCCCTGGGCCCTCAGCTGGCCTTGGCCAGGCCCTGCCCACCCTCCTGCTTTCCCTGCTGCCTACGATCTCAGGACACCTTTGCATTTGCCACTTTCACACCCCATACCTGCTGCCGTTGTCAAATGCTCATCGAGGGAGCTACTGACTCATGGACTGATCCCTTGTGACACCCTTCAGAAACTAGGCTGGGTGCTTGGGTGGATTGAATACAGGCCCACCTCTCAGGTGATTCTGGAACCCACTACATCTCTCTGAGAATTCCTACCTTAAATCCTTCATTGTTGGCAAACGTGGTTGATGATCCGAGTCACCTGGAAGTTTTTAAATAAATAATACAGGTTTCTAGTCCTAGTTCAGTGGCTCTGATTCTAACAGGTCTGTCTAGTGACGGACCAGATCCTGAGCCAGTGCCTCGGGTGGTAGTGTCCCGAGCTCCTGCTTGTACCTCCCTTCTGCTCCCAGTGTCGACCAGCTTCTTCTCCAAGCAGGCGGCCCAGGTGCAGCCCCCTCCTCTCCTCGCTTTTTTGTTTCCTCCAGAGAATTGAGAGCCATGCAGTCAGGTCCAAGGGACTGACTCCACAGCCCCGACACCTTCCCCCTCGCTTAGGAATCACACTGCATAGACACAGCTGGAGAGGATGAAACAAGCAGCCGGGGCTGACACCCTGTGCCACTGGGAGCCTTTGGCTACAGGAGGGGAGGATGCATGTTGGTGTAAATTCTCGGCAAGCCTCTGGAACTGGACCAGTGAGGAGCTGAAAGTCACAGCCGCTGTTCTCTGATAGCTCCCTATGTGTACCGTGCCGGGTTGTTCCCACAGGGCCCAGTCCAGGGGCCTTAGCATGACACTCAAGGCCTTGGCCCCCTGGTCCCAGTCAGTCTCTCCAGCCACATCACTCCGACCTCCCACCTTCTGACCCTCGAATTAGCCACACTGAACTCTTCTAGCCGGGGATTCAACCGCCATGTGCCATTACACATGCTTTCGTCTAATTCTCACAGCACCCTGTGAAGCTGGTACTGTGACTCTACCGGTTTTGCAGAGGAGGAAACTAAGTCTAGAGAAAGAAGGTGGCTTTCACTGTATCCTGCTGTAAGTGACAGAAATGAAATTCCCCAGGGCTAACATCTCCCTAGCCCAGAGTGCTGGCCAGGCCTGTCCAAGCTGATCACGCCCTCCCTGGGGGATGACTCCAGGGGTACCTGGCTCCCTTTCTCAGACAGAGCTCCCTGAGGGCAAGCCCCGAGCTGCCCAATGTGGTGTTTTCTCCCCACTCCCCACTCCATTTGCAAGCCCAAGGCTGCTGACAGCTTCCTCCATTCACCTTAACTACAGGTGTAAGCCACCCAAGACAGTGCTGCTCAGAGGAACCAGACTGGCTCCCTGACCTAGAGTGGCCCACAGGTCAAACTGGGGAGGTAAGATGAGGACTGCTGAATTTGATTCAGGATAAAGATGGCTCAGGGTCATGAGGGAAGGCCACATAATGAGCCCTGGGTATTCGGAGAATACCAGATATTGTCTGGGGAACCAGACAAAGGAGGTCAAACCCTCCTTTAGGAGCCCCATGGGGTCCGGTTCTGTTGGTCAGAGCACAGCAGGACTCAAAGCTAGGGAAGCAAGCTGGGCTCTAAAGGAGAGCAGTCTTGAATATCAAGCCAGGGAGCTGGCACTCCACGCTGGGGAGTGATACAGGCAGAGAGATCATTCGAGGA
The DNA here is from genome assembly GCF_018350155.1 of Leopardus geoffroyi. Taxonomy (NCBI): domain Eukaryota; kingdom Metazoa; phylum Chordata; class Mammalia; order Carnivora; family Felidae; genus Leopardus; species Leopardus geoffroyi. Next base: position 32,225,119 of record NC_059328.1, read on the forward strand.
TGGCGTGGACAGGGGGAAAGACTGGCTTGGGCACCCAGTGTGGGCCTGGTACTGGGGTCCAGGGGAGAAGATGAGCCTGAGACGGTAGAGGCCCAAAGAATCCAAGAAGCAGGCCTGAGGTCCCTTAAGGATCTTAGAAGTGAGACAGGGTGGTGTGCTTATAGGAGTCTTGGAGGCAGTGGGCAGGAGCGGAACCTGGCCCTGGGTGGCCTTGGGCAACTGAGCCTCAGTTTTCTCCTCTACAGAGTGGGATAATGATAGGACTTATGCCCGAGCAGATGTCATTACTGCTATACGTTGCTCTGAGAAAGGAAAGGAATCCCTTCCCCACTGCTGTGTAGGGCGGGGATCCTGGGCCCTGATCCTTGAGAGACACTGACTGGTGCGAGCGTATGTGTGTGCTGGGGGCCAGTGGTCCTTCCTCTGATGCCTCCCTTTCTGTCCGGAGGTGTCGGCTATTCAGGATAAGCTTCAACCTGCCCCCACTTGACCCACTGCTTTCTGGCCTGCAGAGCTTTCCTCGGGGCTTGGGAGGGAAGCAGGCAGGTTTTAGGCTCTGTATTTTCACAGATGAAGGCAGTGAACCCAGGGCTGCCTGCCCCTGGACACGGGCTTCTCTTTGCCCACTGGGGAGGCTGTGTGACCTTGGGCATGGCCCTTCCCTCTCTGGCTCTCTGGCTCTCTGGCTCTCTCCCATTCAGAGATCCGAATTCCCCTCCCCCAACACTCTGGGATGCTGTGTTGCCTCCTCCACCCCGTCTGTCCCCTCCCCCTGTCCTCTGCTGGCCTTGCCTTCTCTGTAACCTGAGCTGGGGCTGTGGGGGAAGGGGGCTTGCCCTCTGCCAGAGGCACCTGCCAGCAGAGCAGATGTGAGGGGATGGAGGCCCCCTCCCCCCAGGGGATCTCAGGCTCTTAGCCCAGCTAGGCTGGGGCTGGGGCATGCAGCCCTCAGCACACCCAGCCCTGGCCTCTGGCCTCTACACCCAGAGCTTACCCTGGGCACTTGCTCATTTTCCAGTGGACGTTCATGCTCCAACGTGTCCCGCAAAGACCTCTCAGTATCCAGAAGACAGATGGCAGATGAGGGCTGGTGCCCCGGTCTGGGTGGGCTGCCTTGGGCTCCTGGAGCCCCTTGGCATGGGGACAGAGGGCCAAGGGCAGCCCCTGGGGGAGAGGCCAGTGTCTGTGCGGGTGGCCGTGCCCCTGGGAGAGCAGATGGTTCTCTTGGCGTTGTGCCCACTCTTCCTCTTCCCCCCCTAGGAGCCAGCCTACAGGGCTGGGGCACAGCTGCTGGGCCCTCCCCAGAGCTGGGCCCAGGGCAGGGCTGGGTGAGGTCACCGCAGCTGCTCCCAGGGCCTGGGGCAGGGCTGTAGGGAGGTGCTGCCTACAGAGGGGACAGGGCTCAGATTGAGGAGAGATAGGGAGAGGCCTGAATGGCTTTGCATCTAGGGATCCCCATCAGTCTTAGACGAGGGAGGCAAGAGTCTGCGGAGGAGTTGATGAGCCAGCATGGACAGCAACCCCCTCCCTCCCGCTCCTACCCCAGGCCCACCTGGGAGCTTCTACCTGGCCTGGGCGCCTCCTTAGAGGCATCTCAGGGTGGGAGGAAGAACAGGGGCCCTGGGTGTGAATTCCTGCAGCATCACTTATACCACGTGACCTTGGGCAGCTCCAGGTGTCTCTCGAAGCCTCAGTTTCTCATCTGTGAAATAGGCACACTGAACCAACACAGAGGCTTGTTAAAAAGACAGTAAGATTTTAAGCGTTGTGGCAGCATGGCACGTAGCACACGATGAATGTTCAGTAAATGGTGGTTTCTCTCCTCCCTTACTTTGCTCAATTCTCCCGAGGGTCCCAGAAGCGCTGAGGAAGAGCAGGGAGGGGGCAGAGGCAGCTAGAGCTGGCGGGGAAAGCAGGGGTGAGGAGGAGGAGGCGAGGCCTGGAGCTCTGGCCTGAGGTTTTGCTGAACAGCAACAGCACAGAATTGCCAGGTCTGAGCGGTTCACAGCCGCTGAGAGCTCCGTCCTGTGTGTTGACTTACTATGAGCCAGGGGTTGCTCCGCAAAGTTCAAGTAGCGAGGCCAACTCATACACACTCGCACTCTGGTTGGTAGTTCTGTTTCTCTGCAGTGGCGCTGAGGTAGGAGCGGCTACCTTTGGGACTTGCAGAGGGAACGGGAAAGATGTCACAGAGCTTGCCTTGACGGAGCAGCAGGAACCAGCCCAGCAGAGACAGAAGGAGGGGCAGAGGGAACAGGAGTGCGCAGAGACATGGCGGTGTCCGACCTCCAGGGGGGCTGGGGCCCAGGGGGCCTGAAGGGAATGCGGGTGGTGAGGCGGGAGAGCCTCAGAGGGCCCGTGTATGTCAGTCTGGAGTTGGACCCAAGCCCACAAGTGATGAGAAGCCATGGGCTTTTGGGTAGAGGTGGGCCTCGACTTCTGCTGCTGGTTTGCTTGTACCGGGCTTGGCGTATGGGCTCCGCTATCTCTGGGGTAGGCGTGGGGGATGTCTTGGGACCTCATGCCTTGCGTTCGACATTTTGCTCCTCCTGGCCCCTGGCTGCCCACTGCTGTTCCACCGCTGACCCCAAGCCCAAGCATCCACCTGTTGACACCTGTAGCCCTGATGCCCCCGCCACCTGCCCTCCTCCGCCACAGACCCTGCTACCGAGGATTTGCACACGGCCTCAGGCCTCTCCAAGTCATCCCGTTCAGCCTGGAAGCCTGTCCGCGCCGAACACCCCAGCTTCAGCCCAGGTGGCAGAGCAAGTGACCCTCAGAGAGACTGTGACTCCAAGACAGGCGTGTGTTGCTGGCCAGCCCGGGGCCCCGGAGTGGGGTGTGGGATAAAGGTTGGGACGGGGGCTGCTCCCAGGGCTCTGAGTCAGGGAGGGGATGAGATTCTTGACAGATAGGTTCTCTTCCAGGTCCCAGCCCTCCCTGTGAATATCACGATTGTCACCCTCTTTTTTAGGGGAGGCCCAAGGTCCCATGAATGAAGTTGGGATTCCCACTCTGCTCCCCACCTTTCTTCATGCAGGAAGGAGGGGGAGGGCAAATGTGAGTCATGGAGGGGGCCAGAGAACTCACACGGCCCCAGGAAGGCACTCAAGGGAGGAGCTGGAGCTGGAGCTGGATGGTCATCACCATTGGGTAGGCAAGGTCCGCTTCCTGAGCGAAGGGCTGAGCTAAAGCTGGGACAGTGATGAAACCTGGAGAGATGTCCAGACCTGGCTTTGGGATTGGACGGATGGACATGAGACCTAAGACTAAACCCTGGCATTGCCCAGATGTCAGGAAGGCCAGGAGGTAGCATGGGACTCGTGGTGGGTGGGGGACATAAGACTTGGGTCTCCTGCCTGACGAAATCCAGGAAGCTTGGGCTTGAGAACCAAAGCGGGGATGGCCATTGGGGTGGGCAGCAGGACAGTGTCCCTGCCAGGTGGGGGAGGGCATGGGAAGAGCCCTGGCTTTGGAATCCAACAGCCCTGAGACCCGGACCTGGCTCCATAACTTCTCAGTTTTGTGGCCCCAGGAGTCATTGAGCCCTTAACCCTCCTGAGCGCAGTTTCCCCGCTTTGTAACATAGCGGTACCTATTGGCAGAGTGGTTATCAGGCTTGAAAGAAGAAATGTATCTAAAGAAGCCAGCCTGGGTCTGGCACGTGGTAGGTAATGGTAATGCCCTTCTCCTGCCTTGGTATTTGAAGCACGTGTCGGTGGTGTGCTAGAGCTGGCTTGCATGGGCTTATAAGAGCCAGTCCTGCACACTTTTCCCAGTTCTATAGTCAGTGATGTCATGCTGGCAGCTTAAAGTTGGCTGCGATGGGAATATCCATGCCGCAGAAATCAGCAAAAGCTACAAATCAAATCGGGTGGGATCTTTTCTCTACTGGAGAGCTGGAGGAAGTCAATCCTGTGGGCCCTTTTTAGCCCGAGAGGGGCTAAATGGAAAGTGGCTGGGCAGAGCAACCTAGGACTCAAGGTCTGCGGACCCTGTAGGGCCGGTGGAGATCGGACATAGTCATAGCACCAGGCAGCCCTCTGTAGGCAGGGGACAGGGACATTGCCACATTCTCCCTACCCTCCCCCCGCCTGCCACCGTCCTGGGGCTCTGGCAGGCTCTGGCTTGGAGGAGGAACAACGGATGGGGTGAGCTATCAGAGAATGGAGCTGTACTGGGAGGAGAAATGAGGTTGTAGTGGAAGATAAACGAGGTTGTACTGTCAGGGAATGAGGTGGTACTTGGAGGCAAGGTGAGGCTGCATTATTAGATAAATGAGGTTGTACTGTCAGGGGATGAAGAGTACTTGTAGGAGAGATGACGTCCTGCTGGGCCAGTCGGGTTGCACCGTCAGAGAACACAGCCCACCACAGGCAGAAGGAGAGACTCCGGCTTGGAGGATAAATGAGGGTGTCCCGCTGGATAAATGAGGGGGCCCGTCAGGTGAATGGAGTGCTGTTAGCAAATGAGGTTGTACTCGCTGGATAAATGGGACTGGTGTGCTGGATAAATGGGGTTGTGCCGTCAGATGAATGCATTACTGCTCGTGGGCGAAGGGTGTCCTGGGAACAGATGAGGGTGTCCCGCTGGATAGATGAGCTGCCACCACCAAATGGATCAGACCCTGTCCGTGAGGGAGGCACCGTCAGCAAGGACAAGGTTGTTCTCTTCCCACTGGAGTGTCTTCTGGCCCGGGTGGGACAGGCTCTGAGAAACCTTGGCCGAAGCAAGCCCTGGATCACTCCAGTCTATCTGGGCAGCAGAAGGGAGCAGGATGGGGGCTGGGGAGGGCAGCCGCACGTTCACCTTGCAAGGCCTTCTTCAAGTCTCTCGGAAGCCCTTATCCTTCTCTGCAGTTCCCCCTGGATCGTACTGCTCCCGACTTGTTCCATCCCATGCTTGTCTCTCGTCCTGTGCTCCCTTCTCTCAGCCCAGTTTGGGGAAGTCCCTCTCATGTGCCAGCTACTCTGTGCAGTTTCCTTTCGTTCTGCCTGCAACACGGTGTTAACCCCCCTTTACATGTCAAACACATGGGGTATGGTACAAAATGGACAAAAATCCCTCATGAAACTTATATTCTAATGTGAGGGGAACCAGACGATAAGTCAGTACAGGGGCGCCTGGGTGGCTCAGTGGGTTAAGCGTCCAACTCTTGATCTTAGCTCGGGTCATGATCTCACAGTCTGTGAGTTCGAGCCCTCCTTCGGGCTGTGTACTGACAGTGCAGAGCCTGCTTGGGATTCTTTCTCTCCCTCTCTCTGCATCTCTCTCTCTCTCTCTCAAAATAAGTAAAAAAGATTAAAAAAATAGTAAGTACAGAGTATAAATTATACATTAAAAAAAATTTTTTTTAACATTTATTTATTGTTGAGAGAGAGAGCACAAGCAGGGGAGGAGCAGAGAGAGAGAGAGGGAGACACAGAATCCGAAGCAGGCTCCAGGCTCTGAGCTGTCAGCACAGAGCCCGACATGGGGCTCGAACCCATGAACCGTGAGGTCATGACCTGAGCCGAAGTCGGACGCTTAACCGAGTGAGCCACCCAGGTGCCCCCAAATTATACATTTATATGATTGATATATGAACTTATTAATGTACAGATATATATATATATATATATATATATATATATAAATTATTAATTTAGAAAGTGACCATTGCTTTAGAAAAAAAATTTAGAGCAGGTAAGGGAGCCAAGAAATGGCAGGGAAGAGGAGCAAATGGTAAGAGTGGTCAGGATGGGCCTCACGACAAAAGATGGTATCTGAACACAGACTCGGAAGAGAGGAGAGATTGATGTGGGTGTCTGGGTGAACGGTTTTCCCCTGAGACAGAGGCCCCAGGGTGGGATTGTGCCTAGCAGGTTCAGGGAATAGGAGGGAGGGATCAAGCGGGACAGTGTTAGGGGAGGAGTCTGAGGGGTCACGGAAGGTCTTGGCAAGGTCAAGGTGGGTTATGGCAAGGCCTTTGTTCTTTACTCTGAGATGGGGGGGGCGGGCATCAGAGGGCTCTGGGCAGCACTGGACGTGATCCAAGTTATATAAGGGATCACTGTGACTGCTGGGTGGTGGAGGGCTTTAGGGAAGCTAGGGTGCAAGCAGGTTGCTGTTTGAGGAAATAGAGGTTCAAAGCACCTTGCCCCAGAGTTGCACTGCCATGGAGCCCAAACTGGAATCCAGACCCAACACCAGAGGCCATGGACTTTACCCTGCATCAGCCTCCTCTCCCAGGTGGGTGAAACCCCAGGGGACCAGCCGCCCTAGCCCGGGCTCTGAGGGAGAGTGGGATGGGCATGGATGTAACCCACTGTCCCTTCCCTCTGCCCCGTGATGGCCTCCCTCCTGCTAACCTGCCCCAGGCCTGCGTGGAGGTGCGGGAGGTGTGAGGCCCCAGAAGCCAGGCCCAGCTCTGGGCACAGGGGAGCCCGGGCATGCCGGGGCTGTGGCTGTGGTGGCGGGTTGCTAGGTGACTCCAAGAGGGAGCCCTGGTTACTGCTGCCTGGCAGAGGCGCCTCCCTCCTCTGCCGCCCTCACCTCCTCTGTGGCCTCTGGCCTCCCAGGAGGCCTTGTGGATGAGTCGTGATCTGTGCTCGCCACTGGATCTCGGCTGAGAGCTCTGACTGGTACCAGGTGGCTGGGCCCTGAGGAGCCAGATGGGGCTTCAGGACTGGGACTTCCTCAGGGGCCACAGCCCTGGTGCACACCTGGTACCCAGCTCCACAGTCAGAGGGCTAGTCCTTGCCCAGCCCTGAGCCACCTCCCTGGGTGACCTTGAGCGAGGTACGGCAGCCCTCTAGGCCTCAACTGCCCCATCTGGCCTGCAGAATCCCCTCCACAGGGGCCTGGTTTTCGGGGAGAGGGCCAGGGGTGCTGAGCCGGCCTAGCTCCAGGCAGCCCATCCCGCTCCCTGGTGGCTTGAGTGTGTAACACTCAGTTTTGCATTAGATTCCCTATACCAACAGAGTTCCCCTACTTACAAAAAAGGAAAAAAAAAAAAGTTTGAAAGCCTCTGGACTGGATGATTTCAAGAACTTGCAGTGTCGACAGTTGACACAGCTCATCGGTGGCCAGGTGGGGGAACAGGCCCGGAGAGAAGGACAGGCTTGCCCAGGTGTGAGGCTTGGGGGAGTGGAAAGAGCACCATGCTGGGGGCCAGGAGGCCTGTGCTCAAATCCCTGCTCTGCGACCGGGTCCTGGGCAACCTCGGGCAAGTCCTTTCTTCTCTCTGGGTTGGACCAGCAACGGTTTCAGACTGGAGCTCAAGCCCCCAGGGGTACCTGGCCAGGCACGGAACAGAGTGGGGAAGGGTGCAAAGCTTCATAGGCCCAGAGCATATGCTCTTGATACAGATAATCTAAAACATTATTTTTATATTCACGAAACTTAGATGCATTACGAAGTACAATGCAAAATCCCCCTGAATGCTAGAAATGGAAGCACAAGGCTTAATAGGAAATTTTGACCTTGCAACGTGCCCCCAGTCCTCCCCTGCTGCCAGCTTCTAGGGATAGTTTACATGGAAAGTTTGAGAAGCACTAGAGTACTGGCTTCCTAAGATTCTTTGGAAATTCCCTGACTTGTTTCCCTCTCCGGTGGTGGAATGTGATGGCCTTTAGTCTCAAAGTGAGACTAACCCGAAATCCACACCTGGCTCTGCCATTTGAACTGTGTGACTGGCAGCTTACTTAGCCTCTCTGAGCCTTACTTTCCTCATCTTGAGATAGGGATCACAATCCCGGACTTGGATGGAGTTTGATAGAATACGTGAGATAAAGTGCTTATAACACCTAGGGCTGAACAAGCAGGTACTGAGTAGGTGCCAGCACTTGGCAATGTCCTTCCTTCTCTCCTGCTGCCAGCACTCAGAACCAGGCCGGCACATAGTGACATTGATCATTGATAAAGAGTTGTGTTCCCTGACCAACCTCCAGCTGGAGAGGCTAGGAGGTGGAGCCTCTGGTAAGCCAGACAGTCCTGTGGGGAGAACTGAGGCCCCTGAGGCCTCTGAACACAGGTGTGGAGGAGGGGCTAGGGAGCCAGGTGTAAGGGCAGGAGTGGGAAGGGGGTATCTACTTAAGGGAGCACCATTCCCTGGGGGTCTAGTTCCCCTCTTCTCAGGGCCCCAGGGGAAGCCAGGCAGGGCAACGCTGAGAGGGGCCTTGGAGTTGTCACCTCCCACGACCGGAAAGTGCCAGCGATAGAGAGCTGGGGTGGGCGTGGGGGGCAGGGCTTGAAGGGTCAGGTCAGTACCTAGAACTGGGGTGAGAGTGGAAGTATATCCTGGGTGACAGGAAGGACCCCTCCTTAGGGAGACTGATGGGAAGGAGGCAGGAGGGAGGGCCCTCACCCGTCAGTGGTTACGGGGCTGGGCAGAAAAATGAATTACGATTAGGTCCATGAACTGGCTAGATCTGGGTAGTACCTGGCATTGCTGCCTGTGGGATCCTGGGCAAAATTACATCATGCCTCTGGGCCTCTGTTCCCTGGTACAGTGACATGGGGTAATGCCAGCTTCCCAGACTTGTTGGTGCCTACCACAGTTATACTCAGGACACGATATTAAGGAGGTAGAGACAGAGCAGGTCGGTTGGGTGATCTAAGAGTGTGGTCTTCTGGCCAGAGTGAGGGCTTTAACCAATGTTTACGAGCACCTGGTGCATTCACCGATCGGTTCGCACACACATGACCTCAGGTAGTGATTTTACAGCTTTCTGAGCTTTCATTTCACTGAATGGTGCCCATTTTTGCCAGAGTAGTTCACTGAGGCCCTGAGGCTCATAGAGATTGAGTCAGTAGCCCATGGTCACGTAGCTAGGTGGCCGAAAAGAGCTAGGCGTCCCGCCCAGCTCTTCTGATAGCCAAGCCCATGCTGTTTCCACGGCAGTGCCTGAATCTGGAGGTCAAGGCCACTAGCTGATAGGCCCCCAGGCTCAGCATAAGTTCTACTCCTTCAGATGCCTCTGGGGAGCCAGGTCATTGGAGCTATGGCCCCCTCCCCACCTTCTTTGCAAAAGCGGGCCATGACATAGGGAGCACTAGAGGCTGGCACAGCAGAAATTTAGAAGAGAGGGTGTGCAGGGTGGCAGAGGTAGAGCCCAGGGAGGTACCCAAAAGGGCTGTGTAGCCTCGGACAAGCCACTTCAACTCTCTGAGCCTTGATCTTCTTGTTATAAACGGGGATTATGCCACTTGATTCGTGGGGACTTTGTGAAGCTTCCACCAGGAAGGGGCTTTTGGGAGCAGAGTTACTGTGCGTCAGGTGGTCAGGAAGGGAGGGTGGGCTGGCAAGCTGGGCTGGCCTGAAGGTGGGCACTGTGTAGAGGGGGGCTCTGAGGTCCCCAGGGCTGATGGATGTGCTCTGAGGAGCTTGCTGGGATCCAAGACTTCTAAGGGTTCACAGGAGCTCACAAGAGTTGGGGGAAATTTTGGAAGAGTTTCGGGCCCATACCCACCTTAGAGACCCCCAGCGTATTCTGCTTTCCCTGGCCAGGCCCTCCCAGCAAAGGGTTAACAGTCTTCTCTACCTGCAGTTGCATTTTAAAGACACGAAATTAAAGCAGGTAATTTATTCTCCCCACACACGAAAGAGCAATTAGTTCTAAACAGGGCTTAATCAGTCACCGCGAGATTGATTTCTGGAGCCCTGGGTTTTCGGGCTCCTGGCGCCATGCCAGGCTGGGGAGGGAGGGGGCAGACAAATGAGCCGCGGAGGCATGAGCCCTTACATAATCTGCTGGGGGGCCCTGGCAGCCTGGCTAGCCCCAGGCGGGGCGGGGCTAAGCTGGGGAGAGGGGGCCCTGCTTCAGCTCCTTGAGAGTAGCCCTCAGGGTTCGGCCAGGCCTCCTGGGAAAAGGCCAGGCCCAAAGCTCCAGCCCCACCCTCTGGGCAGTGGAAGGGGGGCGGTTCTGGGGTAGAAAAGGTGGGTATTCCTGTCCAACCTGGTACTTACACCTGTTCTCCCACACACACCCCCCACCCCCACCCCCGACCCCATCCACCCTTCATTTCTGTTTGCTCCCACTGCCCGTTCTGGCCCTTCTACTTCCTCTCTCGCTTTTCTATTTTCTCCCCCTCCTCTTTTCCATCACTTCCTCCTCTTTTCCCATGGTCTCCTTGCATCCCACTCCCCCACCCATGTCCTTGTCTCTGGCCACAGAACTCCATCCGGCACAACCTGTCGCTGCACACCCGTTTCATCCGCGTGCAGAACGAGGGCACGGGCAAGAGCTCCTGGTGGATGCTGAACCCCGAGGGCGGAAAGACAGGCAAGACCCCGCGGCGGAGAGCCGTGTCCATGGACAACGGGGCCAAGTTCCTGCGCATTAAGGGCAAGGCGAGCAAGAAGAAGCAGCTGCAGGCACCTGAGCGAAGCCCCGATGACAGTCCCCCAGGCGCGCCAGCCCCAGGGCCCGTGCCTGCCGCTGCCAAGTGGGCCACCAGCCCGGCCTCGCACGCCAGCGATGACTACGAGGCGTGGGCCGACTTCCGCGGCGGCGGGAGACCTCTGCTCGGGGAAGCGGCCGAATTGGAGGACGACGAGGCCCTGGAGGCCCTGGCGCCGTCGTCCCCGCTCATGTACCCGAGCCCGGCGAGCGCGCTGTCGCCCGCGCTAGGTGCGCGCTGCCCCGGGGAGCTGCCCCGCCTGGCCGAGCTGGGGGGCCCGCTGGGCCTGCACGCGGGCGGCGCGGGGCTGCCCGAGGCCCTGCTGGACGGCGCGCAGGACGCGTACGGGCCGCGGGCCCGGGCGGGGACGCCCGCCTACTTTGGCGGCTGCAAGAGCGGCGCCTACGGCGGGGGCGGGGGCTTCGGGCCTCCGGCGCTGGGCGCGCTGCGCCGCCTGCCCATGCAGACCATCCAGGAGAACAAGCAGGCCAGCTTCGCGCCGGCCGCCGCGCCCTTCCGCCCGGGGGCGCTGCCCGCGCTGCTGCCGCCGCCGCCCGCGCCCAGGCCCGGCCCGGTGCTGGGCGCGCCCGGGGAGCTGGCGCTGGCGGGAGCGGCCGCCGCCTACCCTGGCAAGGGCGCGGCCCCGTACGCGCCGCCGGTGCCCTCGCGCAGTGCCTTAGCCCACCCCATCAGCCTTATGACGCTGCCCGGCGAGGCGGGCGCCGCGGGCCTGGCGCCGCCGAGCCACGCGGCCGCCTTCGGGGCCCCGCCCGGTGGCCTCCTGCTGGACGCGCTGCCAGGGCCGTATGCGGCCGCTGCCGCCGGGCCGCTGGGGGCCGCGCCCGACCGCTTCCCGGCCGACCTGGACCTCGACATGTTCAGCGGGAGCCTCGAGTGCGACGTCGAGTCCATCATCCTCAACGACTTCATGGACAGCGACGAAATGGACTTCAACTTCGACTCGGCCCTGCCTCCGCCGCCGCCCGGCCTGGCCGGGGCCCCGCCCCCCAACCAGAGCTGGGTGCCGGGCTGAGGGCCGCCTTCCCTCGCCCCCGGGCGCCCCGCCCCGCCCCCAAGGGGCTTCTGTCTTCCCGTCCTGATCCCCTGGGCCCCATCCCCATTCCAGCTTCACGGGGTGGGGTGGGGTGGGGGGATCCGGGAGGCAGCCCCAGGTCTGCTAGAGAAGTCCCTCAGAAGTTTACCCCTGAGGGAAGTGGTAAGGAGGGGCTGGGGCACCTGCCATTCGTGCCCAAACTCCTGAGACCTGCTCCACCTCCCTCCTGGGGCAGGAAGCCTGGGCGGAGCGGAATTTCGGGCTGGGTGGGAGTGGGGACCAGCCAGGCGGGCTGCTCTGGTCGGCGATGCCAACCGGGAGATGTGGCACGGGGCCAGAGGCGGTCTGAATCTTCGTTTCATTTGTGAGGGCCGCGACGGATAGCCCACCCCAAACTCCAATCTGATTCCCAACTCACACCTTCCCACTGGTCTTAGCCCCACCCACCCAAGCCAGGAACCCCCTCCCGAAAACACCCACACCTACCTATTGGCTGTTCACCCTGAGCTGTTTCCCTTTAGCCCTAAGCCACCCTTAGAGCCCCCATACCCATGATTCAGCCCCTCCCTCCTATCCCTGCAGGCCCTAACTTCTCCTCTCCTCTCCTCTCAGGTTGGAGTCAACCCCCCCCCCCCACTTCCCCCTGCCCCCAGTACTGGTCTCAGCCTCTCCAGCAGGTCTCAGCTCCGGATCCACCCCCCAAACCAACACCCCTTTCTCCGTTCCAGTCCTGCCTCCTCTCCCGTATTTATAAGTGTCCGGTCGGGGCGGGCTGTGGGCGCGGCGTCCCCGGCGCATATCGTAGGCAGTGTACCGTGGCCGTGCCGTCAGCGTGTGCGTGTGCGTGTGTGCCGTGTCGAGGCCGTGTAGAGTGCATTGTACAGCATATTTTCATGAATAAAATTGTTTTAAATATTTCCCGCGCCTTGGGCTAGCAGGGGTGGTGGTGGCAAAGGAGGATAATTGGCAGGAATCGTTGCGGGAGGGGGGTTGTCCCTGTGCCTGAGCCCCTATTGTGGTTTTGTGTCTCAGTATATGTCAGCGTTCACTGATGCCTGTCTGCTCAACACACATTGGTTAAGCGCCTACTGAGTTCTGGACGCTGGCGATGTGCCTGTGTGGAGCTCTGCACCTGTTTGTGTGAACATATGCATGCAGGAAGTTTCTGGTTTGGGGAAATTCTGTCCTGAATACATAAGCCTGAGAGGTTGGGAGAGAAGGCACAGATATTCATTGAGAACCTGTTCGTGTCGGGTCCTGCATTAGGTATGATTTTTGTTCCCATTGTACAGATGAGAGAAGAGGACCCGAGAGGGAGAATGGTTTGGGAAGGCCTGTTGGGATAATGGAAGGGAGGCCTTTGGAGGCACGCAGACTTCTCTTTGAATCCGCTCCGTGCCACTCGATGCCACTCCATGCTCGGTGACCATGAGCAAGTTTTCAACCTCTGTAGCCTTACTTTCCTGGTCTAGACCACAGGGAGTAACATCCCAGAAGGTGGATTTCAGCTGAGGAGGAAATGAGGAAGGTATGTAAAGTGCTCAGCCCTGCACTCATTCATTCATCCATCCATAGAAGCTTCCGTGGGCATCTTTATTTTTTACTTTTCCCTCACTTCCCCATAGTGAGCGCCTTTAAGTGCCAAGGTCTTGCACCGAGCATTGGGACTGCCAGAGAGAGCATCATAGGCACAATGTCTGCCCTCAAGTAACTTAGAGGCTCAAGGGGACACAAGTGAGGAAACAGGAGATTATCGATCAGAGCTGTGAGGAATGGAGGAGACAGGCTGTGCGAATGAATGACCCTGCCGCACCTGTCCCGGGCTTGAGGCATTGGGAGGTACCTGGAGGGGGTGCTGTCTCAGCTGAGCCTTGAAGAGTGAGTTGGCATTGGGAAGGGAAGGGATTCAGACAGAGAGGGAATGGCATGTTCAAAGGCCCAGAGTCGAGATCACGTGGGTTCCAGAACCAAAACCAGTTTAGTGTGGCCAAAGCTCCGAGATGGAGAGATTACTGATGCCGGAGAGGCAGATGGGCCAGAAGAGGGAGAGGATCAGTGACCGGGCCAGCGGTGCTGTTGGTGACTCAAACCAGGAGGGATTGGGGAGGGCAGTGGGGGGAGAAGGGGAAAGGATGAGTTCCCATAAGTTTTGGATAGAGAATCATTGGGACTGGTTTGGGATTGGACACGGGGTGAGGGAGAGGGAAGAGTGAAGAGGTGTCTGGTTAGTCTAGTTGGGTACTGGACAGACAGGGCCATTCCCTGAGAATCGAGGCAGGAGGAGCCCAGGGGAAGGTGGCATGCCCAGCCTCAGACAGGCTCCATCTGAGTTAGATTCTATGGAAGCCTTGGGATTTGGGAGGGTTGTTCAGCACTATGTCCACTGTGTGAATGGCAGTCCCTGGCACTGGGCAACATGGTGGCCTGGGGATGTTCAGCTGGATCGTGGAGTCAGAAACCCCGGAGAGGGAAGAATCAAGAGCACAGAGGTTGTCACGGAGGTGTTAGGAGTGGCTTGGGGGATGGTGCTGAGTGGGAAGAGCAGGGCGGCCCCAGGGCTGCTCCAGGGAACACCTAAGAACACATTGGCACAGGAGGAGGAACCTACTGGCTGAGAAGAAGCAGCTGAAAGGAAGAGAAGGAGGAAACCCAGGACACTGAGCTCCTAGAGTGTGAGGAGGGCGTGGCCCTAGAAATAATGCCTAGTGCTCTTACTTTTGGGAGCCTCACTTTCTTGGTCTGGAAGTTGGGGCAGACGCACCTGTCTCAGACCCATTTTGAGGAGTGAACAAGATTGGAATTATTCTCTGAGGTCATACTTCCGGCAAGGGGCAGAGCAGGGGTCTTGCCTACACTGTGTACCTCCAACGCCCAGGCTTTCCCGTGGCCCCCACTGCTTCTGGGCACTGCACCCACCGAGCTCGGAGCCAGGAGAACCTTTACAGGTCCTGGGCTAAGGGGTGGGGGTGGGGGGCAAGACCTCACTGTGGGGTGTGCTGGCTGTCCTCACTGGGTCGGGAGCCTATAGAGGCTGATGGACTATCCCTTGGGACAGATGCCCCAGCCCCAGCCCACAAGCAGACTCCAGGAGAGCCCAGCTGGGTCTGGGCTCCATATGGGCTGCAGAGCTGCCCCCACCCCGAGCTGATGGAGGGTGGGCTGCTGGTATGCGTGTGCAGGTCTGTGTGTGTGCATGTAGCCCCATAGGCATCGGTGTGGGCCTGTGTGCACACGTGCTGGGTGAGGGGCAGGCTGGGTGATGGTTGGGGTCTCCCTGTCTGTGCGCATGCCTGAGTGAGCTTATGTGTGTGTGTGTGTGTGTGTGTGTGTGTGTGTGTGTGTGTGTGTTGGGAATTACAGCGTATCCATCTCCCAGTGTGCCCACATGTGCGCCCGGGGCTATGGAGTCTGTGCACTGCATGCTTCCCTCTCTGGGTGTGTCTGCCGTCTTGGCACATACCTCTCTCTGGGTGCACCAGAGAGAGGTGGTAGCCTGCCAGGAGTGTCTTCTGGGCTGCTCTGCTGGGGGAGGGTTGGGGAGGGAAGCATCGGGACACTCCCTACCCTGGGATGGGGCCAGGCTCATGAGCAGGGAGCAGCGAGACCACCTCAGAGTAAAGACGCCTCTGCCAGGCTCAGGCCAGTGGTATTCCAGAGCCAGCGTCTGTCCTGCTGGGCCCCCTCAGGAGAAAGGGGACAACGCCCCTGCAGCTGGGGGGCTGCAACTGGCCCTTCTCTGCCAGCCTTGGAGCCCCGCAGACGCGCCCCCCTCCATGCCCACTCCCTGGGAGGCGTCTGACACATGATTTATTCATAAAAAGCCATTATTTGTGCCAAAGAACTGAGCCGCTGCTTTTTAAGTGCTGATAATGCTCTCGGCCTCCTTGCCTCTCCACCCCCCACCTCCTGTCTCTCTCCTCTCTCTCTCTCACCTTCTTGGGGCTTCCCATCCTTTCTCCTCCCCTTTTCTCCCACTTCCCTCACCTCCCTTCCTATTCCTGTAGTGTTCTCCTCACCTCTCCTCCCATTTCTTTATTCTCCCCCCGTCACCCCACTCACCCACTCCACAATTAGGAGAATCAGGCAGGGCGGCTAGAGGCCCAGAACCAATTGTCCCGGACTGGGGAAGCCAGCCTGGAGTCCAGGGCTCCCCACCCTCCACCTCAGTCTTCACCTCTTCGGGACTAGGGCAAGGCGGGGAGGAGGAAGAGCCTGCTGGGAAAGGCAGGGGGAGGGTCTGCGGAGGCTGTCATAACCAGCTCCCCCTAAAGGCCATGACTTTAGCCCCCCCATTAGTCGCCCCAGCCTCCCAAAGAAACGTTCAATCTCAAGAGCAGTGCCCTTGCTATGCAAATGCAGATTCTTGGCAAGCTCTGTGGGCCTTGTGCCCCCCTCCCCCCACCCTTGTGGCCCCTAAGTGCCCCCTGGAGAAATTCTAGAGCCACCATTACTCAGGCAGTGCCAGGAGATCCTGGCATCAAGGGCGGCACTTGGGGTCCTGTCACTGATCGCCCTCTGTGCAGACAGGAGGCAGCAGAACGAGTATCACAGATGTGAGCGTGGATGCACACTCACACAAGGTTCTTAGAAGCAGACATCACAGATCCACGTGTGTGCGCCCTCATGCTCGCACGTGCACACACGCAGGCATGCACACAGCCACACACCTACTCATGCAGACGGAGAGTCATTCCTCCCCTGAGCACCTGCAGCGGGGGCTGAAACTCTTTCCCCATTCAGGTCCCCGTTCGTTTGTTCGCTCACTCGCTCAGTCATTCATTCACTCATTCATTCATTCTTTCAACTTTACTTTCGCACCCGCACTGTGCCAGCACCAAGGCTGGGCACTGAGGTGGCGGAAATGAACATGACTGGGTCACAGGGAGGGGAAATGGAGCAGAGGGGCCACTGTGCCCCACCCCCAGCAGCCTTGGGCTGGGGGTTAAGCGCCCAGCAGGCAAGGGGTTAAGTCATTTGGCATCCAGAGCTGGAGCCATTAGGCCTCCTAATTATGAAATTATCGAGGTCCTCAGGTGACTGCTAATTTCACACACACTGTTCCTCTCACGGCTAATGAACGCCCGCAGAACCCACGCCTCGTCTTTCCTGCTGAACAGTGACCTGCAGTTAATGAGCTCAGGAAGGCAGACAGGCCACCGGCTGGGTGGGTGGGGCGCCAGGCCTGAGGAGGGGGCCCAAAGAGGGGCTTCGGGGCCCAAACCCAGCCGGCGGTTTGCAGGACTGGCTAGGCCAGGGGCCGGAGGAAGCAGGGAGAGATGCAGACCTGGGGAGGGCTTCAGGTCGTGCGGTCCTGGCAGGAACACCGTGGAGGGTGGGGGCAAGGAGAAATGGGTCGTAAGTGGTGGGGAGGCGAGAGCGAGAGCCTTTCTGCTAGGTTCTGGGCCCCATCAGGGTTTAAGGGCCGGCCAGGAGCAGCAAAGCTTACGAGGTGGGAATTGGTGGCGGTGGGGGGGGGGGGGGGGGGGGGGGGCGCGGCACAGTCCTACCGTGATGCTGGGGCTGGTGATGACTCTGGGGGCTGGCAGTGCTAATGGTGAGATAGCAATGCCGCTGGTTATGATTTCTAAAGTTTCGATTTTTTTTTTTAAATTAAAAATGTAACGTAGAAAATTACCCTGCAAAATCTGAATGAAGAAAGAAAAAGTAACACACCCTGCTTGCAATCTTAGACGGGGGCAGTGCCAGAGCCCAGGTCCCTTCTCCCTGGGGATGCAGTGGACCCTTCAGGCTGAAAACCAAATAGGTTTGAAGGCCCTATGACCTGCCCACGGGGAGGACCCTGCCCAACTCGTGGCCCACCAGCCCGATCAATGCCAACTAAGTGGTGCAGCCGCGAATGAGGAGAGCAAGGGGGTGACAATCGTGGTCTGGGCCCAGGGTCCTCTGTTCTAGCTTTTTCCTATCCTGTAGCCTTGAGCAAGTTCCTTTCCCTCTGGGCCTCCAGAGTAAATGATAGGGTTGGACCAGGGCTGTGTTTGCAAAGGGGGTGGGGCTCGGCTCCTGAAGAGCTGCCCCCGTACTCAGCTTGAGTTCGCATCAGGGACCCTCCCCTGAGACAAGCACCCCAGGCCCGGGGACAGATGACCACCCCCCTTTGCTCCAGGCTTGTGTATTGTGCGCGGTGTGCACGAAGGTTGGCATCACTCCATCCTCTTGAAGCCGCCCCCTCTCGCTCAGGAATAAGAGGGGCGTCCTGTCTTCCCACAGCCCCGACGGCAAGTTTCCACTCTGCCACCACCTCCTGTGTGTCTGCTTTTCCACCTCAGTTTCCCACCTGTCAAAGGTAGGTAATGAAAGTGCGAACTCACTTAGGACGTGACAAAGATCTCAGAGGTTGTCGCTGCTACTATGTGACCCCGGGCCTGACCACCTCTCCCCTCAGGTATCCGTAGGGTCTCTTCTGGACAGTCAGCTCCATGTTGGGGTGGGGAGTGTCTGAGCCACGGGTGTTCCCAGGAGCAGGGAAGGATTGGGAGGCTGGGAAGGGCCTCTCCGCCTGCACACGGGCACACACCCCTGCATCTTGCACGTTCCTGCTGGCCCTTTGAGTGCATTTTCCCGTTTGACCCGCGCAACATGAGGCGAACGCTTTTATCATCTCCATTTGTGAGAAAACTGATAGTCGGAGAGGTTAGGCAGTTATCCCAGAGTCACACAGCTGGAAATGGCAGGGCCAGGCCTCAGACGCAAAGCCTGCGGGCCCTTGGCCACTGCGTTACCCCTTTCCTCCACGTGTCGTGCCCAGGTGCCTGAGGACACGCACGCCGCTTGCACACGCGTATCCCAGCCAGAGACCCTCTCATCTCCACGTCCTTCCTGCGCGCACACAACACCCATGTCTGCCCTCCCCTGGGCTTCGGCGTGCAAACCTGCACACTCACAGGTGCACTCAGATACAAATATGGACTTTGTTGGTAGACTTGCAAAACTCCACACCTACATGCCGCCCGCAAGGAGACGTCCACACACAAACACGCAAGGCACACGAAAGCACGGGTAAACACACACAAGCTCTGTTGCATATGCGTGCAAACACACCCACCCAGGAAGGTACGTGCGCACACACACACACACACGCACACCCCATGGGCACACCTGGGAGTATTTACCCACGCACATGCTCTGACATACAAACACATGGGTGCATAGTAAGCGTCCTCCAAGGAGCGCTTATACACACACACGTGTGCCTGTACAGACACATGCCCTCCACGTATGAAACGAGGCACACGGGTGCGCTCGCGTGTGCACACAGGAACAGAAGCACTCGGGTGCGGTGAGGTGAGCAACCTCCCGTACCGTGGGGGTGATGGATAGACCCACGTCCTAAGTGACTATCAAAGTGTCGTGGTGTGTGAGGCGCAAACACCAATTAGTGGGGCCTTTGAAAGCATCAGCTCGTTAGAGGGGAAGCCGAAGAGGCTGGGATTGGCATAAAACGCGGAGCTATTTAGCTATCGTGGGGCGGGGGTATGGGAGCTGTGCAGAGGCCTTCGGGCAGAGCGGCCCCTCCACCCTGTACTTGCTAGTGGAGAAGGACCCTCACGAGGGGCCTTGGCAGGCGGCTCTGACGCTCCTTGAAAGCGGGGGGTGGGGGGGCAGCCTCCTGCCAGTGCTGGGCTGGCACTGAGTGCGCGGGGGCTGTGCCAACTGGCGATCAATTTCATGCACATCGTAAACCTAAGTGCTTTCTGGAGAGTCGGGCAGATTGCACATAAAGTCCCCCTTCTGTCCCTAGCACACGGGTGGGCGGGTGAGGCAGAGGCTCACCCTGGTCGACAAGACCTCTGCTATGCTGCCCGAGACCTGTATAACCTGGTCCCCAGGAGGACGTCTCCTTGGGGACATGGGGTGGGGGGGGGGATTCTGTCAGGAGGGCTGGCGCTTCTAGGGTCAGCTGGATCTGTGGGCAGTGCATGAGCCCCAAGGTCGACCGCCCTCTGCTACCCGATGGCTGAACGATTTCGGGCCATCAGCTCCTCTGACCCTCGGTTTCTTCATCTATAAAGTGGGTTGAGGTAAGAATTAAACGAGTTCCTGTCCGTGGCATGATGTGTCACAGAGCTGAAGAACCTATGAGCGCAAGTGAGATCACATTTGCATTTATCGTTATGCCCAAGGGATTCAGGCTCTGAGTCTTCACATGCTCACCCAAGGGCCCCAGACCCCTCCCCACGGTCTCCACTGTTTCTGGGAGGCTCCAGAGGTGGGGGGTCTCACAGGGAGCCACAAACCTGTCTTTCATTACAGGAGCCTACCTATGATTCGATCCTGGTTCTGCCCAGTCTCCTGTTTACACACACCTGCCACCCTTGAATGTGTCTGGAGAGCCCTCCCCACCATCCCTCCTATCGTGAAGTATCAATGCCAGGCCAGAGGGGTGGCTTCTGGATGTTCTCCAGGTCCCCTGCCCTTTGGGTGCCAGAGCAGTTCTGGGCCCTGCATCAAGGCCAAGGTGGCAGGGCGAGGGTGGGGCGGGACAGAAGGGCAAAGGGTAAAGGTGGACAAGTTCCTGCTTAGCTCTGTGCCTCTGTCATCTGGGCCCCAAGCTGTGCTTGTGCATGTCACCTCCCAAACACTCTCACGAAACCAGCTTCTTCAGCTTTCGCCCTCCCCCCTGATCCTGGAAGCTCAGATCCAGGCCAGGGGTGGGGCTGGGGAGGGGGCCCCTGCTGCCCTCCCCCCAGGAGCCCATACGGTGGTGGGGTTTAGAGCCATTCTGAAGCCAGACTGCTCAGATTCAAATTCTGGCTTTGCTGCTTATAAGCCACAAGATGTTGGGTAACTTACCTTATCTCTGCCTCAATTTCCTCGTCTATAAAGTGGGGATGGTGATATTTACCTCATAGGGCTGTTGTGAAAAAGAAATGAATAAATATAAGTGAAGTGCTTGGAGCAGTACCTAGAACAGAGCAGCATGATGTGAATGTTTCCTGATATTATTATAATAATACTAACATTATGATATCATAACCATTGTTCCTCTTTCTCCTGTGCCCTTTTTAGACAACCCCCATTCTTCTTCTTGTGGCAACAAAAGCAGTCTCCATATTTATCGGTGGGTTCAAAACAGAACTGAGAGTGGAAATACGACAGGGTTACTATGGTTCACAACTCCAGGGGGTGACTTCCAATTACAAGTTTTGTCAGTGCCCCGGTTGTTCAGTACCCAACCTGAGCAACTGAGCATAACTATCTCCTTTTCTCTCTGATACATGGAGCCCTGCTGTCTTAGTCTGCTTGGGCTGCTGTAACAAAATACCATAGACTAGATGGTGTAACTAACACTCATTGCTCACAGATCTGAAGGGTGGCAAGTCTAAGATCAAGGTGCTGACAGATTTGCTTCCTCGTGAGAGCCCTTCCTGGCTTGTGGATGGCCACCTTCTCACTGTTTCCTTCCAGGGCAGGAGAGAGAGAGAGAGAGAACTCTGGTTTCTCCCTCATACGATAAAGACACTAATCCCATTATGGGGGTCTCATCCTTGTGACCTCATCTAAACCTAAGACCCCCAAAAGCCCCCCCCCTCCAAACACCAACACACCGGGATCAACATATGGATTTGGGATTGACAGAACCATTTATTACATAACACCTGCCCAGCCAGGACATCTCACAGTCAGGCACCACACAGTGGGCCCGGCACGCAGTTCAGGCGCTCAGGAACTGAGGGTGGGCCTCTCAACAATTAACCTTCACAATCACCCTGTGAAGAGCAGATGGTTACTGTCAGACTAGAGACAGAGAAATAGTGCTCAGAGAGGGCTGGATAGGCAGGATGGGAGAGGCTGTGCTGTGGTGACCGACAGCCCCTAAATCTCAGCGGGTGAATGCAACGGAAGTTTATCATTTGCTCATGCAAAGTCTGCTGCGGGTCCTGGTGTCTCTCAGGGCTGCTGTCCTTTGTGGGCTGACTCAGCTTTCCGTGCAGCTTTGACCTTGAGGACCCGCCATTACAGAAGAGGCTTTCTTGGTTGCGATGGCAGCCGGAAGGTCAGGCATCAGCTCTTGTACGCTTTGGCCAGGAAGTGACCATTTCACCTCTGTCCCCAGCTCACTGGCCAGGAGCCGTGACCCACTTACAGCCAGGAGCCTGGGAAATAGAGGAGTCCGTGTCTGCGGAGGAGGTGACTCTGTGTGTCCAGGCATGGACCAGGCAGGAAGAGCCCAGGAGCTTAGCCTAAGAGGAGGTCCTGCCAGCTGGGGCAGAGAGGAGAGGTGTTGTTGGAGGGGGCTGGAGCTAGGCTTTGGAGAAGACGGGCAGATGGATTTGGACAGGCAAAGAAGAGAAAGAGGGCATTCCACGTGGGCACAGAGTGAGCATATACCCGCAGGTAGGATATAACAGAAGATACCTCCAGGGAACAATGAAAACATTCTGGCTTGAGCAGGTCTGTCTAGGGAGGATGATGAAGGTAAGCGTGGACTTTCAAGGCCTCAGAGAGAGAAATATTTTGGAGGAAGAGGTGATGAGTGTGTAGTCCGTCATCACCCCCTGTGTGGGTGTGGTGGGGGAAAGCCACACTGGTTTGACTTCCAGTTTTCTGGCTTGGGAAACCGGGACGTGAAGGTGCCGGACAGCAGATCGGAGAACCCGAGGGAAGGAGTGTGACGTGGGGTCAGCGGGAAAGCTTGGCTAGGGCCACGCTGGGTTTGAGATAGCCGTGGAACATGCCGGGAGGGGGCCAGGAGGCAGTGGGCGGTTGGGTTCCGAGCTCAGGAGAAAGAGCGGGGCTGCAGTGGAAGGACAGAGATGTAGGCACACAGAGGGGTCATGTGAAGGATGAAAGGAGAAGGGGATCCCGGACAGAGCTCTGGAAAGCAGCCTTGTGAAGCAAGAGCAGAGGAGGAGTCCGAGGAGGTACAAGCCAGAGGGATGGGGGCAAAGCCAGGGGGGTCATGGGAGCAAGGGACAGCCAAGAAGAGAGGAGCAGTGAGTGTGTCTGACATTGTCCTGGCATCCAGATGAGGTATGACTAGGGGATTTAGCGACGAATGGGTTGCTGGTGACCTTGGCAAGGATTGTTTCTAGGGTGTGATGGGTAGGAAAGCCAGATCGGAGTGGGTCAAGAAGCAAGTGTAGATAACTCTCCCAGAAGCTTCCCTAAAGGGTAAGGGGAGAACAGCTGTGGGTGGAAAAGGTTGAGCTACCAAGGGAGAGTATTTCTGGGAAAGAAAATCTTTTATTATTATTATTATTATTATTATTATTATTATTATTATTGTGTTTTAAGAAGGGAGAGATTTGAATATGTTGACAGCTGATGGGAAGGGGCCGGTAGGGAGGAAGATGTTGGAGGCAGCGAATCCCTGAGGAGTAGGGGGCAGAGGGAGGAATCCAGGGCTGGGCTCGGAGATAGGGATTCATCTGGAAGGTGTGCTGTGAGGAAGCCGTGGAGAGGGGCATGGGGAATCTAGCTGAGGCTAGAGGCTCCCAGGGAGACCCAGGTTGTGGTGGGGGTGGGGTGCGGGTGTGGGTGTAAGACAGGGAGAGGTGGGGAAGAGGGGGAGGGGGCTGGAGATAGCAGAGACAGGTAGGAGTCCCACCCACACAAGGGTAATCAGAGAAATAAAGATACAGAAGAGAAGAGAGACAGAGGGAGGAGGAGGACGAAAGGCTGAGCTGAGGCTCAGGAGAGACCCCTCAGGAGCGGGCTGTGGGCGTGGGCCTGTGGAAAGAGTGTGCACTCTTCTTGGGGGCCTCCGAGCCAGCCCAGAAGCTCCGACCCTCTCCCAAACCAGCTAGTGCCCAGCCCAGGAGCCCGCCTGATGGTAGCCATGCGGATGCCAGGGCCTTTGCTTTCGTGGCCTGCGGTGGGGGTCTGCCAAGCCCTTCCTCTGCTGCAGGAGCACCCGCCGTGCCCCCTTCCAAGCTGCCGATCCTGGGCAGAGGGGAGCCTTCTCTTCACAGGGACGGTCCAGGCCTCTGGCCACCCAACAGGCGTGGGACCTCACATGTGGTATGGTCAGGCCCCGAGGGAGGCGACAGTTGCAGCCAGCCCCCTACCCCTCACCCCTCGTGGCCCCAGCCCCAGGTCTTGCTCGCCCTGTGGGGCCTAGGCCACCCTGACATTCACCTAATTGTCTTCCCGCTTTGATGAGTGGCTCCGCAGAGGCGCCGCCACGGATCAAATTAAATGTGAGCCAAGCAGGCAGCCCGGCTGATGAGATGGGAAATACCACATTTACATAGCCCCACACCAGGGCCAGGGACCCAGCACCGGAGACAAAGATCAGGGGACCCAGGCAGAGACAGAGGGGGTCAGAGAGACAGAGACAGGGAGGTGGGGTGGAGGGGGGGGAAGAAAGAGATGGGATAGGAGGTGGGGGAAGGTGGGCAGAGGCACCGTTTACAGGGTCCCGGTCCACTGTTGCTGAAGGAAGGGCAGTGGGGGAGGGAGATCGATACAGGTAGAGGCTCTTGTCGCCTCCAGACAGGTGGCTGCCGCCCCTGCCAAGCCCAGCCTGCTGGCCCCAGAGGTAGGAAGGTGACCTGGAGCCCCAGAGGCAGCTGAGTCCCCCTCCTGCCCGACTCCCAGCTGAGTCTCCACGCAGCTCCTCTTTTCCACCCAGACCCCACAGCTGGGCTGCAGCTGGCATCCTCAGCACAGCCCTGTGGGTGTGGCCGTGAGCTTCCCCCCAGTTCACTCGGGGACATTCTGGCTGCCCCAGGAAGGGTGTGTGTGTGTGTGTGTGAGTGTGTGTGCAAATGGGACAGAGAGTGTGACCATGTGTGGCACCTTCACGGGATCTCCTGTGTGCAGGTGTGCTGGCCACCGCTAGGCCCCGGGCCCTTGGAGGACAGCTGGGTCCTCCCTCTGATCCGAAGGGCTGGGGTGGCCTGGAGGCGGACCCTGAGTCTGTGTGCAGGACAAGAGGGGCGCCGGTGTTCCCGGCCGAGCGATCACGCCAACCGTCCCTTCTGCTCCTAACAGCAGCGTTCCAGGTGCAGAGCACCGTCCCCAACCTCGGGGCGACTTTGTGGGGGAGCCACTGCCATTCTTTCCAGTGTATAGAAAAGAAAGCTGAGGTGCGGGGAGGAGGATACTGTCTAGAAAGGGCACAGCCCGGACACGAGCCCGGGACTGTCCTCTTCAGCTTAGTGGGTCCTCCTGTGTTGGTTGCTGTAGGTGTCCAGGGCCCGTGACGAGTGCTGTGCTTGGCAGGGGTTGGAAAGTACTTACTCATCCTTCCTTCAGTCTCCTGGTTCCCTCCAGAAACGCCCCCTCCCCCCTCCCTCCAGTCTCACAGGCCTGGGCTGGACACGCTGGGTAGTACTCCCACCATTAACGTTAGGTGTTTGCTGAGCACACAGCGCGTGCCAGGCGTGAGGCGCGCCCTCTGGGTAGGTGTCCCTGAACCCTCCCTTCCACCCTCGGTGGGAGGCAGCATCACTAGCCTCATGTGACAGGTGTGGAAACTGAGGCCACACAGATCAGGGGGAGAGGCGTTTTGTGAAAAGTTACGCTCTGCTTGGGTTCAGTCCCCCTTCCCTCCCTCAGTCACTGACCCCAACCTAGCCATCCAGGGAGGCGGAGGGGTGCGGAGAGGCTTCCTGCACATGCTCCGTGTGTCTGTCTGCACGTGTGTGCGAGCTTGGGGCTGGACGCCTACCCCGTGCTGGTGTCTGTGACGCGTGCTTCTGCCACTTCACCCCCTTCACTCCTCACGGTGACGCCACGACCTTGGGATGACTTTGCCCTCGTTTTGGAGTGAGCGAACTGAGGCTCTGAGATGGGAAGTGACAGCAAGTTAGCTTCAAGGCGAGTTCTGGGACCCGAGTGTCCGGATTCCGGGCTCTTGCCGGCGCCCGAGGCTCAACAGGCTTTGCCCTTTTCTTCCCTCCTTGGGGACTCCTACTTGGGGTCCCCTGCCCGGGGAAGCTGGCCCCCGGAAAGCGCCTGTTGGCTCCACTGAGAAGCCCTTCCCCCTCATCCACGGGGGCCAGGGCGGCTTTTACTGGGGAAATAATTAGAAATCTAATTCTTATTTCTCCCACTCCGCTAATTGTCTGTGGACAATTTGATTGTAACAGTCGTCACTGAAGCAGAAAAACCACCTTATTTCTGCCAGACATCCTCCCTGCAATTAACACTAGCAACTGCCTGGCTCCCCTCTCACCTGCAGAGCCCCAGGGCCTGAGGGGCCCTCCCAGCTCTGGTGAGGGCACATCTGGGGGCCAGGCCTAGCCACAGGGGGGAAGGGGCAAGGGCAGTGCCCAAGGACCTACAGGACAAGGTCGGGGGGGGGGGCGAGAGGAGAGAATAGGAATATTTGAGCATTTGGGGGAAAGACGGAGGGGGAAGATGGAGACCCAGGCCCAGGAAGATACTGGTGGGGGTGCAGTGAGCCAGGCGAACTCAGAGCAGATAAAGGAGAAGGAAATGCCTGGTGGGGGTCAGGCCGAGGAGGCAGGAGCCAGGACCCCTGGCCCAGACTGCCTCTCTGCCAAAGCAGGGGACACACCTCCGAGACAAAAGCAGACAGTGTTTTTAGGAGCAGGCTGCTGAGGGCTCCCCAGAGAGCCCAGCCTCCGGTGGGATGTGGCTGATTAGGAAAGGAAGGAGGAGGATGGGATGGGATGGGGCCTGAGGGTGGGGGTGGGGGGTGGGAAGGGTGAAGTGTCCAGAGACCAGACAAGAATGCAGATGGGGACAGAGTGGACTAATGGGGACTGGATTGAGCATGAGGCAGACACCCAGTCTGGGACTGACCTGTTGATTAACGCTCCCTCACCAGCTGCCCACCCATCCCTCCCTGGCAGCACAGCCCTCTGGGGGCCAGGCAGCCTCCATTTCTACCCCTGCCTCCCTCCCTATCTTATCTCTAGAGTCCCCCCTCCCTGTCCCTCCCTCTCTCTCTGGGGCCAGGCCAATGGCTGTGGGCGGTTGTGGGAGCCCTGATCCTACACAAGCTGAGCCCTGTGACTTGGGGTGCAGGCTGAAGAGCTCACAGTGGCCCCCTTGGCCATGGAAGCTGGCATGGGAGGGGGCAGGAGGGAGGGACTTCTGTGTTGGCATGAACCTACTCTTGGATGCCCATCCCAGGGCGTCTTCCCGAGGGTAGGTTGGTGTGGGTGGCTTGTTGGGTGCTCAGATGGGGGGGAAGGGGTGGAGGCTTAGTCCTGACTCCTAGGGAACCCCGAGCATCCTCTGCCTGCACCCCAGGGCTCTTCTTCAGCCCCGCTCCCTTGGCTAGGCCAGGAGGGAGAGTGCCAGGGACTGGGGCAGGCAGCCACGTGGTGGGGCCTGGGGCCCGCACAGGGTGGGAGAGAGGGGGGGTGGTGGGGGAAGCCACAGCCCAGAGCCTCCTCCGCCTCTTCTTCCCTCTGCGGGTTCTCAGCCCTCCCCTCTTCCCCCCTCCCAGGCTTGTCAGGGGAGGATGTAGGGGGGGGGGTGTGCCGGGGGCTCCTGTCAGTCTAGAGCTGGAGAGCTCCCCAAGCTTCATTAACATGCAAATTAGCAAGTTCTGACTGGCTGTGGCAGCTACGGGCAGCCACCCCTCCCAGCCCCAAGTGTGTGTGTGTGTGTGTGTGTGTGTGTGTGTGTGCGCGCGTGATCTGCAGCAGCGTCTGAAAAGAGAGGGAGCGGCTCTCATGGCCCTGGACTCCACAGACAGCAGTACACGTGTGTCTCACCCACACTTACACCCACACACCTACACAAAGACCAAATATGCACACACATGTATATACATATGCACACCAGACAGACAGATTCTCCTGGTCGCAGCCAGTCAGCCACAATTGCAGGGCTTAGGGACACCCATGGACACACAATCACAGGCACACAACTTCACCCACAGCGGCCACACCCCGAATGGTCTCAAACAGGCATGCGTACCAGGCGGCCCACTCCTTCCACACTCATGCCACTTCACACTCTGACACACAGTCCCACACGGGAACAGACCCATGAACACACCGTCCCCCACACAGCCGCACACACCGGCTGTCAGTCACCCAAAGTCACACCCAGACAAAGTCTGGCGAGAGGTGGGTACCGTGGCTCCACAGCCTGCCCCGAGGGCGGGTGCCACACCCTGGACCCCCCGAGTGTCCATGCTGTGGTGCTTTCCTTCCACTGGAGCTGACCAGGGCCAGCCCCGGTCTCCTGCCCACGTGGTTGAGTTTCTGTCGGCCCCTCTGCTTGGACCCCCACCCGAATCTCCTTCGCTCCCCCCATCTGCACTGTCATCACCTGCCCCGGCAGCCAGCCCTTGGCCTTCCCTGGAGAATGGCCCCGGTCACACGGCACTGAAACTGCCGGTTGATGTGTCTGCCTCCACCAGGCAGGGAGCTTGAGGAGGAGGACAGGGGTGGCGTCAGTCAGTCTGGTGCACTGCTCTGTCCCCAGTGCTCCGCTCACTCTGACCCATCCATGCTATTTCCGCAATGGGGTGGAACAGGAGACAGCAGTGATAAGAACGCAAATGGCTAACACTTATTTGGTATTTGCTAGGCGCTCAGGCCCCATTCACAACGACCCCATGAGGGATCGGCCCCATTGTTACCCCATTGTCAGAGGAGGAACCCGAGGCACAGAGGGACTGAGGAGCCTTGTCAGGATCATCCTGACTATAAGTGACAGAACTGGGATCTGAACTCCGGTTGTCCAGCTCTGGACAGCCCTGCCTGTGCTCTTCCCCGGGACACCAGGCAGAGACTCAGAGAGTTGGGGGGCAGTCACAGGGGGTGGGGAGCGGAAGAGCCCCCCAGTCCCGAGCAATGGAAGGGAGCCCTCAACTTCTAAGAGGAGGGCCTTGCTCACTGACACCTGTCATGCGGGCTCCGGGCCATGGGAACCTGGGGCACCCAGGGTGGGGAGATAACCAGAACACCCCCCATTTTAGAGAGCGGGTGACTGAGGCCAGAGAGGTCCCGGGTCAAACTGACCCACGTTTCTTTAATACTTGCTGTGTGCCAAGCCCTCATCTGATTGATGTCCTTTATTCCTCAGGACAGCCCCGTGAGGTCGGCACACTTACCAGCTCCATTTTACAGGTCAGAGAGTGAGGCCCGTGGTAGCTTCACGTGCCGGGGTGTCAGTGTGGTGGTCACCTGTGGTTTTGTCTGCAGGGAATCGTCCCCCCGCCCCTCCCCACGCTAACTAAACTTGCTTCTGGAATGGGAGATCCCACCCTCCTGCGCGGGGTTGATTGGTTCGGTGATAGACAGGTGATTCAAACTGGGCCAATCAGTGCCCTCGCTTGAGAGTTTTGACCTTGGGGCCAATGTTGAGGCTCTGGAGTTTTCAGCAGCCCAGACCCACTTCTGCAGTGAGAGCAGGGAAAGTGCAAAAGCACGGAGGGAAGGGAGGGAGTCTGGCTGTGACCTGCTGTGATGGGGCAGCTGGGGGCCTTCAGCCTGCCTTCTGCCTCCTGGGCACTCTCCAGCTGGCTCCACCTTGTCCAAGTCTCTCCTCCATCCCTCCTTCACCCCTCTGCTTGTCTAGCACCCACCATCGCCCAGGGGGTTCACAACAAGTGTCCTGGGGATCAGAGCCAGGCGGGAGCGGATGGCCCAGGCAAGACTCGGCACGGGCAGCCTCATTCCTGCTGGACGGTTTGTGGGTGAGTGGCTGACTGCCATCACGGAGTGAGTGGTCCCCACCCTCACGTTGCCCAAGCCAGGGCCCTGTCACCTCTTCGCTGTGCCCCAAACAGTGCCTGGCGTACAGAAGGCCTTCACTGTCTAACTGTGAAATGAACGAACGGCCGTATTAATTGACATATGTCTCAGGCCTTGGCTAGGCTCAGAGTTCATTCTGTGGGGCTCCGCAGGTGGTCCCCCTGCTGACCTGTCCCCTCGGGGTCCCTTTTACCACCTTTTCCAGCATTTCAAGTCTTTTATCCAGTCTAGAGGGTGAGGCTGGAGTGGCCCTCTCCACACAAGCAGCATCCTGTTGTTTCGGTCTTAACTTAGAAGAGTACCTTTTGAGAATACGCAGCTTTGTTTCTCGCGCTGGTGCAGGGGCGACCCCTGCGTCACTGCGTATGGCGGCCCCAAGTGGCAGCCCATGATCTGTGGCACAAAGTG
This sequence comes from Leopardus geoffroyi, assembly GCF_018350155.1. Lineage (NCBI taxonomy): Eukaryota > Metazoa > Chordata > Mammalia > Carnivora > Felidae > Leopardus > Leopardus geoffroyi. The sequence goes on from NC_059328.1 coordinate 32,254,615, forward strand.
GCTCAAGACTCAAACCCAACTGCCGAAACTGGGAGGAAAGACCCTTGGAGGGCAAGTCAAGACATTTGGTGAGAGTGGGTGGGAGAGTGGCCTATTAATTAATCATTCAAAATGTCATCAGGCCCCCCATCAGCTGTGAAGCTGGGACTCAGACCCAGGGTTCCTTGCGACCTAGGACTCTAGCCCCCACGGTTGCTTTCTGAATTCCTCAGAGAGAATTTCTAGCATGGAAATTCAGAGTGGTCAGGGCTCACTGAACGTGGCCTGCTGAATCCTGTCTAGACCCAGTGTGGGCCCCAAACGGGACTGGGCAGTGACCCACCGTCCCAGTCTGAAGGCCACTGTTAGGCCTGTGGCTTCTGTTCCTGGGTTTTTGACCCAGGAGAGGGCATCAGGTCCCTGGAGAGAGAAGAAAGGGCCCCTTGGGCCAGAGCCCCTGAGGATCCTTTTGAGACTGACCCCAAATTCTGCCGAGGTGGAACAGAGGTGCCTGCGTTCCTGGCCCTGGTTCCTCAGCCTGGCAGCTGCAACCAGCATTTGGCACAGACAGGGCAAGAGCACGGCCTCCAACTGGGGGCGTCAGGGGTCTAAGCTCGGTTGGCAAGCAGGGCAGCCCTTTCCAGCCCTGGAAGCAAAGGGTTAACCGGCTGGGGAAGGCGGGAGCAGCAGTCATTTGGCTAAGGAGCCTTGTTAATTGATTCCCTCGTTCCCATTTGTTCCTGCTAAAGAGAGACAGATGAGAGCGAGCCCGCCAGGCCCGTCTTGGCACCCGGCAGCTTGGCTGGGCACAGCTGTGCTCCTGGCTCTGGTGTCTCTGTGGGGGGAGGGGCCGGTCACAGCGGAGGTGAGGAGGTGGGGCGCCCCCACCGGCCTCAGCACCCCTCCGCTCACCCTCGGTACCCACCGAGGTGATGTCGGCGCGCTTTGGAGAGGACACCTCTTTGATCTTTTGGCCGCACTGTCACCACCCACAGTCTGCGAGCTCAGTAGCAGAAATCGGAGGCAGCTTCCTCACCACGGGCGCTCACCATGGGCTCCCGCCAGCCTGAGGCCCAGGCGAGGTTTCTGCCTGAAAGAGGGTCAGCTCTGGTCTGTCCAGTTGAGTTCTGTGGCTGCGTGAGGCAGGCTGAAACCCATGTCGCAGAGCTGGCAGTCTTGTCGCGGCCGCAGGCTCCGTCTGAATCCCCTGGTCCCGACCCGTCTCAGCCTTGACTTTTGATCCGCTGCGGCCTCACAGCCGCGCTCTCCGGGGCCTGTTAGATCGGGCCATCTGGGGTGGTGCCAGACAAGGGCTCTGCTCCTTTCCCCAGAGAGGATGGAGTTTGAATGCCACAATGCAATCGGGCATGGAGACCTCTGAGTTCAAGTCCTGGCTCTTCCACATCCTAGCTGCGTAATTTGGACACGGTGTGTTTGTTGTCCCTCTGAATCTCCATTTTCTCATGTACAAAATGGAAGTTATTCTAGTGCCGATCGTGGCGGGTTGGAAAGGTGGCCACAACTCTCCACTCCCCTCGGAGCCTGCCCCATGGCAACATAACTTTGCAGCTCCTCGCATCCTTTTAAATCTGGGGTGGCCTTGAGACTCGCTCTGGCCAACAGAATGTGGTCAAAGTGCCAGGGCTGGGACTGAGCCTAAGCCTCCAGAGTCCTTGCCCGCTTTCCCTCGCCCTCTGCTGCCCAACTGCTGTGTGAAAAAGCTTCGGCTATCCTGCCGGAGGGAGAGAGCCCCATGGCTCAGGGCCTGTTAGATCGGGCCATCTGGGGCGGTGCCAGACAAGGGCCCTGCTCCTTTCCCTTGAGAGGATGGAGTTTGAATGCCACAATGCAATTGGGCATGGAGACCTCTGAGTTCAAGTTCTGGCTCTTCCTGTCACCCACATGACAGCCGGGCAACTCCCAGAAGTGGAGCCATTTAACTGACCAGGGGCTGGCGGCAGATGCATGAATGAGTCCAGCCAAGGCCAGGAGAATAGCCTGGCTGCATTTCCCAACCGTAGAATCATGAACTCCGTAAGTGGTTGTTGTTTGAAGCCTCAAGTGTGGGCTACTTTGTTACGCAGCAAAAGCTAACTGACACGTTGTCTCAAATCATTGCCGCACAGGGACAGAAATGAGCTCACGGCTAAGTCAAGCACCCAGCAGCATGCCCAGCGTGTAGGGGTGATCAGAAAGTACAACTTTTATTACTATTGCCCAGGGTGGAGTCATTGACCACAAATTAGAGCCTTTTGCCTTTGGGGCGCCTGGGTGGCGCAGTCGGTTAAGCGTCCGACTTCAGCCAGGTCACGATCTCGCGGTCCGTGAGTTCGAGCCCCGCGTCGGGCTCTGGGCTGATGGCTCAGAGCCTGGAGCCTGTTTCCGATTCTGTGTCTCCCTCTCTCTCTGCCCCTCCCCCGTTCATGCTCTGTCTCTCTCTGTCCCCAAAAAAATGAATAAAAACGTTGAAAAAAAATTAAAAAAAAAAAAAAAAAGCCTTTTGCCTTTGAGACTGTTCTCTCATTGGGACTCATGTTAAGGGAATAGTCCTTGACCTACCCCTTCCACACCTCCTCTCCAGTCGTGGTGGAGATAGTAGTTAACATTGTCGAGTGTGCATGTCCCCTGGGCCAGGTTCTGCAGCCGCTGTCTGACGTGCCTTATCTTATCTAATCTTCACTGGTCCTCCTGAGAGACGCACTCTCATCTCTACATCATTTCATTTTACACACTCGCCATTTTAAATCCGAGCAAACTGAGGCTTGGAGATGTGAAACGTCACTTACCGAAGGCCGCACGGCTTGTGAGTGGCTCGGGAGACGTCGGTTGACCGTCCACTTCTGTCTGGTTTGCCAGGTCAGCTCCCAACCGCAGGCCCTTCCTTGGCCGCCCTAGTCCCTGGGGGATATAAAGGTCTTTCTCAAACGTTCACCAGTATTGTAGGATATTACAGTGTCCATTAGCTCCCCACACACCTGGCCACTCTGGAAGTATGGACATTGCTCCTCTGGCTGCTCACGTGCAGACAGATTCTGCCTTCCACTTTTCTCCGTTGGGACAATGCTTTTTTGTTTTTTGGTTTTTAAGTTTATTTTGAGAAAGACAGAGACAGCGTGAGTGGAGGAGGGGCAGAGAGAGAGAGGGAGACAGAGAATCCCACGAGGGGCTTGAACTCACGAAACCGTGAGATCATGACCTGAGCCGAAGCCAAGAGCCGGAGGTTTAACCAACTGAGCCACCCAGGTGTCCTTGGGACAATGCTTTTTATCCTCTGCTCTCAGTAGATGGCTTTTAGGGCCACAGGCTTTTCTCTGGCTGCCCCTCCTGGGGGACCTCCACATGACAGCTACTCAATTTTCCAAACTTTGGCAAAGTTTTCTTTGTTGTTCCTTTCCGTCTCTCTGGTCCGGAATTCACCTGACATTCACACCCTGGAAGAGATGTTGGGAGTGTTCTCTGTGCAGCGCCTTTCCCTTCCCTTGGGAGTCACAGCACTTCTGGCCTCATAGCGAGGCCCTATGGGCACTTCCTGTGCCCATAGCGACGGACGCCATGTTTTTACACCCTGCACCCCACTCCCCGCCGTAATAGCTTACGGATCCAAGTGTGGCACACGATTCAAGCCTAGCCAGTTGAAGAGCATCAGTCTTTCTTGGAAGCTATGGTGTATAAAAAGGGACGCTATTATGTATTTTCTGTATTTTATTTGTCCTGTTTTAAACTACCTTGCTTTTGGATGTGAATACTTTTTAGAATAGCAAAATTTTTAAAGATATATGTGCTTTTGGAGTAGGCTTTGCCCTCTTCGCATAGTTCATTATCGTGTTCCCTCGTATTTTAGGCCAAAGGGGGCCAAGCCAGCCCTGTTGAAGTGAAAAAAGAATGAAAAAATAAGAGTGGGTTCCTCTTTTTAAGTCACCTAGGCTTCAGTGTTTCCTGCCTTGGGGAAGAAGCGGGTCTAAAGTGGGAATGGATGAGCCAGCAGGGGGACAGAAGCAGAGAGCAGATCCCCAGCTCCGGGCCATTCCTGTGGGTTAATTCCTCGGATTCTTTAAGCCGCTAAATCCTTCTTTGTGCCTTTGGGAACTGGAGTTGCATTTCTGTCACTGACAAAGCCGAGTTCTGACTTAGGCTTCTTGCCATACAGCCCTCTCCAAGCACCTCTTCCAGAAAGGCCTAGGGCAGGCCCCTGGGGACAGGGGAAGGGGAGGCAGCATGGCCTGGAAAAATAACTTCTGTCCCAGGGACTGAAGCTTCATCTTCATAGACGATTCACAAATGAATCGGTTTTCCAGATCTTAGAAACTGGCCTCACCAATCGCCTGTTTACTCAGACTAGAGACCCGGATCTTACCCCTCTTTCTTGCCCTTCTCTTAACCACCCCCCATACCTAGATCATGAAAGAGTTCTGGCAATTCTATCTCCCCGAGGGTCCCCAAATCTCACCGCTTCTCTCTATTGCCATTGCTACCCACGGGTTCACACCATCCTTTCTGCTCCAGACCTCTGCGACTGACATCCACCTGAGCTGGCCCCAGAAGGCCGTTCTCCACACGGCAGCAAAAGCAGTCTTAGCATGTGCATAGAAATCAAATCGCATGGCTTCTGGAAGGCTCCGTGGCTTCCCAAAGCTCACACCAGCTCACACACACCTGTTTGCACTGCTGTAGCCCCAGTGGTCCTCCTCCTGTCCTGCAGACTCGCCCGAGGATGTTTGTCCTGAGAGCTCGTAACCTGCAGCTCAGTTGGTTGAGCAACCGGCTTCCAGGTCGGGTCATGATCTCCGGGCTCGTCTCCGCCCCAGTCCCTCATTTGTGTTCTCCACGGTGCCATGGCAACCTTGGACATTTCGTTTGTCTGTGTACTTGTTCCCGCTCTGCCTCTCCCACTAGAACGTAAGCTCATTGAGGGCGGGAAATGTGTCTGTCTTGTTCCCTCTCATGTCCCTAGGACCTAACTGTAGTGCTTGGTCCACAGGTGGCTTTGATAAGTCTTTATTAAATGACCAAGTGCAAAGTTGAATCCAGTGAGGGAGGCGGTGTTCTCCCATTCTGCAGAACAGAAAGTTGGGACTGGCACAGAGCCAGCAAGTGGCAGAATGGGGACCGAAGTCCAAGTCTGTGTGAGGACGGAGCCTTTGCGCTTTCCCAAATAGCCACCATTTGTGTCAGGATTGAATTGACAAAGCAAAGCTCACGCTGATTATTTTACTTGATCTTTACAACCCAGTCCATTCTCCCCATTTTATACATGAGGGGATGGGGGCTTGGAGAGGGCTCATGGCTGGTCCAAGGGGCCTCGCCTTCAGTAGGGACCTCGAGGGTTTCGTGGGCTTCTGAGGCCCCTACACCTGTCATGGCTGGAGGGACTCAGCCTGAGCTCCCCTGGCCCACGGGGGCACCACCTCCCTCCGCCCTTGTGCAGGCTGCCCGCCTGTGTCTGTCACATCAAGTTCAAGTGATTCATGTGGCAGCAGCTCTTGGTCTGCCTGTCGGCACGTCAGCTAGTCCTGGTTACCATGACAACAGGATGCAAGGCACCAGGGCATCAGTGGGCTGTGGCTCTTGGAGGGGCAGTGCCATGGGCAAGGGAGGGGCCTTGTTTCCTCCTCCTGTGGGAAGCTTGGCAAGGGCTGGAGCCTCCGGGGGCTGGCTGGCCCCTCCCTGCCTCTGTGCCTTGGCATTTCCTTCCTGCCATCTGTGCTGGGAGCTGGGGGGAGGGGCTAGAGTGCCATCCCCGGTAGGAGGGGTCTGGGAGCAGATGGGCGGGAGGAACAGCCCTTCCCATCTGGGCTATACCTGCACCACCCTGAGGTTCTAAAGACTCCCTTCCAGGGCACACCCTCCTTAGCCCCTCTGGCCACTGCTGTCTGCCTTTCCACACCCCAGCCTTCCTGTCTCTCCTTGGCACAGATGCAAAGTTCAAGACCCAGTTCAGCCAGAAAACGGGTCTCTGGGCTTGGAGGACAACCCCTGTGTCCTGATTTCAAGGGAGGGGTCCGGAGGGAACTAACCTGCTTTGTGCCAGCACCTGGCTAGGACCTCGTCTCAGCCCCTCCTCCCAGCCACCCTGTGGGTCTAGACTTAGGCCCATTTTACAGAGGGGGAAACTGAGGTTCAGAAACGGGAGGCGACTTGCCACAAATCAGCCAGCCGGAAAGTGGGAACACCAGGCTTCAAACCCAGGTGCGTCCGGTTCCCAACCTTGCTCTTGCGGGAGCCCTTGCTGCAACCTCAGAGTGGGGAGGGGTGGGGGAATTCTTCCCTTCCCCAGCTCTCCATCAGTCAGGGAGATGATGGCCGGCATTGAGCTGGTGGAGGGAGCACTGGCCCGTGAATTATCGCCTGGGTTTAGGGCCCGGCTCTGCGGCCAGCCCCCTTGGGGCCACAGTCCCTTTGTCCAAGACGCTGCAGGATGGCCGGAGTAGAGGTGCTGCTCTATAATGGATCCAGGGAGGGGGTTGGGGCTGGGCCTGGGGGTGGTGACAGGGATGGGGATATAGCTGAGGGAGCAGAGGCTTGCTTTCATACTACATTGTCCAAACGGGGCACGCTCGCTTGGAATGCTTCTGAGAGTAACCGGGGTCAAGAACCCCCATGCTCTAAATTGAAATGTCCATTTCTTCAGGCCTTGCAAGGTTGGTGACCTCAAGCTGCTTCTGGGACCCTTGGTACCCACCTTCAAGCTGCATAAAGGAAGGGAGAATGATGTGGGTGAGGCAGGGGGAGATGGGCAATGAGGGTTCCTTTGGAGGCGCGAGGTGTGCCCCCATACTGCCATTTAACTGGGTGAGTGTGTGGGGCTTCAGGAGAAACATTTGGAAAAGCTGATAGGGGTCCCCTAGGATCTGGGCAGGCACAGCGGCCGAGACCTGTCCCTGGTTGGTTGAACGGAGTCTAGAGTGACTTGGGACCGTCTATGGTGGCCAGGGAGAGAATCTGGCGAGCCCACTTTCTTCTGTGAGTCTGAGTGGCCGTAGCAAGGCACGCTGCACAGAGGGTCTGCCTGCCAAGGGTAGGTGACTTCTTGGACTTCAAGTAGGGTGGAGCCCCGGAAACAGGAGCTGGGGACAATCACGAGATATCAGCTGTGGACATCACTGTTCTGTGTCAGGGAAATACTCTCTCTCTGGTGAGGGAGCCTCTAAAGACCCACAAGAAATCTCTAGAGAGAGGACCTGTAAGCCCCACCCTTCCTGGAGGACCGGGCCTCCCTTCCCCATGGCTTGGGTTTCTTAGCCTAGTCAGGCTCCAACTAGAGAGTGATGGGAAGAATCTGTCTTAGATTGAATGGGTAATGGAAGTTTTGATGTTAGATCAGACTGGATATTTTAATTTATAAAAATGAGATGGTTAGTGCCTGAGAGCATCCAGAAAAACTATGGGGTGTTCTCCAGACGTGGTCCAGGGGTGTGGGAACAACAATCTCTGATGAGGGATCTCAGCAGAGCTGAGAAAGAACCACACGTTTTCTGCGCTAGGCCTTGCCTGCCGGGCCATTCCAGTAAACTGGTCCCTTGGTTGGTGTTCTGAAAGTGGGAGTGGTCAGGCTGCATTCCAGGCCCCTCTTCTTCCTCCCTCCCACCTGGCCCTCACCTCTCCACCTAGACCCAGCAGATACTGGGAGGGATCCCCAGTGGTCGTCTCTTTCCATCCACTGCCCCTGTAGGGCTCCTTGTTCCTGCCAGCCCAGCGCCCCCTCACCCCAGCAAGAACTCACTCCTCCCTCCCCTCTCACTGCCCACTAGGGCCCATTTTAGCTCCTTGGAACCAAGTTCATGATCGTAGCTGGGGCAGGGCTGGGTCCATATCCTCAAATGGACCAACGTATCTACTGGCCCTATAACCTCTGTTACAGATAGGGAAACCGAGGCCCGGGAAAGCAAGGGAACTTGTCGAAGGCCATACAACAACCCCTGGCAGAGCCAGGGTAGACTCTAGGCTGTCGGCTCCCTAGTCCTGGGCACAGTGGAGGACCTAGGGCTCCCAGGGACATACGGTTGGGCCGGGGCCATGGCGGGTCCTGCTTACTGCTCTTCCCTGGCCTGCAGAAGCACATCCAGAGGGATCAGAGAGGATGGAAGGCTAGAAAGATTCCTTCCCAGAGGACCGCAGGTGGGCAGACATGTCAGCACCAGGCAGCCCCTCATTCCCCACACCTCGCCCTGAGATTCTGTGGGCCGCTGGGACGCTCCTCAGGGAGCTAGGGGTCAGAGAAGCTTCTGCCAAGGGCATCTGCTGTGCCTACTGCCTAGTGTTGGGACCCAGCAGGTGGGGTGGAAAAAGTCCAGGTTCTGGAGTCAAACCTGAGTCTAAGTCCTGTCTCTGTTAATTAAGAGTTGTGCATCCTCGGGCAAATCACATGACTTCTCTGAGCCTCAGCCTCTCTGTCTTTAAAAAAAAAATTTTTAATGTTTATTTTTGAGAGAGAAAGAGAGAGGGAGAGAGAGAGAGCACAAGCAGAGGAGGGGCAGAGAGAGAGAGGGAAACACAGAATCCAAAGCAGACTCCAGGCTCTAAGCTGTCAGCCAGCACAGAGCCCGACGCGGGGCTCGAACTCACGAACAGTGAGATCGTGACCTGAGCCAGATGCTTAACCGTCCGAGCCACCCAGGTGCCCCCCACCCCCCTCATCCTCTTGTATATGAAAAGGGAATAAAGCACAGGCACTCTGTGTGAGGACAATGAGCTAACGCACCCAAGGCAGCACCCAAGGCACGCATCCAGGGTCTGGCCTGCCAGGCTGCTTCCTGTCCCCCACAGAGAGCTCTGTCACCTCGGATTTCCTTTTGAACAATATGGTGAAGGCCAGGGTGGTGGTCCCCCCTGCTCCCCTGCTCCCCCTGCATGGGGCCCCAGGGTCACCCTGCCTATTTTTACACTTCTGTTCCTCCCTCTGTCCTACGGATTCCATCCTCTTCATCCCCCTCCCCCCCCCCTTTTTTTTAGAAATGACATAATTAGAGGGATTTAATGTTCTGCTGCTGAAATCTTCATTTTCTTGGGTAATTTCCACTATTTCATCAAGGAATAATTAATTGCATTGTCTTTAATCAATTGTTTTACAAATCCAGCAGCGGGAGGAATTCTCCCACCATCTCCGCAGCTGCTCTCCCCTCCTGGGTGAGGTGCCAGCTCCTGCCAGCGAGGGAGCTTGGCTGCCAGAGCCGGGGTGGGGGGCGACTGTAGGGGAGGGACCGACAGTCTCCCCAACCCAGGGGAAGGGGGAAGGAGAGCACCGGCGGCTAGGAATCCACCTGGCAGCCAAGGGGGGGGCACACACCTGCAGGGGGCAGGCTCAGGGAGCCCCGCTGTGCTCACCTGGGAGTTCAGGCACTCTGCAGCCTAGACAGCTGGGGAGAATTGGTCCCACTTAGCAGATGCAGGAGCCCAGGGGAGGGGGATGGGGAAGACTCTGGTCTCTAGGGCTCTGGGACTCAGGAGGGGGATGATCCAGAAGTGATGTCTTAGGGCGGGGGCTAGTAGTGACTGGGGGAGGGGCAAGGTTGGAGGGGAGGGACCTCCCTGGGCAGAGGTGGAGGCTGTTGGCGGTGATAGCCAATGATGTCCTAGCACTTACAGGATGCCGAGTGCTGTTCTAAGCATCTTGTGGTCACAGTAACTCCGGGAGGGAGATCCTCTTATTACCCTCAACTTACTAAGAGGAAGCTGAGGCTCTGGGAAGTCAAGTGATTTGCCCAAGGTCATAGGGCTAGTAGAGGGTACAGCTGGGCCTTGGCCTCAGGCATTCTGGCTCTAGGGACTGTGTGTTTAGTCATTTGCCCACAGCCACCCTGTGATAGTGTCCTGTCTCACTCGAGAAAGGCCAAGCCCTGCCATGGCCAACGGTGTCCTCACAGTCTCCTTCTCTCCCTTACTCTGCCCCTGGCTCATTGCTCCAGCCCTGGGTTACCTTGCTGCCCCAGGGCATTTGCTTCTCCCTCCGAGTATGTGCTCTTCCTACAGGATTGCTCCCAGGCTTCACTGATGTCTGCTCCCATGGCACCTCTTCAGGTGGCCTCTCCCTTTCTCTCCTACCCACCCACTCCATCTCCTTGCAACAACCGTATTTTTCTTCATGGTCCTTATCCGTGAATGTCTCTGTGGTGGGCATTAGTGCTTTCCACCAAATTCTCCCCATTGCCATCTTCTGGGTACGAGGTAGGACTATACTTCCCTGCCCCTTGGAGGAGATGAATTTAGCCATGTGACTTCCTGGTGGGAAGTGAAATAGGACAGACGTGTCATGTATCACTCCCAGGGCTGGGGTTGGGGGCTTTGGACTTACTGGGCGATTTGCCATGTTCCCAGTTGCCAAAGTTGGAGAGGGAGCCTCCTTCAGCCTGGTCCCTGATGAGGACAGAGCCCCCTGCAGGTATCTCCAAGAATATGTAGTGTGGATGAGAAATAATTCTTAGTGACTTTAAGCCACTAATGGCAGCATGACTCTGCCCATTCTGGCTCATACCTCACTTGATACATTATTACTCATTTATGTGTCTCCATCCCCAGAGTGTCAGTTCCATGGGAACAGGGGCTTCCTATCATGTTTGCTGCCCTTATTCCCAGCTCCTAGAACACTGCCTGGCACATAGTAGGTGATCATTAAGTATCTGATGAATGAATGAATGAAGATCATGTTCCTTTGTGCAGCACTTTAGAATTCACCGAGTTTTTGTGCACCAGCGCAGGCACACACGCACACACACACGCACACATACACACGTTTATCTTACTACAGTCCCGTGATGTAGGCAGTATCCCCATTTTACAGATCTGGAAATGACACTCAGAGAGGTTAGCTGAGTTGCCTCTCGACATGCAACTCATTAATAGTGGAGCTGGGACTAGAATCCATATCTCTTAAAATTGTGTTTTAATGTTTATTTATTTTTGAGAGAGAGAGAGAGAGAGAGACAGAGCGCGAGTGGGGGAGGGGCAGAGAGAGAGGGAGACACAGAATCTGAAACAGGCTCCAGGCTCTGAGCTGTCAGCACAGAGCCCGATGTGGGGCTCGAACCCACAAACCACGAGATCATGACCCGAGCCGAAGTTGGAAGCTTACCCGGCCGAGCCGCCCGGGCGCCCCTAGAACCCACATCTCTTACTCACTGCTCCCCATTCTGCCCCCTGTCCATTTGCTCCTTGGATACAGCATCCAGAGTTCTTCCTACCCCCAGCCCCCACAAGGGTACTCTTCCCTTTTACCCCTCACACCAGGCACTGTTCCTCTGATGGGGGTGTGGGAAGGGGAATTTCCTTCAGGTGGAGCCCATGGTTCCAGGGTCTGCTTCCTTCCCTCCCCTGTGGAGTGATGTGGCCACGGTGGAGTCGTCCGCAGCGTCTCTCAGTTGCACTGAGAGCTAGAGCCACCCCTGCTCCTTCAGTCTCTTATCTTGATAACCGTCACCTCTGGAGCACAGCAGCAGGAGGGCATCACAAAGCCCCTGCACTAAAGCTGCCGCCACCCTCCCTGGGGCAAAGGGGCTCCCAGGTCTCAGTCCGGGATGGTAACTCTTCCTTTCCGTGTGGCTCCACCAAGCTTGGCTACCTGATTTTCCTGCCTCCGGTGGATCCGGAGTAGCGAATTTGAAGGGTAGGGTAGGGCATGGGTACACTGGCACACAGTAACGTGCAGAAAAGGGAAGATGGCGAAAACATGCAAAATCTCAAATGATGCAGACTTTGGGGCCATTTATTGCAGGGGCAAAGGCAAGGGCTGTCAATGGTCCAGTAAAGCAGGGAGGTCACCATCCTGCAGCTCAGCCAGCTGCTTGATGTGGGCAAGTTGCATGATCTCTCCAGCCTGACTCTCATTCCTCGTCTACTGATGATCTCCGAAGTTCCTTCTGAAAATCTCTGCATCTGCACTGACACAAATCATGCAATCAAGCAAGCAAGGTTCAGGCATGCCCCATATACTATTTTGAAAAGGCAGGGAAGTGTGTAACGCCTTTTTAGAAATATTTCCATCCAATGTGGGTCTTAAAGGTCAACCTAAAGATCTTCCATTTTAAGTACTTAGGTGTGCTCTGCTCTGGGCACTGAGCAAGGCGCTGGGAATACAGAATTTCAAGATACCCCCTGCTTTTGAGGTTGTCATCTAGTAGGGGACAAGACATGCCAGCTGATTCTTGAAATCCACCAAGATGCACTGGGGCCAAGAGAGACCAGCTCTTTGTGGAGGATCAGAATGGCTGGGTCTTGACAGATTGGTAGAGGAATTTTCCAGGCAAAGAAGGAGGGAGGGCAATCCAGGTAGAAGAGCGTGAGAGAGGAAAGATCTGGAAGCATGAAACCCTTGTATTCCACAAGTTGCAGGTGGTTCGGTATCTCTTGGAGTGGAGCATCAGATTTGAGGCCAAGAAATACTGGAGATGAAACTGAATGGACAACTGGGGGACAGGTGATAAAAGCCTTAAATGCCAGCCTGAGGAGTTTGGACCTTACCCTATAGGGGTAAGGCAACAGGGGAGCCAGAGAAGGTTATAGAGTAGGTGAGCAACATTGTCAGATCTATGTTTTAAAAAGTCCCTCCTTCCGGGGCGCCTGGGTGGCGCAGTCGGTTAAGCCTCCGACTTCAGCCAGGTCACGATCTCGCGGTCCGTGAGTTCGAGCCCCGCGTCGGGCTCTGGGCTGATGGCTCAGAGCCTGGAGCCTGTTTCCGATTCTGTGTCTCCCTCTCTCTCTGCCCCTCCCCCGTTCATGCTCTGTCTCTCTCTGTCCCCCCCCAAAAAAATAAATAAACGTTGAAAAAAAAAAATTAAAAAAAAAAAAAAAAAAAGTCCCTCCTTCCAGGGGCTGGTGTTGGGGCTGCCGTGACAGGTGAGAGAGAGTGTGGCCTGAGTGGGACATGGCCAAGAGAAGAAGGATTCCAGGGATGCGCAAGAGATCCAATGGACCAAGTTTTGTCAGTGGCTGGATGTTGGGGATAAGAAAGTGCCTGAGGCACAGCCACGTGTGGGTCTTTGGTTCTGGAGGAAGCAGGGCTGGGGTCGGGTGCAGGCTGGTCTGTGGCCGAAGGCCACCCCTTCATGCACCTGGCCAGCCGGTACCGGTTGTCAGGGGCCCTCAGTGCCTCTCCATCGGGCCGTTTCACCGTGTGCACAACATGGCAACGGGCTTCCCCAGAGAGAGTGACTCACAAGAACGAGCAAGGCAGAAGCCTCGCCGTCTTTTCGTGACCTAGCATCAGGAGCCCCACTCTGTCATTTTCACGACCTCCTCCCATGTTTACACACCTCAGCCATCTCCACTAACTGCGAGAGGCGGGGGGTGTGCCTGGCTGTCTCCGTTGGTGGAGCGTGTGACTCTTGGTCTCAGGGTTGTGAGTTTGGCCCCAACATTTGGGGTAGAGTTTACTTTAAAAAAAAAAAAGAAACCAAAACAACACACCGCAAAGGGTTGTGACAACAGGGGGCCTCCTTGGAAGCTGGCTGGCATAGAGCGAGAGCATCCTTTTCCCTTGTTCTGGGGGTGAGGAAACCGAGGCTGGCATGGGCAGGGACTTGGCCACGACCACCGAGCAAGTTTGGGTGAGGGCCTGGGCTGGAAGCCAAGTCTACATAGGCCAGTGTCCCCTGGAAGGCCCGGAGGGAGGAGTGGAGAAGCCCTCAGGAGGCAGATGCCAGGCACCCAGCACCCAGCTGAAGGGCTGGCCAGCCTCCCTGAGAGTGGGCTGGAGGGTGGAGCCCCCCCTCCTCAACCTCCCCTGGAGTATGAGCAGTAAACCAGGGCCGCTCCTTCTGGACCTGGGCGGGCTCTCCCCACCTTCCTACCGCCCAGCTCCATTCAAGCAGGTGTACGAGAGGCAGGCCTTGCTTATTCATCTCCCAACACAGACTCGTTTATTCAGCCAACACGGGTTCACCGAAATCCTCCTATGTGCCTGGCATCTCTACGACCCTTGTTGGACATACAGGGACTTATGTGTTCCCTTGACCTCGTGTGTGAAGCTTATGGTCTAGCGTGGGAGACAGATGTGAAGCAAATAAAGACATAAAGGGAGATAGATATTCATACAAATTGGGAAATGTGCCTTGGGAGAGATTAACAGGGACACTTAGTTTAAATGAGGTAGTCAGGGAAGAGTCTCTGAGGCAGCGACATTTAGGTCTAGAGCAAGGGGGTCAGGCAGGCAGAGTTCAGGGAGAGGGCGTTCCGGGCACAGGGACCAGAGTGTGCACCGTCTGGAAGGAGGGGAGACTGTAGGCACGATGAGAATTCAGCAAGAAACATGGCGGTGACCTGAGTGTCACCAGTGAGGAGAAGGGAGGGGGTGCTGCTGGGGACAGAGAGGGCAGGACAGGACAGATGGGGTGGCGGTCCAGGCTTTTCTCGTGATGGCAACTGCAAGGCCAGACTAATATCAGTCTGACTGCTGTGTGACAGATGAGCCAGTGTGGCTCTGGAAAGGCAAACCATGGGGGAGGGCACGAAGCCTGGACTGTCACCAAGGTTGTCCTGAGCATGACCTGTGGCCCCAAAGGATGGACAGGCGGAGCCGGGGGAGGCTGCTACTAGGGAGCTCGGACGGGGTACAGAGGCCAGAGCCAAGGAGAGGAGCCTGTCGTGAGGACTTGGGGCCCTAAGAGCTGAGCAGAGCTCTGGGGGGGAGAAGACCCCCCAGGTTTCTGAGTCTCCCCCACGGGGCACCCCAAAACACTTCCCTGTGGCCTCAGGCGTGGGAGCAGTCCGAACTAAGCGAGTCCTGCCCGCAGGAAGGCCCGCTCCCTCTCGAAGGCCTCAGTGCCCTTCACCGCCAAACTGCAGTGAAAATCCCCACATCGCAGGAGACTGTCCAGACCAAAAGGGATCGTGGATAAGAAAGCGTCTTAATTGATTGAGAAGTGTCCCTCTCAACCCCCAGGGAGGATTTGGGGTTCACTCTTAGCAAGGAACCCACTAAGCCCTCTGCTGTGATGCCCCCCGGCCAGCTGAGTACGGACAGGGAGGGTTTCCGCTAGGGGGTCGTGGGGTTAAGCGGGAGCTAAGAGGATCAGAGCGTCCTCGTGAGTGGCACAGAGTGATCAGAAGTGCGCCCCCGGCCCAGGAGTCTGGGTAGGAAGGAAGGTGACAGTGGCAGAGGCTGAGGAAGGGAGAAGGAGGCAAGGCACCAGGGGGGGAAGGACTCAGAGGAGCTGGGAGACCCACCAGCTGCACCCCCACCTTTGTGCACATCCACACACACACGGTGTCCATAGCACATGTGTGTGGACCCTTGAGCACGTGCATACACGCACGCTCACGCACACACACACACGAGCACACACAAGCACACAGCACGTGCACACAGACACACGTGAGCACCCATGCACACCTAGGCATGCTCAGGCCCCTCCCCCCCAGTCTGGCCACGCCCGCCCACGCTCTCCCACACTCAGTCCCTCCTGCAGTCTGAGACCCCAAGGCCCATAGGTCTCTAGGCCATAACTGCACCTCAGGGGCTCCTTCCGTCCCACATCAGTCACACATGCAGCCGTGTGACGAGCCGCGTCGCATAGCTAGAAAGAGCCTGAGGCAGGATTTGGACTCATTTTAGTGTGTGTGCCTGTGTAAGGGGGCAGGGAGACCAAGGAGTGGAAGGTGAATCCAGGAGCCCCTAGAGGGCCACACCCCCAGGGAGAGGGAGGATGGGTGAGGGACGCGTAGCCACAGGGAACTGTCCACGCGCCTCCCAGGTGCCCCTTTCCACATCCTGCCTTCTGGTGTCCCTTCTGGTTTTCCTTTGAGCTCCCTGGACCCACCTCCTGGAGCCCAGGCAGGGCACTTCCGGCCAGGGGCCTGGTGCGCCTGGAGAATAATCCAGAAGGCTCCCACCGGCCTGACCGTGCCCGGTGTCCACAGGCAGGCCAGAGGGAGGTGGGAAGGGGCTGGCATCCGTGGAGGGGCAGCTGCTGGGTGCCCGGGGCGATGCCAGTCTCCTTCATCTCATCACACGTCTAAGTGAAAGGTCGAGGGGTGTGCGGGGTTCATGGGGCCAGGGTGGGAGAGGGCCAGCCTTGACCTCAAGCGCCTCTCTCCACAAAGCCACAGGCCTGGCTGGGAAGGCACAGAGCCTGGAGTGGCCCTGGTGCCGCTGTCGACAGTGGGCCCAACTCAGCCACGTCTCAGGCTGACTATGCGAGGCCTGAGGCCATGAGAAGGTGACCCAGGCAGGAGCAGCCTGGGGTGAGAGGCTTTGGGCCAGCTGTCCTGCTCAGGCCGCAGGTCCTTAAGCCCAGGTGATGCCGAGCCTTAGCTGGGGGGTGGGGTTGGTTCTTAGCTCTCCCCCTGGAGGCAGCCGCAGCACTGGCTGGGAAGGGATGGCAGGGCGGCGTGCTCTGAAAGTGCCCGGAGCTGCCCCTGCACTGCGGCCACAGATTTCTGCGGAGGTGAGCATCAGCCCGGGACGTGGGGGCAGGTAAGTCACAGCTGGGAGGCCCAAGCTGCAGCCTGGCTCTAGGCTGGCCCTCTCCCCCCACCACCTTCAAGGCTTCCTCACCCACCCCGCGCAAACCAAGCCCAGAGCTGGGCGAGGACGTTAGGGAGAAGTCGCGGCCCTCCGCCCTCCCCCTCCCTGTGGAGCCTCTGGGTTTACTGACACCGGGGCTGGAGGTGAAGAGCTGGGCTCTGAAAGACCCTTCCGTGGGCCCAAGAACCAGGTCCCCCACGCCCGACATGGGAGCTTGGGCAAAGTCACAGCTCTCTGCCTCCATTTCTTCAGCTAACATGGAGAAAACGGGCGCACCTGTGCGTGGGCCTGGTGAGGGTTTGGTGGGTTCGCTAAGGTGCTTAGAACAGGGCCTGAGAAGTGAGCTGCTCTCACCTGAGGCCCCGGGGCAGCACGCAGAGGCCTGGAGCTGGCTTGGCCTGCGCCCCAGGGTTTATGCCTCGGGTGCCCGTCTGCGCACCTGGCGAGGGGTCAAGGTGGTCCTTCCCCGGAGGCTGCTGTGAATCAGATCTGTGCTTGGTCAGCAGGCTCCAAGTGGGGCCAGGGCAGGACCTGCTGGGGAGCCGTGGGGGGCGGGGGGGTGCTGGGGGGGGTGCGCCCAGTCGTAGCTCCTGTGGGGACAGAGCTCAAAACCTGCCTCCCAGCCCCTCTCTGTGACCCCCTTGAGGCGTTTCCTCCTCTGGAAGACCCTCAGGGATGGCTCCTATTGATATCTTGGTTTAAAGAGGAGGTGCTCAGGGGCACCTGGGTGGCTCAGTCTGTTAAGCGTCTGACTCTTGGTTTCAGCTCAGCTCAGGATCTCACGGTTTCGTGAGTTTGAGCCCTGTGTCGGGCTCTGCACTGGCAGCAGGGAGCCTGTGTGGGATCCTCTTTCTCCCTCTCTGCCCCTTCCACACTCCTGCTGTCTCTGTCTCTCCCAAAATAAACAAACAAAAACAAAACAAAAACAACAAGAAAAGAAGAGGTGCTCAGACTCAGAGAGCACCTGACTTGCCCAAGGGCACACAGCTGGTGAAAGGCAGGCTGGATCTGAACGAGCCTCTCAGCAACCCGAACCCCAGCCTGGGGGGTTCAGTGTTTCTTAGAAGCGTGCCAGTCCCCACGCCCAGGGACAGGAGCTGGTGAGGCCTGGCCAAGAGCAGGCGCTCACCAAGTGTGAATGCCCTCTGTCTTCACTGCCTCTCGCCCCACAGGGGCCCACAGGGCGGAAGCCCACCAGGGCTGGGGTGGGGGGTGGGAGCTGGGGGAACCCCAGCCCCAGGTGAGCCCCCAGGTGAGTGCCGAGCCCTGCCTGGGAGAGGCTCAGGAGACAGGCTGGGGCCCTGGGTGTATCTCTTAGCAACGTGGCCCCAGGGCCCCAGGCCCGTCTGCCTTAGGTGCCCCCGGGAGCCCTGCTCAACCACCACCCCCAGGAGGGACTGTCTGGCTGGCAAGCCCTGCTGAGGTAGGGGGTGGGGTGCAGGGGCTGGGGCAAAAGCTCTGGCTGAGCCCCCAGGAGGGCAAAGCTGCCGTGGGGTGGCCTTGGCGGAGGCTGGCTCCCCTGCTGCCCGGCTCTTTCTTTGTGTGTCCGTCTCCCATCTCTGTCCCCCTCCAGGTTTCCTGATCTTTCCTGCATCACTCTCTCTGCCTTTTGGGAGCTGTCTCCCTTCTCCCTCTATCTCTATTCTCCTGCCTTCAGAGGGCCCTGCCCCTCCACCTCCCTCCCTCCCTCCCTCTACCCTTCCCTCCTCTTCTTCCCTCTCAGGTGGTCTCTCTCTCCCTCTCTCCCCTGCCCAGTCTCCCCACCTCCCTCCCCTCTTCTCAGTTCTAAGGATTCCCCATCTCTCTTTCTATCCCATGCACTTTTTTCTCGGTCTTATCCCATGTCTCTGTCTCTTTCAAATGTCTCTCTCACATCTCTGTCTCTTCCATGCCCCCACCTTTTGGCCCCCCTCATATTTTTTGTCTCTCTGTCTCTTTGTGCACCCCAGCACTCTCTCCGGCCCCTTCTCCCCAAGGTCTCCCCTCCATCAATGCTTCTTCCCCTGCCGTGTCTCTGAACAAGGAGTGTCAGAGGTGGGCACAGGTGCTGGCTCCCCAGCCTCGGTTGGGGGTACATGTCACGCCCTGGGATGTTCAGCGGGATGTGAAGGGAGGTCCATCGGAGCAGGGAAGCCAGCTTTCACCTCATGACTGGATTTGGCCTCTCCTTCTCTCCAGCCTCCGCTTTCCCTTCTGTTAAATGGGTCTAAGGGCCCTGGTGGGAACGTCGAGGTGCTCTCTGGGCTGCTGTTGGTCCCAGACATGATAGAAATGGGCGGAATATCAAGCCAAGATGGTGTGGGGCATCTTGTGGAGAAAGGACTGCGTGGGTATCCGCTCTCTGCCCTTGCGCTCCAACTGACAGGCCTCTGGCTGGCATTGTCAATTCTCTCCTGACCGGGTCTTGCCCCACGGGAGTCAGGGAGGCCTTGGCGCCCCTGGGCAGCTTTGGCTGCATCGTGGTGCCCTCTGGTGGCACCAGGTAGGCACTGCCGCCGCACTTCCCTGCCCGCTGGTCCTGGGCATGGACTCCATCCAGGTCCTTGCTGAGGGACACTGAGTACTAGGAGTACCAATAGGAGCTAAACTCTGCTGAGCCCTGGGATGGGCTTGGCCCTCTTCTAGCTGCTTCTGTGCACTATCTCACTTTATCCCCAGCCGACCCTGCTAGGATCTCCACCTTACAGATGGGAAAGTTGACACCAGGGTTTCAAACCCAGGCAGTCCACACTTGGAATTCTGCCTCTAGATTATCTGCACCGATGCCTATGGTTCCACCATCAATGAGGACCCATCCTTTGGGGCTACCTATTTGTCCAAAAAATGTCTATTGATACCTACTGTGGGCAGTGCCCGGTGGGAAGCCTCAGACCCAGAGAAGCCCATAGAATCCACCTAGTCTGACTACCACTTTATAGATGGGGAAACTGAGGCCCAGCGAGGGAGAATGACTGTCCCAAGGTCACACGTGTGAGTATGCGAGTTGGTGGGAGAGCTGACCGTCCGTGCTCAGCTCAGCGTTTGGCCGCCATGTGGGCTGAGGCAGAGTTGGGATGGGGATGGAAGACGGTGCCGCCTTTCAGGACAAGCGTGGCCACGCTGGGTGAGGCTGGAGGCCCTGCAGAGAAAGTGGCAGATCCTGGAATCTGGGACATGTGTGATTCCGGAATTCCAGGAAGCGACAGCTGGAGCCAATGCACGGGGATGGGGTGGGAGCCTGGCAGGAAAGGGCATGGCGACACGGGCATGGCGGGGGCAGGTGGGTGTGCCCGCACCTGCGTGCCCGTGTGCCAGGGTGTCCTGAGGGTCAGGCATCAATGCCAGCCAAGGAGCTGGCCTTAGCACGGCAGCAGCTGTAGCGGGAGCTACATGCCTCCAGCCATCTTGTTTCCCTCCCAGAGGCTTTCCTGAGCTCCTGCTCGGTGCCAGGTGTGGCCTGGGGAGTTTGCAGTCCAACCTGAGGAACACAAAAGAAACTGCCTTAGAAAGGGGCCTCGGATATCTAATGTGAGGTCAGCAGAATGAGGGAAATTCCAGAGCTAACAGGGCGGTAGTCACACGGGGTGCACGTAGGGAGCAGTGCATTGAGACGTTCACTTCGAAAAAGCAAACCCTTGGGGCACCTGGGTGGCTCCGTCAGTGAAGCATCCAACTCTTGATTTTGGCTTAGCTCACGGTCTCACGGTTCGTGAGTCGGAGCCCTGCATCGGGCTCTGCGCTGACAGCACGGAGCCTGCTTGGGATTCTCTCTCTCCCTCTCTGTCTGCCCCTCCACTTGTGCTCTGTCTCTCTCTCTCTCTCAAAATAAATTAATAATAAAAAAAAAAGAAAAAGAAAAAAAGTGAAGAAGTACAAGCTTCAGAAGAAGGAGAAACAAAGAGTAGACCCCTGCCCTGGATGGGAGGGAAGCCTGGAAAGGTCTGGATGGAGAGAGAAGCTGGTGGAGAATTCTATGGGGGAGTGAATGCTGGAGCCCCGCTCTGGGGAGGGGGTCTGGATAGTGGGTGAAGCCTCAAAGATTTCGGGAGGCTCAGGGATCCCTGGGCATCGTGTCTCTGGAAGAACCTCCCTCTCCCCGCTGCCCTCCAGAAGTCAGAGGGGCAGGAAGCCCACTGAGGGCATGGACCTGGGACACTGACTAAATCCACAGACGTACAGGCCCCCGTCTCCTCATCTGCTAGGGGTGGAATAGAACCCCCGTGTCTACACGTTCACGGGCTCCCCAGGTGGCCCCTGACTTTGTCAGGCCACAGAGCCATACTGGGACATCATAGCCTGACGCTCTTTCCAACCCTTGGCTTCTGGGATTCCAGACCCCGGGATTCTCTGGGTTGGAAAAATCCTTCCAGCTGTGGCTCAGCTCTCATTTCACCTGGAGAAGCTGAGTCCCAGAGACGGGGAGTCACAGCCAGCTCCAAGCCAGAGCTGTAACCTAACTGCATCTGGCCTGCCAGGCCAGGTTCCCAGCCCCGAGAGGCTGACTTGGTCACGCGGCAGGAATTCGCAGCCGTCAGGGGCCTCAGGGAGAGGTGGGTGGGGTCCGCGGGTGGGTGTGCAGAGCCTTGCAGCTGTGGGTGGGTCCCACCCAGGCTGCGGGTGCCCCAGGTCTCCAGGGTTAGTTGGAGGCCATCTCGGGCTGTCAGCTGCTCAGGGCTTATGCCCATCTGCTGCCCCCGTAGCCCAGAACGGAGTTCCTGGCGGTGGGGGGTGGGGGGGCATTCCTGGCCACCGGGGGAGGAGGCAGAACCCTGGCTCCAGCCCTAGTGATGGGAGCCTCTGCTGAGCTGTCACATGGAAGTGCCACCCTTGAACCCCAGCCCACAGGGAGGGTCTCATGAGGATGTCAGTGGCAGAGACTGAGCCATCAAGGTTACCGGTCACGGGAGAACAGAGTGAGGGTGACTCCTGGCCCTGGCCTCACCTCTGCTCTGGTCATCTCCCTCCCTTATTGTCTCCTCCTCCTCTTTCGTACCTGCCCAATACCTTCCCCTGCCCTGGCCCCTCCCCTCCTGACCCCTTTAGAGCCGTGCAGACCTGGTCTGAGCCCCAGCTCCCACGCCCTCACACCCTCCCCCTGCCCCCACAGCTCCTGAGCTCTGTGAGCTTGGACAAGTTGGTAAACCTCTCTGAAGTCTCCGTTTATTTATCTGCAAAGGTGGATCGATCCTATCCCATGACAGGATTGTGAGGGTCTTTAAACCGTCTTATGTTGGTTGAGCACATACTCTGTGCTCGTGTTTTACACCAGTTATCTTATTGACCTGCCCGGGACAGCTACATTCATTGTCCCCATATCATAGGACACTGAGGCTCGAGGAGAGGGTACAGGCTTTTTCCTGGTTGTCCAGCTGTAAGGTTAGAGCCGAGCTCTGGGGCTGTAAGACCTGTGTTCTTTGCCAGGCAGTAGGGATGTGGAGCAGGGCCATGGGCAGGGCTGTGAGCTCACCAGGTAGGGAGGTGGGGGAGTCTGGGACCTGGGTCCCATGCATGTACAGGAGTGAAGTTCCTGGGTTGGGGAGTCAGGCCTCAGTTTCCTCATCTGTAGAATGGGGCAAGGGGTAACCATCCCTAGGAGTGGTGCTGACGAGGGACAGACTAGGTAAAAGGGACAGCCTGAGACTGAATCCAGCCTCCCACACACTCCGCTGCCCAAAGCAAGAAGGACTCTTGGGTTGAGGCAGAGGATGGCTCCGCCTTCTGGAGACCATTACACAGCAAATACTGGTGAATTTAACCCCAAACCGGTGAAGTTTTCCTTGCAACCACTATTCCAAACCCTGAGATCTGTGCTCAAAGGACGAAAATGGCTGCACACATCATTTGAAGTCTCCACCCAAGCCCTGAACTTAGTCTCCTGAGTAATGCCCAGGAACCCCACGTACAGGGTAAGCAACCGCCTCTCGGAGTGGGGCCCGGGCTTGCCCCGGATCACACAGCCCAGGGCGGCAGAGGGCCTGACCCTCCTCGCCCCACACGGCTTTCCCTCCCCAGGGGGCCCGGAAGGCTGGTGAGGCTGGCTTCCCTCACCTCAGCGGATGCCCCTGCTAGAATCGTGAAGTGCACCCACCCAGGTTACCGTCATGTGGTTCCGTAGATTCACATTCTGTGGGTTCTAATTCACCTTAATTGACCCTGCAGGGAATCCTTCAGACTCCTGGGTTTTTACAGCTTCTTGGAGTTTTATTTTGGCTTTTGAAAAATAGTGCATTTATGCCAAACATGCAGGGTTATAAATCCATGCCGTTCTGATTAAGTGCAAAAAGGCCAGCGTGCTGAGTGGCCAGGGCCACAGAGCTCCCCCATGTGGCCAGGTCCTGGACCTGGATGTCCCCCAACAACCCCAACTTATGGATGAGGTTCAGAGAGGGCTGTGGTGGCGATAGCAGCTGCTCTTTTTTTTGGCCACTTACTGTGCATTGAGCTCTGTGCTAAGTACCGCGTGGACATTAAGTAGACTCGCCCAAGGTCCAGCCACTAATGATCGCCTGATCCAAAGGGCAGCTTGGCCAGGAATGAGAAGTTCTGGGCAGAGCCCATGAGCCTGCTCTGGTTGTGGCGAGTTTGAGGTTCTTGTGGGATATTCGAGAGGGAGATCTTGGCTCCGAGGCTCGTAGGCTGTTCCACCCTGAGCAACTCAGTTAACCTCTCTGTGCCCAAGCACGCCATCTGCAAAACAGGGAGGACAATAATAGTACCTACCTAATGGGGTTGTGTTGGGGATTAAATGGGTTAATGTGAGTGGGGTCGTGGGCAGAGGCCAACACTGGATGGAGGAAATAACAGTGGGTGAGGACAATGTCCTGGCGGGGGGATGGATGCGAGAATGCAGAGGACCGAGGGGGTTGTTGGTGATGAAGGACCCCAGAACCAAGAGGCGCGGTGGCAGGTTGGCATCAGGGGAACCGGGAGCAGCCAGGATGAAGGCGGGACTCTGGCCGGGGGGTGGGGAGAGTCTGAGTTTTAGCACCAGTGGGGACAGCTGATGGGGCGTGAGCCTCAGCAAAGGAGAATTCAGATCTGGAGTTCTTGGGACCACTTACCCAGCCTGTAGGCACATCCCTGCCTCCTCTTCGGCCCCCAAGTCCCTTCCACATCCTGCCCTGGGGCTGCTGGTGGAGGGAAGGGGCTGTATGGCTCGAATCCTGCCTCTGGCGGTCCGTGAAGTACCCTGGGGAGGCCAAGAGCACGGGGGAGCACTGGGGCTGGCCTCTCACTGTCCCCATAGGGGCAAAGCTTCTCAGAGAGGTGACACTTAGGTCCTCAAGGTGTCCTGAAGCACAAGTACAGACACTGGCTGGGCTCTAGCCTAGCCTCCTGCCGTGGGTCCTGGAGCCACTGGGTCTGGCTGCCCCCTATTGCCCAGCCCACCTCACACACACCAGGGCCACCTCAGCTGGAATGACTGTGCCTCTCTTACCACCCAGCTCTGCCTCAGGGCCTTTGCACATGTGGGTTCTCTTGCCTGGGTCACCCACCCCTCCTTCCTTCTCGTCTGCCTCTTCCTTCAAGACTCAGCATAGGAGTTCCATCTCTTCAGAACATCTTTGACACTCTGGCTGGTTAAGGGCCCTGCTGGGCAAGACCAGCCCCTGCCCTGAACGAATCACTGTGGACCCCACGGTCAGGTCCACAGGGCCAGGCCTGCTGCTAAGTCACCTGTGCCCCAACTGTGCAAGTAGGAAATGGTGCTGGGTAAACCGGGGAGGGAGGCAGCCAGAAGCTCCTAGGAGACATAGCATGGTGGGGGGAGCTGGGTTCTGGGGCTAGAGTGTCAGAACTAAGAGCTGTGTGGCCTCTGGCAAGTTCTTGACGTCTCTCATGCCTTCTTCACCTATAAGTCAGAGGATAGTCCTTCCTCATAGGTGTGTGAAATGCACGGTTCTTCTTCCGAATTGTTATTATGACTTGGTGCTTCCCAGAGAAGGGCAGGGTCTCTGTGGTAGAAGGAGCCCTTGAAGGTGCCAGGAACAGAGTTTGTCGCTGCTCTGAGGGCCTGAGGGCTGCTCACCTCCCAGGGGTTGATTCCAGCACTTTCTCCAAAACTCAGCCAGCAGCCTGCACTGGGGAGAATAACCTGCTTGCTCCAAGCTGTGTGACCTAGGCAAATCACTGAACCACTCTGAGTTACTCTTCTCATCTGTAAAATACCTAACAATAATACTAAGAGCTCCTTCAATTAATTTACTCATGTGCTTATCCAGCAAACATTTACGGAAGCCAGGTAGTGTTGTCAGCAGATGAAAAGTGTGGATAAGGGCCTTGCTTGGGGTGAACACTGGTATCTGTGCCCCATCGCCCTAAGATCCAGCGGGGGCTGGGAGGTCCCCTCTCCGGGCAGAGCCCCACCTGGAAGCCTCATAGCCTTGGCTCCCTGCGGGGTGAAGCTCGGGCGCCCTCTGGTGGCAACAGAGCTCCACACACCGCCCCTCACCGGGGACCAGAATCCCCCGCGCTGGGGGGTCAGTGTGGAGGGAGCCCTGGGGACCACCCCACCTCGATTGAGTGCAGAACAGGCACCCGAGGCCCTGAAAGCGCTGCAACTTGTCCCAGGCCACACTGCGAGTTGAGGGTGGCCCTGGCCTCCAGCCTGGAGCCCTCACCTTGGGTGGGGTCTGGGAGACGGGAGGTGGAGGATGGGTCCTGCCCCTCCCTCCGAGACCACCCTCCCAGAGGCTGCCTCTTCCTGGCAGGACCCTCCCGGGCAGTCTGGGCCCAGCATGCCCGCTAGCTCGTGGGCAGGCCCTGGAAACTAACGGCTGGTGCAAGTGGGCGTTTGGCGGCACTGCTGGGCCCAGACACTCGCCAGCTGGCAGCGTGTAACTCCGCCCCCCCCCCCCCCCCCCCCCATTTAGGCCGCTGACTAGGCCCGAGTGTCTTAAGCCCAGGCGCTGTGGACACTCTTGGAACCTCAGAAAACAGGTCCTGAGCTTTCTTCTTAGGCTCAGGCTGAGTTGGCCTATGCTAGGGGGGTGTGGATAAAACTCCCAAGTAAAGATAGCCCAACCTAGGGACTCCCTTCTGACTCTTAGCCCATCTGGGCCACAGATGGTAAAGAGAGTGCTGTGCCTGTGTGCGCTTCTCCATGTGACCATGTCCACCTATAGGGATTCATATTTCTTTCATTCATTCATTCATTCATTCATTCATTCATTCGACATAACTCGAATCTGTACCAGGTCCTAAATCCTGTACACAGACAGAGATGCTCACAGGTCGAGACAGGCCAGAGAACAGACAGATGTAGAGAGGTGCAGGGTGCTACTGGGGATGTTGGAACCCAGAAGAAGGTCCAGCTGCAGGGCCAAGAAGGCTTGAGGCATCCAAGGAGAGTGTTGAGAGGCAGGTGGGAGTTAGGACAAGCAGTGCCCTGTGGTGGGGCCACAGTGAGCCGGGCTCCATGCTGCGGCCCCGCCCCATACCTCATTAGTCTTCGTGATGAAGGCCAAGAACAACTTGTTGCCCAGGTGAGGAAAGAGCTCAGAGAGGTGGCTTGAATTGTCCAGGATCACAGTCACCAAATGACCTGCCCAGGATTCAGATCCGCATCTAGCTGATCCGGAACCCGTGTTTTAAATTGCTCTGCCCCTCAGGCCTCAGTGAGGGGAGCAGGCAGGTCCTGACGGCCTCAAAGGCCAGGTTATGAGGTCAGTGGGAGCAGGGGACCTGCTCAGATTAGGGTTCTGGGGAGATCTTCTTGACAGATGATGGGGTTTTTATGTGTGCACGTACGTGTGTGTGTGTGTGTGTGTGTGTGTGTGTGTGTGTGTGCGCGCGCACTGTGGGGGTGGGGAGGGGCTGCAAAGCAGGGAAATGGATGACAAGGAGTTGTCAGCATTCCAGAGGGGTGATGGTGGCCTGGATCGGGTGGGATGGGGGTATTCCCTGAGGTGGGACAGAGGAGCAGACAGGGGGTGGGGTGAGCTCAGCCTCGGATCCAATCTGTGGGTGTCCCGTGCCCTTCTCTGAGCTGACGAAGACACGTGCATGCACGCTCACCCTCCCCCAGGGTGCCCAAGCCAGCGCCCGGCCCGGCACTGATGGAGCATGGTCAGAAGGGGTCTCGTGGCTGCATTGCCTCAGCCTCAGCCTCAGCCCTACCCTGGTCACCCCAGCCCTGATCACCTCCAGGCCTGGGCTCCCCGTGTCGCTGTGGGCTGTGGGGACAGGGGGATTCTAGACACCGTCCTACCAGAGACTTGGCTCTGGCCAAGCTCCCAGAGGGGGCAAGGGCACCCGGCACCAGCATGGTGGTCTGAACCTCCTGGATAGATGCCCACCTCCCTCTAGACCTCCTGCCGCCGGCTCTCTCCTTCCAGTATCTGGCTTGGGCATTTCCTGCAGCCCAAATCTGAGTCCTTCCGGCCAGGTCACAAGTTGCTGGTCCTCAATTTCTCCCCTCTGTGAGACCCCCACCAGCTTTCCAGAAAGCTGAGCTCCCTCCACGCCCAGCCGGCAACACCCCACTTTCTGCTCTGCAGAGAAGATCCCGTCTGAGGCTGCCGCCCGCCCCACTCTGAGCCTCAGTTTCCTCATCTGTCCAATGGGGTTAGATAGCTTGGACCTGCGGAGTCGTGGTAGGGAAGGTCCCCACGATGAGGAAAGGGCACCTTCCTCGGGGGGGGGGTGCTCTTATAAGGGCCCCTCCCTGCAGTGTGGGGGGCCGCTCCTCAGGAGGCTCTGTGGGCCCCTCTTCTGGGGCCCTTCCCTGGCAAGCTGCCAGCAGCTCTTCCAGGCTAATTAAATTATTTTGGAGAGGCTGTGGAGGGTGGATTACTGAGCAACTGGCTGTGGGCTGTGACGGGTGCCAGCCCCCCTCCCCCCACCAGGTGCCCTGCAGCTCTGGAAATGCCAATGAGCCCGGGGCCTCTCTCTCAGCGCTGGGCCACGAGCGCCAGGCTGCGGGCTGCCTTGGACTGGGCACCTGCTCGTGCCAGGCAGAGGCCTGCTGTCCCATCTTACATCCCGCAGCCCACCCCTCCTGGTCAGGAAGGGGTCCAAGCTGAGACTGCCCTCCCCCTGGGCCGCCCTAGCTCTCTGCTCTGGGGCGGGGGGGGGGGGGACGGCTGGGTGAGTTTTCCAACATTCCTGGGGATCCGAACCGGCAGTGTACGTGCTGGGCCCTTGCTTCCCTTCATTGCCGCAGCCAGACCCTCTCCGAGAAGGATGCGCGCCTGGGGGCCTTGTTCCCGTCGACAGGCCAGAAGCCAGGGCTGCCAGACCCACGAGAGGCCAGGTGGGCACGGCTGGGATGCACCCTGCCCCCGCTGCCAGTGGCCTGTGGCTGATGGTGTGGCCGGGCCTCCGTGTGCCACGCCCTAGGTCACACTCATGGGGCTCGATGGCCAGCGCTGTCGTGGAAGACTGGCTCCTGGCACTTCTCCGGGCCCCAGGCTCCCCCTCCGTAGAACAGGTGGTGAGGATACCCACCCTGGAAGCTTGTGGCGAGATTTTCCTACAGTAGCTGCCAGGCCGGGAGGAGGTGCCCGTGAACAGCACCACTGGGCAGACTGGTCCCCGGTGTCCTACCCCTTCTGGCATGCCTGCCTGCTTGGACCTTACCTGAGGCCTCTCTGTGGCCCCTGGCTGTGGGGTAAGGGAGCCCCGGGAGCCTCGCCGGGACTCTGGTGAGACTGGGGGCGGGGCAGGAGGAGGCCAAGGCCGTGCGCGCCGTGTGAGGAGACCCTGGGCAGGCGGCTGCTGCAATGGAAGAACCCTCCCCCACCAGGTCTGTAGCTC
Source organism: Leopardus geoffroyi (assembly GCF_018350155.1). Lineage (NCBI taxonomy): Eukaryota > Metazoa > Chordata > Mammalia > Carnivora > Felidae > Leopardus > Leopardus geoffroyi. The sequence goes on from NC_059328.1 coordinate 32,282,783, forward strand.
CCAGAAGGGGCAGCACGGCCATGACCAAGGGGAATGTCAGGGTGATGGGCTCCTCAGGACTTAGGAAGACACGGGTAACGTCCACACAGCGGCCACACTGGCAGCACCCTCCTCCCGAACCCACCCCTAACTTCACAGGGGCAACCGCCCACACCTGTCACATGGCCCCCAGGCTGCACATGGCTTTGCACTCATACAGGTACGGCACACCTGCACGCACACACCACACCCCCCACCAAGGGAGCGCTCGTGCAGTGCGGGGACCGGCACCTGAGCCTGCGCACTCCTGGAACGTCTGGCCCCAGGCTCTGCCTTTACCCTGGGTGGAGCTCCGGCACCTGGCAGACAGCCGGGTCCCCCACCTGCTCTTCCCCTCCCCCGGGACCCCCGAGTCCACCCATGGCCAACACCGCCTCTTACCCGCCCAGCCCAGCCCAGCCCTCACCCTGGTCACACAAGGCAGTATGGGTGGGACACCTGAGAGGTAACTTGTGATTCCAGGCACACTGGGGTGGCCCTGGGGAAGGGGCCTCAAGAGCCAGCACGTTTCTCAGCTGTGTGACCTTTGGCAAGTGACCACCTCTCCGAGCCTTTCTCATCTGTCAGGTGTGACCAATAGCCACATACCCACCTGGGGAAGGTGAAACAGGAGGCTGCAGGCAAAGCACAGAGTAGGCGCTTACTGAATGTGGGTGCACCTCTGCCTGTCTCCACGGTGAGGCGCTCAGGTCCAGAGGGGTGACAACGCCCCTTGGCCGTGGGGACAAGGCACCTCAGGCACACAGCAGGTGCTCCGTTTGCATCCTTTCTTTTCCATTCTCTCTTGGGAGCAGACCTAGGACTCAAACCCAGGACGTCTGACTCTGTCTAGTGCTCCCAGCCCTGCTCTGAGCTGCATGTAGGAAGCTCCGGCTGTATACGGGATGCAGTCCCTGGGATGGTGGGTGGACAGATGCCAGCCTCCACCTGGCTTTGTCTCTTTAGCTTCCCCACCGCCTCCTACGCACCCCTCACTCCACACCCCTACATACACGTGTACCTCCTCCAAACACCCCAGGGAGCAGTTCTCCGAACCTTTCAGAGACAGCCTCTCATTTGCCATGGGTTAATATCCTATTTGACAGATGGGGCAGCTGAGACTGAGGTTCAATGACTTACTCAGGGTCATTTAAACACACAGACCCATGACTTCCCTTCGGCTAGACTCCCCCATTCATCACCCCCCACACCTTCCTCTCCAAGGACTGGGGCCGCTGCATAAAATTTGCTGCCATCCAGCCATGTCCCCCTCCCAGGGCTGTGGCCCAGGCTGACACGTTCATGCCTTTCCCCTGCCGTCTCTGCCCACCCCACTGTGTCACACGCATCTCCTTGCTTCTAGCTTCCGTGCCCCCTCCTTGCCCCAGAGGGGTCTTTGAACCTAAGCAAAGCCCTCAGTGGCTCCTACTGCCTTCAGGGTGAGGTCTAAGGTGACCTGGGTCAGCTTCCCTCACTCTTTCCACCCTGTGATCATCGCGCTCCCGAGCCCGGATGCAGACCACACGTTCCTGCCTCTAGACCCGTGTTGCTAATATGGCAGCCATTAGCCACGCGTGGTGATTTAAATGTAGCTAAAATGAAATGACACTAAAAATTCCATTTCTCAGTCACACTGGCCACATTTCAAGGGTTCAGTAACCGTGGGTGCCTACTGGCTTTTGTACTGGACAGTGCAAATTTAGAAATTTCCGTCCTCGGGGAAGATTGATGGTTCATGCCCTTCTTTCTGCCTGGATGCGGTTCCTTCCCCACCCAAAGGTCCAAATCCCTCCTCCCGGGCCTCCCGTCACTTCCACCGTGAAGCCCTCCTTCCCCTCCAGCCACAGATGTTTCCCTTCTCCCCACTCCCTCCTCTGCTAACCTCTGTCCTCCTGGGAGACCCAGAGGTGGATCTCCACCTGTTCATACATCTTGTCTTCCCCGTGGGACATGACCCTCGCAAGAACAGTGCCCACGGCGGGCTCACGTCAGCGCCCAGCACAGGGCTGCTCACAGAGGCATCCATGACTGCCCACTCCCACCGAGTGATTGACTGGCTGGATATCTACGGACCGACGTGACCCAAGACACTCTTCCAAACAATCTGCGCCACCCCCCCTTACATGCCTCCAGCCATGGGAAGCTCACTCCCTTAGGAAGAATCCCCTTCATCTTTCGATGGCTCTACTTGTCCAGAAGTCTGGCTTAATGGTAGGGTAGAAACCAACTCTCGAGGCACGCGGGATAGATCTTCTGTCTTTCCCCACAGCGTCCATTCACTGAACCCACACCCCCCCCCCCCCCCCCCCCCCCCCCGCTCTGTGCTCTGGGCTGGGGAAGATGTGGCTCCTGTCCACTCGCCTGGATTCCCATAGATCTGTCCCATTCGTTGCTCCCCTCGCGTATCACATTTGATTCCCCTCTCTGAACCTTTGCGTTGTCTGTTCCCTGTGCCCCCAGCCCCTGGCTGGCTCCTTCTCAGCTGCCAGATATCCATACAAAGGCCTCCTTTTCAGCTGAAACCAGTGCTCCTTCCCTATTCTGTCAGGTCCTCCTGTTTCCTCCTCACTCATTGCTACCTCATCCCCTGTACTCTTTAACTGGTAGACCTGATTTTCGTGTCCCCCTGGCATGCAGGGCCTTTGGGGGGCAGGGGCTGTATCTTCCACCCTGGAGGCTCTTATGGGGCCTGGTACTCGGGAGACTCAGTACACCACCCCTGCCCCATCACGGCAGCGCTGTGCCTGGCCTCTGGGTCTCATCCTGGGATGTGACTGGTCCTTTCCCAGGAGCCTCTGAGATGGAAGGAGGTAGGCAGGGCTGAGAAAATGGATCCACCAGAGCCTAGGCCCAACTCTTGGCTTTCCCCAGATTCTAGGCTCTTTCTTATAAACCTTTCTCATTCTCTCATAAAGAGAGACTCTCCCCTAGGGCCGCCTAGGTGGCTCAGTTGGTTAAGCATTCGACCCCCTTTTTAAAAAATGTATTTATATTAGAGAGAGAGAGAGAGTAAGCACAAATGGGGGGGGGGGACAGAAAGAGAGGGAGAGAGAGAGAATCCCAAGCAGGCTGTCCGCGCACAGCCTGATGCAAGGCTCGAACCCATGAAATGTGAGATCATGCCCTAAGCCGAAATCAAGAGTCGGACACTTACCTGATGGAGTCACCCAGATACCCCAAGCATCCAACTCTTGATCTTGGTTGAGGTCATGATCCCACAGTTGGAGATGGAGCCCCACGTCAGACCCTGTGCTGATAGCGCAGAGCTTTCTTGGGATACTCTCCCTTTCTCCCTGCCCCTCCCCTGCGTGTGCTCTCTCTCTCTATTTCAATATAAAAAAACGGTCTTAAAAAAAAAATCTTAAAAACGAAAAGATAGCCTCTCTCCTATCTGTAGCCCCAACGGGGTCTGCAGGCATGAGGAAATTTATGTATCACACGCATCTAATGTGTGCCAGGGAGTTCCTAACGCTTCCTAACAACCCCGCGAGGCAGGGTCGGAGCCCCCACTTTACTGATAAGGAGCCTGAGGTCCAGAGAAGCCAGCGTCCAAGGACACACAGCTGGGAAAGATGAATCTGGACCGGATCTCAGCGATCTGCGACCCCAGATCCTGGGCGTGAGAATCGGAAGGGTTCTATGGAAGTTGGAGCCGGCTTGTTGTCTGGAGCCGGCCCCCAAGAGGCAGCTGCAGAGAGAAAGGCTTTGACTTCCTGGAGGAAGAGGCTACCTCACCCTGAGCTGCCCCTGAGGCCTACTCCAAAGGTGGCGAGTCCCCCCCTGGGAGGATCCCAACACCATGCGAAGTAAACCACCACAGGGCCCTCTGGTTTACAAGGTGTTGCTTCTCGTCTTGACAGGCTCATTTGCTCCCCAGCAACGCCGGGAGGCAGGAATCGGTCTCAGGCTCATTTAGAAGAAACACACACTCAGGGAAGTCAGACGAAGCCTTTTGGACCCCGTGGGATATGCAGCTAAAGTAGCTACCACCGGGCTAAGGGCGATACGGACATCATTTCACCTCATGCTTACAACCACCCTGAGGAAGGTAGGTGCCATTATCATCTCCATTCTCCAGATGAGGGAGCAGACTCAGAGAGGTTAAGTAACTTGCCCAAAGTCACACAGCTAAGTAACAGAGACAGGATGACCCCACGAGAAATCTCCAGCCAACGGGCTCCTTCTCTGTGGGTGAAACAAACATGAACCTTCGTACGCTCAGGAGTACCGGTCCTCTTCCCAGAGCCCCTGAGGTGACATTCTCAGCCTGTGGGCCTTGAGCTGAAGAGGCTGCCTCCCCAGAGATATCCTCTGGCCATTTTGAGGACAGAGAATGGGGAGGGCTCCCAGGCCAAGGGGCACGGGGTCTAGTTCAGAGGCACAAAACATCACTCTTTAGAAAGCACCCCTAAGGATGTTGACCTTCAACACGTTCCCGCTCCCTGGCTGGCCACCAGCTTCCCAACAGCCATCGTTAGGAGCTGTTTCAGAATCAGGGAGAGGCTTCTGGCACACACGGGCTCACTGCAGCTTGTTCAGAAGAGCAGTAGGTGGAAACAACACGAAGGCTGGGAACAAAGGAGACGCCCCTGGGCAGAGGAGGGACTCTGAGCCAAGGGGACACGCTCAGAAAGTCTTCGCTGTACCACGGGAGACAGGAAGCCCGGGGGACAAAAAGAAGTCACCCGAAGGCTGAAAGTCCTTGTGGTGAGACAGGCTCGTGCTCTTGTGTGCTTTCTCGTTGTGGTATTTTTCACGTGTTTGCCAAGTAGTAATGTCACCAAGGGGGGAAACATTCATACAGAGAGACCGTCATTTCGTACAACGAAAACTGCTTCTGGATGCAACGGAGGCCTAGGCGCACAGATCCGGGGAGGGCCCGGGGGTCCCCGCTGCCGGGTCCTGCTGGGCAAAGACGTCTCTTCCCCGACGCTGCCCTTCTCTGAGGAATGCTGGGAGCCTCGCTGAAACACGGAGTGCCAGTCTTGCCAGAAATCCTTTCCACGGTCCTTGGAGTCCTATCCCAGGCTCGGGGGTGAGGGGCGCGTCTTGGCGGTTCTCTCCACAGGCGACTCTACCTCGTCGTCTCCAAAGCACAGAATCCCTTTTCACGGGAGTACATTCCCCCTGCGGGATCTTCCTTGCAGGCTGGGGGAGGTGGGCCGCGGGCGTGGCATTTTAGCTGGCTGATGTCCATGTTCATGTGCAGACAATGCACATGGTTATTTGATGGCCTGACCAGGGAATTTATAATGTGGGCATCCCAGGCCTGGGGGCCCCTTCCAAGTCAGGCTGGGCCTCCAACATCTTCTACAGCCGGGGGGAAGCCAGAAGTGCCAGAGACCCAGGCAGGAGCGCAGAGCAAGCCAGGGAAGCCCCGGCCCATTGTCTGCCTCCCCAGGCCCTGCTCCTGGGTCTCCTGTGCCCCCAGATGCAGACTCCTCAGCTGGCATGTTGGCTCCAAGGGCCTGCAAGAAATCCTCGGGGAAAGCCTAGTATATCAAGAGGGCATCTCAGCCGGGTTCCTATAGCCCCAAGCCCAGATGGGACCATGCTTCCAAGAAGCTGGAGCACCCTTTGGCACAGCAGCTCCTTGCCACATTTGTGTGGGCTAATCCTGGGGTTCCCTGTAGAGGGAAGCGTGGGGATGGGTCCCTGGAATAGAGCAGGTGGAGATGAGATGCAAAGAAGGGCAGAGGATGCCCTATTCCTACGCTTAGTTGACTCCTACTCCCATTTTAAAGAGGGGGAGACTGAGGCTTGGTATAAGACACTTGTCCAAGGTCATCTGGTCTGCAGCAGAGCCATGAGTATTAGCTAAGATATCGGGCTTCCCATGGAAGGGGTCAGGACCCCTGGAAGGGCCCCTCACTACCGACACCTCCCTATGAACTATTCTTCCGGACTCTTTTGGTCTCAGATGGGCCCATCATAGAGAAGGAATAATCAATCTGTCCTAAGCTAGTGTGTGCTCTAAAAAAGAGCATCGAGTCAGACCTGATGTATACTGTGTGATATCGGGCAAGTCACTTAACCTCTCTGAGTCCTTCCTTTGCTGTAGCTGAGTACTAGTACCTACCTCGCAGGGTTAGTTGGTAGCAGAGGGGCTTTCCGTATGTAAAAGAGAGGGAAATCATATAATAAATTATTAAAAGCATTCTCTGTATTCTCCTAATGGGCCTAGGGAGCCCATTTTATAAGAGAGGGTAGGAAAGACCCGGGATCAGTAGGTACTAAGTAGCAAATCCCGGATGTGAACCCAAGTGTTATTAGCTCCACAGTCTCTGAGAGCAGAGGCCTTCACAAAGGAGAGAGTGTGACCCTGGGGGCTGGCCTGGCCCATGCCCTGACCTCAAGCCTTCTAGAGTCTTCACTTGCTGAATCACAGTTGACCTTGCCTGTGGCACTAACGGGGCTTTGTGAGGCTGAGCACCGAAACTGCACTGGGAGGAGCCCACCTGATGTTGACCCAGGACCCCCACTTGGCTGTGATCAGTAGAAGGTGCCCCCTGCCCGAGGGTGGAGGGCCGGACCACTGTGCGCCTGATGCAGAGCCTGACATGGGGCAGGCGCTTGATCAATTTGTTGAGCAAGTGAAGGAAACCTGGCAAGTGGCTGAGTCCCCAGCCCCATCTCTGCTGCCTTTTCTGGCCCCTTTGCCCCTGTAGCCTCTCTCCTCCTGTGCTCAAGCCCTGGCCTCTGCTGAGTAGCTGCTCTAACCCGTGTGTGGAGAGGTAAAGGGCCCTGGGTCCATCTGCCAAGCTGGTCCTTAGGTCTGAAAGCATTCTCTGTTCCTTATGAAGGGCTTTGTCCGTTAACTGAGCATTTACTACATGCCAGGAGCCCTGCATTCTCTCATTTATGCCTCACAACACCTCCATGGGGGAAATGCTATGAGCATCTTCATTTTATAGAGGAGGAGTCTGAAGATCTGAGGCGAAAAGCTTTGCCCAAGGTCGCATAGGGAGGAGCAACCAGGATTCCAACTCAGATCTGTCCCTGTGGACTATGAAGCCTGTGTGTTTTTTATGACACCATACTGGGTCTCCTGTGCCAGAGTCGTGCCTCAACAATCAGGTCTGACAGGCAGCTACCTCCCCCAACCCCCCCTGTTCCAAGGTCATGTTCTAGCTTTGGTAGCCTCCAGACCCATCTCAGGGCAGGCCGGCTCCCTATAGGTCACCTGGCTTGATTTCTGCTGCGCCAGCGCCCCCTGCTGGTCAGGACCGCTTCTGCGTTGTCCCTGCCCCTAGCACCCAAACCCCACCCCCCAATCTGGCTCTCCAAGCCCTGCCACCTCCCTGCCATGCCTCCTCTGTAGGCCTCCTTCCTTCCACTGCCTGGGCACAGGGCCCAGGGCCCACCAAGGGGGTGAGGGAGGCATAGATGGGAAGTCAGGTGGCCTCTGCGCCCAGGGCCTCTCCTTGGCTGCCTCCACTCACCGAACCCCCCAGCTCTTGGAAAGCGCGAGTTAGAATCAGATATTCCTGGGTCCTTTCTGCACTCCACCACTAACTCCTCACTATTCCTTGACTGTAAAAGAGGGGCAGTAGCTCCTCCTCTTGGGGTGTAGAGGGCCCAACACCCAAGGGGTTAGCACAAAATAGGTGTCAGTACACGTTTGGGCAACGCACGGAAGGGCTGGGTCAGTGGCCTTGACTGAGGGGGCGGGACCCCTGCTCCTCCCCAGGCTGTCTTCCTCGCCCTCAGTTCCTCTGCAAGGTAACCCTGTGGGGGCTGGTCCCGCCAAGTGCCCATTAGATGCGAACAATCTCTCCCATCTACACATGGGGTGACCCTGTTTGTCCCTCTGGGCCAAGCTCAAGCCCAGAGCTCGAGGCGTCCCAGGGGGGGCAGCCTGAAGTGGGAAGAACTCAGGGAAGGGCAGATCTGGTTCCGATCTTGGTTCTGCCATGTCCTCACCGTGGAACTTCGGGTAAACTGTTTTCTGGTCTGAGCCTCGGTTTCCTCTTCTGGATGATGAGAGCAGTGACCCCTGCTGTGTCAGGGGAGCTGCAGACAAGGGGCAGCTCACATGAGGTGTCTCATGCCTGCACCCACCCCACGGTCCAGGTTGGGTCTCACTACCCGCCGTGCCTCGGGGGGGGTCTCTAGCTTCACTGAGCTGCAGTCTCTCAAAAGCATCTCAAGCGGGGAGCCTGGGTGGCTCAGCCGACTGGGTGTCCGACTCTTGATTTCAGCTCAGGTCATGATCCCGGGGCCGTGGGATGGAGCCCTGCGTGCAGAGCGTGGAGGCTGCTTGGGATGCTCCGTCTCTCTCTCTTTCTCTCTCTCTCTCTCTCTGCCCCTCTCCCCTGCTTGTGTGCTTTCTCACTCTAAAATAAAAATTTTTTTAAAGGCAGCATCTCAAGATCAGCCTATTTCCTTGCCCTCACTGAGCCCCATCTCAGTGGCTGCCCCACTCCGCTCCCCGCACAAGCCAGAATGCTGGATGGCGACATCCTTGACCCCTTCCTCTCCCTCCACCCCCCCTCCCCAGCCTGTCCTTCCGGCCCTCCTGCCCTCCCGCAGCCCCCGCCTCCCCAGCTCTGCCCCTGGAGATTCTGTCCTCACACACCCCTTTCTTGACTCTCTTTCCTTGACTGTCCCTGGCACCCCATGCCACCACCGCCTGGACTGGTGCAGGAGCATCCTGGCAGGTCCCACATCCGCTGGCTCCCTTCCAGCCCTCCGCCACACTGCAGCCAGTGTCATTGACACATACAGTTTCCTTGCTGGAAACCCTGCAGTGGCTTCTCGGTGCTTTTAGGATGAAGATCAGATGTCTTAGCTAGAGACTACATTGTCTGGGCCTCCCTGGCCCCTCTCTGCTGGATCTCAGGCTGCTTTCTGCTCCCTCTGAGCTCCAGCCATCCTGGACCACCTCTGCTGGCCTCTGTGCATGCCATTCCCGCTTCTGGAACACTCTTCCCTGCCCCATCATCACCGTGTTGCTTCCCTCCCGCCATCCAGATCACGGCCCAGGCACAGCATCCCCAGAGAGACCTGCCCTAGGCCCCAGGGAGGGTTAAATGCTCCTGCCTCAAGCTCCCACCAGCCTGGGACCTCTTCTTTGGGCCCTTGTCTTGGTTTATCACTGAACATAGCTCGGGGTGATCCTGTCACGGGTTCTCTGCCCCAAGAGGCTACAAGCTCCTCGGGCGCAGGACCACGTCTCTGTCTGCTTGCCACAGTGTCCCCAGTCCCTAGCACAGGATCCAGAGTGAGGTAGTTGCTGGATAAATATGTTAATGGATCCTTCAACCCTCTGCGACCGTTGGTGTATGTCCTGGGTTTTGCACCTTATGATGTTCAGGCTGTCGGTGAGCTCACAGGGCAGTGGAAAGAAACTTAGTCCAAGAATCAGGAGGCTCACGTTCTAGTCCTGGCTCTGCTGTGTGACACTGGGCAAACCGTTGCCCTCTCTGAGTCTGTTTCCTTACCATAACACCAACGGAGAAGGGCCGTGTTACGAGAGGTCGGACCGGTCCCTTCCCGCAGGGCTGGTCTAGGTAGGGCAGGACTGAGTTGGAGCAGAGTAGGAAAGACATTCCAGGTGGGAAGAACAGTATGGGCAAAGGCGGAGAGGAGCAGAGCCCGTGAATCGCAGGTGTGGCTGGACAGAGGGTGGGGGACAGGGCCCTGGGGAGACGGGAGAGGAAAGAAAAGAGCGGGAGCAGGAACTGATTCCACCTCCCAACGTCGTCTGGGGCCCCCACTGAGTAGGATCTTTGGTCCCTTCCCTGAGAACACTGGCCCAGCTTGAAGGCGCCTTGATTGCTGGGCCCCTAATTATCCACCCCACCCAGCGCCTCCTGCCTCTGGCATGGTGGGTTAATTTCCTGTTCCCTAGAGCTGTCCTGTTAACAGTCCTGCCTTCCTGTAACCGACAGCCCCTGCATCAGATAGCAGCGAGGACAAGTCCTCTGGGGGAATCTGAGGCTCCTGCCTGCCGCCCTCCAGTGCTGGGGAGATGGCGTCACCACTCAGGAACGCCCGTGCCCGGACCCCCTCCCTGTTCCCAGCGGCCCTATCTCGTCTGGGATCTTGTACCTCCCCCTGCCACCCTTGGCCCCACACACTGTCCCCCAGAGCTGGCTCCTCAGGTGGTTTGGGGCTAAAGGGCTGTTGGCCTTGGTGACTTGAGTCCCCTCAGGACAGGGCTAGGAGCCTGGCTCCTGAGTTGTGGTCGGGGTGGGTGCTGGGATCTCGGCTGGGGGAGGGGCTGAGAGGCGGGGGTGCATGTGCAGGAAGCAGCAGGCTGAGTTTGCAGAGCTAAGGTTGAGATGAGCTGGAACTTGCTGCCAGAAAGAACCAGGATCCCTGAAGCAGGGGAGACTGGGGAGTAGGGAATGAGGGTCTCATCTTGGAATACTCAGCCTGCCCGGGGGGGGGGGGCCCAGCTTCCATGAAAAGGGGAGAGACTAAGGCAGGTGAGACCAGCCAAGTAGAGAGTGCTCTCCCCCTTCTTTCCTACACCTTAGCCACATGGGCTACTTTTTGGTTTCTCCAGAATTCCAAATTCATTCCTGTCTCAGGGCCTTTGCTCATGCTGTTCTCTCTACCTGAAATCTTATTCACTCTGCTCTTGGCTTCTTTCAGATTCAGCTTATACATCCCCCCCCCCACCCCAATCATTGTCCAATGTGATACCCGGTTTTATGCTTTATAGCACGTCACTGTCTGAAATTATTTCCCTCACTTACTTAGCTCTTTCTTATTTGTTCCCCCCCCCCCCCCCACCGCCCCGCAGATTACAAATTCTATGAGACACACTGTGTGTGTGTCTTGTCTGCAGGATCTTCCCAGGTTCTAGCCCACTGTCTGTCACATAGTCTGGGCTCAGTAAATATTGGGGCTCCATGTGCTGGCCTTCAAAGTCAAGGCAGTTTGACTTTTTTCAGCTATGTGGGGTGTTTCCTGTCTCTATGCCTTTGGATAAGCTATTCCTTCTGCCTCGAATGCCCTTCCCTCGGCTTTTACCTGAGAAAATGCCTTCAATGCCCAGCCCATGTGGACAGGGGAGAAGGCGCACCTGAGCTCTCCCGTGGTGCAGGTGCGTTATGAAGACAAGCCTCTTGCCAAGTCTGTGTGTGGCTCCCCTCTCTCCCCCAGTGTCTGTCAAGGACTTTCTTACCTACTGCGCTAGGCTGACCCATTATTAGACAGCTGCCATGAGAAAGCTCTTTCTTCTTTTGTGAGTGGCCTTCTTTTGTGAGCCTGCCTCCTGACTCTGCCAGCTCTGCAGAGTCACAGCCCCCTGAGACAGGGGAGAGTGGGAGACGGGCGTGGGGATCAGAGACATGGCAACTGAGTACCCCACATTTGCTGCAGGAAGTTGGTAACAGAGGTAGCTGGTCCAGTAGGTAATGGGCTCCCTACCAGAGGAGGGAGGGAGGTACGCTTTCTCGACTTCTACTCAACTGCCAGCTTCTCTCTAGGAAGAAGGAAAGCATCCCTCCTCCCTACGAGCCTTGGGTGGTCATAGGGCAGTTGGCCAGTGCTGAGACTGGTGCACAGGTGACAGGTGCGGGTGTTCATAGGTAACATTGGGAGACTTTCCCTGAGTTGGATCCGGAAGGATGAGAGAACATTGAACCCACAAGAGCCGGGGGAGGGAAAGAGAAAGAGCAGAGACAGAGAGAGAGAGAGGAGAATGCCACATGTGTTGCACTAAAAAATAGTTCAGTTCATCTGAATACATATAATTGAGGGGATATAATCACTTCAACAATAGTAATGGCAATAGTTCATATTTACTGGATATATACTAGACGCACAATGCTCTCTGTGGCTCATTTCATCCCCCAAGAGTCTCAGTTTTACAAGAGGGGGTGGCTGAGGCCCAGAGCGGGGAAAGAACACCCAGGGTCACAGGCCTGTTGGGGCCCCTGTCTGCCCAGCTCCTGCACAGGCCAGACCTTCCTTTGCGGCCATCAGGTGTGAGGCTGGAAGTCTGATGGCAGGCTCTGCTGTCTTTTTCATTGTGCACAAGCTTACACAAGAGCCTCATTTTTGTAGGACGCTTAGCAGTGGTATTTGAGAGACCCCAGCGTCTGTCCGGGGAGGAACCTCGTGATCACCTGCCATACCCGCCCTGCCCTGAGTGGAGAGGGCAGAGCTGGGGGCAAGAGCCCAGCCTCCTGGCTGTCCACCACGCTGGTTCCATGCCCAGCCCAGGGCTGGCTTCTCACCCACTCTCTCATCAAAACCTCGCCGCAGCCTTGTAGGAAACAGCGGTACCGTGTTCACAGACACGGAAACCGAGGCTCACGCGGAGGTCCTTAGCTAGATGCTGGCCCAGTAAGACAGTGGGATGGAACCGAGGTCTCTCTGGCTCCAAAGCACCAGCCCTTAGATGTGCACAGCCCTCGACAGTTTACAAAGCCCTTCCTAATCCCCAAGCTTGTTCATTCTTTCATTCAACAAATAGTGATTTGGCCCATAGTACCTTTCGTGCATTATCCTAGGTATTGGCAAAATGGAGCTGAGCAGATAGATGAAGTCCTGACATCACAGAGCTTGTGGTCTACAGGAGGAGCAGACGTGATTGGCATCATTCACAAATAAATGTCTCATAACACATTGAGCTAAGTCCTATCCATGAACGAAAGGATGCTACGGAGAGAACACCTCAGTGAGGCTGGGAGAATGGATGTTGTCCCCGTTTTCCAGATGATGGAATTGAGACCCACCCAGAGAATTTCAGGGACTTGCTCAAGGTCGCGCAGCCGGGCCAAGTCAGGAGGGAGAGCTGGGACTCCAGCCTGGGGAGGGTCACTTCTACTTTGGTGCTGGTTCCGTTACCCTGCAAAACCCATGAGACCACAACCCACCAGAGTCCCCTCGCTTCCTACCTGCACGCACATACACACGTGCACAGCTATGACTCTGTGTGAGGCACAGGGTCAGTGGGGACTGCTGTGGTGGAGCAGAGAGGCTGGTGGCCATAGCCCGGGAGCAGCTCCCGAGCCCTCCTTTCCTGTGCCAGTGCCTCCCTGCTGCCTGCTGCACAGAGTCTGTGAACCCCTTGATGCCTGTCTGATACACTTATTTTCAGTATGAGTCGACCCGAGCTGATTTCTGTTGTTTGCAAACCAGAACCCTGATGAGTACCGATTTTGGTGCCATAATTGGGGTGCGGGCAGAAACCCTGAGGGAATCTTGGGAACCTGGGATTGGTTACTGCCCTAGTTAGGGCTGAAGACAGGGAAATAACAGCTAGTGTGAAGGGGTGGGGCCCGGATGCTCACGGTACCCAGTGTTGAAGCAGCTAATTAAAGTGTCCCTTGGGTTATTGGAAATGAAGTACCCGCTGAAGCCAAGATGTTAGAGGCCTGTCATAGAGGAACATGAAGGGCAGGAGGGATTCAAGGACCGTGGGTTGGAATGTCTGCTTTTAATGGCACTGGATAGCTTAAAGAAAGAAAATAATGAACAGAAATCCCTAGAGCCTTAGCGCAAGCCATGGACTGGAACTCAGGAACTTTCTATGGGGAGAAAGAATTTCCTCTCTTACTGATGCAGGGCTGAAACAACCAGAAACCAGATGCCTGATCTGTTCTGGTGGATTCCTGAATTACAATATTTGTTGGATTCTCAACCTTTGCAGTGTTCTTACACACAGTTGAAGACATTAATCTAGACGGGGTGAGAACTGAGAAGCAAAACGTGGATGACAGATTCAGTGCCACAGACTCCCCAGCCCTGTAGAGGCCGCCACATTGGCTAAACTGGCCCTGATGCCCTATTAGACGGGGCTGTCCTGCCTTAGTTACAGGCTCCTTGCCTAAGAGTGTTATCTCGTGAAGGGAGACCAGTATTTCTCATGGTCCCTCCAGGCTTATGACTAGATTAGATTCTAGCGTGTTCCTGGGGACCAATTATAAAGTCAAACCTTGGAGGAGAAAGTTTATTCACTGCCAGAATTACAAGACTTTGCTAATTTATCTTGGCAAAATTCTAGGGAATACATGTGGGGATGAATGCTCAGAAGGAGTATCGTTTTAAATCTGGAGGAATTGCTCGATGTTGATGAACCAGTCTGAGCTCCGGATTCACGGCTCTGGTTTGAGGGGCTGAAAGACTTTTCTTGATGTAAAAGTTCAGAAGAGAGAAGGGTCCTCCCATCTCAAACTCTGTCCCCTAATAGGGTGCAGAAGAGACTCCTTTTACCAAGACTTTGGAAAAGAGTCACCAAATGAGGGAAGTGTCAACATCTCTGAAAGACCCTTCAATGGCTGCTGGTGGAGGTTGCCATAGTTCAATGGGCCCCTGATATCAATGGAAATGGGAGGATCTTGGTGTGACAGAGGCCATGGGGTAGCACTTAAAGGCCAGAGGTTAGGTAGTTGTGATGACCATTTTAAGCAGCAGAACCTCATGGTAATCATGTTTTTTGGACATGGTTAATGATCATGTGTTTAAGGCTAAAAGAGATGGGGAGCCTACTATGGTCCATATTGATTCACAGAATAAAACCCATGTGTATCTCATGAATAGAAAATGACTTGAGCCATTATAATAAAAATTTCTCAGAATTTAACCCAGTCAATATGCAAAACTGGAGTCTGTTGAAAGGAGTAGGCCCCCCTTGAGGAAATACTGCAATAATAAAAAATTTAATAATTTAATTCCTTAAAGCTTCTTTTGTCCTTGCCTAATGTGATTTATGGCCATATTTCAGGGTACTGGAGTACTGAGAAAGAGCCTAGATCTTTTGGGAATTATTAGACACTAGCCCTCAACTAATGCCAATTCTTAAAGACCCAGATTAGCTCTGATTAGAGCAGGGGGTTTACAGGGATCCGATGACAAATAGAATGTTGATTTGCGTCTGCTCCCTGGCAGATAGAAGGTCTATCTGTGCCCATTTACCCATGTTTTAAGAGTATTGTTAGAATAGATAATCTCACAACTGGCAGATTTACTACACTGGCTGCCTGACCATGGAGCATGGACAGGCCAAGTGAAAGTTATCGTAGGTTCCCAAACAATATCAAAATAGTAAGTCAGAGCAATAATACTTTGGTGGAATCACAAAGATTCAAGCTACTGTCAGCGAAAGATGTAGGCGTAGTGATTCCATTTAACTCTCTAATTTGGACAGTGCATAAGATGGATGAGTTGTAAAGAATGAAAATGGATTATTACAATTAATCAGGTGGTGATTCCAATTACAGTTCCACGATGTTGCACATATGGTCTCATGATTGGAACAAATGAATGCAAATCTGATACTCAGGGACTATTTTCCCTCTTCTCCCTTTGCTGTCGGAACAAGAGTACTTAGATTCCTCATGGCAGGGACAGCAGTATACCTCCCGTCTTGCCTTAGTGCTATGCCAACTGTCCGACTTTGTGTCTAATCACACATTAGTTCATTGGGCCTTGATCATTTCATCATTGCACAGGACACCACACTAGTCTAGTACATTGGTGATAATGCTGGTAAGACCGAGAGATCGTAAGATGGCAAGCATCTTGAAGTACAATTGTGCTTTGGGGAGTGGGTAGGGGGGCAGAATAGTCTGAGAAATACAGGGAACCCAGCTAAACTGCTGGGAAAATAGTAATCTGGGAAATTCAGAATATCTACTTCAGAATGAAGATGGGGTTGTCAAACTCTGCATCCCTGATCATTAAGAAAGGGACTCGTCATTTTGGTGAGTTACTTTGAATTTTAGAGATGACATTTACCACATTCATGTATATTACTTCAAGCCATTTCCTGAGTGATCAAAAAAGTGTCTGACTTTAGATGGGGTCAGAGATGGTTAAGGCTTCAAGCTGTGTTCTTCTGATACATTTGACTCGATGTTTCTTGAAGTATCTGTGGCTGATTACGATCCCATATGGAGTCTTTGGCAAGACCAGATAGGAGAATCACATTTCATAGGAAACCCTTCATTTTTGCAGTGAGGCTGTGCCTTCTCAGGCAAATAACTATCCACCTTTTGAGAAACAGCCTTTGGCTTGACCCTTGGCACTGAGGCTAAACACCTGACCATAAACTATGAGGTAATCATTAAGGCTGAGAAACCTGCCATGTTATCTGGTCCACCCAGCCATTAAATTCAGTGTGCCCAACAATGCTCCTTCATCAAGGGGAAATTGCATAAATGGGTCCAGACCCAAGCAAGTCCTGAAAATACAAATACATAGCATAAGCAGGTGGCTACACCTTGCAGCGTGCTCTGTATTTTCCAGCCCCCTCTTCTGTTCTCATAGGAATTCCCTATAGCAGCTTACTGAAGAGAAAACATTCTGAACCTTGTTACCAAAGGGCTCTTCTTGATTTGCTGGCACCAACTGGAAGTGGGATGCTGTGATATTACAGCCCATTTAGAGGTAAACCTGAAGGACAGGATAGGGAGATCTTCCCAGGGCAGCATGGGCCCGACACCATAAGCAAACTTCCCTCCTCTGAGAACACTCGCCAGAAGTTCACAAAGACCCTGGAAGGGAGAACCTTAAACAGGTGGACGAGACGATCTCCTTGTGGACGCCAGTTAGTCTCTCTCCCTGACCACCTCACTGCTTGCTCAATGGGTTCAGTGAAAAAACAGCCAGGGATGTCACCGGGTGGTAGATAGACAACATTGGATTTCTTCCTTCATGGGAGGGAACAGCAATTTTTCCTCATTGGAATCGCCCTTTATTCTGGATCTGGATTTGCTTTCCCTGCCCGCCATCACTCTACCAGCAGCATCACCTGCAGACTCACTGAATACTTCATCCACTGTCGTGGTATCTCATGCGACATTGCTGTAGACCAAGGACTTCATTTTATAGAGAGGAGTAAGCCAGCAGACTGAAGCTAATTGGATCCATTGGTCATACCAGATACTCTGTTGCCCAGAAGCAGATGGACCTACAGAATCATGGAATGACCTAATGAAAAACTTAGTTCCAGAGCCAAATGGAATTTAAAGAGATTATGATGCCAGGAGGTCATGTTATAGGATGCAATATACACTCTTTTTTCAAAAATGGTTTTTATTTTTGAGAGAGCACAAGCATGGGAGGGGCAAAGAGAGGAGGACAGAGGATCCAAAGCAGGCTCTGTGCTGACAGCAGGGACCCCCGATGTGGGACTCAAACTCAAGAACTGGAGATCATGACCTGAGCCAAAGTCGGACGCTCAACTGACTAAGCCACCCAGGCACCCCAAGATGCCATATACACTCTTAACCAACTACCTATGCATACTATTGTTTCTCCCAAAGCTAGACTGCATGGCCAGGGGACCAAGGATCCCTGCAAGGATCAGAGCAAGGGTGGCAGCACTCATAATTCCATCTAACAACATTCTCCCCAAACTTGAGGTTGAAAAGTGTTAGCACCCAAAAAAGAAATGCTTCCACTAGAAGATATAAGACCATTTGTATTGAAGTGCAAGTTGAGAATGCTGGTGACCATTGAAGATGCCTTACATCACTGGGCAAACAAGCAGAAAGAGGGGTTACAATTTGATTGGGGTTATTGATTCTGACTATCGCAAGGAAATCAACTTTCCAATAGTCAGTGGCAGCAGGGGGTAATGGGGGGGGGGGGAACTGTCTTAGGCTAAAAGTTGAAGACCACCATGGCCCTAGATGGCCTTTTAAAGTCTTAGATCCACAGGAATGACTGGGTGACCTTACTGGGTCCTGCCCAAGGAAGGAGGAAATCGACAAACATCAACTATTAGATCATTCAGAGTAGCAGAAGGAAATCTGTAGCATTTGCCTATATTTCCTTTTTTTCCCCTTCATGTCATATATGCGTTATATATTTTTTAATGTAGTGGTTCTTAATCTCTAATGCACCTGCACTCATCTAGGGAATGTTGTTAAAATGCAGGTTCTGAATCAGCAGGTCTGGGCTGAGGCCCGAGATTCTGCATTTCTAAGCAGTCTTTCCTGACCTCTTTATACAAAGTAATTTTTCCCAAGTCACTATCTTTGCAATTATTCTGCTGTTTTTCCTTCATGGCAGTGATCGTTATCTGAGATTATTTATTCATTTATTTATGCACTCATTTGCTACCTGTCTCTTACACTTTGTAAATTGCATGAGGAAAGAGACCTTGAATTTCTTACTCATCTCTGTGTTCACAGCACAAAGACAACATGTGGCACACAGTAGGCACTCTGTAAATATTTGTGCAGTGAATAAATGAATCTAACGCGGGCATCCCTTGTACTCCCCACGTGTACCTAGACACACACACAGACACACACACACACACACACACACACACACACAAGGACATACACATGCACAGGCATATACGAGATGTAATTAGACATAGCTGGAAAAACACACACGCAAGCGAGTGTAGAGATTCACGTGCACAAACACACGAACACGTGACCCACACGTATACATACACACGAATACACAAGAGCATAACAAATGCACATGAACACACATTCCCTCCAGGAAACCCGGGCCGGCCTCAGAGTCCCAGGTGTCACCAGCCGGTCCTGCAGTGCCTCAGGCTAAGTCTCTCTTTTGGCCACCTTCCTATCCCCTATCCCCTCCAGGTGGTCAGAGTCTCCCCAGCCAAGGCAGAGAAAGAGCTCAAAGCTTGGACCCCTTCCCCTTCCTCCCAGAAGGACCCCGCTGATCTCCCTCCCCATCCGAGCTAGTGCGTATCAGTCAGTGCCCTGGATACAGAGAATGTGTTCCCTCCCTGCTGCCTGGAAGGCAGTGTCTGTGGCTCCTTCTCCCCAGTGCTGGCCAGGTACAGTGTGGGTGCCCAGTGGGCTGTCAGTCTGCAGATGGGAAGCTTGCTGCCAGAGAGAGGCAGGGCCTTGTCCGCCATCGCACAGAAGAGTTCCAAGCCCGGACTCTTAGCTGCTCTGAATGTGGAGGTTCTCTCTATGACTCAGGGCCCCGGTGCCTGCTCCTGCGTGCCCCATCCCAGGGCCCTGTATAGAAAGAGCTGTAGCTGCTGCCCAGGCCCCAGTCTATTTTGTTTGCAATTATCTGGCCAGGAGGCCCGGAAGCTGCTCTGAGCAAGTTTTGGCAGACGAACCTATGTCTCTGCCTAGAGATCAGTGCTCCTGATAATCCCCCAGGAAACCTTGCAACCTCACCTCCTCCTTGGAGCCCCCTTACCTGCTTTGCTTTGAGTCCCTGAGCGGCCATGACTCAGGCCCGACAGTCCTCTTCCACCTGTGACCGGCGTCCTCTCTGAACCCACCCAGGTGGGGGTATGAAGGGGTAGTCAGGGCCTGTTTGGACCTACAGGGGGCAGGGAGCTCACCACCTCCCAAGGGGCCCAGGTCCCCTAACTAGGAAGAGTCCTGCTTTTCTTTTTCTTTTTAATTTATTTTTGGGAGAGTGCGAGTGGGGGACGGGCAGAGAAAGAGAGAGAGGGGGACAGAGGATCCGAAGGGGGCTCTGCGCTGACAGCAGAGAGTCTGAGGTGGGGTCTGAACTCACAAACTGCGAGATCGTGACCTGAGCCAAAGTTGGACCCTCCACTGACGGAGCCACCGAGGCGCCACACAGAGTCCTGCTTTTAAGGGACTCCCAGCCCTTTGGAATTCTGAGACGGGGCTTGTATCTCCCCTGAATCTTCCCAGTTCCCTGCGAACAGGCCTTTCGCTTCATCCAAAGAAGACACGCTTTCAAGTTCCCCTTATCTATCTACTCAATGATTCATCCAAGAGTTACTGGGTTCCCAGTAGGGGCTCAGCCCCGCACTGAGCCCTGGGCCTCAGAGGTGAACATGGCACACAGCATGCTGCCCGGTGGGGCATATGTTCTCCTGGCAGAGACAGACGGAAGAGAATTTGAAAAATACAAATAAAAACAATGTTGCAATCATTCTGATAATATTCCAAGAAAGAAACAATGCCCTGATGTACAGGAAATAATGAGGTGAACCCCACCCAACGGACTTATGTGGCTCCGAGGCATCTTTGATAAAGGGGTCGTTTCGGCTGTGGCCCGAAGGGCGAAAGAGAGCTGCTCTGAGAAGAACCCACTGTCTCTTGGCCTCAAGCCCCTGTTCTCCTCTCTTGCAGCACCGAAAAGACAAAATTCCAGTCCTGCTCCTACACTTAGCAGGGGTGTGAATTTGTACGTGTTTTGAATATCTTGGAGCCTCCTTGTCCTCGTGTGTTTATTTATTTGTAATTATTTTTATTAAAAATTTTAGGGTCGCCTGGTGGCTCAGTCGGTTAAGCGGCCGACTTCGGCTCAGGTCATGATCTCACGGTCCGTGAGTTCGAGCCCCGCGTCGGGCTCTGTGCTGATAGCTCAGAGCCTGGAGCCTGTTTCAGATTCTGTGTCTCCCTCTCTCTGACCCTCCCCCGTTCATGCTCTGTCTGTCTCTGTCTCAAAAATAAATAAACGTTAAAAATTTTTTTTTAAATATTTATTTATTTGGAGAGAGAGAGAGAGAGAGAGAGCGTGCACGTGTGCGCATGAGCGTGAGCAGGGGGCGGGTCAGAGAGAGGAGACAGAGGATCCAAGGCAGGCTCCATGATGACAACAGAGAGCCCGATGTGGGGCTGAAACTCACGAACCATGAGAACATGACCTGAGCCAAAGTCAGACACTTCACCAACTGAGCTACCCAGGCGCCCCTCTCATTTATTTATGTGCATAATTATGCCCACTTGAAGGGCTGTTAGAAGGAACCACTGAGATAGTTAAATTCCATGCTGTGACCAGAATCACCTACCTCCCTACTTTGGAGAGATTGCTCACAAGTCTCTTAATTTTCTGGTTAATTGCTCAAATTCCTGCCTGTGTAACTTAGTGGGAGTCCAATATCTCCTGATTGAAGCCATTGCTTCCCCCTGTCCAAATGAACCCACTCATTTTCCCTGTCCAAAGAGGGGACTCCTGCTTTCTTGGCCAGGAAGAAACTAGTTCTTGTCAAGCCCTTGGTGTTATTGCTTCTGCTGCTACCACGTGGGGGCGCTGTTGAAGACATGTTCTGCCAGCCTCATGGACCCTTGTGCTTGTGACGGAGCCTGGGATTCTGTGATCACTACAGATTGGCTCCAAGGTTATAGCTTTCTTAGACTCACATCCACAAACTTGGCCATTGGCCCCAAAGCAAACCATCATGCCGGGCCAAGAAGGGTTTCTAGCCTCAGCCTCATGGGAAACCAGAACCTGCCCTCCTACCAGTATCCCGGACCCTGGGGTGGGTGACCAGGTCATCATTTCAGACCCTCCCCTTACTCGTGGAGAGTGGGACGGGCCCTTGGAGTCTCTCCTGGGCAATGGGTTATGCCAGTCTTTAAGACATAACACTGAACGTGCAGGGTTCTTGGTCTCCATGCAGATTTGCCCACCGGCATCTCTGAGACCAGGCCTGCAAAGGATCTGGAACAGGAGATCCTTTTGTGAGGCCCCAGTGAGTCCTGTCACACCCTTCCCCAGGGCCACAGGGACCTCCTGGCTCTGTGTTTGGAGAGCATCCTCTACCCTGGCCAGTGACACTTCCCTGTTTGTACTTCCACAGAGGCCCGGCTGATGGTTTCTCGCACCACCTGCCCTAACTTACACCCCCTTCCTAGGTGCTCCAGTACAGATGCAGCCTCCCACTGCATCCTCACAAACCAGCCAGGGCAGAAGGAGCCGCTATAAGCTTTGAATGGATGGCATGTGGTTTGGACCAAGAAGAAGGTGGCTGCTTAAGGAAGGACAGGTGTTGTTGTTGTTGTTATTCGGAGTCCGGTTTGGGTTCCCCGTCAGCACTGCACACACATCTTAGGCCCCTCACTTAAAGACTGCTTGGGACCTGCCTTCTTGACTCAATGTGGCCCTCTCCACAGCACGAGAAACGAGCAGCCTTTAACGCCTCCCTGGGCGGTGATTAGGAGGCCCTGCCCCCTGCCCCCTGCCCGGTGCTCACCCAGGCCATTCCAGATGGACCAGCTGGGGGTTCTGTAGCATCAGGGAGAGGGAAGGGCGGCGGGGAAGGTACATCTGGGGTGAGTAGAAGCAGGTCTTCCATCTGGCAGGCAGGTGGGCAGGCAGAGCCCCCGGGCCGAGCTAAGGACAGGCCAGATTGCTGAGCCCAACTGAAGGAGGGGCAGCCCGCCGTGCCTTGCCTACCTGGCGTTAAGGTCCTCATCCCTGCAAGGGCCCGGGCTCTGTGCACAGCACACCTAGCCACAGCCCCTGCCTCTTGGAGGGATGGCAGGTGAAGGCTGTGATCCCCGTCGCAGCCATGGCATTATCCACGGGCACTGCCACCCCCGGCTGGAGGGAGCCCACTCCTGAACAAATGGGCTCCTGATAACAAGCCTGATGTTGGCATGGAGACCCCCTACACATGATCCTTCGAGAGCCGCAAGTCTGAGCTCATTAAATCAAGGGGGGGTGACCTTCTCTGAATCTAGGGGTTAAGTGAGCAAACTCCTCTTGGTTGTCTGCAAGACGTCGCGAGCAGGGGGAGAGAGAAAGCGTCCATTTCCTGTATGTCCTAGCCAAGTCAGGCCACCACTACGGGCTGCAGCGCCCTCTCCTCCCAAATGACCTTGGAGCTTCCTTCCAGATCTGTCACCCGATGACATCTGATGGTATAGTAATGATAAACAACAGCCAAGCTTTCAAGCACTTGTCTAATTAAACCCTCCTGAGCTAGTACTAATATTATCCTCACTTTATGGACAAAGAAACTGGACTTAGAAAGGGTGAGTAAATTGCCCAAGATCGCCCATGAATTAAGGGCAAAGCCTGCGTTCAAACCCGAGACTCTCTGAGTACAGAATTCAACATGCTTAAAACCCTTCTATACTATCCGGGTCTGCCTTCTGGACAGCGTTGAGATTATCTAGCCAACGCTAGTTTATTACCGGTCTTTTGCTGATGACAGTTGACCCATCCCTTGTTCTGGTTTTGTGCTCTGTGGCTTTAAGAAAACTTCTTTTCTCTTTGTGCTGTAGTTTCTGAAGAAACTGGCCAAGCTGGCTCAGAACCGCCAGCCAAAAGAACTCTGTGTAAGTCAAGCAGGCTCTTGCCTAAGAAAGCAGATGTGTGTGTGGAGGGGAGGGACCCGGGAGTAATTAGGGCGATATCTCGTAGGGGGAAACATGCCTTCTTCTTGGGGGAAGATGGCGGGCCCATCTGTCAACAATGCCTCCTTGACTCTCTTCTCCGGGCTGGGCACCGTGGGGGGTAGAGGGATGTCAGGAGCTCAGGGCTCCCTCCCAGGTCTGAATGCTCTGACATGAAGACACTCCGTCCCTTCCTCCCTCTGTTCCCCTCCCCCATACCCTGGAGCTCAAATTGTGTTAGGAGAGATAAGATTTATACGCACCAAACTGAAGGAATGAGATGATTTGTGCCAAGTGTGTGGTCTATCTACTCATTAATAAGCATTTATTGAGTCTTCTCGGGACCAGGACTGGGCTAGGCAAGGGGGATACAGAGATGAAAGGGACCCAGCCTCCCTTCTTAGCACAGGACCAGTGGGAAGGACGGGTTTGTTGACCGATCAGGGCCACAATCGAGGCAAGAAGCCCAGAGGCCTCATGGTGGCACATAGTAGGTGTCGAGCTAATTACTTGGGCTAAAACACTTCTTTTTTTTTTTTTTTTTTTTTTTTTTAAATTTTTTTTTTTCAACGTTTATTTATTTTTGGGACAGAGAGAGACAGAGCATGAATGGGGGAGGGGCAGAGAGAGAGGGAGACACAGAATCGGAAACAGGCTCCAGGCTCTGAGCCATCAGCCCAGAGCCTGACGCGGGGCTCGAACTCACGGATCGCGAGATCGTGACCTGGCTGAAGTCGGACGCTTAACCGACTGCGCCACCCAGGCGCCCCTGGGCTAAAACACTTCTTACGGGTTTCCTTGTTAAATCCCTCCAAAGCTGGATGAGTTGGGACCTATGACTGGTCCCGTTTCACGTGTGAGGGAACTGAGGCTTAGCATAGGTTTGCAACTTGTCCAAGGTCCGGAAACTTATCAGAGACGGAGGCGGGAGATGAGTCCAGGAATCATAGCTTTAAAGGCCCGGTCCCCTTGTGCCGGACTCCAGGCTATTGGGTGCATGCGTGGTGGGGAGCTGAGAGTGTAGGCTGGGCTGGATCGGGAAGAACCCTAGTGCCTTGTGGTATCATCCTGGAGGGAGTGAGGGACTCCTGCCGATCCAGAGGCGGGTGGGCTGTGTGATCAGGGAACAGAAACATTGCTGGGGGTGGTGGGCTTGAGCTGGCTATTGTGGGAACTGGGAGAAGTAGTGGGAACAAGGGGAGGAGTCAGGGGCACCCCAGCATGGATGGGGAAGGTATGTGTGGAGGGTCGAGGACAGGGGGCATTGGAAAGGCGAGTCCTTGAATTCCAGACTTGAGTTTATTCCTGGGGCAGTGAATGCTGGCTGTGTAGACAGGGGATGTCCCGGGAAGGTGGAGCTCTGGGTTGCTATGTGCCAGGCACAGTGTGGCTGTAGGCGGAGCAAGACAGACATGGCCCCTGGTTTTCATGGAATTTTCAGTCCAGGAGTCGAGACAGACATGAATCAAGCAACCACAGGCACCCATGGATGAGTGCAAACAAGCTGGGGGCCGATGAACCCTAGGGGCCCTGTGCGGAAATGTGGGCTGGTGGGAAATGTGAGAAGCGGCCCTTGGCCTGATCTCTTGGGGATGGGTCAGGGGGAGAAGGAAACGCATTCTGGGCAGAGAAAGCAGCGAGAATGAAGCCTTGGAGGCAGGGAGAAGCATGGTGAGTTGAAGGAAAGTGAAAGGGCCAGGGAGGCTGATGCTCAGAGAGCTGGGGGCGGATGGCACAAGGTGCCACTCATTTGGGGGTTTCACTGGGGAGGAGCAGTTGGAAGGTGGTGATGAACGTTAAGCTGACCAATGACATAAAAGGATGTATGTTTTAGAAAGATCCCTCTGGCTGCTGTAAGGAGAGTGGAATGTGGGGTAAGTGTGGCTTAGGGAGATCAGTTAGGATCCCCTCACTGGGGCACAGGTGGGGTGTCCCAGGTTTAAGTGGCATCATCTGAATCAGGAGGTCTGGATGGAGTGCACAGGCATTCGGAAGGTGAACTCGGCAGGACTTAGCGACTGGGTGCAGCGAGAGCGAGAGGAAGGGGTCAGCGACTCCCAGGTTTTTGGCTTGAACGCAGGGTGGGTGATCGTGCTGTTTATGGACATAGGGGCTTGGGAGGGAAAGCGGGTCTGAGAGATAGAATCATGAGATGGTTCCAGACATGCTTGGTTTGAGTTGTTGTAGAGACACCCAGTGGAGGCAGTTGGGTGCCCAGGCCCAGAGCCCAGGAGACAGGTCTGGGCTGGGATGTGGCCCTAGGACTCGTTGGCTATTCAATCCATGGGAATGCCAAGGGAGAGAGCTTGGGAAGAAGAGTGGGCTCAAGACAGAACAGCAACGCTTGGGTGGGGGAGGAGCTGACAAAGGGCATTGAGAAGTTGCTGGCAGAGCAGTGGTGGGGTGGGGGGACAGGAGTGACAGATGGCTCCCTGCAGGGAGTGGTCAACAGGGGAACTGGTGCAGGAAGGTCAGGCAGGTGGAGTGCCACACAGAGCGCGTTGGATTTAGGGAGCGAAGTTGCTGGTGACCTGAGCAGAAGCCATCTGGGTGGAGGGTGGAGGGGGCAGAGGCAGCCCCATGGGGTGGAGAGTAGGGGTAGAGCCAAGGAGATAAGACCTGGAGATAACAGGTCGCCACCAAGACTGGGGCTGAAGGACTAGAGGGTAGAAGAGGGTTGGCTTTGTCGGCTTGGTGGTTGGGTTTTAGGATGGGAGGAGCTGGGAGAGGAAGGCTCTGGCTTCTTTCAGGGAGTAGACCCTTGAGGCGAAGAGCGGCAGCAACAGAATCCAGAAGGGCCCTGGGAGAAATGGAATTAGCTTTTTAGCTGAGTAGCACAAAGGCAAGCCAGCAGTTGCCCTATGGATCTGCCAGGGAAGGTCAGAGAAAGGCCTCCCTAGGGACGGAGAGGGGAAGGAAGTGAGGGGGAGAAAAAGCAGCTGGAGAAGTGAGCTTTGCCTGGGGGGGGGGGGGGGGGAGGCGGGGGGAGGGAAGGGGGGGAGGGGGGAGAGGCGTTCTCTAAAGGCACATAGGAGCATTAAACTGGGGAAAGTTAAAAGTGAGAACAAGTAATAAAGATTCTTACATGTGGCTGAGGCTCTCTGTGTCCTTTGAGAAGATCATATTTAAAGTTCGGTGTTTGAACTTGACTCTCAGTAGCGGTCACTTGCGGCGGAAGAATTCTGGCTTGGAAAACAGGAGATCTGGCTTCTTCTAGTCCAGCTCTGCCGTTACCTGGCTTTGGGGCCCCGGGCCTCAGTTTCCCATATTTAAGTTGGGTTGGTGGTGTTTCTAATATTCTCATGCGACATATTTGGTCATCTTGCTACCTGCTGGTGGCTTGGTGCTTAACATGTTCGCTGTATGAAGTAATAACAATGTGGATCATGGGAATCATAGCTGAAGTGTATTTCATATCGTCTCTGTGATCTGCACGGCCAAGAGCTTTGGATCCTGTGGAGGGGTCATCGTTCCCGTTTTATAGATGAGAAAACCGAGGCTCCCTTCCCCAAGTTCACACTTCCAGGAAGTGGCAGGGTTGGGATTCTCCTCTGCACAGATCCTCTGACTGGGGCAGGCACACGGGCCACCTACCCTTCAGAGGAAGGCATGCTCACTACCTGGGATCCCATCTGTGACCACAAAGCTGTGCATGGGCAAGGAACGAACTAGGCCTAACAGGCCAAATCTGGAATTGGGATGAGCAGGCCATGTGGAGACAGCATCCCAAGACTGAAGGTCATCGTCCCGGGCACAGGGGGAGCAGTGGGCACAGAGGCCAGAGACCAGATGATGGAGATGCTAAAGGCCAAGTTGAGGGTCCAAGCTGGACCCTGTAGGCATGGGGAGCCACTGAAGGTTTGGGAGGAAGCCTCAGCAAAACTGATGGCAGGGTCTACATCAGACAGGGGGGGATGAGGCCAGAGTCTGGCAAGGAAGGAGGGCAAGCAGTAATCCCAGAAGCGATTTGTGGAGTTTGGGTGGGGGAAAGAGCAGAAGGGCTGGCCGGAGGGAGGCACCGGCCTCTCCAGGACCAAGGTGAGGCCGCCCATTCCCTGGGAGAGGGTGGGGAATCCGCGCCGGCCAGCTCCAGCTCTGAGCCCATCTGAGAGGTGGGTTAGGGCATGTCTGAGGGTGTTTGTCTCTGCGATTTTGTTGTCTGTTTACAAACTGATCTCCTGCCTTTGGCTGCAGCCGGGAGCTTGCGAAAGCCCTAACCTGCCGCTGGCTTGGCCTCACTGTGTCTCTCCTCTCACTGCCTTACGGTGCCTTGGTGGGTCACCTGCCCCCCCCCCCCCCCATTTGTTGCCGAGCTCAGCTTTAAGGACCTGGCACATCTGTCTCCCTGCCACTCACCCTCCACGGCCTGGGGCCACTCAGACCCTAGTGGAATCTTGTCCTGGGATCAGGCTCCCTGAACCTCCCCTTCCCCCACATGTCCCTGTGTTCCCTGCCACCACTGTCACCCCCTCGGGAGTCAAAGCTGTGCATTACGGAGGTCCTCCCCTCCCCCCACATTTACATTGCTTTTCTTTCTAAGCACTTTACATCTATCTTGTATTCCCCCGACCTTAGGAGAACAGTAGCTGAGCCACGGGGGGCCGGGCCTGACGACCCACGTGTCACAGTTGGTGGGAAAGTCAGGACCTCGGTGAGAGCTCTTCCTGCTACTACTGCTCAGGGCTGAGGGACACTGAAGCATCAGGCTGGAAAAAGGCCTGACGCAGGACAGCTGGGTTCCAGTTCTGGCTCCGCTGTCCTCATTCACTGTGTGACCCTGAGCAAGTCGTGCTTCCGTGCAGGTGGGCAGGAGAGGAGAGGGTAGGCTAGGTGAGAGCCTTGGGAAGGCTGAAGCAGATCTCTCTCATTCGGCGGACTTCCCTAGGCCTTCGGCGGCCTGCATGGCCAGCCTGTGCTGGGGCAGGGGCCACCATGGCAGGTGTCCTCAGGGCCAGTGTGACCCAGATAAAAGGACCACAGGGTCCAGTCCCCAGATACAAACAGGCAGCATCCAAAAGGCCACCACTGAGGTTAGTGAAGGGCATCCTGTCTGCAGCAGGGCCACCTCTCATCCCCTCCCCCATCCCAGGTCCCTCTTTTGCCCCCCTCCCCCCAACCCATCACCTACAACCTCTCTCTTCACCCCCACTACCCTCAGGAGTGTTTTCTCTTTCTGGCTCCAGACCCTTTGTTATGCAAATCACCCTAGCCCGCTGTCTGTTATTCCTTTGCCTTCCTCCACTGCCCCTTCTCAGAGGCTGGGGATCTCCTCCAAGGGTGGGCAGGGACCCCAACACTTCTCCCAGGCGAGCCCTAGACCAGGGCCCATGGGCTGTGCTGGTGGGCCTGGTGCAGGGCCCTTGGTCTAACCCTTGTTGCCCTTGCCTAAGGGTCTCCTGTCCTCCTTAGGGCATGTCCTCGGTGTCCTCAGGCCCAGACCCACCCTGACTACCCCCTCACCGCCCCCTAGCTAGCCTGTGATGAGGACCAGCCAGCAGAGCCCAAGGTTAGCCGTGCCCGAGGATTCCCTGACTCAGAGACCGTCAGAGCAGGAAATGTCTTCAGTGTCCTTCCCCGATTCTATATGTGAGGAAACCGAGGCCCAGAGAGGAGAGGGACATGTCCGAAGTGAGATCGGAAGCCAGTCCTTCTAACTTCTAGGCAAGGCTTCCTTTCCGGGCATAATGCTGTCTCCTTTGTATCAGCAATTATTATAATGAGGATGTTGATGATGATGATTAGTCTCGTCATTTCTGTTATCATGTTTATGTGGTAGCATCACCTCTGGCCAGACCCTCACTTAATCCTCCCTGCAACCGCCATAGGCGGTAGACATTCTTCTCCCCATTTTGCAGATGAGGCACCGAGGAGGCTGAGGCTAAATGATTCATCTGCAGTCTCCCGGTGCGTTGGGGGCAGGGTGGGGGAGTGTCCCCAGAGCCTGGACCCCCAGTGCCAGAGCTCAAACCTCAGTTCTCTGCTCATCGGCTGTGTGGCCTTGAAGGGTGGCTTGCTTTCTCTGAATCTTAGCTTTCTTTCGGATAGAAGAGAGCTACCCTTTCCTGCCTTGGGGTATGGGAAAAGCAACACCCAGGTCACCAGGTCGAGGTGGGGGTCACAGGAGCGGGCACTGGCAGGAGGCTGGCGCTCAATTAGCCAGTTTATCCGGAGCCGCCTGATTTCGGAAATGACCGAGGCTCTCTTGGATTATTTCCCAAAGCTCAAGTCCTGGGGACCGGTTGTTACTTGGATCAAAGTGCACAGCCGCTTACACAGGTTAGTAGCTTTTTGTTACGCGTAGAGCTCTGGAGTCAGATGGACCTGTGGGTAAATCTCCACTGGGCCATTTCCAAGGGTGCAGCCCTGGGCGAGTGACCTCCCTCCCTTCTCTCAGCTTCAGATCTCTTATCTGTAAATCTGTAATATCACCTGTCTCAAGGGATTGATTGCTGCCTGACTTGAAGGAAGTACTCACAAACCCTACCTTTTACTCTGCCACCTTCGTCCATGAACCGATAGGAACCCTGATGTCAAGGAAAGGAATGGCTGTGTGACCAAGGTCGCCCGGTCTGTGTGGTTGGTGGCCCAGATGTATTTGGAGCGTGCCTCAGCCCCTCCCCCGGGAGACTCTCTGGTACCCAAGCCCAGACTGGAATTGAGAAGGGGCAGAGGCAGTGGTGGCCTGAGACCTCAGGCAGGTAGCAGGCATTGGGAACTGGAGGAAGGAGGGAGGCTGTTGGATGAGAGTCCCTGGTGGTGCCCCACTCCCTAAATGATGCCTGTTGGCCCTTGACTAGTCCGTTTTCCACCCCCAGGGTTTTGCTCTGCACTTTGCTCCAGGCAGAATGTTCTTCCCCGCCAAACGGGCTTGAGTTGCACGGTCCTCCCTGCCGTGGGGCTATGGTGGGGGAGCCTCCTTTATCTGTCTCCCTGGGCCACAGCCCTCCTCAAGGGATGAGGATTGGATAGGATGAACGTGGGCATTTCAGAGCTGGTTGAGACCAATTTCGTGTTTTTTTATAAATTTTTTTTTCCCAATGTTTATTTATTTTTGGGACAGAGAGAGACAGAGCATGAACGGGGGAGGGGCAGAGAGAGAGAGAGACACAGAATCGGAAACAGGCTCCAGGCTCTGAGCCATCAGCCCAGAGCCTGATGCGGGGCTCGAACTCACGGACCGCGAGATCGTGACCTGGCTGAAGTCGGACGCTCAACCGACTGTGCCACCCAGGCGCCCCAATTTCGTGTTTTTTTAATGGAAAAATGGAAGCCCCAACAGGAGATGAACTTTGTCCAAGGCCACACAATCTGTCCATTAATCTGTTTCTTACAGGCCTACTAAGTGCTTAGTACGGGTCTAAGGGCATGGCCAGGAAGGGTGTGATGTGGCAGAAGGAACACAGGTTTGGGGACCAAAAGTTCCCTCTCTGTCACTGCCTCGCAGGATCTCGGGCTTTTTGTGGCCCCTCTCTGGGCCTCAGTCCTCCACCTGGGAAGTGGAGGTGGGAAACCTACCTCCTTCTTGAGGCCGGTGGAGGGAGGCATCGGACACACCGTGCCAACGTTACACGCTGTTGTGCTGGGGGCCATGCGCCCTAGCGGGGAGCGGCCTGCTGGGTGACAGGAGGCTAAGTTGGGTCCCGAGGAAGCAGGCTCCTCCACTCATGGGCTGTGTGACCTCGGACAAGCCACCTCTCCTCTCTGAGCCTCGGTTCCTCCCCCGCCACCTCCTCAGAGAGGGCGTCCCTGACCACTTTGTGTCAAGTGGCCTTCCCCAACCTACCTTCCACCTACCCCTTCGTTTCTGCTACAGCGCTGACCTCAGCTTGCAGTTACCCTGTTCATTCCTTTTTGTTGTTCGTCTCCCCTTTCCTGGGTGTAAGCTCCGTGAGAGCAAAGGTTTTTTCCTGTTTTTTTTCCTCGCTGCATCTCTAGGATCCAGCACGGTGCTGACATGTAGTAGGCACTCAATAAATATCTGTTGAAAGAATGGGTAGATGGGTCAGTGAACGCAATGGAGTTAATCATCCTGACCCCAAGGGCGTTTGCAGATGAAAGGAGACGGGAGTGAAACGTGCCCAGCCCAGCACAAGGTGGGTTCTGTCAGCGAGGATGCGGCCACTGTTGCCATCCTGAAGACAAACTTTGCAACTGCCTCCCAGGAAGCCGGGCCCACGGTCGAGGGCCGGGCAGCTCAGCGGCTCTCTCGATGCGGCTCCCCCTTCCTGGCTGGAGCTCGGCCCTGTAATTGTTCCCGTCTCCTTGGCAGCCTCAGCAGCCGGCTAATGAGTTTGCACCCAACTGGCCCCTGGGCCGGGCAGCACAGCCCAGGCCTGCCTGCACATCTGCAGGGAGACAAAGGCCCTCTGTCCTTGGGCTCTGCCTCCTGCCCGCCCACTGCATCCCCGACACACCGAGGTCCTGGCGGCCAAGCTCCCCTTCTGCAGCGGAGGAGTCTGAGACCCTGGCGCGGAACAGGGGCACAGAGCAGAGCAGAAGAGCCGTTTGTCCTGGAGGGTGGAGTCCTGGCCCAAGTCCCAGCTTGGCCGCAACGACTGGGGACCTGAGACGTCGTATCCGGGAGCACGGACTCTGTGGCCCAACTGCCTGAGTTGGAATCCTGCTTCCAAGAGCCGCCAGCTCTGTGCCCCTGGGCAAGTCACTGCACACCTCCTTAGTACTCAGTTTCCTCATCCTTGAAGTGGGACTAGATTACATGAGCCACTGGGGGCAGATACTCAGTGCGGCTCCCGGCACATGGGAGGAGCTACTGTCATTATTGGGGACCCTCTTTTGATCCAGCGTCCTCAGCCCTCTCAGCTTCTAAAGCGGGCTTGCTTAACCTCGGCAGGATTGACATTTCGGACTGGAACATTCGTTGCTGTGGAAGGCCATCCTGTGCCTTGTACGATGTTCAGCAGCATCCCTGGCCTCCACGGACCCAGTTTCGAGGTTCCCTGTAACTCTGAAATTCCCTGATTTGCTCCAGGAATCCCAGAGCCTCCCCCATGATTGGAACCATTGCAAAACAACCCTGACTTATAAACTCCCCCCCCCAAAATAACCTCTCCAATCTGGGAACCCTGCAGGTGAGGAGTCTTAGCACTGGGAGAATGATGGCCACTTCTTCATGGAAAGGAACCACAAGCTAAATTATGTAAAACCTGTTAGCAGGCCTCAGCCCTGAGCACCCTGAAAACTCCTTGGAATGTTCCTTGTAGCAGTTCCCTGGAACCCCTATCTTCTTTCTGGATCACAGAGGGCTGCCAGCCCATAACCCTGCCTTACATCCTGCTATGTCCCCATCCCCGGCTCGGGGCCCTAGCATTCACAGGGGTCGTGTCCTGCCAAGCCCATCCCTTGCTCTTTCCCAGCGCTCTGTATCCCAAAGCCGCTAGGCCTTTGCCGGTGCTGTCCCTTCTGCCCTGAGTGCCCTTTCTCCACCCTCCCTATCCTTCCAGGTGCAGCTCTGAGGTCCCTCCCCCTGAGGCTCTCGAAGATCCCTCTGTCCGGCTCTGCCCTGCCCCAGGCTCCAGAGCCAGCCCTGAGCTCACCGCTCTGCCGAAACACATGTCTGCCCAGCATGGCATCGGGTTTATTTATGAGGCTGTCTGTCTGCCCCCAGTCCTGGGAGCCCCAGGGCAGGGCCCTGTCTGATTCATGGCCCAGCCAGGGTCTGGCCAGCATCAGGGAGCGTGTGCTAAGCAGCACTGACGTGAGCTGGCTCTGGGAGGAGGCATCGTGAGGTCTGGTTGGCACAGAGCACGGGCCCAGGGGTGGTGGGGACTTTCTAATGCCAGGGCTGCTGGAAAAGGCTGGGAACCCTTCTGGGCTCGCTCTCCTTCACAGGCTACTCTCCATTCCCTCCCCCTCCTTCCCTCAGTCACTGACTCATTCACTCAGTGACTCCTTCTCTCGTTCATTCATGCATCTGCCTGCTCCTTCATGTACCCGCTCAGTAACGGGAGCGCATCCATTCACTTGTTCACCCACTCCTTTTGAACAAACGCTTCCCGAGCTCTGCGTGGTAGCCAGGCCTGCTCTCCGTGGGCACCCTGGACACACACGGAGAGAAACTGGCCCCTGCCCAGCTCAGAAGACCATCTATTTCAGGAGCAGCGGTGGGGCTGGGGGAAGGTGGCTGGCAGGGTGGGGGGGGTGGGGGGGGGCGGGGACACAGACAGGTAAACAAACAAGTGCCTGAGGCACAAGAGTGAGAGAGGCCGGGAGCAAGTGATATCAGTGTGCCTGCATTTGGAGCTGGCCTTGGAAATGAAGAAATGCCAACGAATGGCCGGCGGGATGGGGTTTAGAGTTTGGGGAGAGGGAGAGGCAAGGGGGCAGAGCAGGGGAAGAGGCACTTTCTGTAGGACTGGGGAACCGCTTGGCTTAGGTGACTGCGGAGGCAGAGGGAGGGACAAGAGCTGTGTTCCATTCCCACCCTTCATCCGGGCGCACTGAACCCACAGTCAGTGCCTACTGTGGCCCAGGGGCTGGGGATGCACAAACCACACGGGCACCCTGCCCTCAAAGAGCTTACACTTCAGTGTGGGGAGAGAAACGACCAGAAAAACAAAGCAGTAGGTGCTTTAAAGAAGCTGGGCCGGGGGTGGGGGGAGGGGTGGTCAGGGAGGACTTCTCTGAGCAGGCAACACTGGTGTGCGATGCTGTGTCCAGTGAGGGTGTCCCCACGGATCCCTGCCGGGAAGGCGAGCTGCCTGTGGAGGGCAGGGACTGGCTTCAGTTCCGCATCACAGCCCAGGCGGCATCAGGCTGAGCAGCCGTGGGACTCATGGCAGAGTCCCCACAGTGCTTTCTCCTGGCCCTATTCACCTGCTGCAGCAGGCTGTCCTGAGGTGGGGGTCGGCCTTCCTTCCTCTCTGAGCCCGGAGCTCAGCTCGGGGCCTGGGGACCAGGAAGCCACGGGGGGTCAGAATGGGGCAGGAGACCCTGGGGCAGCTGCTGCCTGTTCAGGCAGGGGTCAGAGGTAGATGAGGAGGTTCAGGGGTCCAGAGGGTCTTCCTCTGGGAGGCCAGTCCTTCACGGAGGAGGTGAGTATGGGAGAAATCCAGACCCACCCCACTCCCAGGCAGGGGCACAGGGGAGTGTTAAGGTGCCCTATGCTAGCCTTTCTGAGAGCTGAGATTCTCGAAGTGGGGCCCGTGTGGTACCCTCTGGGGGTCTACACTGAGGCTCTTTCTGATTCTGGAGACAGGGCCTCCGGAGAGGAAACGGAGTCTGGGGCTAAGTATAGGGATGAGGCCAGGGAGGAGAGGAGGGTGGGCAGGGGCAAGTGGGTCCCAGAGAACCTGCCTCTTCTCCAGCTTTTCCTCTTTTTGGTCTTTCTTCTTCCGCTCCCCAAGTTCTGAGCTCAGAGCTCAGCCTCTCTAGCCCTTACTAGTGGGTACAGGGTCAGCCCTGGGATTTTTCCTGGTTAAGGGCAAAGGCTCCTTCCACCCGCCCGGGGCTCCTGGCAAGAGCCTGGAGAAATGTCAGAGCCAGGCCTGCTGGGCTTGAATGCTGCATTAGGACCAAGTCAAGAAGAGAACCCTGAAGTCAAGATCTTAGGGAGAGATGGGGACCCTGGGCAGAGAAGGGTGCACCAGGGGCTCTGGGGTCTAAGCTGTGGCCTCCGGTGCCCAGAGCCCAGAGATTCCTCCGGAGGTGCCGAGGGTCCTCAGCTCTGTCCCAGAAGGATGCAGCACCATTACCGCAGGAATGTGAGCCCAGGCTGGGACATTCAGACAGGTGTGGGTGCCTTCTGTCCTGAGAGTCTGGGGCGGAAGGGAGCGGAGGGCCAGGCTTTGGATGACAACCCTCTTCGGATCCCCAGGAGATGCCAAAGTCTTGCAAACCATCATTTGACTTTGGATGAGATCTTCCTGGGGCAGAGAACATTCACTCAGCTAGGATAGGGCCCGCGCAAGGTGTCAAAACTCGAACTCTCAACTTAAAAAAAAAAAAAAAAATTGTTACTACCCTTCTTGAGTCATTGCTTTGTCTGACAAATAAACTTCCTGCATGATTGACAGTTGAGCCATAACAGGTACCTAAGGGAACTGTGGATGCTTTTAGTGAAAGCTAAACTAACTTGGGTTACTTTAAATCATCAGGATTTTAAATTATAAATGTAATTTATACTCTAAAAATCCAAACGTTACAGTAACACCAACTCAGAAAGGGAGGTCTGCTTCCCCCCAAATTCCCTTCCCCAGAGCCAACCCCTGTTAAAGTTTAGAGGTTCTTACCCCAGAGTTTTGTGTGAATGTCAGTGTAATGTGGGTAATTTCTTGGAAATACAGTAACATGTGTCTTTCTCATACTTCCTTATGTGACATTTTCCTCCTATTCAGCCAGAGGCATCCATTTTCTTCAGGGAGGATTAAAATAGAACAGTGATATAAATAGGACAAAGAACAATGCTTAGTTAGCTTTTGACTCCCAAAATAAGACCTCAAAGCCTATAGCAAGACAGTAGTATTAGAAACTGGCTTTAGTGAGTGACATACTGGTTTGGATGCTTTGGGTTACAGATACCAGTAAGCCCAACACAAATGGCCTCTACAATGAGATGTACTGGCTCAGGTAGCCAGACTCTGGAGATAGGGTGTGCTTCAGGTCTGGCTTAATCCAGCAACTCTAGCCCATTCCTCTGCAGTCCTTTGGCTGTGCTGTCCTCTATCTGATAGTTTCATCCATGGGCTGTCTTCCCTCAAAAAGCCAATGGCTAGGCTGCACAGTTATGACCATGATACTTAGAGAAAGGGAGATCCTGTCTCTTTTGGTAGATCCTTCTTAAGAGCAAGGAAACACCTTTCTCGGAGCTCCCAGAAGTCTCCCTTTGCATCTTGGCTAGAGTCACATACCAGTTCCTATGGCCAGGGGTGTGCCCTGTACTCAGGCCTGGGTTTCTGGACCATCACCCTGGCAAGTGGGATGGGATTCCGTGACACCAGTCAGAACTGCCCCTGGAGCTGAAGTTGGGGCAATCGTCCCCCGAAGCACAAAGGTGATGTGAAGGCAAGGTGGATTTCAGAATGAAAACAGGTATTTTCAAGAAGAGGAAGAGGGAAATCGAAGATGAGTAGAGAATCAGCACCATCTGCTATGAGAGAGAAAGCAGATTTCCCTGTTCCCAGATCTTTCCTGCAGACATCAAGAGTCAGTCTTGGAGGACCAGCATGGAGTTCTAAGGCACAGGTAGAGAGATGGAAGGAAACTCCTGCCCAGCTTGAGAGGAAGCGGGCAGAACTTCTACTTCTCAGAAGAGCCCCTAGAGAGTTAGGAAAGCAGACTTGGAGCAGGCAAGAGTGAGACAAAGAGCTGCCTGAGGGACCCAGTGCCCCACTTTCTCTCTGAGCCTCAGCCTGAGGAGGGGTTGTGGAAAAGATAGAAACCCCAGAGCGGGGCTTCTGCCCACTTCTAGAACTCCAGAACTCTGCCGGATGCTGTCCTGAAGGATGTTTGGTCCATGACCCCAGTGGAACAGAAAGGGCAGCAGCAGGTATATATAAGTTTCTTGGGCTGCCTTAACAAATGACCATGAACTTGGTGGTTTAAAACAACAGAAACTTATTCTTTGATAGTTCTGGAGGCCAGATGTTTGAAATCATGGTAGCGGCAGGTCTCTAGGGGACAGTCTGTTCCTTGCCTCTTCCAGCTGCTGGTGGCTGTTGGCATTCCTGTGGCTGGGTCACTGCCATCCCTGTCTCTGCCTTCAAAGGCTTTCTTCTCCGTTTCCAAGGCTTCTCTTCCGTGTCAAATCGCTAACTTTCTCTTATAAAATCATGTGTCATTGGATTTAGGGCCACCTAGATAATCTAGGGTGATCTTATCTTGAGATCCTTAGCTACGTCTGCAAAGACCTTTTTTTTTTTTTTTGTCAACTCACACTCAACAAGTTTCGGGGGTTAGGATGTGGACATACTTTTTTGGGGCCAGCATTCTGCCCGCTCCAAGGTGTTAAATAGACAGAAGATCATGGAGAATGCCCCTGTCATGTTTGTCTCCTGTGTGGTGTGGAACGGATGGCCCAATTTCCCAGCGTCCCAATAAAGGGAGGACACAGAAGGCCCCGGGTGGGTCACTTGCCAGTCAGGACCCTGGACAGGGACACAATGACCCTCCAGTCCCAGACAGACCCCAGGGGATTCATTGTTGTGGATCTTGGCCAGCCCAGCAATTCTGGGCTTCCCCCAGTCTTTGCCCAAGTCAGAACAGATCCTGGGTCCCACTGGCTGCACAGGTAATGACAGCTGGGACAGAAATCGAGGCTCATAACCATCAGAATGAGACACTCCAGAGGGGGTGACATGAGGCCAAGAGGGGCCCTTCCGTGATGCCATGAGTACACGGAAGCTTCCAGCTCTTAGACGCCATCTTGGGAGGGAAACCACTTAGGATGGGGAGACAGTCCTGATAGGGAACTGAAGTTTGCACCAACTGAATCCACCAAAGTGAATGAGTTACCTTTAACTGCAAACAATTTATTTTTCTGTTTTCTTCACATCTGAGTGTATATATTACATGCCTCCCGTAAATGATGGGATTGCCAGTTTAGTTTTTTAATGTGCATATGTTACACATATTATTCCACAAATTGTTTTTTTTTTAAATACCACTTTATTGAAGTACAATTGGGCAAATTGCTTTTAACACTTCCTACATTAGAGACATATTTCTGTGACAGTATATTTTAGAACTATCTTACTTCTTTTTAAATCTACATACTTTCGGGGCGCCTGGGTGGCTCGGTCGGTTAAGCGTCCGACTTCAGCTCAGGTCACGATCTCGCGGTCTGTGAGTTCGAGCCCCGCGTCGGGCTCTGGGCTGATGGCTCAGAGCCTGGAGCCTGCTTCCGATTCTGTGTCTCCCTCTCTCTCTGCCCCTCCCCCATTCATGCTCTGTCTCTCTCTGTCTCAAAAATAAACGTTAAAAAAAAAAAATAAATCTACATACTTTCATTTGTTTACCCAGATCCCTTACAGGTGACCGTTCAGGTTGTCTGTTGTGTTTATTGGAATTAACAAGGGAATCCGTCAGTGCCACAATGTCCATTCATGTTGGGGTCGCAAAAATGCAATCTCTTCTTCCCTTTCTCCGAAATCTAGGTGGCTCTGCCCCTCACACTTCAGCACATGAAAAAGTAATTTCATGGCTCCAGAACTGTTGGTCAGGAAAGTGCACCACAGGCATTGTCACCTGCCAGAGCACTCTGGGTAGTCAGGTGGAAGACAGCTTGCCAAGACACAGCCCTTCCAGTATGAGTGACGTTCTGAACTCTTGAACATAACCTGCTGGCACAATTCGCTCTGCCTCGTTAGTCAATTGTCACTTCTCAAAGGAGGGCAGCAGGACAAGGATCTTTGCCTCATTGCAACATTCTAATTGCAACGGCCCTTTAAAAAAAAACCTCTCTGCATATCTCTGTGTGTTTCTGGGATATGAAGGTGCAGAAAGGGCTTGGCTGTTTTCTCACCTGCTGTTTTAATCAGAACCCTTTAGACTCCAAGTGACAGAAACCCTGATGAAACGTAAGCAGGGCAGGAAATGTGTTGTCTCGTGCAAATGACAAGTCTGAGGAACTTCAGACATGCTGCATCCAGGTGTTTAATTGATGCCATTAAGACTATCTCTCTATCTCTCAGCTTGGCTTGCCTGCTTTTGTTTTTTTCCAGGCACATTTTCTCTGTGTGATGCAAGATGTCCCCCAGCTGCTACAGCCCCACCTTTATAGCTCACAGTCTCAGAAGAGAGACTTTCCAGAGAGCTCTGGCAAAAGTCTCAGGGAAGGCTCCTATTGGCCTGGCTTGGGTCATGTGTTTATCCTCGAGCCAATCACAGCACCCGGGGGGTGGATGCTCTGGTTGGCCAGGTCTGGTTCATGGGTTGCCCTGCCTGAGCGCAGCGGGAGAGAACCCCACCTGAGCCACCGGACAGAGTGGGATTAAATCGGGGACACGTGGTGTGCCAAAGAAAGTCTGGCCTGACAAACAGGTGCCCCTAATGCCTGGCCTTCGTCAGGGTTACACCTGTGTCTGTAGAGAAGGTGCTTGTTATTTGAATACAGAATTGGCTCTGGCTGGATTCCAAACTGATAGCTATGCAGAGGAGTTGGACCCTGCTCAGGCCTGTCTTAGGCTCCTATTGTCTAGTCTCCCTCAGGCTAAAGTCGGGGGGAGAGGAGGGCGGTGCCCATCCAAGCCTATGCCTTTGGGCCCAGGCTTTTCCTGACTCTCGTGCAGGTTCCACAGACAATGCAAACAAACATAGCCCTTCCGACCTGTGAGAAGGCCCAGTGAGGCAGCCCTGTCTGAATTCAGGTGGCAGGAGATTAAACACTAAATGGCCCTTCTCAGCATTTCAGGATTGTCTCTACCTTAGCTCAAGGTCCTTTGTTCAGGACCATTCTGTTCAGCCCTTGACTATTTTAATTCCCACACAGTGGCCTGGGCCTGGCCACCCTGGGGAGCCTCATTCCTTCATCCTTGCTCTCTGGCCGGGTCCCAGGCCTGACTTGCAGCCTCTCTGTTGGGAATGGTGTCTCCTGGCTGTGGGAGGCATTCTTGTGATTTGGGGGTGCTTGCTGTGCTGGGGGTTGGATTGAGGAGAGTCAGAGGACTTGGGGGGGGGGTGACTGGAAGACAGCATTTGGGGATGGTCTCAGGACCATAGCCCAGCTTGGGCTTCTGAGAAGATAGGCACGGAGAGGGGGAATTTGCCCTTCCCAGAGCCCCAAGGAGCAAACTTCCCATCTGACCTGCATGGTAGGGTTTCTGCTGGACCCCACCTCAGTCTCACCTGCCTCCCCTTTCCTCATAGCCCCAGGCTGGGCAATACTGTTCCTCCCTCTGGGCCTCTGTCCATGCTGTTCCCCACCCCCCCCTCCCCCCGAATGCCCTTTCAAGTAGCCACTGCACACAACCGGGAATTTGACCTTCGACCATTCCTAGTGTGTGAAGACATATTGTAGAGTGTGCTCCAGCCAGTGCCTCCAGCTCTGGGCCTCAGGGCTTCTGTGCAGCCTGGGAAGTGCCAGGGAGTCAATGCCCTCCCGTATCTGCAACAGCCCACAGCCAATGACCTACTGGCCCAGCTCCCTTGCTCCGAGGTGTGGTTTACACAGTTTCCCAGAGTCTCCCTGCGGGATGAAAGTCCAGATGCCCCAGGCTGTAGCTTGCTTGTTGACACGTTCCTCAGTGGCGTCCTCCTGCCCCTTTCGGCTTCTGTACGCCCTCATGAGTTTTCCTGGGATCACCCGCTGGTATGGACTGAATTGTACCTATGGAGATAGGGCCTTTAGGGAGGTAACTAAGGTTAAATGAGACCAAAAGGGTGAGGCCCTAATGTGATAGAATTGGTATCCTTATGGGAAGAGGGAGAGACACCAGCGATCTCTCTCTACACACGCACAGGGAAGAGGCCATGTGAGGACACAGCACAAGGCTGCTGCCCGAAAGATGGGAGGACAGGCCTCGCCAGAAACGAACTTTGAGGGCACCTTGATCTTGGCCTTCTAGCAGCCTCCAGAACTGTGAGAAAAGAAATGTCTGTTCTTTTGGCCACACTGTGTGTGGTGTTTTGCTATGGCAGCCCTAGGAGAGTAACGCGGTTGCCAACTAAACAACTTGTTGGAATCCCTGCCTCAGGCTCGGCAGCTAGGGAATGCACACCGAGGCGTTCCCTTCAACTTCATTAGGCACCAGGAAAATGCAGAATACAACCACAGTGTGAGACCACTCCACGCCTGCAGGAAAGGCTGGAAGGAGAAAATTTGGCCGTATCAGTGCTTATTGAGAATGTGAAGCTGTCACATACGGCGGATGGAAGTGTGAAATGGGAGATCATTTCGGAACACTCTTCGCCAGAGTCTAATAAAGCTGAAAATGCGTATATCCCATGATCCAGCAATCCCACCCCTAGGTCCGTCAGGAATTCTGCTGCCCCAGCAGAAATACATACAGATGGTCAGTGAGGAGCAAAAATGTTCAAAGCCACGCTATTTGTAATGGCTTCCAACCTGGAAACAGCCCAACTTCCATCAACGGTCTGACGAATAAACAAATAGTGGTCTAGTCATGCAATGGAATCCTATAGAGCACTGAAAAAGGAGAAACTCTGTTGCCATGTATCACTGATGAATGTCAAAAATACAACGTGGCCCCAAAGAGGCCAAACGCAAAAGAGAACATGCCGGACATAAGATTTCACTTACATGAAGTTCAAGAGCGAAATATTCATACAGAGAGGTGTGCAAATCATTTATGTACAACTGCATGAATATTTGGTGAGCATTTTTCTAGGGTCTACACCTAAAAGTGGATTTTTTTTAAGTTTATTTTATTTATTTTGAGAGAGAGAGAGAGCACGCGTGTGTGTGCACAAGTTGGGGAGGGGCAGAGAAAGGAGGAGAGAGAGAATCCCAAGCAGGATCCTTGCTTTCAGCGTGGAGCTTGACACAGGGCTTGATCCCATGAATGGTGAGATCACGATCTGAGCCGAAATCCAGAGTCAGGTGCTTAACTGAGCCACCCAGGCGCCCCAGAAGTAGAATTACATTGGTTTCATTTCTTCTGCCGTCCTGAAGATAACCTAAGAGATCTCTGACTTCCCCTCCGGGCTAAAGTCAGAGGTCCTCAGTTTCCCTCTGTGGCTGGGGCATGGTTGCCTACCCCAGGTGCCATGGGGGCTCTAAGAGCTTCTCGAGGGAGTAGGATCAGGTCGTGGGCCCTTGGACCTACTGGCCCGGCTCCCGGCACTCATGAGTCCAAAGGTACCCAGAAAAGGGCTATTACAAGCCCAGCCTTAGCTACTCCACCAGCCAGGTGCAGGATTTGGGCAGTAGGTGAGCGTCGGGTCAGATCCAGGTCAGGCAGAGGAAACAGGAGCAGACAGGGCATATCCCAGGCCCAGGGTCTCCTCCGGAGGGAGGCAGGCCAGTCCCGGACCTCTGTGCCCGCCAGAGTTGGGGCTGGCCTCCTTAGCACCTGCCTGCTCTTCTCTGGGCCTCTCTTTCCTCTTCTGTCAACTTCTGCTCAGAGTTGCTTCCTCACCAGCTTGAGGATTAAAGGAGATTTGAAGATGATTATCTGGAGCCGGTGGGGCATTGTCAGCCCATTT
The DNA here is from genome assembly GCF_018350155.1 of Leopardus geoffroyi. NCBI lineage: Eukaryota > Metazoa > Chordata > Mammalia > Carnivora > Felidae > Leopardus > Leopardus geoffroyi. The sequence continues at coordinate 32,324,935 of NC_059328.1, forward strand.
CGCAGCCAAGGAAGCTGAAACTCAGAGAGATTAAGGGGCTTCTCTGAGTCACACAGCATGTGAGCCCAAGTCTGTCTGGTTCTAAAGCCTGGGTTTTTCTGACTCGATGTGGCTGCCTGCCTGCCTGGGGGCTGACACGGTGTGACCTGAGGGGTGTAAGGAAAGCCAGCCCCCAAAGTCAGGCTGTGTCTTTTCCAATGCCTGAGTTTCCGCTGTTAGAGATTTATTCCTCTGGATAAAGTAATACCCTCTTCTGAAAGCATGCAGGAACGAGGGGCAAGAGGCACCATATCTGATATTTGGTGTGCAAATGATTGTCTGGCAGAAGTGGAGAGCAGGGGTCCTCGATGGGGCACTCCACTCCCTTCATTCAGTTCCTTGCCCCCACCTGGCCCTACACCATTTGATGAAGAGGGGAAACAGGTCCAGGGAAGGACACTGAATTCCTCAAACTCACATCTAGGGCCTTACCCTAGGCAGCCTCTCTTCTCTGTCAGAAGGACTCAGACCATAGGCTGAATGGGAGAGGGCCGGCTGAGGAACCCCTCTGCCACCCCCCACCCCTCCTCCCCCCCCCCACCCCGGGGCTCTTAGCAGGGGGTGCCCTGAGGCTAGCCCCCATGATATCTGAGGTGTGCTTCTGCAGAAGGGAGAAAGGTATGGGTGCGGTCTTAGGCCCTGAGACAAGCCATGCCTCCTGTCAGCTGCTGTGCTCACACCCATACCCTCTGTCCCCCCAGCACGCACAGAGCCCCGCACCCCAACCTGACATCACTCGCGGTCCTGGGCCTCCTGCCCACCAGGGCTCCTCAGGCTGCCCAGGGACCCCCACCCACTGTGCTTCAGACCCACACAAGCCTCATGGCCTCTGAGACAGGGGACCTTTTGGAGACAGGCCCTCTTGGTCCCCCGGGCACTCACAGCCCCACACCTGCTGCCCCTCTGTTTGGGGATGGGGTCCCCAGAAGTAGACTTGAACTAGGATTTGAGAGCATGGAGTTTACTTGCCAGGTGATTCGAGGAACCCATAAAGAATGTGACGTGACTGAGAACAAGGAGGGAAGCCAATCCGGGCCAGTTACTAAGCAGCAGGTGGGGCCTGGGGCTCAGGGGACGGTGAAGAACCGATCTCAGAATTGTCCCACCCGAGGCACCAGGGAGCCGAGGCATCTGTCCACCAGCCCAGTCCTTTGTGCTCCAAGTCTGCTCCTGAGGGCACGGCTGTGGGCACCCTCGGCAGCCCCCCCAGACCCACAGACGCTTGCTAAGTGCTATGGGGCTGTGGGCGGGTGAGGAGGGAACTTGTATATGAGAGAAGGGATCTGGGAGGAGGGGAGCCTGAAGGTCCCAGGGTCCGGAGGGCCTAAGTCCCAGCTCTGCTGCTGCTGTCTCATCTCTGAGGCTCAGTTGTTGCATCTACAAAATGGGAATAAAAGTACTGCTTACCTCCCGAATGTGTGGTGGGGATCCGACGTGATAAGGTTTGTAAGTGGCCGGGAGTGGTGCCCACAGCGGGTGGAGATTGATAAATGGGGCTTTTTCTTCCCTCCCCCAGGGCAAGGATCAGGCTGACTCACCAGTGTGGGGGCACCCGACAACCTGCTGTGTGTACAAAACATTGTTGCTTCTAGATCCTGTCCTCTCCCTCCCCGTCCCTCTTTATCTTGTATTTTTAAAGTCAAATAGTGACTGATATCTAAGCCATGCCAGGTTGGGGTGGGCTCTGGGGACCCAGGAATGCCCTGAGGCTGTCCTTGCCCTGGGAGTTCATAGTCCAGTCGGGAGGACACAAATATGTGGCCAGGTAGTGACACGGGCGGGGGCTTTGACAGCTAGGTAGAAGTTAGCGTCTGGGGCAAGGAGGCTGTGCAGGCAGAGTAAGGAGCCAGAGGAGCTGGGGGTTGGGGAGGGCAGAGAAATCGTTCCAGGGGCAGGAGGGAGGAGAGCAAAGAAAAGCAGGCAGGTACAGGAGCTTGTGTTTTGAGGTTCCTTGCATGTGAAGCCCTGGGTTTCCCTTGAGTCACAGATGAGGGCATGGAGGCTGAGAGGGGCTGTGTCTTGCCCGGTTGCAGGGGCTGGCCAGGGCTCTGCCTGCTACCCCCACTCCTCAACCCCCACCTGAGCCAGTGCTGGGGGCTCCTGGGCCCAGAACAATCATCTACCTGGGTGTGGGGTGTGGGTGGAACTCAGCGGTGGGCAGCCTTGGGACTGAGCCAGGGGCTCCCTGCTCTGACTCCTCCCTCACCTTCCCTTCCTGACCCCCATATGCACTTATCCAACACTGCTAGTCCAAACCACTGACAGCTCCCTGGAGGCTGGGGTTGGGGGGGGGGGTTCCTCTACTTCTGTGCTTTTTGTTCAAATTCCGTATGATTTTTGCATCTATGGTATATCCATGTTTGTTCTTTTTTTTTTTAAGGTTTTTTTTTGTTTTTTAACGTTTATTTATTTTTTTGGGACAGAGAGAGACAGAGCATGAACGGGGGAGGGTCAGAGAGAGGGAGACACAGAATCGGAAGCAGGCTCCAGGCTCTGAGCCATCAGCCCAGAGCCCGACGCGGGGCTCGAACTCACGGACTGCGAGATCGTGACCCGGGCTGAAGTCGGACGCTTAACCAACTGAGCCACCCAGGCGCCCCTGTTCTTTTTTTAAAAAACAATTTTTTTTAACGTTTATTTATTTTTGAGACAGAGAGAGACAGAGCATGAACAGGGGAGGGTCAGAGAGAGAGGGAGACACAGAATCCGAAGCAGGCTCCAGGCTCTGAGCTGTCAGCACAGAGCCCGAGGCGGGGCTCGAACCCACGGACCGTGAGATCATGACCTGAGCCCAAGTCGGACGCTTAACCGACTGAGCCAGCCAGGCGCCCCCATGTTTGTTCTTAAAATCAATAAAGCTTATGACTTACTGGTTACTAAAACAATTAATCTGCCTGTTAATAAAACAAGATAATTAGAGTTTATACGGTGACAGTGTTCTTCTGTTTTTCCTAAGTGTGAGTGGGGTGGGGGTCCAGGCAAGGTGGGGTGGGTCCTGGAGTAAATGTCAAGGTACACAGACCCAGAGGAGTCCAGTATTTCCATATCTAGTAATGGCCACACACATACCGAAATACCTCTAGATCTACACTCCTGTGTTCACTCGAATGCACACACTCAATCTACACTTATTGACATTCATGCACGTGTTCCTACACATGCCCAGATACACACGTGCACCTGTGTGTGTGCTTATGTCGCTCTTGCACCCACGCATCGGTCATCTATCATCGTGGACTTGCACGCACATTCTACAGGCACGCATGTATCCTCATGCACGCACACATATGTAGGCACGTATCTCTGCGGCCACAATCAGGCAGACTTACCCACTCAGGGGCATTCACAGCACACATATGCTTGTTTGTACACGTCGACGTGCACGGGAATGTGCACACGTGTGACTTGGGCATGATGAACCCATCACATGAGACGCAAACCCAAGTGCCTGTAGACATGCAGAAATATCCCCAGCTGTGCACACGAGAATACATTTTGCACGTACGCGTCCCCTTTTGTGCACGTGCTCAAGTGCGGTCTCATATTAGCCAGGTGGGGCTTCACTGTACTGGGCTCACGACATGCTGCTTCGGAGTCATAGGGAGGGAGCCTCAGGTGCCTGGCTCCGAGGGGAGGGGGGTGGCCACGTTCCCCTTTTCTGCCCTCTCTGCCCTTCCTTGTCCCCAGGCTGCCACCTCCCAGGAGGAGCCCTGCTTCCACCTTGGGGATAATTAATGCGCATGGCCAGTGTGGAGCCCCTGGAGGGGGCAGATTTCGTGCCAACTCCCTGGGAGGGATCTGACCAGCCTGGCAGCCGGGAGCCTGGTGCCCAGTGCCCAGAAGGGTCAGCAGCCTGCCTGGGTCTACACAGCAAGGCCTGAGCAGAGGCAAAAGTAGGATCCAGTCTTTTTAAAGAGACTAGTTTGGATCACAGTCTGAGAAGGGACAAGGATGAGAAGGGACACAGTCTGACAAGGGACAAGGGACAAAGGCTCCCTGTCTGCAAAAAAAACCGTAGGCTCAGGTACACATGCTTTCCGGTGAAGATGTTGTCCGTGGAAGGCCTTCCCCAAGGCACATTTGTTAGGGGAGGGCGGGGGCAGCTGAGGGAGGAGACTGGCCAGCCTCCGCTCCATCCCTAAGCTCCCTGGGGGACCAACTGAGAGGCTGGGGACTAATACTGGTCACAAGAGGACAGGCTTGCAGCCAGAGGGGATCCCAGAGACCCAGCACTGGGAAACCATCAAGGGTCCTCTGTACCAGCTGGGGGGAGGGCGGGACATCTGAGCACTGCCAGACCCCCCCCATCCTTCTCAGTCCAGGCGGCGAGAGGTGTATCTCTTGTGCACCAGATTCCTTGTGAAGAAATGGTTTCTGAATCAGAGCAGCCAGTGCTGGAAGGGATGTAAGGAAAAGGGCACTCATGCCCAGCGAGTGCAGGAGTGCAAATTGGAACCTCATTCTTGGCAGAACACTTAAAATATGCATGTCCTTTGACCCAGCAATTTCACGCCTAAAAATCTTTGTGGACAAATGATGTAAACAAGATATTTACCGCAGCGTGCTTATGAAAACAACACGGAGGTCGTCCAAAAGGCTTCAGCAGGTGAATAGTTAAATAAACAGCAGTCTGTTCCAGGGACCTGGTAAAATTAAGCCTGGAGTGGATCTGTGTGTGCTGGTCTGGAAAGATGCCTCTGGAGTGAGGAAAGCAGGCTGTAGAATAGGGACACTTATGTCTCCATTTGTTACTTCAAACACTTCTAAAAAGTTAGATACAAAAGGTACGTTTGAGTCCATAGGAAAAGGCTACGTACCTCATCCTCAGAGTGGTTACCTTGGAGTGAGAGGCAGGGAGAAGATTTAGTTTTTATTCTAGATGCTCCTATATTTTTCTTTTCTTTCTCTTTTCTTTTCTTTTCTTTTTTTTCTTTTCTTTTCTTTCTTTTTTCTTTTCTTTTTTCTTTTTTTTTTTTGGCCACAAGCTTTTGTGTATATACTGCCTTACCATTAGATTTCTTGTTCCATTACTTAATAGATGACAGCCCTGAGGTGGTAAAGACCCACCCAGCGTCACTTATGTATGACCTTGACTGTACCTCTGATCTTGACCTCACCCAGGATCCTTCTTCTGCCGCCCAGCGGCAAGGCCTTGGCGTCACAAGGGGAGTCAGGGCTTCCTAGGTGGGGATGGGTGGAGACATGGCTTCTAGGTTGCAGGTCAATGATGCTCAGCAGGGGGGACAGGCCCATCCAGGCGTGAAGAAATGTCTCCATTCCTGAAAGAGTCACTTGTGTGCCAAGATGGCAATTTTTTTTTTTTATCACTGGATGTTCCAACAGCCCTACTGTACTGTGGGGCCTTGCTTTGCAGACCCCAGCTCAGCCACCTTCAGAAACACTGCTGGGAAATGCCACCCTTTGCTAAAAGCCCAATGGATGCCACTTCTAGTGCAGTTTTCTATGGGTGCTGACTTACACTGTCTTATTTGACTGAGAAGGTAGTATTTGGCCCAATGGCCAAAGCCACCATCTCTGAAACTAGACTCTTGGGGCAAAGGTCCCTCTCCATGGCTGCTTAATAGCTAAGTGACCTGGGAGGGGACACCCAGTCTCTTTGTCTATCTGATGACCTAATAGCACCTCCCCATGTGGTTGTTGGGGGCTAAAAAGTGCTTGGGCCAAAAAGTCCAACAACTCCAATGTCCACCAGTGGATGAATGGATAAGTCAAATGTAATTCATCCCTACAATGGAGTATCATTCAGCCATGGAAAGGGATGAAATTCTGGCACACACCTATGGCATGGGTGAATCTTGGAAACCTGATGCTGAGTAAAAGAAGGCACAAATGGCCACATAGTGTTTGATTTTATTTATGTGAAATGTCCAGAGTAGGAAGATCCACAGGGACAGAAGGCAGATCAGTAATTTCCAGAAGCTGGGGGGTGGGGGGGGGGATTGGCATGTGGGGAATGACTGCTAAAGGCTATTTCTTTCTGGAGGACATAAAAATGTTCTGGAATGAGATGGTGGTGATGGGTTGTATAATTTGGTGAATATACTAAAACCCACTGAAGTGTACTCTTTAAAAGAGTGAGTTTTATGGTGTGTGAATTATGTCTCAATAAAAAAATATGTAGCAAAAGAGAATTAGGAATGAATAAAAATATGTAGCAAAAGAGAATTAGGAATGAATATAAAATTTATGGACAAATGTAGCACACAGCACGATTTTATTGGTGGGAGATTGGACAGAGTTAAAGATACACCTATGAGGTAACACATACATTATGCTATAGCCTTATGATGATATATTATGTAGGTATGAATAAAATCTTATTTTGGAAAACATTTAAAAATTACATAAAGTACTTAAGACAGTGCCCGATACACAGAACACCTTAGTGGGGGCTGTTATTTTATTTTATTTTTTAGTGTTTATCTATTTTTTGTGTGTGAGAGAGAGAGATACAGGGTGCAAGCGGGGGAGGGCAGAGAGAGAGAGAGGGAGACACAGAATCTGAAGCAGGCTCCAGGTTCTGAGCCATCAGCACAGAGCCTGATGCAGGGCTTGAACTCAGGAACTGCAAGACGGTGACCTGAGCCAAAGTCAGATGCTTAACTGAGCCACCCAGGCAGCCCTAGTGTGAGCTGTTATTAATGAGCCTATGCACCGGCCATCTCGTCCCTGCATGGTAGATGGGAAACTAAGGCTCAGAGACAGAACGCAATATGGCCTCACTGCCCTCCTTCTGGTCTGCTTCAGGCTACTCTGGGTACCCGTCCTGGCTCTGCCACTTTCTAGCCATGAAGCCCTGGTCCAGCCTGTCACTGACCCACTCAGCCTCTGTCTCCTACCTGTGAGGGGAATGGTGTCCCTGGGAGGAGTCTCAGAGTGCACAGTGCTATTACAGTGCCTCTGGGACAGGGCCAAGTGGTAGATCTGGCCCCAAATGGCTAGAGATTCTGGGGAGACAGGATCACATGTTCGAGCCCCACCTGCCTGGAGCAGTGAGCCGTGCGTCCCTGGTGGTCCCATAGGGAAACTTCTGGGGGAGGCTACTGAGGCAGAGACCAGGGGTGTGGCCTTTCCTTCTGCAGGCCCTTATTCCATTTAGTATCCCGGGGCCCCTTTTTAGTAAGCTGTCCTTGGGAAAGGAATCCTCCCTCCCTCCCTGGAGCCTTGATTTCCCCCGCTGAGCCAGCCCAGCACCGTGGTTATGACAACGTGCTCTTGGGACGCAGACTACCTGAATCCAAATCCCAGTTTCTCTGAATGTGGGATCCTGGGCAGGAAAGTTTGCCCCTCTGAGTCTCGGTTAGCTCATCGGCAAAATGGCGCTAGCAGGCCCCACCTCACCAGTCCTTGTCGTGCTTGGATGAGAGTGCCTACGACCTGCTTAGCACTGGGGCTGCCACACCGGGAGCCCTCAAGGCCTATTGGCTGTTACTATTACCATCATTGCAGTGTTCAGCTGTGAAGAGGTCGGAGGACACGTGTGTGCCTGGAGGCAAGGGGCTAGCCCCCCAAGCCCCTGTCTCCCAGCTCCCTGCCGGCTGTCCCCCTCACTCTCTTCAGCACTGAGTGATCGACAGGCTGGGCCAGTGGCGGCCTGGCAGGCCTGTCCTGGCAGCTGCTCCCACAAGGCGAGGCCCTCTGAGCTTTGGAGAATTAATTAGGCCACATTCCTCTTCAGGGCTCCTGGGGCGGGCCTGCACACGGCCCCCTTCCGAGCTGCTGAGGGCTCTTGGCTCCGGTCCCTGGCAGGCGAGGCCCGCAGTCTGCTTTCCCCTGAGAGGGCTGGGAGGGCCCTGGTGAGCTGGAAGCAGTGGCTAAGGAGGGGACAACGACAAGCCGGCAGCCCAAGGCCAGCTCCTGCCCTCGCTCTCCCCTGCTTGGCCACCTTTGCTGGTTCCCATCACTCAAGTTCAAATTCCTGGCATTGGATGCCATTCCCAGCCTGGCCCCTGCTGATCAGGCCGGCTGCCTTTCTTCAGATTCTTCCAAGCTCTGGCCAGACACACCTCATGCCCTTCCCCCCAGCCGCGATGCCCTTTCCCTCGTTCCAGCTTGTGCAAACCTCACCCCCTCTCCCCACTACCAAACCAGCTGGAAGGGCAGTCCATAACGGATCCCACCTCCTGTCCCTTCGCTTGGCCTTGTCTGTCTTCCCTGCCAGGCTGCGAGGCCCTTGAGTGCAGCGAGTGCGGTCTGATCCAAAGGCATGAGGAACAAGTGGAGGGCATTTCAGGCACAGTCATACTCTCCTGGGACTCACTGCCTGAGGCTGTGACGCAGAGTGACCGCTGCTGTAGACCTCTCTGTCTGGAGCCCCTTCTCCCATGCCAGGTGCTCAGGCTTGACCTGGGGTTCAAGATGGCGCTACACCTTCCTGCTTCCCCCTCTCCAGGCCTCCCTATGCCCCCTTCTTCTTTTGCTTCCTGAGAGGGAGCTCCCGAGAATAGCTCCCTTCCCTGCCGAGGCTTCATCTCTGCTGCTCCGTCCGCCTGGAACACTCTTGTCTGCTCTCCTTCACTTGACTGATTCTCTTGAGCTTGGCCTAGACGTCACCTCCTTCAGGAAGCCACCCTGGGCTCCCTCATGCCCGGAACTCTTTTCACAGTATGGATGTCCTATCAGAGAGGCAGTAAGACATAGAAGTTTAGAGCTTGAGGTTTACATCCCAGCTCAGCCATATAGTTGCAATGTGCCTTTGAGCAAGTTACTCAATTCCTCGGTTACCCCTTCTATAAAATGGGAATAATAATTGTCGAACCTGCTGCATAGGTTGCGGTAAAGAACCAAGGAATTCATATGCAGAAAGCACCTGGTGAGTGCTCAGTAAATGCTAACTATTATTATTATTATTATTTTGTCTTAATACTTAATAGTATTTTTTTTAACTTTATTTTAATTTTTTTAAACGTTTAATTTTGAGAAAGAGAGTGTGCGAGCAGGGGAGGGGCAGAGAGAAGGAGACACAGAATCCCAAGCAGGCTCCAGGCTCGGGGCTATCAGCACGGAGCCGGACACGGGGCTCGAATTCAGGAACCGTGAGATCATGACCTGAGCTGCAGTCGGACACTTAACCAACTGAGCCACCCCGGTGCCCCTAATAGTGGCTTTTTGGAAGGGCTCTCCTCTTGGCCTGTGGGGCCAGAAGCTGTGTCTGTCTCGCTCACAGGAGTCTCCTGAGAGGGAATTATTCATAAGTAGATGCCATTTCTGAAACCCGGCAACCTGGTCTCCATTTTTAATCAGAGAGAGAGACAGAGAGAGAGAGAGACAGAGAGAGAGACTCATTCCTTGGGGTTCTTTCCTGAGTGAGGGGTGTGAGGAGAGGCAGCCCAAGGACAGAAGACCCAGTCTACAGCCTGGGCATATATCAGGCTGCATGGTCTTGAACATGGGACCAAACTCCCCTCTGCCTCAGCTTCTGTCTGTGCATGGTACCTGAGTAAATCTGGGTCATTCTGTGCCCCCTTCTGGCCTTTCTCTGCCTGGTGTTCTAGCCAAAAGGAACATAGATTGGACTCAAAAAGCCTTGACGAAACCAGTGAAGTATTTATGGAAAAGACAGAAAAAGGCAGGAGAAGGGGAGATGTTGTCCTATAAAATCCAGACAGACTCCCCAAAACGCTGACATCTTGCTTCCCAGGGTTTCCTTTGACCTGGCAGCCGCCCCTCACAGATTTTCCTCTGCTCCTTCCGCACAGTCTCACCTTCCCCCATGCTTCTGGGGCCCCAGCTCCCCGCAATGTGGCCTAGTAGCAGGCGCAGACTAGGGGCACACACACTTCTTGCCCTGTGGAGAGAGGTATGACCGAGGAAGGCCACAGTAGGACCCCCCAAAGTGCAGGAGACCCTCATTCCCCAGGAATCAGGACCCAAGGGACTGCGTTGTCACCTTGCCTTTTCCTGCCTCCTGGGCCTCCTCCCCTCCCTTTAATCATCTCTGTGACTTAATCATTTGAGTTTCTGATCTCTGAACTCTGGCCAGGGCCACAGGGGCCTGTGCCAAGGGCAGGGAATGCCTGCTTCCCCGGGCCTCTGACACACCCTCGGTCAGGATCTCGTCATCCTTCTGCCAGGCTTCCATCATACCCGCCATCCTGGGGTTGCCCTACTCAGCTGCCCAGCCTGGCCACTGGCTATTGGCTTTGGGTCTCCCAGGAGGCAGGGAGCCATTTTGCATGGAATGCTGGGCTGCCAGGGAGGGAGAGTCTTCTGACATCAGGCTCTGCTGAGATTTGAAAGGTGTTCCCTGCTCCTGGGCTCCCTTACCCCAAGCCTCACCACCTAGGATGCACTGTGGACCTCTGAGGGCAGGGGGTGGGGTGGGGTGGTGAACTTGCTTCCCCATTCACTGGGCTCCAGCCACATAGGGGTCCTCCGTGGGAACCTCCTTTGTCACTCTTACTGCCATACCTTCACCTTCCTTGTTCCCTCTGTCTGGAGTTCCTTCCTGCATTTTTCTATTTATTTGAGTCTTACTCATCTTTGGAGGCTACAGGAGTAGCCCCTTTGTCCAGGATTCTTTCTCTGACCACCCCTTGTCACCCCAGCTGCCCCGCCTGCGGTCCTCCAGCCCTGGGGCTGTTCTGCTCACTCCAAAACCCCTTTGATGACCCTGACAAGCAGTCTCTGCCTCCTATCACGCCCCGGGGGCTGAGCCCAGCAGGCTGTTCAGTGTTCCTACCTGCCCTACAAGGTTGGGACTATCGCTTCTCACTTTATAGATTGAAAAACACTGAGGCCCAGAAAGAGATTTGTTTTGGGGCACACTGCAGTGCTGATCCACGAATTCAACCAGTAATATTTATGAAACGCAGGCATACATTTGTACCGTAGACTCTGGGTTCAAATCCGGATACCGCCACTTACTCACCGTGTGACCTTGGGCCAGTCAGTTGCCTTCTCTGTGCCTCAATTTTGTCACCTTTAAAATGGAGATAATCAAAGGACCTATGTCATGGGGCTGTTGTGAGGAGGAAATGAGTTAATACAGGTAAAGTGCCAGTATACAGTAGGATTTCACTATGTGTCAGCATGTTATCCTTCCACGAAGGGGTCAGGGCTGGCTTCACGGACAAGGCAGGATTAGAGCAGTGTGTAAATAATTATTTTTCAACAGCCAGCTCAGGCCACCTGCCACTCCCAGCACAAGCCAGCCGGGAGAAGAGGGAACAGCTTGTCACAGGAGGATTTGGCAGAAATGGAGGCTGTGGGTCCAGGAACTGCCAGCAGGGGTGATCGTGGCTGCTGGCTATCCCTGGAACTCAGGTGGGCCGCTTCTTGGGCCCTGGCAGCAATCCTATAGCCTTGGGCTTCTTCAGTCAAGGAAGTGAGCAAGGTCCAAGGAGAGGGATGAGACCGGGGTCAGGCTGTGGCTCCACCATAGCACCCATCACTGGCCACTAGGGCAGTACACAGTCTTGGGACCACCTGGCCCCAGCCCTCACCGGACAGATTGGCTCTGGGCCTCACAACAGTTCCTGGTGGCACAGGGCAGCTGGGGAAGAAGGGGGTCTTGGTATTCTCGTAGCCTCGACTCCTTCCAAACACACTCTTGGGAAAGCCCTGACCGTAGGGACTGGCCTGCTGGGAACAGAGGAATCCTAGATGTCAAAGCCACAAATGGCTGTCCAGGCACATGATAGGCAAAAGCCTAGAGAGGGTGGGATAGCAGCCAGAAGTGCCCAGCGGGAGCTTGGGGAGTGGAATGCAGGGCTCCGGCCACCTGCCCCGGGCCCCTTCCCTCTCCTGCTTGGGTCCCCCTAACTTCTAAGCAGCCCCGTCCTGCAAGGTGCCTCCCACCTCTGCTTCAGCCAAGACAAAATACCAGGGTACCATTTCATGGTTTATTACAAACACAAGTTCGCAGGTAAATAATTGAGTCTAAAAAAATACATTAAAATAAATAAGTGGAATTCTCAAAGTTCTTAGAGCAAATAAGTTATATACAGGCAGGTGAAGCAGAACAGGCCGTTCTCCCCAGGGGTGTCCCGAGGGTATGAGAGTGTGAGGACTCTGGGGAGGCAGAGCTGGAGGGGTCAGACGGGGGCCACCCAGGACACCAGCCCTTAGGTGGATCCGTCCAGCCTCCAGGGCTGGCTTGGGTCTAGGGTCCACCGCTGCGCATCGATTCTGGCTTGTAGACAACAGGCAGGAAACCTCTCGGGACGTGGCCTCCAGGCTAGCACATTCCTCATGCGGTTCCTTCCAGCGGCGTGGTGGGGCTGGGGCCGGCGGGGGGACGTGGCTGAAGGCTTTCCCCAGGCCGTGTGAGGGCACGAGCTGCCTGGAAGGAAGTTCCCTCACTTGCACGAGGAGGCCAAAGCGTGTGCCATCCCAGCAGGTGGATTCCCCAGCTCTGGGCTGCCCCTCTCCTCCTGGCTCCACACAGGCTCCTTCCCAGCATTCCTTGGCCACCGGTGCTATCTCTTCCTCCGCCTGGAGTGTGTAGGCCTCAGTTCCCTCACTGCCACCTGTTGTCGCCTAGCAAAGCGGCTCTTGGCTGCAGAAATGTCCCTGGAATCAAGAAGGGTCAATTTAGCATCTCAGGAGATATGGACTGCCCAAGAGTTCCCTGCAAGAGACAGCAGTTGTAGGAACGGGCCCCTTTAACCATAGCTGCTCTGGGGTCAGAGGTCAGCCACAGCTGACCCTGAAAACAAAGTCTGCGCATCAAGGACAGGCCAGACCAGGCCTAGAAGCTTCCCTGCCCACGAGGACTTTGACAAAGCTGACGTCCAACATCAAATACTGCTGGAAGGACCAGAGGGCCAAGACCAGCGTATCTCCTGTGACCTGCCTTCCCACGTCCACACCTTTGCTCATGTCGCTCCTTCTAGGCCGTTTACCTTCCCTCCACCCACATTCCACCTACTGAAATTCCCATTCTTCAAGGTCCAGCTCGGGGTAGTTCAACCCAGACAAATATGGGTCCTAGCTTCCCTTTGAACCAGGATGAGACCCTGGGAAGGACTCTGGCATCACCCAAGTGGTCTCGTCCTGGCTCAAAGTGTCCCAGACCGGGAGCTAGGAGGCTGGCTTCAGGTCCCAGCTCTGGGAGCTCAGGCAGGTGTGTCAACCTCTCCGAGCCCCTTTCTTGGTCTGTAAAATGAAAATAGGCCTGAGCCAGTGTGAGGATGAGTGTAGGCTGGCAAAGCGAGCTGTTTGCCCACAGGAGGTGCCATATGCACTTGCAGAGTCTAAACCTTGATTTTCTTTTCATCCAAAGATACTTCCGAAGCGTGTGCTGCGTCTTCCCCAACCCACCATCCTGCCCTTTCTCCTACGTTTCCTCCTCTCCACCAAGATGGGAGGCCCTGAGGGGCTGAGCTGGGCCCCAGCACCGGCCAGCTCCGAGGAGCCTCAGGGACAGATGTCGGAATGGCTGACACCTGCAAAGCTCCCCTGGGGTGCCAGGCCCTGCTCGAGGCGCCCATATATGTCGATTCATCTACCCTCACAACGATTCCCGAGAGATGGATCGCACTGCTGCCCCTGGAACAAAAATGGGAGCCGGAAGCACAGAAAAGTGAAATGACAAGCTCAAGGTCCCAAAGCCTTGTTGGGGACAGAGCTGGCTCAGAAGCTGCTCCGTTAGCCGCCTGTCTACACAGCCAGATGCAGGGTCTCTATTCTCAAGTCAGCTTGGCTGGACGAACATTCGCGGGCACCTCCTGTGTGCCAGGCCTCGAGCTGAGACACGCGGAGGCGGCCAGGAAGGGGATCCGGTCTGGGACAGCGGGGAGGGGACAGGCTGGGTAGTCGGCCACTCTGCGCCCAGCACGTAGGAGACGCTTCCTTGAGACACAACCTGAATGAACAGTAGAGGGCCTTCCACGGTCACAATCCCTCTACTCGCCTGAGAAAGTCCACTGCTAGGCCTGGTGGGAACAAAGGGCACAGCAGTCAAGGTCACAGGCTCTGGAACCAGCCAGATGCCACAGACCGCTGTGCCCTTGGGCAAAATGTCTTAACTTCTCCGAGCCTCAGTTCTCTTGGCTGCCCAGTGAGGACCCAGTCGTGCCTCATATGGAGAACAAGGGAAATGTGCAAGGCATACAGGTGCTCAGTCAGTGGGGGCACCGCTCACCTCAGCTGCTGGAGGAGCTCTCCTGCCGACGGCCGTGTCCTGCCAGCCTGGAACACGTCTGGAGGGGGTCCACTGCCTGGGACCACCACGGCTTCAGGCCTGAAGGAACAGCGTTAGGGCCCGAGTGAGGGGCTGTCCAGGGCCCTGAGAACACCTGGCTGTAGGCCCAGCACCCTCCCTCCGCCCCAGCAGATCCATTTCTACCCCTGTGCACCTGGCCTCCTTCCTTTCCCAGGCGGGGTGGGGACTGAGGAAAACTGAGCTACCGGGAATACGTTCTTAGCCTCAGAAAGAGGCAGCTGGGTGCCCGACCTTCCCAGAATCCAGCCACCTGCAGCTGAGCACAGCCTTTTGTAGGGGAAACTGAGGCAGGGGTGGAGCCCCGGTTTGAGTCTCAGAGGAGGAGTTTCTCATAAACCATCGCAGGGATGGGAGGTTCGAGACGGGGAAGCCACTTTCTGCTTTCCCTAAATGCTCCGAGGGGACGAGGGAGGGGGGACAAAGTCCCCCACCCCTTTAACAGATGGGAAAACTGAGGTGAGGAGAGCGAAGAGGTGTGGCAGAGCACCCCCGCCCGCCCGCCCCTTCCTCAGCAATTCCGTGACAACCTTGGGATGGTGCCAGGGCCTCCCGACTCCAGATGTCACTTCTCCTCGGAAACTCCAAAGCCCTCCGAGGCTCCGTCCCAAATCCAAAGCCCCGTGGACTTGGTTAGGCAGACTAAGGCTGAAAGCCCAGCTCTCCTTCTGACTAGCTGTGTGGCCCGATGAGACAAGTCCCCTCCCTTCTCTGGGCCTGGACTGCTTTAGCTGACACCTGAGGAGAATCCCTCCTGTCCCCGCCAAGTGAGGGTGGGAGCTCTCAGAAGACCCCGGAGCTGGGGACTAGGAGGGACTTGGGGTGACTGGTTCCCCACAGAAAGGGACATGCCCCATGGGCCCAGGGCAGCCTATGGGCCCCCAGGACCTTGTCCTCCCCGCCCCCCCCCCCCCCAACCATTGTTAGCCACTCTGCTCTCCTGCTGATCTTCCAGACACCCTGCTCTCCAGGTCCAGGCTAGCAGCCACCCTGGCCTCTGCAGCCTGGGTGTGCACTTACTTGGGCCTTCGATGGCAGAAGGTGGCACAGGCGGGGTCCCTGCCACTGGAGCACTCACAGCGCTTTGGCAGGGAGCGGCGCCGGCGTCTTGGCGGATTTCCCAGGCCGTAAGGAGCTGTCTGTCTGTGGGCGGGCAGCCAGCAAGGTAGTGGTGTAGGGTGGAGAGAGAGGAGGAGAGAGGGAGAGGGAGAGAGGATGAGATAAACTAGGGCCACTGGCAAGCAGAGGCCGTCCGCGGTGCATACTGGCATGGCCACCCGTGCCACCGGGCTGGAAGCAGAAGGCTGCCAGCCCCTGACCTCGGGAAGCCTCAGTGCATTCTTCTGCCCGGGTGCCAGGTGGTCCCGGACAACGTCCCTCCCCTTTCTGGGCCTCTGCTTGCTCCCCGCCTCTGGCCCTGCTCAGTAAGACTGCCAGCATGGGGAGGATGGGGTGGAACCGTGCTCTCTCCCTAAGTTGGGAAGTGGGGCGTCCCCCCAGCCCGACCCCTCTCACGGCTAGGAACTCGAGCTGAAGGATGGAGCCTTGCTAGTCCCCCTGGAGGAGAGGAGAAAATACCGTCTCACAGCAGTAAACATGCAGGCTAAGCTGCCCTCACCTGGCCACCACCTGCCTGGAGGGGTGATAAATGTGTCTGAGCGCTTTGACCTAAAAACGGTGTGTGCATGTGCTTGTGTGTGCATGTGCGTGTGTGAAATCAGGTGGGGTCGGTTTCAGATTGAAAGTCTGGCCAAGGCGGGCTGGGGGCAGGGCAGGGGCCCTGTGGCCGGTTGGACCAGCACCTTCAGGTGCCAGAGCTAATTTTAGACGATGCGGTTGGGGTTGTAATGACTCCAGGTGGACCCGGCACGCAGGGACTGGCAGGGTTCCCGCCCTGAGCAAGTGTTTGGATGCGGATTAGCTCCACACACGCTTACATGCAGGGCTTCTCTTGCCTTTTGCAATTTGGGGAAGGGAAAAAAAAAAAAAAAACACAAACACACACACACACACACACACACACACACACACACACAGAAACTTCAACTTGAAGTATGCAGTGGCCCGGAGGCAGTGCGGGTGCAGACAGAACAGACAGCACTAGGCTCCCACCCCAGCTCTGCCAGGTGACACAGGGCAGGTTTCTCGTCTTGTCACTGGGGACAACAGCACTACCTGCTTCACGGGGAGGATGAGGGATTCAGGAGCTGATAACATACGAGCAGTGCTTGGCAAAGGGCCTGGCACAGCCGAGACACAGGCACTGTCATTAATCGTATTATTCTTGGAAGATCATGCAGAGGCAGCATGGCATCCATGGGCCTGGGATGGAGCCTCTGTCTGCCATTTACTCCCTCCTGTTTAATCCCGGGGAAGGCACCCAACCTCTCTGAGCCTCGGTACCCTGATCTGGAGAATGGAGCCAATACTTTCCTACCGGGCTGCCGTGAGAATTCTCAGGAGCCAGCCCTGGATTACTTAGGCATTCCCCACGTGGGCGTTGGAACGATAACCAGTAACTATTAATATTAGCTCAACGATCCCGTCTGGAGGCCCAGGGAGAGCTGCACTGTGCCAGAGATTCCCCATCCCCTGCCCCGCGTCTAGCGGCCCCGCCTGGATCCCCGCGGTAGCTCACCCGGGAGTGTTCACCCAGATGATGTCCAGGTGGCAGAAGTAGACACATTCCTTGTCGAGCCAGGAGCTGCAGGAGCAACGTCGAGGCCGCAGGTGGGAGGCTCGGGCGCGGTGTGAGGGTGCTGGTTGGTCCGGAGCAGCAGCCACCTGGCCCTTGCCTGCACGCACAGGAGGGGGACAGAGGTGGACAGGTGGGTCGGGGTGCCCGGCACAGCGGGATAGGGGGACCCGCCGGGCTCCTCCTCTTGCATAATTGAGGAAGTTGGCATTCTCGTTGCTTAGGAGCTCCAGGCCAGCCAGGGGAAGCCCCAGCAGTCCTGGTGGGAAGGGCTGGTGGCTGTCCTGTGCCTGCAGCACCTCTTGACTTGCAGAGCCCCTTGAAGCGGCCACTGCTGCGGGGCCCCCACCCCTGGATGCCCCCCAGCTGGCTTGCGGGTACGGTGCCCTGGGGCAGGAGACACCTGCAAGCAGACCCAGGGTAGGGGCGGGGGGCGCTGCCGCCGCAGGTGAGGCTAGGGCAGCTCACCTTCATGCAGGGCCAGGAGCAGGGCCAGGGCGATGGAGCACCAGGCGGTGGGCATGGCGACCATAGTGGCGGTGGAGCGCACAGGCTGGACCAGAGCAGGGAGCGTGCCTGTTGCCAGCGTCTTGCTGCCAGGCAGAGCCGATAGCTCATTGCCTCAGTGCCCTGGCTGCTTCTTATAACACCAGGCACAGCCCCGCCTCTGCCCGACCAGCCCTGCCCTGCCGCACAGGAGAGCCAGGGACACCGCCTCCTCCCCAGGCGCCTGGCCCGCCCCGGCCTCCGCGGTTGGAGGGGAGGGGGCAGGGGAGGGCGGAGGCGGGAGGGAAGGCCCCGCTCCTCCCTCTGTGCCTGGAGCACCTCCTGGAGTACCGAAGCGCCCCTGCGGCCCCCAGGGACCTCTCCCAGTCCTGCTGGGCTTCCTCAAGTTATCCCCAAAGTGCTCCGAGTCCCCTTCCTCACTCTCTGTGTGGCTGTCCCATGGGTCTTGCCCAGAGCTAAGAGTTGGGGAGGGGAGGCCCATGAGCAGAACCCTCTCTCTCCTTGTAAGTAAGGAGTAAGTAAGTTGCCTGCTTACTGCCAACAAGGCTGAGGATGCCCTTTCTATTGTGTGGGAGGGGAAAGGGGGTACTCAAGGCTGTGTGGCCTTGGGCAAGTTAGAGCCCTCTCTGGGCCTGCTTTCCTCAGTGAAGGACACAACCCACCCCTGGCCTCTGACCAGCCTAGAGCTGTCTCATCCTTACCTCACCCAGGAAGTGCCCCTCTTCCCCCCTTCCCCATCCCTCCTCCCAGGGCCTGGGGATGGGAGTTCTGGCTCCTTTTCAGGCTCCTATTGCCCCTGTGGGCACACATATAAAGCACTCCTTGAAAGGTCTCCCACCTTGGACATGGCAGGGTGCTTGGTTCACCTCGGTGGGTATTCTCTTCACAAAAGGCAAGGCAGGGGCGTCTGGGTGGCTCAGGTCATGATCTTACAGTTTGTGAGTTCGAGCCCCGCGTCAGGCTCGCTGCTGTCAGCACAGAGCCTGCTTGGGATCCTCTGTCCCCTTCTCTCTGACCCTCTGCTCACACTCTCTCTTTCAAAAATAAATCAATAAACCTTAAAAAAAAAAAAAAAAAGGCTAGGCAATGGGGGGTGTGCCCCGGGGGGCAAGCATTCTGCTTCTCAGAAGCCAGGTCTTGCTGGAGACAGAGTGGGGATGCGCCAGTGCTGAGCTAAGCAGCTGTTGGAACTGGCAGTCGTCCTCTGTTCCTGGCCCGGCCTGGCTCAGAGTCCACCTCCTGCAATGTCTTCCAGGGACCCTGTCTCCAGGCACAACAGGAAAAGCCTTCTCATTTCTCAGAACTCCCAGAGCCTTACTCTCCAGCCTGCCTGACTCATGACTTTGGGCTTATCTCTCCAGCGATCTTGAGGTCCAGAACTCCAGAGAAAGCACAGGGCCCGGGAGCCTGCCTGGTACACAGTAGGAGCCCTCTGAGCGAGTGCTCTCTGAGGGAGGGGGGAGTGAATGAATATACGCCTGGCTTTGAACCCGCAGAAATTTAGGTCCCCAGGAACCCAGGCTTTTCAAGTTTTAGTTCCTGTGTTCAGCAGCGGTTTTGTTGTTAGATGTCTATGAAGGGGGCAATAGATGACCACAGAGAAACAGGTGAGCTGGCTTCTTCCTAGGGCAAGACCAGAGCACATACATGTGTCTGCGTGTGCCTGTGCCATCCTGGTGCAGAGGGACGGGACCTGAGGGCGGAGATAGCCGTCGGAGTTACCTTCCTTCCCCCAGGCTGGATCAGGTTGCAATGGAAGCAGGAATAAACATTTCTGAGCACCAACTGCGTGCTCAGAGCCTTTTCAACTCCTCTCCATTGTGGCCCTGGGAGGCGGCTGTGACCATCCGGGATCAGCTCCCCTACTGTCCGAGCCGAAATGAAGGCTCAGAGAAGAGCCCTGCCTGGTCCAGTCTGCACAGCGCTGGCACAGGGACTCAGGTCTCAGATCTTGGTCTCCCGGTCTCTCCAGCAAAAAACAGAGACTCCCCACGCAGTGCTCACTGCCCTCCCCCGCAAGGTGCCTCTCTAAGAATTTAGAAGAGTATTTCTGGAATGAGGTGAGCAATACTCCTAGTCATTTCTATTAGCCTCCGAGAGGATATAAATACGAAATCAAGCAGGGTTCGGGTGGGGGCAGGGGGTGGCTAGAGAATTCAAACTACTGAACCATGAAGAGAAGAAAGGAGAACAAGCAGGTCAGCAGGGAGCAGGAGGGGGTCTGGGTGGTGAGGAAAACAAACAGGGAATCAGATAAAGACAGGTAGGGAGAGAGGGAGGACAAGGAAGCAGAGCCTAGCGCGAGAGAAAGAACTCGGATTTGAGAAAGTAAAAGAGAAAGACCATTTGGAAGGAGAGTGAAGGTTCCACTGCGTCTAATCTTTACACAAACGCAAAGTGCTGCTCAGGACAATAGGGAACCAGAGGCTCTGAGTCTGGGAAACATAATAGAAGAATTAAACGGACCAGGAGACAGGATCCGTCTCTGGTGTGAAAGGAGGAAGACGACAGGGCAGGGGCCACCGCCTGGGCCTCGTGGGGTCAGTGCAGGGAGCTGTGCCTGGCTCCAGTTCCTCTCCTGCTCTGAGCTGGGCAAACAGGGCTCCTGTGAAATGGAGAGGGCAGGCCTGGAACCTGAGCGAGCTCAGATCCTAGGGGGTGAAAGCGTTCCCGGAACAGCGCTACCCCACCGGCAAGAGTTGGTTTCCAGGTAGAGAAAATTAAGCTGAGTTAAAAATAACCCCAGCCCCGGCCCCAGCCCCATAGCTCTCTAGCCTGGCTCTGACCATCACCTCTGCCCCTCCCAGCTGGCCTGGCTGCATGGCCCCCAGCCCCACTGCTCTGGTCAGCTGCTGCTGCACTGCCCCAACCCGATCTGGCCCTGTTCCCTGCCTGGGCTGGTAAAGCTGCAGGTCTGGGGACAGGGATTCACTGAAGGTGCCCCCCCCCCCGCCCCCCCCGCCCCCCCCCCCCCCCCCCCCCGCCCCATCAGGATTTGGAGGGAATCATTTTGTGCACAAAATAATTTGCTCCACTCATGCTTGGTCCCGGCCCAATCCAAGGAGAGATTTGTGGGGAGGGCAGGTTGGCGGAAGAGAGAAGTTGAGGCGTATTTCTGGGTGAGATGCTGTGCCAGAAACTGCCCTCTAGAAATCCTCTCCAGCGTCCACTCCCATTTGCTGGATGAGATAATTGAGGTCCAAGAGGAGCAGCGACTTGCTCAAGACAGTGATGGGGCCGGACATGTTCTCGTGGCTACTCTTCCAGCCCCAGTCTTTCCAGTACACCTGTGAAGCTGCCAGGGGTCCAAGTTGAGCTCCTGGGTCTGTTTGGGAAGGGCTGCTAGGAAGGACCCAGTGGCAGGAGGGCCGGGGCCCTGGGCTAGAGCTAGGCCACCTTCCCGTGCACCCTCAATGCCCCCCAAAGCCCCCTCTAGACCCTCTGAACTAAGAGCAAATATCTTCGCTGTCCAGCAGCTGAGGCCACCGTGTGGGATAGAGGATGCCCAGGGGTGAGGATTAAATGTCTGGCGATGTTGTCCAACAGGGAGGCCACGGGCTGCAGCAGGTGCCTGGTGCGTTTGCAGGAACAACAAGCTTCTTCCCAGCTCTGCTACGCATCCCGTGTGGCCTTGGGCAAGTCCTGCCCCTTCCTTGGCTTCCCTGGGAAGTGTTTCTGCCTTCTGAGAGGGGTGCTCTCAGCTCTGACAGCCTATGGCATTCAGAACCAACCTGACCAGAGTTTAGAGCTCCCCAGATAGCCCTGTCACCTCTTGCCACCAGCGTGAGACCCCCTGGTCCCTCCCCTCCAGAAAACCAGTTGCTTCCCTGTGGCCACCACCCTGGCCCCACCAGGTTTCAGGAAGTTCTATGTGTGGCCCCGGTGGAAGAGACACAGCGTCTCGTTTGCAGGCACACACCGTGCAGGCAGTTTAGCAGAGCAAGCCGCTGGGAAGATGGGGCTGGCCAGGGGGAGATGTCTGGAGCCTGCAGGGGATGAGGGGTTGGGGAGGGTTTGGCTCTGGAGCCAGCCCGGGCTGGGGATCTAGGGACTGAGGAGGTTCAGACATTCCCATCATGATTTGCCCCCAAGGCTGCAGGGCAGGGCTGCCCCCATTCAGGCCTGGGGCCACTCAGCCTCGGGGCCTCTTTCTGGTGGGTGGTCTGGGCCTCCTGCCATGGGCCACAGTGCACCCCGAGCCAGCAGGGCTGGCCACCACCCACACCATCGTCCCCATGCTGGGTCTCTGCAAGGGCAGTCTCGGCCTTGCAGGACCAGCTCGCCTGGTGTCCACGGCTTCCCTGGGAGGACACCCCCTTCCTCGATCTCCTCCTCCCTCTGCCTCAGCCCATTGGTAGAGATTTATATCTCCCACATAAACCCTACTTTTAAAGGAATAACTCATGTGCCGCGTTTGTTATTAATCTAGGGGTAATCAGGACAGGGTCAGTGAGGCCCGTGGATCCTGCTGGAATTTCAGCCGAAAGCAGTTATTGTTCAGTCAAGGCACCCTCGTCAAGAGGCCCTGTGAGTCCTGACGAACTTTGTGAAATGAGAAAACCAACTCAGGGACTCAGCATCCAGGATGAACATCTCTGGACTCAAAGTTTCTGAGTTACCTCCAAAGTGCTAAGGGCCCCATTCCCCACTTAGCTTTTTAGGGGTGTGGGGTAAACACACACTTGCTGAGTATTTAGTGAATTCCAAGCACCGCGCTAGCTGATTTACATGCATTATCTCCATGAACTGTCACACCATACCTAAGAGGTGGGTACCGTAATCAGTCCCTATTTTGTAAATGAGGAAACTGAGGCTCAGGACTTGCCTAATGTCAGACAGCTAGAAAGTGGCAGAGCCAAGGTTACCAAATGGGTCTGTGTAACTTCAGAGCCTTCACTCTGGACCCTGTGTGCCCTCCACGTGCTTTCCGGGCTTCCAGGACCACAGGGAACTTTCCTGTAGCACCTTTTCTTCGGAGGTCAGCCTCCCGGGGAAGGCAGAGCCCTGTGCAGACTGGGAGAGTGGGAACCTCCAGAGTAGAAGTAGCCTCCCACCTGGGTCTATGGGGGGGCCTCACCCCCATAGTAAAAGCAACACATAGCCCATGCCTACAAGGTCTGTCACTGGGGCCTCGTCACAGCTGTCAGGCAGACATGGACAGTCCATTCTTATTTCACCAGATACCCACAATAGACCTGGGAGGCAGGTGAGGGTCATAATTCTCACTTCATACGTGAGGTCTTTCCAGATAAGATTCTCACTTTATAGATAGGGAAGTGACTTACTCGGGGTCACACAGTGAAGAAGAGGCAAGGTTGGAACTTTCCCCCTTATCCTTATTTGCTATGGGACCAACAACCTATACCATGTATATCCAATGTCCCTTCATCTACTCATCCATCCAATCCATCCATCCATCCATCATCTAACCTTTCACCTATCCTTCTATCCATACATCTACACAGCCAGTCTCCCGTGCATCTACCTCTTTTATGACAGATGTGGTTAGAGAGATTAGAAGGGTCAAACCTTGACAAGCTCTGAATAGCACGTCACACTTGTCCTGGAGATACTCGGTTATTTCCTGGGGAGAGAGGTGTGCCTCCTCAGTGAGCCGATGAGCTCATTGAGACATGGTCTTCTCTGGAATCCCCACCCCAGGGCTTACCACAGGCCTGGACACATGGTTTCTCCCCAACACTTCAGTGAAATGGAACAGATGACCCTGTCCCACCAGACAAAGCTTGTTCTCGCATAGACATCTTTCTGATGAGGGCTATCTAGTCCTCGCCTGCTTCCTAGCCTAGCAGTCCTCGCCTGCTTCCATCTTCAGCATGTTCTAATCATGGAGACCTAAGATAATATTTAAGAAAAAAAAATTAGAGAAGCATCTAAAGAGGGAAGGGCCCTTGACAAAGCCAAGGTCCAGGTAGGGGAACAGCTTGCCCGAGGTCACCCTGCCAGCCCTGGATCTGAAAACCCATAATGCCTGGACTCCTTTCTTTCTGCTAGGCCCCTGCACCCCAACCTTCTCCTCCGTCCCACTGCCACCACTAGCCAAGACATGCAGCTGTAGTTTTTCAGAGTCACACCCACTCTGTTGCCTAGAACCCATGTTTTCCAGGGCGCACCCAGTGCCCCACCAGGGGGACGCCTTTCCCCTCTGGGAAGGGGTGAGCCTCCGGGAGGTCAGGCCACCAGAAGTACAGTACTCAGTTCTAGAATTAAATGTCAGCTAAAAATAAGTGCCTGGTGCCTATATCATCAGGGTAGCTTGGTGCCCAGAAGGCAGGCAAATCTTGGGGTTCCCCCTGTGATGCCAGGCCGAAATTCCTGAGCAGAGGTGTGCCTGGGATACCTCATTGCCTACAGGCCTTGGCCTTCCTGCCCGGCTCCTGGGAATCCTGAGCCGTGAATGACCCAGGACAGGCACAACTGGGTCCTGGCAGGCAAGAGCGTGGTCAGGAGCTGAAGCCTCTGCCTGGGGCTGGCTCAGGGTGTGGGGGTGAGTCAGAAGCCAGCCCACCTCTGGAACCTCTGTGGCTTGGCAGATCCAGCTGTCAACTTCAAAGCCCTGTGACTCAGGCCCGAGTCCCCTTCCCCCCTCCACTGTCCCGCTATGGACAAATGCCCAGCACCGTGCCAGGATGGAAGTGGGGCAGGACAGGGGCCGGCCAGTCTGAGGCTGGTTCTCTTGCTCACTGGCCATGTGACCTAGGGCACACCACAGCTTAACCTTCCCTGAGCGTCAGAGGCCACATCCGTCAAAGGCGTCTAAGAAGAAAAATCCCACCTCACAGCTACTGGGAGGCTTTATGGCAGAGCAAATGGAAGATTTGGCCTGTTGCCTGACACAGGGGGGCTCTGTTAGCCAGCCTCTATCCCCTTTTTCATTCTGGCCTGCAAGGTGCATGTGGACCTCTTGGTATAGACATGCTCCTGGAAAGGAATGGTGTGTGTGTGTGTGGGGGGGGGGGGGGGTAGGGTAGGGGGAGGCGGTCAGAGGTCTTACTAGAAATTGTGCTATCTGCATATCATGGGCCAGATCCCCCAGGAGTGGCCCCTCTACTACTCTGGGTCACATTGTCCCTCCAATAGCACTTGGCCACCCTGGCTTGCTCTACGCACTCACATTTGCTTTGGCATACCGAATAATGCCACCCCAGACAAGAAGTGTGTTCAGATTTTGGCCAAAACTGCCTGCCTAGGAAAACCCGGCTTTAGCTGGAAGTCTGTCTGCAGCCAGGACCCAGCCGGGTGTCAGGGTGAAGCAATTCACCAAGCCCAGATGCCCACCCTGGTGTCCTGACTACTTGAGGTTTGACCTTGAACTATCTTTCCTTCTTCATCCCACCAACGACCCGGGTGCCCAAAGCTTTAGCCCACCAGGTCACACGGCTTGTCATTCCCTGGATACACCACAGATTTTCTTGGCTCCTTTCCTCCGTGCAAGCTGGGGCCTCCTAGCGTCCTTTCATTCTTACCTGATTTATTCTGCCCATCCTTACGGACCATCGCAAATGTTACCTCCCCCAGGAAGCCTTCCCAAATCTACCTAAGATATGAGATTTAACCATCCTCTGAACACCCATGTGGTTCTCATTCACAGCCATGCTAGGCTATACATTTCTGGCTTTATCCTGTGTCTCCAAGGGCTGGCTGTGGCTAAAGGCTCTGACTCCGTTGTCAGGCTGAGCTAGGTTTGTATCAGAGGCCCACCTCTCATTACATGTGCCCTTTCCTCCTTCTTTGAGCCCCGGTCTTCCCATTTATAAAATGGGTATAATCATGGTATTGTGGCTATGGTAGCCATTATGGGTCACACTTAATTGCAGAGCAGAGTTTCAGTCTTGTTCTCACCTTACAACATAACCCTCTAAGGTATGTCAGTGCTTTCATTTTCCAATGAGACTTCGGACTCTGAGGGGTTGGACAGCTTGGCCTGTTATGGTCGGGGTTCAAACTCAGGTCTATCAGACCCCATGGTCTCTGAGGTTTCTCTTCCCTCTGTCTTTACCTATATGACCTCCCCAGCCTCTGTGCCCTCATCCAGACCGTATGCTTGCTCAGTGGATCCTTGTTGAATTGGAGATGGAGAAGTCAGGAACATTGTCCTCCACTGGTCTCAGCCCAGGCTCCCTGGGTCCCCACTTGGGGACCCTCTTGAGCATCATGGGACAAGATAAAGACAAAGGCTCATGGGTTGATGCGGCCCAGCCCAGCGTTTCCTATAGTACGTTCCAAGGAAACATTGGTAGTAGGTGGGACTCCATTGCCAAAGGAGTTTGGGAAACTGGGTTTCTAGCGAGGGTCCCAAGAGCTTCCATTGGGCAGATGAGCTCTGTGATTCCTCCTGAGTGCTGTTTCTGACATAAGAGGTGAGGTGTCCCGGGGTCCAGGGAGGCGGCCAAGAAGGGGCATGGAGCCTTCAGCTGGGTGGCTGCAGGCAAGCCCCTTCTTCTGAGCATTGACTTTGGCCTCCACGAGATGCCGTGCTCTGTGGGTACCTCGGGGGCTATACAGTGTGAGGTCAGCTACAGCCCAGAAAGACCTCTTCAAAGAGCCTTCTGGATGCACCTAGGGAAGTATGGTGAGCAGCCTGCCAAGGGTACTCGGGAGCCTCAGTATCTGGGGAGTGCTTCCCTGGGGTAGCATCAGGGACCATGTACTCTCCATCTCCCCATCAGTCACTGAAACCATCCTGGGCTTCTTAAGCACCTGGCCCTTTAAGAATTAAGCATCGCTACCTTTTACCCATGTAAACATTTACCCACATCCGGTGCCAGGTGTCAGATAATGCACAGAACCTTTATATATGTTATCATCACAGCAGGGGGGATTCTTTTTATTATTTCCAGTTTACAGATGAGGCTGAAAGCAGCGAAGGAGTGGCTCGCACAAGGTCACACAGCCGTTTAAATGTTTAAATCGACATATGCCTGCCTCCCAGCCTGCATTCTTTTTTTTTTTTTTTTTGAGACAGAGGATACAAGTGAGCAAGGGGCAGAGAGAGAGAGGGAGAGAGGGAGAGAGAGAGAGAAGCAGCACTCACCCGAAGCGGGGCTCGAGCTTACCTGATGCAGGATTCAAATTCATGAACCACAAGATCGTGACCTGAGCTGAAGTCAGATGCTTAACCGACTGAGCCACCCAGGCACCCCTCACAGCCTGTATTCTTAACCACTGTCCTGGTGTATGTGATCCCACACAGAATCGGCATGGGATGCAGCTGATTAATAGTATCTCCTTTTTCAGATGGGGAAACTGAGGTACCTTATCCAAGGTCACCCATTCTAATGAGGAAGGAGCTGGGATTTGAACCCAGGTCAGCCTGAGCCCTTGGTCTGAGCTCTTAACCTCGATTCTAGATTTTCCTGTCAGGGCCAGAGAATCCCCTGAAAGCAGGTCCTGAGGGTCCTGGGGATTGACCTCGGGGCTTGAGTCTGAGGGCAGTAGGAAAGGCCCTCCATACCGGGCTCTTGGGCCTTTAGCAGAGGGAACTTGGGAGCTTGGAGGAGAGGAGTAGGCTGTTTATGCAACGAGCCGTGTGCTGGGTGGTGAGGTGAGTGGTGACTCAGGGTGGGAGGCCCTGAGCAGGCGGACAGGGAGTGGGGGCAGCCCAGACCAGGTCGGGCCATTGCTGGGGTCCCCTGGAGGAGGAGGTCTGGGTATGTCAGGGCTGAGTCACAGCAGCGAGATGGGACAGGGAGCTGGGATGGCCAATGATCTCACGCTTTCATCTGAGCCTGGCAAGGAGCCTCGGGCCCAGGCAGGCCTGGTGGGCAGGATGGGCACACGCCCTCTTCGGCCACCCATAGGCAGGGGGTGTCTGTGAGACCAGAGGGTCTCCCTGCATGCTGCCTGAGGAGCCCTGAAACCCTGACAGATTGGGGAAGCAGCTGTGCAGGGCACAGAGTAGGGGTATAAAGGATAGAATCTCACTTCTCTCTCGCTGTGTGACCTGGGCCAAGCAATTCCAGCTCTCTGAGCTTTGCCTACCTCCTGTGTCCTCTGGATTTACGTGAGGGCCTCCAAAGCTGATTCTTGTCCAAACGGATGTCCTGAGGGGGTGGAGAGGGACAGAGACAGCCACCCCCAGCCAAGAGCCCACAGAGAATGGAGGGCTGGAGCAAATGCAGCCTGACTGTGCTGACAGACCCACTCACCAGCGTCCCAGCTATTGGCTGTGTGGCTTGGGGTAAAGGCCTTCTGATCTCTGTGCCTGAGGTTCCCTATGTGTCAAATAAGCCCCAGGCTCTCAGAAGGATGATGTCACAGGGTTTCTGGAATCTCCTACCACCACCTTTGGCCAGATAATGAGGAGCCGAAGAGTAGGACCCCTCCCTCAGGGGCCCAGAGGCAATGAGGGGACCCCTCTCTCCCCAACCGTGCCTGCGTGGAAGACACGCCTGGGAGCTTTGTGAAGCCTGACCCCCACCGGCACTCCCCAAGGCTGGTCCAGAGAGGGTAAGGGGTACCAAGGTCACACAGAAGCCAGCTGAATAGGTCTATCATCCAGGGGGGAGGGGGCCTTTATCTCCCCAGATAAGAAACCCAGAATGGCCTCGGATTTGGGTGAATCCTAGGGTGGGGAGGGGCGGGCCAGAGCTGGGCTGGCTCAGGCTGACCATAAAGCCACCACTTTTGCCGGTGCCTCCTCAGCCTGAGTCAGCCAGGGGCTGGGGCTGCCGCTGAGTTCATCGTCCGCCTGCTGCCCAACCTTGGCACCCAAGCCTCAGGCATAAGGCAGGTCCGTAATAATGACCTGGTGATAATGACAGCTCTGCGGGGAGATGTGCCCCCGTGCCAAGCATTCTCTCCGCTTTCCTTCATCCAATCTTCCAAACAGGCTTAGGAAGCAGGCAGGGCCTGCATAAGCTGCCCAAGGTCACACAGCCAGAAACAGAAAAGATGGGTCTTCAGGCCCTCGGGCTGTGCCTTCTGCTACCATACAGCAGGGGTGCTGAGGCTGTTCTGTGTCTGACCTGAGCTGAGTCTTTGGGTCTCTGGCCCAACTGCGATTTGGGGAAAGGGACCCCATACCTGCCTAGGATAGGGACCTGGGAACTTGGGGGACCTGTGATCAAGGCTCCAGGCCTAAGGACCATGGTACTTTGTGCCTGGCTCTGTGCTCGTCGAAAGGGAGACATGGAGCCCCAGGACCCCAGAGGGGTGAGTGCCTGCCTCTGCCTGCAGGGCAGGAGAAGAGACACTTGAATGAGGCTGTGACCGAGGAAAAGCATTCCCGGGAGAGGAAGTGGCATGGGTGCAGGCTGGTAGGCCTGAAGAGGCATGGCTTGTCTCAGGAGGTGCAGGCCACGGTATGAGGGACTCAGTGACAGGAGAGGAGCTTGGGGGCCAGACCCCAGGCCCTCCAGGTCTAGCCAGGAGCTGACCTTTCCCTGAGCTGAAAGTGGAGGCAGCTCACATCTGTGCTGTGGAGGCCCATGCAGTGGGACCCAAACCAGTGCTGGCTGGGGGCAGGGATTTCCTTCCAGGGCCGTCCCTGGCTCTCGGATGAGCACCCAGCTGGGTGACACCACAGCCTGGGGAGAGCAAAGTCAGGGCAGGCCTCTGACCCCGACACCCCACAGTTCCACAGAGCTCCACCTTCTCTGAAATCAGGCTGCAATGGGGAAAGAGGCCAGGCTGGCAGAGGGACCATGGCAAGGACCCTCCCACTGCCTCATTTTCCCAAGGACCCCCCACGGCTCAGTGGCCCCCCCCCCCCCAGCCTCCTGGCTGCCCTGTGGAGGCCCGCCCCAGTGTGACCCTGCCTGGCAGGTGTCCCCCGGGGCTTAGTCTGGCTCCTCTCTGCACTCCGGTGTTGGCCCAGCTGATCACCGGGCGCCTGTTCAATCAAATCCGCCTGGTCTTTTATCACACTTGGACCCTCACTTGTTATTTCCAGGACAGCCCCTGGAGGGCGCCCTTCCGCAGGCACCCACATTACAGGGGAGGGATTGGAGGTTTAGTCAAGTGAGGGGCCTGGTCGCAGGCAACACCAAGAGGTAGGGAGGGTTAGGGGGCGGGGACGATACTCCCGGTGTGGCCAGGCGCTAGGCTATATTTTCAGCCTACAGGGGATACACGCAGATTCCGGAACCTTACAACCTGGATTCAAAGCCTAGCTCTGCCACTCACTAGTACGGGACCTCAAGCCATCAGTGCCCGTGCCTCAGTTTCCCTGTTTGCAAAATGGTGAAAATAATATACCTTCCTCCCTGGGTTGGTGTAAGAATTAGTTGAGATAGCTCGCACCGAGCGCTGACAACAGTGCCCTGAGCCTCCCCATTTGGCAGATGGGGAAACTGAGGCTCCATGACAAGCAGAGTGCCCTCGGGCCGGACCAGGATTCACCCCAGCCTGCCTCCTGCGCCCTGCTCACCCTCCCACCCCCCACGCCGTGGCCCCCTGCCTGACCCTCCTGGCCATCGCGGGGACCGCCGGGGGTTCGCCCTGTCGCTCCCTCTCTTGCCTGTTTTGGGAAATCCTTGGCTGGGAACCGAGCGCTGCGCTGCCGCTGGGAGCGCGGGGCGGGGAGCGAGCCGCGCTCGGCCCGCCCTCGCTCCCGACCAATTTTGGGCAAAGCGGCGGCGGCGGCGCGCTACGTGCCGGCGGTGAGTCAGCGCGCAGGAATGCGCAGGACGCTTTGTT
Source organism: Leopardus geoffroyi (assembly GCF_018350155.1). Taxonomy (NCBI): domain Eukaryota; kingdom Metazoa; phylum Chordata; class Mammalia; order Carnivora; family Felidae; genus Leopardus; species Leopardus geoffroyi. The sequence goes on from NC_059328.1 coordinate 32,355,018, forward strand.
CCCCGCTCTGCGGACGAACGTGCTGGGACCGGGGCGCGGCGAGGTCTGACATCACCGCGAGGGCAGCGCCGCCACATGCGCCCCCCGCGGCAGGTCCGGCTCTCTGCTCCCCCTCCGGGACTCCAGGACACTTCGCGGAGGCCAGGTCCCCTCTGCAGCCTCTGGGACTGTGGCTCTACGTGGTCCCCAGCAGCCCAGGCCCCCTGCGTGGATCACAGGGAAATGGCACCTGGGGGTGGGGGGAAGGGTTGCACAGAAGGAGGAAGGCCTCTGCCCTGGAAGGGCCAGCGGGGTGATACCGAAAGGTCGCAGAGCCACATCGAGACCCCAAGGCTGCCCTGGGGACGCTACTGGCAGCCCAGGATCTCTTCTCCGCGTTGAGGCTGTCTTGGGAGAGGAAGCAGGGCATGAGTCCTCCAAGCCCTGCCTCCAGTTTGCTGTGTGTTTTTTTTCCCCAGTCACTCCCCCTCTCTGGGCCTGGGTCTGGGAAGCTGAAAAGTGGGGTGACACGGGCTGTCTTGCTCGTCTCCAGAGTCCTGTGCTGGCTAATGTCTCCATCACCTAGGGTAATGTCTCCAAGCCTGGGAGTGCTTTGGAAAGGAGCGCAGGGACCTTTGAGAAGTCTTTGGAAACTACAGATGGCCACGGTGAGAACTTTTGTGTGCCAGGCTATGCTTGGATCTTTCTAAATGTGACACCGTCTAATGATGGCAACAACCCCCAAGTGGTGGGCATTGCTGCTTGTGGAAACTGAGGCTCAGAGAGGCGGAGTCATCTGCCACCACCATACTCTAGCACTGGTAGAGCAGGTGGGAGTCCGGGGCAGTGAGACTGGGCCCCCTTCTTCTTGAAGGGTGTGGACACTCCTCCTGGGCTGGAGGGGCAGGCTGGAGACCCCAGGCTCCTGGGTGCTGCTGTGGCTTCACGTTGGGCTCTCCTCAGAAGGAGCAGTGGTGGCTGGAGTTAGAATCCTTCCTACCCTGGGTGGCCTTGGGCACATCACTTGCCTGCTGGGTTCTCCCCTGACTCCACTGTCATTTTCCCATTTTCACTTCCCCAGGAACGAAATAGCCAAAATAGCCGAGCCTGTGGGTAGAGCCTGCAGGGGGCACGCAGGGTGGCCAATCCAGCGAGTGTTCTCTGGATGGGATTTTGGTCAAGCCCTTCCTCCTTCCCCCTTCCTTCCTCCTCAGGGTTCTAGACACCAGCGCATAGTACCCCCTTGTCCCCTCCCCGGGGCTGGAACTTGGGGGACCCAGTTAGCTTGGGGATGTCTCACAGGGGTCTGTGGCCATCAGCTCTTGTGTCAGGGACTCCGCAATTGGGTGGGTCCTCACTGGGGTCCTGGCCAGCCCCTCCCTCCCCTTCCTCAGTCTATTCTGGAACTCATTGGCTACTGTTACTCTGAGGCCATATGTTCTTTATGGCGGAGATAGGGGCTGACCTCTCCCACCCTTGGGCTCATGTTGCAGAGGCCTCGTTCCATGTTAGTGCCTGCTCTCTCCTGGTACACCAACACGACCCCTGCCAAGCCTCAGCTGGTCCCCCATGCTGGGCCCTGGCAGAAGAGGCCGAAGCTTGAAGGTGGCTCTCAGCCACGCCCCCCACCCCCACCCCCACCCTGGTGGTCCTACCCACGGGTAGCACGGCCACAACCTGGGGAAGGTGGATGTGGCAAGGGCCCTGGCAGGCCTCGGTGCCCCCTAGGGCTGGGGATCCCTGCGTCTAGGACAGCGTTTTTCATGCTGCCTGCGGTGCTTAGGCCTCACCTGCAGACCTCTCCACCAGCTGTGCGAAATGTGCTGGGTGGCAGAGGCCACACAACACACACACACACACACACACACCCCATGGTTGGATGCTGGGCTCCAGAGTCAGCCAGCTCAGGGACCTGGCTAGGTCACTGCACATCTGTACCTTGGGTTCCACATCTGTCAGTGGGAATAGGGCCCCTTTTGTGAGCATTCGGGGAGTTGGTAGATGCAAGCGCCTTACTAGCACACGGTGGCTGTTGGGTCAGGACTCAAGGGGTTCTAATGACTTCCGCATCGTGTCCATCACCTCCCTTGAGCAGAGTCAATGACTGCACTCTTCCTGTAGATCTCTGTGGTCAGAGGTTCCCCCACGAGGAAGACCACCCGGTGTGGCCCCACACAGCTCAGACTGGCGACTGCAGCCCAGCGGGAGATGGGGCTCCGTGTGGCAGGCTGGGCAGGGAGAACCTGGTCGCCACTCCGGGTGGGGGACGATGGTCTGTGAGACCCCTGGGCCTGGGCGATGGGAGAGATGGAGGTGAACGGTATCTGCACGTGCACTCCCCTCAGCACAATTCCTGGCACCCGAGGGCCCCGCCTCAGCCTGGCGTGCCTGCCCAGATTCCTACCCGTGTGGTTTCCCCTGGGCCTCTCCCTCACGTCCGCTGGCAGAGTATCCCCAACTGTCTGCATTCCTCTGCCGTGAAGACGGCCACCTTAGGGCCGGGCCTGGCTGGGACACCCCCGAGTGGGAGCGTGCATGCCGGTGAGGATGTGCAGGGACTCACCTGCGGGCACCTGCCTCTCTGTGCCCGTACGTGGGTGGGCATACATGGGCATGGCTGTGCCCTGGGTGCCCATGGGTGCATGGACGTGTCTGTGGGTGCAGACATGCATGGGGGAGGGCACACACACCTGTGTGGACATTCATGCACGCATGAGGGGTGCAAGGGGGGCGTATGTGCAGGGGGGAACTTACGGATCCCTTGGGGTCCCCCAGGCTGGTGGGCAGCGAACTGCGCTCATGCACAGTGTCAGAGGTGGTGCGTGTTTCCCATACCTGAGGGCCCTTGCATGTGTGAGGGTCATGCAGCTAGGTACGGCTTCCCCCAGGCTGAGTGCGCAGCCACTGGGGACAGCTGGAGGAAGCAAGAGAAAGAGGTTAGGATGAGATGGGGTGTGGAGAACCCATCTGCCTGGCTGAGCCGCGTGTCTCCCCCACACTCCCCTAGGTAAGTCTCGGACCAGTCCCTGGAGGGATAAGGTGAGATTTGAGCCTTGGAGGGGGCCACTCACTCGCCCAGGTCCGCACAACCCGTAAGTGGTGGAGTCAGCGTTCAAATCCATGTCTGCCTGAGTCCAGAAGCTGCGGGCGGTAGGGAGGGAGGGGAGCTGCTGCAGGGGCCGTAGCGCAGCAGAGACCTGTACACTGTCCAGCCCAGGGCCAGCCTGTGCCCTTGGCGGGTGGGAGCCTCAGAGCTACCCACCCGGGGCCCCTGTACCACAGCCCCCACCTGCCTCGGCTGGATAATCCTAATAAACATGCATAGAGCAGTTGTTCTGTGCCAAGCCCTGGTGTAAGTGCTTTGCCTGTAGTAACTCATCTAAGCCTCCCTAACACTCTAGGAGGCTGGTGCCATTGTGGGCTATTATTGTTATGCTATATGAATGAAATACATATTATGTGTAATATTTATACTATATCATAACATACGAGAATAACTATTATTGTTATTCTCATTTTAGAGATGGGGAAACTGAGGCATGAATCTGTTAAGTAACTTGCCTGAAGCCGCACAGCTGAAAAACGGGCAGCCGGGATTTGAGCCCATGCAGTCTGGCCCCAGAGTGCAAATGCCCAAGCCATACGCATCCCACTCAGGCCGGCATCTCCTCGTGCATGAGACCCCAGCCTCATCCCCTGTCTGCTTGGTGGTCTCCAGCTCCATTCTACATGCAGGCCCATGGCAACGGAGGGTTGGGTATGCCGGGCCCCCCGTCTCACAGATGGGGAAACTGAGTCTGGACTGACACAGTGCCTGAGCCTGAAAAGATGACCTCTAAGGCCAGGTGTGGTCCTAACTTTGCCTGCTCTTGACCTGCTGGGGGACTTGGGACAAGCTCCCCGCTCTCTCTGGGCCTCGGTTTCTGCCCTCCCCCAGAGAGCAGGTAGGAAGGGCTGTCCCAGAGTTTCCAGGTGGGGAGTCCTGGGAGGAGGCGGGGCAGGGCTGGCAGCAGGCATGGAGTGGGCAGGCATGTAAAGGTGAGACTGGTCCAGGGCTGAAGTCAAGGTGTGGAGCCGGTTTTCCCAGGCTGTGTCTGAGTAATCCTGTGTCTATATTTATCTCCTCCTTTCTTGGGTGAGCAAACAGAGCCCAATGCCAGCCTGGCCCGCCACCCCCCGTGCCGGCACGTTTCCCTCACCTGCCGGGTGGCCCCGGAGAGTACCGCAGTCTTGGCTCCAAGCTCAGCTTGGCCCACGTAGGACACATAAGGATGCTCGGACCCAGTGGCTTCCACGATGAATCCAATTGTCAGTGGTGGTCAGGGAAGCTCCTTGCAGGCCTCGGAACAGGTGGGCAGCCATGGCTGTGGCTCTGGGCAATGGTGGTGCAGCAGGGGCCTGGGGAAGCCCTGCCCCCCCCCCCTCCCACCCAGGAACAGAGGATCCTTCTTGTCAGTTTCATTCCTCCGTAGACACTTCGGTCCACGTGGCAGCTTCCGTCCCTCCAAGATCTGACTTTCCCAGAGGAGGAAGTGTGCGTGGTCCGGTGGTCTCGAGTCAGACTGCTCTGGGATTGAATCCTGGCACCCTGGCCTGGGGAAATAACCCGTGACTCAGTTTCCTTGCTTGTCAAATGGGGCCCAAACTTCCTGCTTCCCAGGGATCTTGTGAGCATTGAGTTGGAGGCACCGTGAGCTGACAGATGGGGTGAGCTTGGCTGGGGAGGGGTCGCCTGTCCCTGCCTGCTTCCACTCTCCAGGCCCAGAACCCATAGCAATGACCATGAGCCACACAAGGTCCACACGGGGGCATATATGTGTGTGACTCTCACAGCACGCACACACCAGTGGACAGCCCTAGTTCTGACAGGTGCATATGCCTTACACTCAGCATGGATTAGGTAAGTTGGGGTTTGGACCCTGGGAAGACCCCAGAAAGGACCAGATGCTAACTCTGCTCGCACCCTTCCCAGAGAGGGCAGGACGAGTGGCCAGTCAGGCCCAAGGGATGATGGGAACAGAGGGCATCTTGTCGAGAGACGGCTCAGCCTGGACCAGGCCTGGGCTCCCTCCTCCTGACCCTAGCTGGGTTCCCTACTGCCAAGTAGGCCCCTGCCCCAATTCTGGCCTCTGCCCTGGTGGTGCCACCTTCCTGACCCTGGGGAGCCCTGGGCCCGGTGCACGTGCACCCCAGCCCTGCCTACTCCCAGGCTGGATTAGGCAGAGTCCGAGGACGTGCTGGGCTGGGAGGCTCATGGGCGGGGCCGGTGCCAGCACTGGGGTTGCCCTATGCTGGATTGCGACTGGGCTGCAGCAAGGCCTTGTATGGCTCTGGCAGGGTAGCTCAGCTGGCGGCACCCATTGGCTGGGCTGGCACTCCCAGCCGGGGCCGCCGGGGCCCCAAACCACGGTAACCAGAGCTGCCGGGAGCTGGTGGATTAGCATGGCCGCCTGCCCACTCGCCTGCCTGCCACCAGGGCTGCTCTTTTCCTTTCCTAAAAAGGCAGAGCTGGGCAGGAGAGCCAGGCAGGTGAACTGGGGCCTGGGGTAGGGGAGGGAGTGGGCAGGGTGTGCAGGTGGCTCTGCTGAGGGCTCAGCAATTCTAGCCTTGGCCTTGGGCCAAGCTCTTCCCAGCTCTGGACATCAGTTTCCTCATCTATAAAAGGGGGCAGTTTAGGTCTCCCTAAAGTGGCTGAGGTTTTGACGGGATCAGGGGATACGTACGCTGGGGTGCCCCAAACCCGACCCGGATTCGAGGGCTGCTTGGTAGCAAAGAGGCAGATTCTCTTTCCATAGGAAGCCAACCACTTCCAGAATGTAAGGGCCTGGTTTTCTATCCCAGCTCTGCCACTCACCACGATCACCTTGGGAAGCGGCAGCGTCTGTCTGAGCTCCAGTCTGCCTTCTCTATAAACGGGATGGGGCGACAAGCCCCCGACCCTGTGATGAGCCCGTGCAACCGGCCCGTCTGCTTTCTCAGCGGCCTCTCTCTTCCCCTGACCCTTTCTTCTTCCTGTCTCCATGCTTGCTCGTCTCAGGCTGGCCTGCCCTCTGAAGCCGCCGCGGCCTGGCCCCAGGAATCTCCAGGTCCTGAGCCCAGAGAGGGTCCAGGCCTTGGGGTGAGAGCAAGATCAACCCAGTCCTAGATGTGGAGCCAGGCAAAGCGTGGCTAAGGCCTCAGTGGCCACAGACACAGCCTAAGCCCTCCCGAGGCTTTGGGTCAGGTGTACCTAGCCCAGTGGTGCTGTCACTCGCTAGAGTGTGATTCAGGGCTCTGCTCTTCATGTGGAAAATGGGGGTGTGTGCCTCATCCTGCCTTTATCCAAAGGGAAAGTACTTCATGACCTCCAGAGAGCAGCCGCGGGAGGCCTTGTGGCAAGTGTAAATGACTGGGGGGACCTCAGGCCCCGCGGCAGGTGGGTGAGGGCAGGCGGCTGGTCCTGCGGAGAATTCACGTGCAGCTTACACGCACTCACACGTGGGGAGCCAAACTGTGGCGCCTGCTGGTCGATCCCTGGGCCTGTGGCTTCAGGCACGGGGAACCCACGTGGCAACCAGATGGCCCTGCTGAGAAGCCAGGCGGCTGCTGGGGAGGAGCCCCAGCCTGGGCCTGCCTTGTCCCACGGCTCCCTGGCCGGAAGGAGGTGAGTTGTCCGAGACCCAGGGTGGAGAGAGGGGAGGAACACGGGGTTCCCTGAGGACCTGCTCTGAAGTCAGACGGGGGTCAGTCTTCATACTGCCTCGGACTAGCTGGGCACTTTGGGCTGGTGGGGGTCCTTTGGAACTTCTGTTTTCTCCTCTAAAAATTAGGACAGTGACCCTCTTCGTCTTGGGTTGTTGCGAATCAGGTTTGTAAAATGCTGGGCCCTGGGCCTGGCATGTACTATGCTTTTCTAAAGTTCTTTGGGGCTGTTTCAGACTTATCCTACTGGCCTAGACTGAGACCTAGGCTCCCCACAAGGACTTGCTCTCAAGCAACCGTTTGGTGGGGGGGCTTCTCATCCTTCCACACCCCACGATTCTAAGGCCAGATACCATCTTTGCTCTCTGGGGCCTCTTCTAGACCTTTATTGTTCTCATCGGAAAAACCCAGCACTTTTGAGGCTGATGTCATCAGGCTCTGCCCCGCCTCTCCCCCTAGCCGCCCCCCCCCCCCCCCCCCCCCGCCACGCCATCATTGACATCCGTTCCCCTCCTGGGCACTTCCTATCTCAAGAAGTCCTAACTTTGTGTGGTTGTCATCAGGCCTGCTAACAGGTGCTCCTGGTCTCTTTCCTTAAGCCTGGCCATGTGACTGGGTTTGGCTGGTGAAACGGGAGTGGAGGGAAGTTTGTTTCCAGCTGGAAGCATTTATTTGTCAGTGCAAGGGAGCACCGGGCTCTTCTCATCTGCCTGAGGTCATGGGAGCCCGAAGATGAAGCCTCTGTCAGTCTGGGTCTCGAAGTGATCGGACTGAGTAGAATTCTCCTGCTGACCCACATCGAACGAGTTGCCAAGGGAAAGAAAAAATAAGCTTCTGCCGAGTCAGCCCCTGGGTTTCTGGATTGCTTGTGCATGCGGCAGGCAGCCCCTCTCCTGACTGCTACTCCCTAGCTGAGAGCCCCGATCTCCACCCAAGCACTGCGGTCATCAGACATGACCTCCATGCCCTGGCCACTCACCTCCTGGCCTCTTCCTCTGCAGCGGCCTTCTCTTTCACGGCACCTCTGCAGTCACGCCGGAGGTCAACCATCTTTAGCCACAACTGGCTCGCCTCTGAAATAATGGGCTAAGATAACTCCCAGCCTTTTCTGTTTTCATCCAAATCCCCGGTCACTTGACCACTGGCCTCTCTCTGTATCGGCCACCCCTGTTCGCTTCCCAGCCCGCGAAGTTGATGGCATAATTCACCTCTTCATTTGCTGATATTCTCACCTCCCGTACCCCGCTGTCCTTCCGTCCCCTGGCTGGGCAGAACCCCCACCCCGATGCATTGACCTGGCTGCCCGCGCCCGCGCCCACACCCGCCGTGGCTGCTGAGTGCTGCAGTTGAGCACCCAGCCCTCAGTGCCTGGTTCCTCTGGGCGGCTTTTTCCTGCTTCCTTCAAAGGTCCTTCACACCTTCTCCAGTCTGTAATCTTCAGGTGGCCTCACTCCATTTCACAGAGAAACTGCCTCTGCGGGGATGTGCTCAACTTCCTCTCACGCTGCAGACACGCTGACTTCCTTTGCCTCTCTTCCCATGGGTCATAACGGGATGGTGGGATGGCGGCGGCTTGATTCTTACCATCTCCTTCCCATCAACACTGCCCCACCCCACCCTCCATCCCACCCCCCACCCCAGCACTCAACTCTTTTCTTCCCTGGGCCCCGTGCCCCTTCCAGCTACTGCCCTGCTCTCCCCTGGGAGGGCATCTGGATCTGCTGTCCTTGCCTCCCACCCTGCTATGCACCAGACACTGTGCTAGGCCAGCCTTTCCCTAAGTCAGCAGTGACCCCCTCATTGGTTCTTGGGTTCTTAGTGCTGGATTTCTGGGCTGCTCCTTCTCATGGCTTCCCCTTCCTCGGTTGACCCTTAGGTGTTTTCCGGGAAAGGTCTCTAGGATGACTGCGACCCAGTTGGACTAGAGCTTTTGTTCTCTCCCACCACAGCAATTATGGCCACTGCAATTGGGTCGTTAGTGCCATCATCAGGATGTAATGTACACACAATGACATGCTAGAATGTAAGCTCTTCGAGAGTGGGACTGTTTTATTCACTGTTGTATCCAACCATGGCCCCTCACTGTCACTCAGCAAATCAGTATGCAATGCAAAAGGTAGGGACCCATGCCTGTCTTTTCTCCCTGGTATCCCCAGCACCCCATGCAAGGCCTGCTCGGAGAAGAGTGTTGAAGTCTCCAGTAGCCTTCCTGTATATATGATCTCATGTAATCCCCACAACTACTCTCCATGTCACAGTTGGCAAATGCAGGCCCAGAGAGGTTGTGTAATTTGCCCAAGGTCACACAGGCAATAAGTAGCTGTGTCATGATCTGATTCTAGGTCTTAGTCTGTAGTGAGTTGGATGATGGCCCTCCAAGTGAAGCCCACGCCCTAGTTCCCACAACCTGTGAGTGTGACCTTCATTTGGAAAAAAGGGTCATTGCAGATACATTCAATTAAGGATCTAGAAGCGAGATCATCTTTGATAGAGTAGGCCCCAAATCCCATGACAGGTGTCCTTAGAAGAGAAGGGGGGCGGTAGGGAATCTACGGAGAAGGCAGCAGGAAGGCGGAAATAGAGATCCCAGTGATGTGGCCAGAAACTGAGGCGTGTCAAGGATCGCTCGCGGCCACGGAAGCTGGGAGAGAGGCATGGAATGGCCTCTTCCTCTGAGCCTCCAGAAGGAACCAACCGTGCCAATACCTAGACTTCAGACTTCCGGCCTCCAGAATCGTGAGAGAACAGACTTCTGTTGTTTTCAGCTGCCTATGCTGCCTATGCAGTGGGAGGTGTTTACGGCAGCCCTGGGAAACACAGACCCCAGACCACACGGTGTGGTATCTAGTCACCAGGCCTGGAAGCCAGGGGCCACGGGAGTCCCAGGCTGTGTGACTGTGGCCTGGCCACCTGCCTCCTCTGGGCCTGATTGCTCTATAGTAAAAGAGACACTTGGGATACCAAGTGTCCCTCCAGCTCTGACATTCCACAGCCTTCCAGAAAAACCATGAGCCAGGCAAGCAGGGCTATGTTGGGATTTTCAAATTTATTCCAACGTGCTGTGTGTTTTTTTTAAAAAATATCCTCAGGCTGAACACTCAGCCAGAGCTGTAATAAAGGCAATTATTATACTTGTAAAAACTTCTCATTCACAGTACAGATGTAATTTACAACAAAGGTCACACACATCAATACTGAGCATTTTTTTTTTCCTTTTGTACATCAGACTCTGTGCTTTAGACCTGCATGGATTTTTTTGAGTTTTTTTTTTTTTTTCTTTTGCACTGTTATATACCATACTGACGTTGCAAGATGCAAGGGTAGAAACCGGAGTTTAAATAAAATTACAGGCAAAACTACCCCATCCCAGTGTGGCCGCTGTGCATATCTACAGTACGATTTTTTGGAATGTATTGCCATTTAAGAACATAGAAACTCTCTACAGACAATTTCACATACAGAATACATACACCTTTTAGAAAAAAAAAAAAAGGCAAATATTTATCTTACAGAAATCATGTATCTTACATTTGCCTACACCTTTCTTTTTTCTGTTTCTTTTCTCTTCTTCTTCTTTTTTTTAAACATTAGGTTTAGTAAAGTGATCATAAGTGCCGAAGCGGTTTTCTAATGGAAAGCAGACTGGAGCCACAACACGGAAGCAGAATTTGTAGGGACAGGTCTTTGGGAACTTTCTCCCCTTGGTCAGTGCTGCAGATCTGTCTCCAAGGCAGGACTTTTTGCTTTAAGAAGGATTTTTTTTTTTTTTTTTTTTCTGGAGAAAGGGCTGGAGAGCAGTTCAGCTCAGATATATTGCTGGTTCCTATTCAGAAGTGCAGGGTGAGAACGGAGCAGGGGCTACAGGGGTCTGGAAGCTAATTCTTTCCGATGTTTTCCCACAGAGAGAGGCAGAGGGACTTCTGGGGTCTGGAGGATAGAGGTGATAGAAAAGGGAGAGTGGATGGTTTGCTGCTGTCAGCGTCCTGGTTGGGCCAGAGGAGAAGCCAAGGGTGGAAGGCCGGGAGGGGGGCACGGGGAGGGGTGTGCGCTGGGGCAAGGTGCCTCGGAGGGGAACAAGGTTAGTACCCAGAATGATCCTGAACTTGCCGAGGGTGAAGGGCATCCTGGAGGGGAGGCCTGGGAGCTGAGTGTTCTGGAGTCCGCAACAGAAGGCGAGGGCTGACTCTGGATCCTGTGCAGTTTGGTTCCTGCCACACCACTGGCACCCAAGGACCAGAGTGGGCCTGTACCAAGGAATGGCCGCCTGGCACATTTTGGCAGAGCATCAGCAGGTGTCTGTGGCAACCAATCAGCACCTCTTTCTGTTCTGCCTCCCTGAACAGGGACGGCAGCCTCACAGGCAAACTGCAAATGTGGAAGTGGTTGGGAGTGGACAGGGGGCCCTGTGGAGGGCATGGAGTGAGAGTCTTTTTCCAGAATTATGGAGGTGTGCGTGTATGTGTGTGTGTGTGTGTGTGTGCGTGTGTGCTGGGGTCTCTGTGCTCAGGGGAACAGGGATAGAGTCTGGCAGAAGGGGTTAGCACTGTGCTCGGTGACATAGGTCCCGGGCTGGTGGCATTGATTCCATCCCTCTGGGGAGCTGTGTGGGGCAGCAGCCCTCTGGCCAGATTCTGTTTGTGCATTGTGTCCCTGTTATGGAGAAATGGATCTCTGGTGTCCTGGTCCCTGTCCCCTCCGCCTGTGCCTGTGGGCCTGAGTGGCTTCGAGGACTCTCACCTGCTGGCCACATTATCTGTGACTGGGTCTCCCAGGAAGGCAACCTCAGTAGGCACGCTGTCTGAGAATAGGGGAAATGATGCCCAGGAGAGCTGGGGTGCATGGCTGGGGGGAAGGGCATGGCCACCCCCAAGGTCAGGGGCTCATCCAGCAGAGCCACCTGTCCACTACTTTGTAAGTCTAGGCTGGAAGATCTTGCCCAGGAAGGTTTCAAACCTGGGCTCCCAGCTCCCAGGCCCCGATGCTAGAAGTCTCCATGGGTAGGGCTGAGAGGTAAGGGTGAGGAAAGCCTGGGCTATAACCGGGCCCTGGTACCTTCCTGCTTCCTGTGAGGCCAAAATAGCACCCATATGGTCAAGGCTGGGCTTGCTGGCCCTCTCCCAGTTTGGGCGGGAGCCCTGGACTCTGGGCCACGCAGCTGAGCATGGCTGGCTAACCTCACCCCAGTACCCTGGAGCCCAGCAGACCTCCAGGGGGGGCCCTTCCCTCTTGTTCCCTTTGTGTCTTAGCTCTGAGAGAGGCCCTAAGGGAAACAAGACAGTGGCCTGAAGCTGAACCTGGGTCTGGCTTGTCTACTCAGCAGAGGCCAAGCAGAGAAAGACCCTGAACTGGCAGAAGAGGGAATTATGGCCTCGACCAGTGTCCTGTCTAAACCACTTTAACAGCTCAGGAGGCCCCAGGCTCAGGATTCACATGGCTGGCCGAGGACAGGGAAGTGGTCAGTGAGTCCCATTGTAGAATTTCCCATTCTACAATTTCCCATTGTAGAAACTAAAGAAAATAAATTCTGGAAGGTTGGGAGAAAACCTGACTCTCCCAGGGCAGGGTAAACAAGAATTCTATATTTCAACGTGGGATTTTAATTTCCGGTCATATAATTTTTCTTACAAAGCAGGCTTTTGCTCCAGGAAGTCCTGGGAGGCTTCTTGAAGGAGGAGATGGGGAGGAGGGAGGAGACTAGTACTGGTTGATTGGAGACGAATTCAACGGGCTTAGGACACTTTCAGGGCAAGAGAATCTGAGGAGGCTAGGAGAAGTACCAAACACCATCCTCTGTGTGTGTGTGTGTGTGTGTGTGTGTGTGTGATTTTTTAAAAGAGATTTAAAAACAGCTCTGGGCAGTTCCTACCAGTCATGGTTTTAGGTACTTCCTGGGAGTAGTGGAGGCCTGACAGTGGGTGAGGTGGAGATGGGGGCAGGGGCGGGATCCAGTTCTGAAAAGAGGTCTAGAAATAGGTCCCTATAAAGTTCCAGTGCTGAGCACTGGAAAAGCCCAGCCATGGAGGAAACAGGGCCCTTTGAACCTCAGGGACCAAACATGAAATGAAACCCAAGTCCCAGCCTCAGGAATGGCAAGGCAATGCACCTTGGATCTTGACCCCTAAGGGTTGGGCCCTGTCACTTCAGCCTCGTGGGTAGTTTCTAGAATAAGGGAGGCAGTCTGCAGCTGGGTCCTTGAAGCAAGGCCTCAGTCAGGTGTTCAGGACCCAAGAGATGAACAGTCAGGCCTCCTTTTGCCGCCTAGGGGCTGGGGGGAGGGGGTAGAGGGGAGGGGTGGCAGGTGGGGGGGCTGGGGGGATTTGTCAGGATGCCAGGATGGGTCCATGACTCAGACCACCAGGATATCAGGGAGGCTGGAGGGAACCAACAAGCTCCCACCTCCCATCTGCTCCTATCACTTGTGATGAAATCCTAGGAAACGTTAACATTTTTCTTTTTCCTGGGAAAAAGAAAGCTGGAGTTTTCTGGGCCTGCCTGTGGAGGCTGAGTGGGGTCCCCCTGCCTGTGTCCCTCTGCCTTGGGCTGCTGGCCCTTCTGCTGGCAGTGAGAGTGGTCACTAGCTGGGGTGGAATAAAGCGGCAATAAATAGGAACCATAAACATCTGTACATAGGAGTGCTTGCTTTTACATTTAATTATATGTTTGTAAAAGTTTCTCGCTTTTTTCTTTTTCCTCTTTCAGTGCATCCCCCTTTCCCTCAGCAAATGGCTACCTCTCGCCAGCCTGGGGGGAGGGCTGGTGGTGACTGCAGACCGCAGTGGCCCAGGGTGAGGCCCCACCTACACCCTTTCTCAAAAAAGCACAACATATTCACAGCCTCAGACTCCTCGTGGGTTTTTTTTTTTTTTTTTTTTTTTTATGTGTGCGTGTGTTTTGTTTCTTTTCAAGCAACAAAAGGTATAGAAAAAGGCACAGGTAACTGCATACGTGGGAAGATAGAACAGTTGGGGACTGAGGAGAAGCTGCTTGGACAGATGGACAGATGGGAAAGGGAGCCCATGAGAGCGAGATGATTCGAGGAAGCTGGCTGGAAGCGTCTGTTGCTGAACACCGGAAGCCAGATGCTGAAGCAGTCGGAGAGAGACTAAGTGCTTGGGGGGCCCCTGTCCTTGGGCTGATGTGGAGGTGCCCCAGGCCCCCCACTTCCTGAGGGCTCGGGGGAGCCCTGACTGGTCCTGGGTTCCCCAGAGAGGTTCCTCCTCCGGGCTGGGAAGTGAGCGGAGGCCTCTGCCAGGCAGCCTACCGAACTGCTGCGGTCCAGGGGCGAGGCAGCAGAGGCCGCGGGGTTGGCCGGCGTGCGTGGTGACTCCAGGCGGGGGCTCCAGGATTCTGGCCTGCGGCCGTGGGACAGCCGGGGTGAGGCCTCGGGCGGGGTGCGGGGGCTGTGGGTGGGTACGGGCTCTGCGGGCACCTCAGCCACTCGGGGCTCCCAGTCAGGAGGTCTGCCCAGGCCCCCACTCGTCCTCTCCCTCTCCTTGGGGTAGTCCCTGCCCTCCAGCTCCGATGAGAGTGTGAACTTGGATACCTTAGCCACAGGGGACACGGAGGCTGACGAGCTCTCGGTGGGACTCCAGCGGCCTCGCTCCTGGGCCTCCCGGGCCCCTGTCAGGTCGCTGCCACCTCCCGAGAAGCCGCTGACCCAGGTGGCCGTGGGCCCCGGCAGCAGGGTGGGGTGGGCCCCCGGCCGGGCCTGTACCATCTGGATCCCGCCAATGGGAATCAGGGGGCACGGGGCACGGGTCAAGTGCTGGGAGTGCAGAGGGAGGTGGCTGAAGATGTTCTCCTCTGTCCGGGCTGGGGTGTGGCCGTGGAAGTCATGGGGGGCCGAGAAGGGTCGGGAGGAGGGAGGATGAGCAGGGCCAGGTGAGCAGGAGGGACTCCGGGACGCGGCCTTCTGCTGGGGTCAGAAAACAAGACAGGGTAAGGCAAGGGCTACGTGCTGGCACACGGAGACCCCTGAGGCCTAAAAGATGAGGAGGGGGCTCGCCTGATATCACACAGCAAGTCCCGGCGGAGCTGGGGGGAGCTGAGCGCCGACTCCCTGCCCGTGGAGCTGCCCTGTGCTGGCGGGGGCCATCCCCAGCCCCGCAGTGACCATGAGCACATCGGGCCCCACGGTCTTCGTGCCTCTGGCCAGCATGCCCGCCTGCCGCGCGCCTGGCCCTCTCTCTCAGTTCTGCTGCCTCTCCTGTTCCCAGAACGGTCCTGAGCCAACTCTACCCTTGGACATGAGCTCCCACTCCGTGCTCTTTATCTTCTCCCACCATCGGGCATCGTAACGTGACCCCCAAACTGAAAACCAAGGAGAGATTCCTAGCCTGCGCTTCTGCGGGAGTTCGAGTCTCTGAGTGATGGCGTGGATGCTGCTGGGAGTGAATGGTTCATGACAACGCGGTGACAGAAAAGGCATTGGAAGGTCAAGGGAAGTGGACAGTGATGCTGTGGCGACACCGGTGGTGGCGAGAGCGTGTGAGTGTGGTGATGGCAGCGATGGCCCTGGGGACGGCCACGGTGATGGTGCTGACGGTGTGGCAGGGACGGTGTCGGCTGTGGTGTCTCTGAGGGTGCTGGTGACAGTGATGTTGGAGACGTGGGGCCGGGGAGATGGGAGGGGAAGGGCAAAGTGTTTACGCCTGCCTCCAGGGCCAGCCCCGGCGCCCGCGTTCTGCTGCTCCCGAGGCTGCCCCAGCCGCCTTCGGGAGCCCCGGGGTGGGGGCTGGCACAGAAGGTGGCCCACAAACGTTTGCTATGTCATTAGCGATCACCAAGCTGGCAGGGCTGTGCAGCTACGGGTCTGATGCCTCAGGGAGGAGTGCGCCGTGGCCCCCCACCCGTCGGGGACGAGCGGCCCAGCCGCTTGGGGGCAGGAACTCACCCACGTGGAGGCGCAGGTCTCGGGGCTTCTGCCAAGAAGCTTGTGAGGTAGAGGCAGGGGCGGGTAGGGAGCCCGCGGGGCCAGCCCCGAGCCTGGGCCGCGTTCGCCCGCTGAGGGGCTGCCCGGCCCAGCCAAGGCCCACTTCCCTGGCAGCGCTGACCGTGGCGGTGACTCGGCCTGGCCCGGGGACCGTCTCCTGGTGGGTGAGTGTCTGGGGGGGCCCGGATCTGGGGCCCCCTTGCGCTCGGGGGGTGGATGCACTCGAGGGGGCAGTTCCCTTCCCAGGGGGCGGAGGGTGAGAGGAGACAGCTCGAGTCTTGGAGACCCACAAGGGAGAGGGCCTGGCTGGGGGCCCGGCGGGCTCGGGGCTGAGGCCTGTGGCTCTCCGGCCGGTGGGTGTCGCTGGGGAGACGAGTCGCTTTTGGTTAGTGAGTGTTTGTGGGTGAGTGCTGGGCGGCTGCCTGCTTCTTTGCTTGGGGACCACGGCCTTCTTGGGGACACAGCCTTGGAGCTCAGGGCCGAGCCTGTGTCCTTCTCCACGGGGCCCGGAGGGGCCGGTCCCAGCCGGGGGAGGCACCGGATGCTTTGGCTGGACGTGGAACAACTTCCAGCTGCCGAGCGCTCAGCTTCCAAGACCGAGCTGCCCCGCGTGGCCTGGTCTCCAGAGGTGGCATCTGGGGGCTGAGGGCCCGGGACGGGTGAGGAGTCTGCCGGCAGCGTGGCTGGCGGGCCAGGCGGGGGTGCCTCCGAGGCCGGTCCCGATGGCTCGTCCTGGCTCTCCTCTTCGTCCTCATCCTCGTCTTCGTCCAGGTCCGAGTCCGAGTCTGAGTCCTCCAGGTCTGAAAACTGGTGCTCCGCCACGGCCTCTGAGCCCTCTCGCCCTTCTGAGTCCTGGAACGGGTCATCACTGGTTCCTGACGGGGGGACACAAGAGACCCTGGGGTCACAGCCAGCCCTACGCCGCCGTCCTCGATGCCCACGTCCTTGTCTGCGCACGGGGCCTAACGGCTGTGTCAGTGGCACAAGACTGTTGACAGGACGGGGGCCATGACAGAGATGGGAACGCTTTGCACACTATCACGGTGAACAAAAGCTGCCTTGTGTCTACCACGGGCCAGGCTCAGTTCTAGAGCCTTCCTGGGTGTTAATGCATCTAGTCCTCAAATGATCCCGGGAGGTCTGCCCTGTTTTTATCTTCATGTTACAAATGAGGGACCCAAGGTAAGCAAGGTTAAGTAACCTGTTCAGGTGAGAGAAGTGGAAGGGCTGGGATTGAACCAGAGCAAACAAAGGCAAGCCTTTTTGCCGGTTTGCTTTTCTCGCGAGGGTTTCAGTGCGGGTTCCCCCATGAGCAACATGTCACCTTGCTGTGCGTCTGTCTCCCACCTTGTCAAACGAATGTGGCAGTCTCACCTCGCGGGGTTCGCTACGAGGAACAAACACACGCCTGGCACCGAGACGTGGTTCCCATGATTACGGTCGCTCAACGCATTCCTGAAGAAATCTGTTATTCTGGGACACGGCAGCCATCGGGCCGGTCCGGGAGCACTGGCCATGGTCCGTCGGCACACACACACCTGCCACCGTGGCCGGGCTGCCGCTGGCGGTACAACAGCATCTGGCAGGTGGCAGGTGCTGGCCTCGGGGGGCGGGAGGGGGTGTTGGCTACGCTGGCCTACGCCTGCAGAGCAGGGCCCCATCCCAGCCGCTCTCGTCCAGAGGACCTGTTGCACTTGGCGGAACTGACGCTGCTCCCAGGCGGGAGGCAGCGGAGCCCTGAAATACTAGTCTCCCGGTCTGGTTTCCGGTGGGGGCGGCCCACCCATCCGGGTCACCTTTAACACGACACCTGTCTGGTTGAGGCCTCTCTGATATGGGTAGCAGACTCTGGGGAGAGCTCTGCTAACGTCTGGCCCACCTGTCAGGCTCCCGAGGGTTTGGGTCCTGCTGGCCCATCTCCAGGCACGTCGCCAGCCCCACCGCTGCTCTTGGGACACACCGGCATCTGTTCTCCCCCCACTGACCAAGAGAGCTGGACCCACAAGCTGACCTTGGCCACCGATGCAACCAGGCTTTCAAACTCCACCATGCCCAGCTGCCCTGGGGCTGGGAATCCTAGCATCCATGCTTCCAAACAGCTCAGCATGCAGCAGTAAGATGCGTGAAATAGATGACAGAGGGTCAGAAACTATGGGGTGGACCTGGGGTTGGCAGGTGAAGGGCGGGTCAAGGGACCCAGGGCAGGATCTCCTGGCGGCTGGGAGCAGAGGGGAAGGCCGTAGGGATGTGGATGGGGGCGGAGGGTGGGAACCACCTAAGACTTTAGCAAGGCCTATTTCAGACCCAGAAGTTCACCTAGCCCCACCCCTCATTTACATACGGGGAAATCCAGGCCCAGAGGGGGCAAGTGCTTCCTCCCCAAGATCACCCAGGGAGTAGTGGCTGAGTCAGGACTAAGATTTACAACCCCTGCGTTATTACACTGCCAGTATAAGAGTGATGTTATGCATCGAGAAGCAGGAAATGGTCTGGGTTCGGATCCCAGCTCTACCCTTCCTTGCTGTATGATGTCGTATAATTGGCTCTCTCTCTCTCTATGTTCAGTTTCCTGATGTGTAAAATGGGGCTAAGAGCAACAACAGCCTCCCCATGAAGCTGGTGGGAGGCTCATGAGGGTCTGACACACCGGAAGTATGCAATACAACTTAGCAAATAGCTCAAGTACGCCAGTACCCTGGCAGACAGGCAGTGTTGAGGAGGGCTCCTAAACAGCTCCTTTAGGCTGCCCTAAGCACCCAGGGTAGAAATGACGGGAGCCAAAGGTCCCCTGCCCAGAACAGGGTTCTTCAGGCCCCCCATGTCTGGGCTCCTGCCCAGGCGGCCCATTCCCAGCGCCCCTCATGGAGCCGCCAGGCCCCTGCTGGGATCACCACCAAGGCTCCCCAAAGCCCCGAATGGGCCTGGGGACTGCGTTAAAGACCGAATGAAGCCTTCGAGGGCGCCGAGGGGGTCTGGCCACACGGTGGCGCTGGTGTCTAACTTCCTCACTGTCAGAGGCTGCAGCGTGGGCCCGGCCACCGGGAGGCAATCGTTCCTAGACTGTGCACCCCAAAGCCACTTGGTGTCTAACAGACATGCTCCTCCCTGCATCCTCATCATCGCGGGAAGTAGCAACTCCATCCTTCCAGTTTCTTAGGCCATAAACCTCGGACTCGGCTTCGGTTCCTTTATTCCCATGGCACCACCAGCGCCCCCTTGTGGTGGCAAAACCTGGAGGCTCTACCAGAGGAATGCTTCCAGAAACCTACCACTTCTCCCCACCCCACCCAGTCCAAGCCGACGTGAGCTCAGCCTGATCACTGCCTACAGCCGCACCCCTTCTTGACCGTCCTGTGCACACAGAGTCACTGCAAGTTGGGGGACGTCACTCCATTGCATTGCCAAGTCCATCCTTTGACATTTGTGGTCCCTGCTCTGCGTCCATCTCCCCGCCCTTCTGATCCTTTAGGGGCTCTGCATTTTTTGCTCCTCCAGGGCTCTAAGGGGAGAGCCCTTCCCTAGACTCCACCTGCCTTCCTGACCCCTCCCTCATGTCCTCTGCTCACACCATCCTAACAGAGAGATCCCTCCCTACACTTCCCAGCCCCTCACTCGTTTACATTTTACTTCGTACTCAGTGCTCTTGTCCTATTCCACATTTGTTCATTGCCCTCCTCCCTTTGAGAATGTGGGCTTCCAGAGGCCAGGAACTAGGTTTTGTTCACTGTGGCATCTCCAGTGCCTGGAATAGGGCTGGTGTTCAGTAGTTATTTCTAGAATAAATGCATTGATTTCATCCTCAAACTAGGTAGGTAGGGTTGTTAGGGTTGTCTTTTTTTTTTTTTTTGTGCCTCATTGGAAAAATGAGGTTGGGAGAGGGGACCAGCCCTGCCTGGGTGCCTCAGTGGACCCCTGGTGTGGGGCCAGGTGCAACTGTTTGCCTCTCACCTGGGGAGGGTTCTGGGCTCAGGCTCAGGCTCAGGCCACCAAGTCCAGCCCACCAGGCATCGGGGTGGTGTGGAGCCGGCATTTTTGTATGACCTTCAACAACTGCCTTTACCTGTCTGAGCTTTACTTTGCTCAATTTACACTGGGGCAACCACAGGTTTCTCCCACTAGTTAGTTATAAGGATGCAGTGAGACAACATGTGTAAATGGCCTGATGTACATTCTTGATAAACATGGTAACCCTACATTCTCATTTTGGGGGGAACGGTCCCACGTTCATTGTGTTTAGTTCAGTAAAAGTGACTTATTCCACCTAAAAGGAAATGTACTCGGGGCGCCTGGGTGGCTCAGTTGGCTAAGCATCCAACTCTTGGTTTCAGCTCAGGTCACGATCTCACAGTTTGTTGAGTCTGAACCCTGTGTCTGGCTTTGTGCCGACAGCATGGAGCCTGCTTGGGATCCTCTCTCTCCCTCTCTCTCTGCCCCTCCCCTGCTCATGCTCTCTCTCTTAAGATAAATAAACTTTAAAAATTAAAAACAATAAATAAAAGGAAATGTGCTTTGACTCTCTTGTAAGACTGTAAACACATCCTGAAATCAGAAACACACACACACACACACACACGTACGCACTCCTCTTTGTGACACTCATGTCCTGATTCTGATTTTAGGGAGTCTGGTCAAAGGGTTGCTGGGTACAGGAGGAACGCCTCTGGTTTCCCTGACCTCCCTTTGCAGGCAGGACTGCCTGTCCACCTGCCAAAGTCCCTTTGGCCTCCTCCCTGGATGCTGTGGCTGGGCCAGGGCCTTTGACTCAACTTCTCTCTGCTGGGTCTTTTCAGACACGGGCTCTCCTATGCCTTTTGCTGGTGGAGGACTTTGGCCAGGGTGGAGTGCTGGGATGTGGGATGACGTTGGGAGGTGACGAGGGGCTGTCAGGTTTAGCTTTGGCTCTCCCGCTCCTCAAGCTCTAAAAGGCCCAGCTGTCAGGCCCATGCCCAGAGCGTGTAGGTGAGAATGCGGGTTCGGAGTGTAGAAGAATACACTCTTCACCTCACAGCGTCACCGTGAGGGTTTACGGGATAATTCACGGCATGTGTTTAGAATGCGCCTGATGCATAGTGGGTGCTCGGTCAATGTTGACTACCAGTACTCACGTGTTAGTTTGTTCAAGACACATTCACTGCACACCTGTGAGCCACCTGCCAGGCACCCCCCCCAGGCCCCCCCCCCCCGCCCTCCCAGGTAGACTCTAATTCACACTAGCTATGGCTGCACAGCATGAGCTGCAAGTGTAGGAGAGTAGGGGCGATTGCTCTGTGAATTTAACCTTTATCTCCCAGTAGGTGGGAAAACCAGAGGGCAGGACAAGGAAGAGGGAGAGGAAGGAGCCGGGACAGGAGGATGGAAGGGAAGGGGAGGGCAAGGGGGACAGGTGGAAAAGCAGGCAGAGGAAGAGTGGGGAGGAGAGAGTTGGCAGTCCATTACCTTCTTCGGCTTCCAGCTCCTCCAGCACCCCTGTCTCTTGGCACTTTTTGCTGTGGGCCTTTGACTTCATGTGCTTAGTCAGATTCCCTGGAAAGAAATGAGAACAGACTCAGGCTTGGCCGCAGGGCAGGGGGCCAGGGCAGGCCCGGGGCTCGCAGAGGCAGTCAGGGCCCTGCTGGCCGCAGGGGCCAGGTGGGGGCCGGGCCATCCCTCTCCGCCCGGGTGCTCAGGCGCTGGGATGTGCACCACGGCCGCCATTCGGGACAGCACACGGGAGCTGGGGGAGGGTGGGCACGGGGGCTGTGTGGGGACAGAGGGTATAATGAGGAAGTGAGATGCTGATTAAAAAACAAACGAAAAAGAAATTAAAAGACAACTCATGTGCGAGAGGTTTTTCCAGTTTTGGCTTTAACTCTGGGCCCAGGAGCTAGGGACACTCATGGAGCGGGATATTTGGCCTTCTCAGATGCTGGATGACCGGAGGGCTCCTGTTAACCGACGTGGTAGGTAGGAGACGCCCTTCCAACTGAGGCCACGTCTAGGGCAGCCCACAGGGTGTGGGAAGAGGAACCAGGACAAAGTTTCTGTTTCTCTTAGAAACAGAGAAAGGGCAAAAGGTATACAGAAGTCTGCTGGACAGAGACCCGTGAGCCACAGAGTTAGGGCCCAGGCCCTGACTTCCTTAGAGAAACCACGTCTGGGCCTCAGTTTCCCCCAGGTCACTGTGCAGTGCAGACACAGGGTATAGGCAGGGAAGGCTGGGCAAAGGCTCTGCCCACTCCAGCCCTGACTCTGCCCTGCACGGTCAGTCCAGCCCCACAGCTGATAAGCAGGAGCAGCAGTTCTGGGGAATCGGGGGAAAGGTAGCAACGCCTTCAGTTCTCTCCCGTGTGTGCACAGCACTTCACAGGCCACGAGCCTCTGTGGGCAGGGGCACTCTGTAAAGGAGAGGCAGAGCACCCCAGCCTTCCCTAGGAGCAGGCAGGCCAGAGGCCCCAGGATGCTCCTCTGGGCCCGGCAGCCACCTCCGAATTGTGATGTTCTCACTGTTGCCCTGCAGACCGCTACACTTCTACCTGATCACTCATATAATAACCATATGTTCCCCGAGTTAGGTGGTCTATCGCACTGAGCTGATGAATCGGCAAGTTTGAATAGATGGATGAAAGAGAGAAGAATGGATACTTGAGCAGGTGCATAGAGAGACTGGTGAGTGAACGGATGGATGGATGGATGGATGGGTGGATGGACAGACGGGTAAGTGGGTAAGAGGAAATACGGGGCGAAAGAAGAACGGGAAGAATAAGGACAGATGGATAGGACACTGGATGATTAGATAAGCAGATGGATAGACAGATGGGGAATCAGTGGTTAGATGAAACAAAGAAATGGAAGGAGAGTTGGAAAATGGGTTAATAAACAGATGGGAAGCTGGAGAACTGGAGAGGAAGAGAGGGGCCTGGGTGGATGGGGGAGTGGCTGGTTGGGTTGCATGGGTGAATGGCTCCATGCGCATAAACACGCAGGAGGGACAGGCAGGAGGAGAAAAGGCGGGGAAGGTGGACGGAAGGTTGGATTGGCGGGAGGACAGATGTGAGAAAGGGAGGGACAGTCAGGAGGAGAAAAGAAATGGGAAGATACAGGGACAGGAAGACAAAGTAGGAGATGGGAGAAATGGGTAGATGGGAGGACAGATGGATAGATGGGCAGGCGAATAGGAGAGAGCCCATGGGTGAACCAAAGGGCGCTTCATAACCATTCTGAGAATTTTAAGGAACGTGTAGGGTTTTGCTGAGGGGATGATGGGAACCTTAACCTGGGGTCCCTTGAAGTCAAGGGCAGCAGGGATGGAAGGGCACTTGTTTCTTGCCTCTCTCTTCCCTTTACTCCTAGTCTGTGGTTGTATCCTTCCCAACTCAGATTTTCCTCCTATAACCAGGCAAAAACCTGTATCTTCTACTCCTGGCCAAAGGGGAAGCAGAGTCATAACTTCCAGAGACATTCTGGGAGCAGAGGGTCTCCAAAGGGAGACCTAATATAGGGGGTTCTAATATAGGGAGATCTAATATAGGGGGTTCCTGTCTTCACTGTCATGAGCAAGCCAAGCTTGAGTAGGATGTCAAGGGGTGGCAAAGGGAGCTGGGGTCTTCCATGGGCCAGAGATACCAATGGTCCCCTGAGGTTCTGGAACCAGCCCACTGTCCCCTGATACCCCAGACCACAGAAGACTACGAACACTGCTCATTACGGCTATGACATTATTGTATGTGTTCTGCCAGGAAGGTTTAGGTCTCTTTTCGACCAAGTTAGGTGCCGAGCACACAACGGGTGCACAATAACCGCACGTGGGAAGTGCTCTCCTCATCTCAGAAGCAAGGTGTTGGAAGGAACTTTGCAGACCGTGTAACCCAACCCCCATCAGGCCCAGGGTTCTGATGCTTCCGCTCTAACTCTGGGCCTCGGGGCTGGTGATGCCGTTAGAGAAGACGACTGACGGTCTCAGCTGCTGGGATGTCATGGGAGGGCTCCCATTGGCCAACACAGCGAACCAGCCAGCCGAGGCACCTTGTTAGCACAGAGCCCTGTCTAGAACCAGGTTTCAGGACTCCAAGGGTCTTGCTTGCTGCACGCTGACACAATCAACCCAGGCTGGTCTAGGCGCTTGCCGATCTTGGGTCTGAGCTTGGGCTCTGCCACTTGCTAGCTGTGTGCTCTTGGGCAAGTTTCCGAACATTCTGAGCCCCCACTTCCTGCAACTCTCAAGTAATACCTACCTCTCGGGGATGCCGGGAGGAGCTGATGAGAGAGTGCGTGTAGAGTGGTAGCAGGGTGTGCCCGGCAGAGAGCAGACGTTCACCGCGTGGAACCGCCTTCCCTCCCATACTGTGTGCCCCCCGCCCCCATGGCAATCACTCTTTATTGAGCACCAGGGACTCTGCCACGCGCCATGCTGGGTGTGGAGGACAGAGATGCTGAAATGAAGATGCAGATGGCTTTATCCTCCAGTCTGGGCTCAGGGGCTCCCAGGAGAAGGTGCCAGTGGCCGCTGGAGGCCGCAGGGAGGAGTCACGGAGTCTGAGGGGGCTCTGCCAGGACAGGCCATGTGGGTTACAGAAGAGCAGCCCCGAGTGTTACCCGGTGCCTTCCCTGCCCTCCCCTCCCCGGACCTCTTCTGTGAACTGAGGGAGGTATACCCAATGGCAGCAGACATCTTCTTTGGCTTGGACACCATTTCTCTGTCAAGGGGCAGAGCCCTGGCTGGCCAGGCAGAGTCCCCAGCTCCACACCAGTTGTCCCACCCCTCACCGGAAGCCCCACAGTCCTGGAATGAAGGAGGAAAGGCAAGTGGATGAACATGATGAGTGGCTGGAAGAGAGGTGGAACTTCCACTGAGAGCATCGTTCAATGACTCTGCGTCATTCAGCTTTGACCAACCGCCCTCCTTCCGCCCCTGCAGGCCTGACAGACTGAGGCCTGCCCCCAGCTGTCATCTCCATCTCCTGCGGCGACCGGCGCAAGGGCCTGTACACGGCACAGTCACCCTGCTGGCATCTGGGAACCCTCTAAGAAGAGGAAAGGGGACCCCCGGACCTCCACAGGGACATCCCGGCAGCCTTTCCCGGCACTACCCACTGAGACGCCTCAGCTAGCGCCCAGAGGCCCGAGCTGCCACCACAATGTCCAACACGGAGACGGAGACACAGACAGGCAGACAGAGACGGACAGGAAGGGCTCTCCGGGCCTGGGCGCAGCCAGGTGCTGGTGGTGGAGGGTCCTGAAGACCACCAGGCCCAGCCAGAGCCCAAGGGTGAGGGGAGGGAGGGGATGGCAGCCTGAAGGAAGCGAGAGCCTAAGAGGAGGCTCCTGAGGTTTCCGAGTGATGGGGAAGGCCCACGCCTCCCGGAAGACACACGGCCCCGGAGGAACAGAAGACTCAGTGTGCTGCCTTTCCCTTGCTCCCGGCACGCAGTGAGGGCCAACGGCAAGCTTTCTCTGCTGCAACTTGCCATCACCCACCCGCCACCAGTCCCTCTCGGAAGTCACGGAGTTTGAGATTCTACCATTTCAGATTCGCTTACTGCTTCGGCTCTGAAGGTATTGTCTTCCGGAAGCCTCTACGAGCATTTGAAGAGAGCTCAGAACCCTCGCTGGTCACTGGTTGGGAACAGAGCCTCCTGGGCCTGGCCTTCGGGGCGGCCTGGGCAAGCCTTCACACCCAGGACTCCACGCCCCAAGGCATATGTGGTATCTGCACCCCTCTGTTCAGGTTATACCCTCTGGACCCTCCAGGGCGGGGACTGCTGGTAGGCTTGGCATGGCCTCCAATGAAAAGAGCTGCTGGAACAGAAGTGTTCCTGCCGGGGACCCGGCCTCTCTCAGACCTGACAAAAACAGACCAGGCCTTTTCTCTCCAAAAAGGCAGGGGGACCTGAATAGGGACCCCTCTTTGGAGACACTGCCCTGGCGGAGGACTTAGCCGGATGGGTTTTTCTAGTCTCATGTGTCAAGGTGAAGGCTCTCCGAGATGGTTCTCTGTGTGCTGGGCACAGGGAACCCAAATGGCCCTGGGCTGGGATGCACTCTTAAGACTGGGTTCCTCACATTGAGAACAGAACAGTGGGGTCCCCTGGATGCACCCCACTCCAGAGGCCACTTGATCAGCCACCTGATTTTGCCACTCCTTCCAGGAAAGGGGGGGATCTGCTCAAGAGAGGAAGGTGATGGGGGCGATGCCCTGAGACAGGGGTCCTGGGTTCTAGTTACGGCTCTGGCATTAATGATCACTTGGTTTTGGGGGAGGGAGGATTCACTTCCTTTACCTTCAAGGGGGTTTTGGATAAGAGGTTTTTTACTCTGTTACTTAGACTGTCAGTCAATGATTCCCATCTCTCTTCTCCATGAAGGTCCACTGGCTGCCTAAGGCCAGGGGTGGGTGGGGCTGTAGGGGACACATGGGGACAGAGCCCACACCCAGGGCAGAGGCAGGCGGGGCTGTGCTGCCTTGGACATGGCAGGACTCTGGGACTGGAAGCATGCACGAGGCAGGGGGCTGGGCTCCAGGCCTATCTGCCTTCCCTGGGGACCTCTTGGAACACTGTTTATGGGACACCAAGAGAGAAGAAGACCAGAGAAAGAGAGCGGGAGGGACGGCACCTCCATTCCAACCAAAGCCTAAGTGGGAAAGTTTGAGGTTCGCTGAGAATGCCAGAAGGCAGAGGAGGGCAGGGGTCGGTGAACAGGGTTAGGAGACCAGAGGTGGAACTCGGTCAGAGAAGGGCCATGAGCCAGGGGATGTGGTGAGCTGGCCCCTGACCCAGTACAGAGAGAACGGAAGGGGCCAGGAAGAGGAGGAGGAAGTGAGGAAGGCTGGCCAACTCCGCCCGGGCCCCCTCAAAGCTGCAGCCCAATCTCTCTCGCTGGGCACAGCTTCACCAACAGAAGAAAGGTCAACGAGTGGCAAAATTGAATCTGTTCTCCAGTTCTTCCTGCAGAAACACTACAAGGCTCCAGTGGGGGCCAGCCTGGAGGCCCCCCACTTGCTCAAAGGAGAAGCCAGGGCCCTCATGCCCCTGCCCCAAGAATCTGCAGCGCACAAGAGGCTGAAGCCACCGGGGGGGGGGGGGGGTGGTGTCCGAGAGCCCCAGGCCTTTCTCTGCTTCACCTCTGTCCCTCTGCTCCTCTACCAGGAAGCAACGGGCGAGCCGCACTGTCTTCCCTGCCTGGCCTGCGGGGACAGTCAACGCCATGAGTGGGGGGAGGGGCTTGATCCAAGTCTCACGGACTCGGCCCCACTTGTTCACACGAAGGGCCGGGCAGCTGCCGCCGGCCAGGCCACCGCCAGCTCCTAGCACAGCTCTGTGGGACACGTGCCCTCCGTGGCCCGTCCTTCTTCCTTTCTCAGATGACGGCCAGGGCCTGTGCTGACCCTGCTTTGGGGTGCGGCTGGGGCCGGAATGCAAGGGCTGCCAGCTGGGGCGGTTGCGGGGAGAGCGGCGGGGGAGCCGGGCGGGCAGGAACATGGTCTGAGTGGTGAGGAGGGTGGAGGCAGGGGCGAGTGCTGCCATGAGAAGTGACCATGCGAGTGTGCTTAGTGGCTCGGAGTGGAATGGATTTCCAAACGCAAGAGTGGTGGTGACGAGTGCAGCTGCTGGAGCTCACCAGCTCAGTGGACAAAGGGCTAAGGAGACATGCAGAAGGAGGGGGTGAGGAGATAAAATCAAAACCAGGAACCGTGTGCAAGAGCGCCATCAGGCGGCGGGGGGTGGGGGGGAGCGCGCAGGTGGAGGACGGTGTGGGATCCAAGAGGACAGGCTGCGGCAGCCAGGGGGCGCCACTGCCCGGTCTGGAGCCGGCTGCTGGGCCACCGGGGAGCCCGGGGAAGGGGGGTGCCCCAGGCCCCAGGCGGAGAGGTCTGGACCCCTGAGCTCTGTGCTAGGGCTCCCAGAGGGGAGCTCCCTACAGCGGAAAGGGGCAGTGCCCCAGCTGACTGTCTCTTACCTTTGGTTTTAAAAGCAAAGTGACAGTGCTTGCACACATAGGGCCGGACGTCAGTGTGGGTGCGGATGTGTTTCTTCAGCATGCTGGGCTTCTTGCAGCGAATTCCACACTCCTCACAAACATATTTCCCTCGGCCGCGGCCTCGCACATATACATACTCTTCGTTTGATTTGTACCTATGAGCAACAGGCGTCATGGTAAAGGAAAAAAAAAGGAGGAGAAGAGGCAGGTTCCCACCTCAGAAGATGCACACGCTTGCTAGCCGCATCCAGCCCGTTACGGATACCGGGAGAGGAGGACGCGGAACGAGAGAGAACCTCGGGGTGGGGGTGGGGGTGGGGGTGGTCGCCCTGGGGATCCACCATGGACCCCTGCACCTGCCCTGCCCTCCGACAGGTAGGGCTGCCCCCTCTTTTCTCTCTAGAGGCAGCAGACCCTGTGCTCCCTGCCGGGAAGTGAAGCCACCGGTTGGCAGAGGGCCTCCGCTCCAGAGCCAGCCTCCACACCAGCCCACAAGGGACAGCCACTCTGGGCCACCAGAGGAACGACAAGAGTGAGAGAAGGTGACGACCACAGCTCTAGCGGCTACCATTTGCCAAGTGCTCACGCTGTGCTGGGCACTTTACACAAATTGAATCACAGTCACGAGCAAGAGCCCTTCAGAGCTCGAGGCTCAAGCTCCCACAGCCAGAAAGGTATGGAAGGAGGATCTGAATCTGCCCCAAAGCCTATCCGCCTCTCACGACGGGCAACGGTCTGCGAGGAAGCCACCTGGTCACTGGTGTGAGGGGAGGTATGAGGGACGGCCATCATTTCCCTGTTCTCAGAGTGAGAAACCAGGAGCCCCGCGCTCTCTGCACGACCCTATCTCCAGATGAGCTGGAAAACTCTCAGGACTCAGATTCCAGCGATCCCCTAGGGTCACAGGAGCAGGGCCAAAAGCTTTCCTAGGGTGGCTCCTGGGGCAGCCAGACCACCTGCCCGGCCTCAGGGCCACCAATGTTCTTGGACCTGAATCAGAATGCTCTTATTTCCACCTAGAAGGAAGCCCATGAGGTTCACTCGATACGATCCTCATCAAAATGCCTTGTTGGCCTGCTATAGATGTGCACGTCTCCTGACTGGGGCAGGAAAGGCTATGATGGAGACAGTGGAGGGGTTCCTGGATGATTCCAGGAGAGCCTTCTGACTCACGAGGCATGGGTGCCTTAGGGGCGGTGTGGCCTCTTGGCCAGCTGAGCATGCCCCAGAACCCAGCAAGAGGCCTGCCTGTGCCCCACACTCGCACTGCACAACATGTCTCTGCCCGGGGGCCTTGGCACTCCAACTCAGAACAGGCGCAGAGGGGCAGGGAGGGGGCTGGGACAGGGTGAGGAAGTTGGGACAGCAGCTGGGACTCAACCCTACTCTGCAGGGACCATCAGCTTATGGCTGCGAGGATGTCACAGGATAACGTGAAAGAAGGGACTCTAAGGGAGGGAGCCAGCAGGCAGCGACGGAGGGATCACTCACACACACTCTCACGCGTACTCACACATACACACGTATGCACACCCACACGCACTCCTACTCACACGCATACACTCTCTCACCATGGACCGCTGTCCACAGGTCCCTACGGGTCCTGGCTTTTGTCACCTCAGCTTCGGCCAACGGATGCCTCTTACGTCATCTAAAACAGGGCGAAATGGTATCTTGTGCTCAAGGGGAAGAAATGGAGGCCGTGGGGGTGGTTGGTAGGGAGACACGACTCTTGTCACTCTGCTGAAGAGCACCCTATGGGCAAACAGGGGACGGCTATCTCCCAGTGACAGAGGGTCGCACCCAGACAGCAGGACTCCTGGACCCAAAGCAGCTACCCACACCTGATTTTAATTCCTGTGTCCCTCTGTTGCCCCTGGGACCCATTCTGAGATGGAGCATCCTTTTCACAGCCAGAGAAGAAGTGAGAACGGCTTGGTCTCTCAGCACTGGGGGCTCTGCCGCCACCTGGACACCGACCTCCGCTCAGCCCTGCTCGCCGGGTCCACGACACCCTCCCCCTGCTCCAACGTCCATCGACACAGGCATCCCTCGGTGCCCCACTTCCCTCCACCCCACTGCTGTGGCGGGTGCTGGGCGCTTGGCCCCCCGTCACTCTGACTTCTCCTGTATTTGGGCTCCACCCTAGGCTCAAGCCAACTCAGCATCAGGTACTTGAGTCCATCTTCCGAGGCTGCTCTCGGACCCCTCATTTCCTCCTCTACAGCAAGCCTACACGACAAGCTTACGCGTACACACACGCACAGAAAGGACTCTGTCTGAACCTTCAAGGGTTGTGCCTTGACTTGTGTGCCTTGACCATGGAAGGTGTGTGCAACCTGCTGGGGAGCACAAGGGGGCTGGGAAGGGCCAGGGAGGACAGCGAGAGATGAAAGCTGGTCCAGACAGGGACCAGGAACAAAGGCAAGAGGTGTTAAAACGCCCGGAGGATTTGGTGGGTGAAAGCAGATGAGGTGGGTAGGGCGGGACCGACTGGATCACCATCTCCGTCAGGCTGGAATGCCATGCTAAGAAGCGTAGACTCCATCAAAGTTGTCTCAAAGATAAAGTCTCAGACAGAAGATGCTTCCCTGGCAGCACGGGGAACGGTGTGGAGGAGGAGAGACTTCCAGTCCCTGTAAGAGGCACATGTCGTAGGACAGGCGGCCATCTGGAGGGGGTAGGGGTCACAGTGAGGCAGAAACAAAGATCAGAGTTTTCAACTTGGCTGGTTCGAGTGATACCATCTGTGGGCTTGGAGGGAAGCAATGCAGGACTCTAGTCTTTTGCTGAGTGTGAGATGCCTGTGAGGAGGACTTGAAGAAATGCCCAGGACGCGGCTGGAAATCCTCAGGACTCGGCATATGGGACGCGCAGATTTGTGAGGGGGAAGCTGACCACTCAGGACAGGATTGAAAATAACAGGAGGACAGCGTAAGGGCCTAGAAGGCTCCCAAATGTGAGGGTGGGCAGAAAGACGGCACCAAAGCAGCAACTTCCTGGTAGCTCAGGAGGTTTGGAAGCCAGGGGAAAGGGGCTGGAGGGGGCAGCGGCCAGCTGAGCCAACGTCACGGAGATATGGAAGAGGATGGTTACTGAGGGGCCCTGGGACTTGTCGAGGCGGTCCTGGTTGAATGGCTCAGAGCCTATGATTTCTCTGCTCCTTGAAAGCTGGGGCCAGGATCCATAAAGCTTTACAGCTTTGTGGTTCCCAAAGGGCCCAGCCCAAGGACAGGCATGGGGCAGCCGTCCTGTGTGGGCTGGACCCTCCTCCTGTGTAGGACCATCCCCCACTTCTCACTTCCCTCCCTCCCCCCCCCCCCCCCCGCTCTCCCCCACGCCGGGTCAGGATCAGCCCCCCTTGTTTGTGTAGAGGTCCCACCCCTTCCCCAGCAGCTCCAAAGCCTCTGCCTCTGCTTTCTGGCACATTCCGCCATCATGGACCACACACTCAGTTCAATCTTGTCACTAACTGACCAACCAACTGCAAAGCCTCTCTGGACCCGCACCCACTCCAGCGACTGCTCCCTCTGCTTCCTTTCTCAGCCCAAGCCTGGAAAGGACGGTCCATGCTTGTTTGTCCATGCCTCCTCACCACCCCGACTCCACAACCCAGCTTCCCTGGCCAGCTGTCCTTGCCAAGGTCACGGGTTGCTAAATCCAAAGGACAGCTGCCTTTTCCTGTCTGCCCTTTGGCCTGCTTTCCAGAGGCGCCTGCTTGGCTTGGTGACCCTTCTCTGCAAGCTCCTTCCTTACCCCTCTCCAGGCTCCAGTCTGCACTCTCCTCTCCTCACCCCTCCCAGTGAACCCCCCTCTGTGAACACCTGACTTAATCGCCCAACAGCCAATGGATACGCTGTTCTCTCCAGCTCTGACCTCTCTGCTGCACATCCAGCTGCCCCCTCAGTATCTCGCCTGGTGGTCGTCAGGCACCTCGCACCCACGTGCCCAGAACCCTGTTCCCATGTCCCTCCATCAGGACCACCTCCTTCTGGGTGCCTGTCTCCGTAAATGGCAGGCACACCTCTGCGGCTGGTGAGGCCGGCAGCCTGGGCTTCCCCCTCAGTGCCTCCGCTGCCTTCTCTCTTTATACTCAGTCCATCACCACAGCCCTGACCAAGTGTGGTCCAAGGAGACCCGCCTCCTGCCCGGACTAGCCAGGGCCACCAGCCTCTCCCCCTTGAGGCTGCGTCTTTTCTCCACAGAGCAGCCAGAAGGGCTTTCCCTAACACATGCAGTCCTGCCTCTCCTCCCAGCCTGGGGGCGACGCCCCCCCCCCCATCTCCCTCAGGATAAAGCCCTGCCCCTGTACCGCCTGGCCCTGCTACCTCTCCAGAGCTCTGCTCCCCACTGTGCCAAACATCACGGGGCCTCAGAGTCCCTTTCCTCTGGCCTTCCGCCCTCCCCAGCACCACCCCCCTCCATCTGACCAGCTCCTCTGCTCCTTCAGGACTTTGCCAAAAGGTCCCTTCCTTTGGAGCCCTCTCTTCCACCTCTGAGCCTGGGGGTCCCACCTGCTCCTCCTTCACACTGTTGAGCTGTGGTTTTCTCACAAGCGTGGTCCCCATGATCCCCATGAAGGAGGGACTGTGTCCGCCTCAGCGCTTGGCCTATCCCCAGGGCTTAGCACAGTGCCTGACACCCAGCAAGTGGCCAGCACATCTGACTGCACACGAGAAGGCCAAACCCAGGCCTTCTCTCCCTGGCTCTGCTATAATCAGCCTCTCGGCCTTGACATCCCCACTCTCGGAGGCTAGAGCACAGGCTCAACCCAATGCTGTGGCCACTCCACGGGCCACATAGCCAGGTCCTCCTAGCCACGATGGACTGGCTGAACACTCCCCATTCCCCAGTAGCAACTGTTCTGCTCACAGGATGTAGGTCAGTATGAGACCTGGGTCCAAGTTCTGGCTCCTGCTTGAGCTGACAGGGTGACCTTGGGTAGGTCAATTTCAGTCCCTTGGGAAACAATCCATCTTCACTGCCCGGAGATACACCAAGCACCGTCACATGCCCCGACCTCAACCAGTCCTCCCATCAGCCCTTTACCATTGTCCCCATTTTACAGAAAAGGGAACCAAGGCCCAAGAAGTTTAAGTGACGTGGCCAAGATCAGCCCATCAGCGATCTTTCTGCCCAGCTCCCCATCTCTGCACAGACTTGCTGCCCAAACACTTTCAGATGATGTTGCCCAAGGTTTCCTTAGCACTTTCCTTCTCCAGGATTCCCAGGGCCCTGTAACACTGCAGACAAACAAGAACAGCATCGTTCTCCACCCAGCCCTTCCTGAAAGGGCCGCCAGCACTGGGTGGGACCCACAGGTGTTGACAGCTAACAGAAAAATGCCCTGCAGAGAGCCGGGGCAGGAAACCAGAAAACCATGGTGGGGCCTCTAGGGGCCCAGTCCTGCCTCCCAGGTTTGCTGGCCCCTCCCCATCTGCCTAAGGCTACCCTTGACCCAGGGGGGAGAAGTGAGGGACCCCCTGCCTGTTCTGGGGCCACAAGACAGTCCATGCTGACAGGCCTGGAAGCAGCTGACTCACAGCTCCCGGGACAGGGAGCCATTTCTCTCAGCCCCACCTACCTGCCTGTCTTCTGCTTCCCTGACAAACCAGTATCAGCCAGTCCGCGAAATGTTTAGTTTTGCTCTTCAAGAAAAATAGCTGTTTCTCTGGGTTCCAGAATGTCTTAGTTAGAGGGACCTTGAGGCCACACAGCTTAACTACCTGAGGCCCAGACTTGTGATGGCCAGGCAGCAAAGCGGCTGAGCAGAGCCCGGCCAGTCCGACCATGGCCGTGGCACCAGACCCCCTGCCTGGACGCAGCTTTCAGATCTGCCGCCTTCGGTCAAGCAATGAACAAGGCTGGTTGGTGGGAGAGGTCTGGAGGTGCCAGGATCTTCAAGAGCGTCTTATTCTATTCCTCTAATAGAGACGCGAACAGAAACGGAGAGGTTGAGTGTCTTGCCAAAGTTACAAGGCAACTAGAAAGAGGTGACGCAGAGCCTGGAACCCAGATCTGCCCCCAGTGCTCTTACACACGACACGGTATGACCTCCTGCCTTCTGCGGCTTCTCTTCCAATCCCATACCTAATGATGCCGAGCTCCCGGACTGTGAGCATTCAGCACATAACACCTTGGCTTGGGGCTCTAGACTCCTCACAGACATTTCTGAAAATTGCAGCTTCCACCAGGCACGCTGGAACTCTGTGTACGTGGCACATCCCTCTGCTCCAGGTCCCAGAAGAAGGGATGTGGTGGAAAGTAAATGCATTTCAGTCAAGGTGATGGGGGAGTTGTTCTTGGCTCTGCATATGACAAAGATCCAGCAAGGGAGCGGCTCTGCTAGGTAGTGAGCTCCCTGTCACTAGCACTGTTCACCCAGAGGCCAGATGAAGAGGCTGGGAGACCAAGGAGCAGGAGGAAATTCACGGCTACTGCATGCCCGTGACACGGCCAGCTCAGTGACAGAAGGGGAACAGCTCATTTACTCCTACGACCTGCTGTAAAATGGGCATACTTATCCACTAAATATTTCATGTTGATTCCAATAAAAATAAATAGATCTATTTATTCCCGCACAAATGGAGGCAGGAATGGGGAGGGTGGCAAGAGGACTGAGCAAGCAGCGGTGGCAAGGGGGTGGGGGCTGAAGCGGGCTGGAAAGCAGGGTACAGTCCCTCTCTAAAGGGACAGTGGCTACACCTTTCCAGCCATGTGTTGCATGACGTTGGCTGATCTTCCAGGTTTTCGAGAAAACCGCAAATACAGATTTTTAAAAAAATGAATAATATTAGTCTACTCTTATATAGCTCTCCCTGGGCACCAAGCACTATTTAAAATGCTTTCTATGCGTCACCTCATTTAAATCACATGGTGGCCCGTTAAGACAGGAGCTCTAATCATCCCCATTTACACCTGAGGAAATGGAGTCACAGAGAGGTTAAGTAACCTGCCCAAGGTCACACAGCCAGGAAGTTAACAGCTAGAGTTTGAACACAGGTCACATGTTACAAAGTTCAGGTGCTTAACTGCTATGAAATCACCTGTTTTAAGAGACACAATTCAAGGCAAATAAAATAGAAGGAGAGGCAGACCCAGCCCAGAGCTAAACTTCTGGCTCAAAGTAATTTCCCCAAGGTCACGAAGCTGGTAGGGGCACGTCTGACCTTCATGACCATGACTTTTTTCTCCACCAAGCTGCGTTTTTCTCTTAAATGAGGGGGGCAAACTCAATGGCCTCCAAGTCACCTTCCTAATCTGAGATCCTATGAGGGTTTTCTGTCGGTATGTTCTTGACCTCTCCATTTATTATTAATATTTTATCATTAAACTCTCACCAGTCCTCCAAATCTGCGGATAATCACTCCAAGCAAAAGCAAGATGCGATCGGAAATGCGCACACCGTCACTCTAAGTCCCACTTTTGCAGGGCGCCTGTCCTCTGAAGTGAGGCTTAGAGCCCCCATGAGGTCGGGCCACAGTGAGCCCGTCAGCTTGTCTGCAGTGACACGCTCCTGGGGGAGCTCAAAAGGAAAGGACATGGGAAGAGGAACAAGTACCAGGTGGCAGAGGCCACCGAGCTGTGTACCTGTTACAAATATTTAGTTGCCAAGAGGTAGGGAACACACCCCTTGGTGAAAAATAAACTCGGGAGGCTGGGCTGTGGGCCACAGGGGAAGTTCTCGCTGGGTTCTGAGCCCATCCTAGACTCTCCTTTTGCTGGGTTCTGCAGAGATGACATTACATCACAACATCTGGGGTCGGGGGCATTTAATGGGCAGTCCAGGGACAGGCCTGCTGGGCCAGGAATGCCACAGCATGTGTGTAACTCAGGCATGGGCACAGAGCCCACCTGTGGAGTGTCTATTTTAAGCAGTACTCTGTGTATTTACTCAATAATACTTACAAAGGCCTGGTCTGAGCCTGAAGCTGGGCCAGGGCCAGAAATACAAAGCTAAATAAGACTTTGACCTTGGTCTCAAGTGTGAATTAACAGGTACTTGAAAGATCATAAAACAAAGAGAAAACAGAAGCCCCTCAACGTACAAAGTGCTATGGATGATCGGAGGAGGGCCAGCGAGGGGGAGGGGGAGAGGAAGAGGGAGAGGGTCGGGGTCTTAGGCGGTTTTCCTAGAAGAAACGCTTTTCATCTGGTAATGTATGGAGTCCAAACCAGGGCAGAGGCAGGGGCAGGAGGAAAGAAGACAGATTCCAGAAGTCGGGTGGCCTGACAGAGGCGGGAGGGGAGACCAGGTCAAGGAGCCTAATTTTCTACCTTCCAGAAGGACCACCCCCACTGACGTGAGTCCTTGTCCATTTCGCAGGCTTGCATTTGTGGCACTGGACCATTCCCTGGTTTTACCATCACGACTTGTCATTCTAGGGGCACATCAGTAGACAGCACCAGCTGCCCAGGAGACAGCAGCAGCTCTGGGGACCCAGCAGGCACAGATCTAAGAATAGGAGGCGCCTTTTATTCTAAAGACACTGGTACAGTCGGTGGAGATATTGTGGAGTGAATGACCAAGTGCAGACATCCAGAACCACCGGCTAGGGTCAAAAGAATGCAGCCAAAGGCCCTGTTTCCAACCAGACAGGGAGATCAGGGAGGGGGGCAGGAAGCCAGAAGCTGGGCCTCTCATGTTCAGAGAAGTGAAACCACCAAAGAGGCGCGCACTCCTTACATGTGCACGTTATATAGGGCTGCTCCAGCCTTCAGCAGGCCCTGGTGCGCAGGGTTCTAGAACAATGACTTTCACTCAGGGAGGTGGGGAGGCTGAGCACGGGGGTTCTGCACCCTCCCTTTCCCCTCCTCATTGAGCTACTTCTCAGACCAGGCATCTATGTAAACTGAACCCTGTAGAAAAGAGTTTTATTCGTTGTGGGCGCCTGGGTGGTTCAGTAGGTTAAGCGTCTGACTCTTGGTTTCGGCTCAGGTCATGATCTCACAGTTCACAGGATGGAGACCCAAGCCGGGCTGTGCAGTGACAGCACGGAGCCTGCTCGGGATTCTCTCTCTCTCTCTCTCTGCCCCTCCCCTGCTTGCGCTCTCCCTCCCTCTCTCAAAATAAATAAAATACAAACATTGAAAAAACAGAGTTCTAAGAATTTAAAAACAATTTGAAAATTACTGTTAAAGAACATCCATGCTGGGCAGGACCTTAAAACCTCTGACTTCCGGTGGGGGGGGGGTGGAGCCTTGTGAATCCTCTGATGTGGTCATTGTCAGGCCCGTGGGTGCACATTGTCCTGTGAGTGCACACGCCTTGGCACCTGGGGTCTCACAGTTTCCGGGGAGCTCTTCTTCCATGAAGCGAAAGTTGTCAACCTGTGTTCCCACCCGAGTCTGAGCTCTGGCTAGTGTTACTCCGCTTCATGTGACAGTGTCCAAAACGTGCCACTCCACCCAAGACTGCTTTCCTCCAGGCCTGTCATTGCTATAGTCCCAGCTACTCCACTCAGGGTAGATGCCGATTCCTTCTCAGACTGGCCCAGGTCCCTCCAGGTTGCCCTTTGTAAGATGGAATGGGCCATAAGCACCCAGGGGCCCCCCGGGGGGTGGGGGTGGGGGGCTGGACCCAGCCCAGCTGAAGCAGGACTGGGATCACTTAGTTCCTCCAGCTTCCCTTCCTTTTTCCCCAGACAGGAAGCAGGCTCAGAATGGGAACATGACCAGATCCTGGAGATTGAACACCTGTCTTATTCTTTACTAAAAAAGCACCAAAAAGAAAGTCAGCCAGGGTCAGAGGTGTAATCTCTTATCATGGAAAAAGAAAGGGCTGTCATTTGTTGAGCATTGAATCTGTGACAGGTGTTTTTTCCAGGAATTCTGCCGTGGAAGCCACAACACAATTCTGTAGGACCAGTGGCAGGAACTGAGGCGGGAAGGTCATGTTGAGGCTGGCTTAGGAAAGTCTCAGATGCCAGCACAAAAGCTGGGCCTGTGTCTGGCAGGCGGTGGGGGATGGGGAGGGTGTTCAGTCCGAGTGGTGTTCTGGAAGCACATGCTGAGGCCGCAGTGCGGCCGCAGCTAGAAGGGACACTGCCCAAGGCTGTCTTAGAGTAGCAGCTGCTGAAATGTGTATACACTAAGTGCCTGATCAATGCTTGTGAGCCATGGCTATCGACTGCTGTGCCACTGTGGTCTCTAAAGCCTCAGTGTCTCCTGCAGCACAGAGACACAAATATGCACTGAGAGGCAAATGAGAACAGGCCGTGCAGCGTATTCGAATCTCACAGTGAATGCAAGGTCTCCTCCTGGGAAGGTGTCCCCCAGTAATAGCTTTCCTAGCGGGCAGTGACGTGCAGCAATGAAGAGAATCGGACTTAGGAGCCAGAATTCCCGAGGCCGAAACCAGGCTTTGCCCCTTATTAGCTCTGTGACCTTGGACAGGTTACTTAACCTCTCTGTGCCTCAGTTCCTTAATCTGTAAAATGGAGATCATGTCCTATTTCTTGACCTAGGTGTAGGTGAGCATAGTTACAGAGGTGTATTCATTGTATAATGGCTCATGGACTGTGTACTTATGACTTGGATTGCTTTTTCTATGTATGATAGGTTTCCACTTAAAAATTACTGAAAAATAATAGTATATACTCATAGGATTATTGTGAGGCTAATTTCCTTAATACAGGTTACATGCTTAGAACAGTGCCTAGCATGTACTGAGCGCTCTGTTAGTGCTTGCTCTCTCTAGCGCTCTGTTTGTTAGCACTCACTACAGTTAAATTTACTCTTGGGGTGTCTGGGTGGCTCAGCTGGTTAAGTGTCCGACTTTGGCTCAGGTCATGATCTCACAGAGTTCACAAGTTCGAGTCCTGCATCGGGCTCTGTGCTGACAGCTCAGAGCCTGGAACCTGCTTCGGATTCTGTGTCTCCCTCTCTCTCTCTCTGCCCTGCCCCCCCCCCGCCCCCACACTCTGTCTC
Source organism: Leopardus geoffroyi (assembly GCF_018350155.1). Taxonomy (NCBI): domain Eukaryota; kingdom Metazoa; phylum Chordata; class Mammalia; order Carnivora; family Felidae; genus Leopardus; species Leopardus geoffroyi. The sequence goes on from NC_059328.1 coordinate 32,393,494, forward strand.
TCTCAAAAACAAACATTAAAAATTTTTTTAATTTATTCTTCACCAATGTAAGGAAAACCAAACGGCCCAGTTTTCTATAGACGGAGAAGCCTGGAGATGTCCCTCTCACCCAAATCAGAAAGGAAGCCAATGGTTTGGTGCTACAATGCCCGTAGAACTGTCCATCTGGGGCCACATAGGCACCAGCTGATAGAGTAAGCAGTTACTGATGGAGGCTCCGCCCCCTCATCCCCTTTGCCTCCTCCCCAGCCCCACCAGGTTTGCAAAGGAATCCAAAACATGCTCATGGGGATGCGGGTGCCCTGGGAAGCCTTTTAAGACCGCAGCCAGCGGAGGCGATGGTGGTGAGGAACCAGTTCTGGTGTTGAAGAGGGAGCTGCTCACTTGGAATGGGAAACATGCCAGCATCCAAACTTTCAGGTTGCATCCATGGCCGAGGCAGCTTCAGCTCCCCCCTGTGACACGTGACCCACACAACAGGGGGCTTGACCAGTCTTAGACTCCAGCTGTCCACGTGAGAATACTTTTGAAACGGGAATCAGTAGGACGAAGGATCAAGGTCCAGATAAAGAAAATGCAGCAGAATTAAGTGCAGCCTCAGTGAAGTTAACCAAACCCTTAGAAGCCATATCAGGATGATACAGATGCAAAATGCGTAAGAGCTTTACAAGGAATTCCAAGCTTAAGAATAAAGGGTTATTTGCACTTGCCAACTGCAAAACAAGACTCCCCTGGTAGGGGGCGCTGTGCCAGTTTTAACTGTACACATAGCCTTTCTCCAACCCGTCACCTTAACTGTGTGACCATTCAACACTGCAGCCAAATTAGTGTCAACACGAGGGGAACGTGGAGGGGAGGGGGCATGGCAATAGTTACAAGCTGGAGTGGTCACGTCATGGACAATCTGAGCTCCGGCTTGCCTATCACATCTCACCTTCCCTTCCGTTAAAACTTTCTTTCTTTTTTTTTTTTTTTAATGTTTATTGATTTTTGAGATAGAGAGATACAGAGCATGAGCGGGGGAGGGGCAGAGAGAGAGAGGGAGACACGGAATCCGAAGCAGGCTCCAGGCTCTGAGCGCTCAGCACAGAGCCCGACGCGGGACCCGAACCCACGAACTGTGAGATCATGACCTGAGCCGAAGTCGGACGCCCAACCGACTGAGCCACCCAGGCGCCTCCCACCCCCCGTTAAAATTTTCAATGCTTTGGACAGTTCTCAGCACGACAGACGGAAGAGGCACTTTGCATAGAGGCAGGCAGGGTGGGAAGACGTGGCACAACCCAGAGCTCCTACGTTAAGATCAGACTGAGACCTGCCGCCACCAGCTCGGCTCTCCTTCAGAAATGCTATTTCCGTGAAGTCTGGTCCGAGATGAAGAGGCACGCGGGCCAGCTAGCAGAGAACACGTCACCGGTCCCCGGCACGGTGAAGGTGAAGCTGAGCGTGAGCAGGTACTGGACGTGAGAAAGCGGAGCTGGGGTATGAAATGAGGCGGAGGCTGCTGCAGAGGCAGCAGAGGCTGGTTCTTTTGAAATCCTCAAAGGTAAGTGAAGGGGATGTTGAAGCTTCTTAAGCCCCTGGAGGAGTTTCTCATGGACTGGGAACCACACCTCAGACAGAGCCGTCGTCACGCTCCGTCCTCAGGCACCTGACAGCCTGCATCTCTGGGAGCCAGCTACCCTGCTTCTGTGACCCCCAGTCTCACCCTGGGGCCGCAAGCCTCAAGAGGTCACAGCTTCCGACAGCCCCAGAAGGCTCTTTACCTTCTGGCGGGAGCTCTATATCACCTTTATGGTCAAGGTGAAGTTGGAAAGTCTCCCATGCACCAGCGTTTGGTGAGGTCCACCCGGGGCCGGGGCGGGGCAGCAACGGGGTCTCATCAGGAGCTGGCCATGCAGGCAGCCGAGCGTCAGAGGACACAGAAAGTAGGGCGCCCCAGTGCATGGAGCTGTGGTGGAAAGAACACAGATCCGGAACCAATAGGGCTGGCTTTGGTTCCCAGCTCTGCTCCTCACTATATGAGCCGTGGGTAAGTTCCTTTGCTTCTCTGAGCCTTGACCCCCTCAACTGGGGAATGGGCATGTGTGTGCGTGTGTGTACATGTACAAATACGGCTTAGCATGTGGTGATGAGGATTAGAAATTCTATTTGTGAGGTGCTTAGTGCTCAGTTCTGTACCCGGGGGCACAGCAGGTACCCAACAGACGATGGCTGTGGTTACTGCAGATGGAGATGAAGGGGGGACAACGGGGGGGGGCACTGCCGTCGGAACAGGGCTCAGCCCAGGGGCCACGTGCTGCACCTCGTCCGATGGTCACTAGAGCTGAAGTCAGTTACCTGGGGTCCTTCCTGAGTATGCACGGTGAGTGCTGCCGGGGGCGGGGGGGGGGGCGGGGAAGGCAGGTGGGGCTGAAGCAGGCTCCCCGCGGGGCTGGAGAATGGTCAACCCCTGGGCACAGAAAAGCAAGCAATGCTTTTCTCAGCAGGCCGAGAGCTGACAGAGGAGAGTTCCAGACAGAGAACAGAAGGAGCTCTCAAGAGGGTCCAGCTACACCGATAGAACAGATACACCAGAAAGGTTTTAGGTAAGGAGACCCCGGTGTATGCGGGCGTGTGCCTTACCCAAGGTCGCATGGACGTTGATGGCAGAGCCAGGAGTACGACCAAAGACTCCCCCCTCCCAAGGCAGGGCTGATGTGACTGGGCGTGCCCTCGTTACAGATGACCAGGACCGCTCCCCACACACTTCCCTGCACTCGGCCGGGTGCCCAGTGGAGAACTGAGTCAACACGGTGTCTCCAGAAAGCCACGGGCAGCCCTCCAGCAGCACTGGCCCGGCCGGGACCGAGTGTCACTTACAACTGCTATTTACAGCACGCGGTGCCTTTCAGAGTGACCCTGTGGCTATAGAGCTAAGTCCAGATAAGATGCAGAGTCAGCTCTAAGTGGCTGAAAGGGAACAGATCCTGCTAACATTCCCTGCAGATCCCCTGGCGTTTGCCGAGAATGGGGACAGACGCTGAAGCACCCTCCAACCCCCGGGTTTCAAAACAGCCTATGACATAGAGATAGTTGTCCCTGTTCTGGAGATGGAGACACTGAGCTCAGAGAGGCACAGCGACTTGCTCTCAGCCACACAGCTAGTAAGTGGCACCATATATATCACACCAAAGATCATTTGTATTGTGCCGCTGCCTACATTTTTAAACGTACATGTTTAAACCACGCATGGATTTTACGAAGTGGAGTTCCCCTGACTGGGGGCTTTAAGGCCAGCCATCAGGGGAAGCATCTGTTTGTCTGACCAAACAGAAAATAAAAATGTCAAGTTAAGGGAAGATAACAGGTCCTGGGGGTTCAGAAGGAGAGATGAAGTCTGGCAGGCGGTGGCAGGGTGAGGAAGGTCAGGGAGGCGCCATGGGAATGATCCCTGAAGGCCAGGTCAGCTGTGACGATTTGGGGATGAGGAGGGGGGGGGGCCCTCCAGAGAGGAGGGAACAGCATCAGCAAAGGCACTGAAGCAGAGAAGCATGGGTCACACAGAGGCCAGGGCAGGGAGAAGAGACTGAGGAGGCGGTGCTCTGGAGGGAACCGGAGGGAACTGGGGCTCCAGCAAAGACTTTCTGAGCCAGGCTTTAGGGCCAACTGCATGGTGGAGTCACAGAAATGCCAAGCTTTGGGGATTTAAAAATAGCTCCAAATGCACGATGTGTTTACAATTTACAGTAATTCCTATTTGTTCATCCCCCCCTGTCCTCTCACAAAAATGAAATGAATGGAAAGGGACAGAAGTCCTTCCCCACCCGCAACTGACAGCTGTGGCAGGACCCCAGGCCCCTCCCCCACCTCCCCACCTCTCTGGTTGCCCCCCACTCACGGCCGCTTCAGGCCGCATCAGCTCCCTGTTCTCGCAGCCTCCGGCCTTCCCCTCTGCCAGTTCGTTCATCTGGAACAATTCTCCCCCACCCTCCAACCTGCCCTTGCCCATGCCTTTGTCAAACTGCTGCCGGTCCTCGGAGGTGCTTCCGGAGCGGTGCCCGGTCCTCCTGTTCGATGGCTGCCTGCGCAAAGCCATCCAGAAGGTGTCAGAGTGGAGGGACAGGGCCCCGCAAACTGACGCTCACTGCACGTCTGCGGGTGCCGGCACACGCATGGTAACACGTTCAGTCCTAGCACAGCCCTAGTACTCTCCCCACTTTGCAGGTGACAAAGGGAGGCACAGAGAGGTTACACACCCAGCAGGTGACGGAGCAGGGACTCAAGCCCAGGTGGGCTGGCTCGAGGCTGCGGTCCTGGACCCCCCAGTCCAGCCTGTGTCCAGCTTTCCCACTGACATTGCTCTGCCTCCCCGTACAGGCCACTTCCATACTTCCCAGGGCCCCTGTCCCAGCTTGCCCCAAATCACACGGCCCATCTGGGCAGAGCCAAGGCCACTCCCAGGTCTGGACTCCAGACGCAGCGATTCTCCCTGAAACCATAGAAAAGGACCCTGCCCAGAGTGTCCAACCTCCAGTTCCTTGCTGCCTCTTTCCAATTCTTGCCATGCCCTACCCACCGGAAGTGATCTTCTAGGAGGACCGTAAAGGGCTGCGGTGATGCTCCAGGGGCTGGTGTTTCAGAACGCAGCCCGAGGACCCCCATCTCGCGCTCTCCAGCGTCAGGGCTCAGAGACAGGCCTCCTGAGCATGCCCCCGTGTGTCCTGTCCCCTCCCCCGCCCCCGCAAGGCATCACCGTCCTAAGGCCTCACCGTCCTAAGGCCTCACCGTCACAGAACTGCAGGTTTCATGTGTTGTTTTACGTTATTTCTAACACACATTAAAATAGAACGTGACAGAGGAAATAAGGAGCATTTGTCCACGTACTGCCCAAACTCACGCTGATGGTTTGCGTCACAGCCTGCGGGAGGCTCTCACCCAGGTAGCTGCAGACACAAAGCACCTGCCGTGAAGCAGGCTGACATGGGCAGGAGCCAAGTGCCCAGGAGTCCAGGGAGGGAACGTGGCCTGTGAGGAATTCCTGGAAGGGTGGAAGCAGAGTTCCGAGAGTCGTGAGCTTGTGCTGTGATTCTCTGGGAGGAGAGTGACAGTGTCCCCTAGGCCCACCCAGCAGGTGGGGTGTTGAGAGCGCCCCCCGGGGCCCCATGGTGGATGGCCAGGCCTGTCTACCGAGGCTGCTGGGACCCCAACTGGCTCCTCTGGGCCGTCCTGCAGAGACCAGCCCTTGACCCCCATCTCATCATTGTACTGCAGAGAAAGGCTCCCCCTGCCAGTGTGGTCCGACGCCAGCGAACCTGGGGGAGCCCTGCTTGCTGTTTTCAGTGTTTGGACTGAGAGGGATTCCTGCCAGTCTGGGCAGAGGAGACCCAAGGAAGTGAGGGGAAGGGCACCCCCCTTTTGATGGGGACGTGAGCAGGCGTGAGGCCCCATCCTGCTGGACCCCAGGCAGAGCCTGACTACATTCACAGCAGCTTCTCCTCTACCTCAGGTGAGAGTCGACCTTCGGGGGCCATTCAGAGGGATGGGGCAGACTAAGGCCTCTAAAACGGGGAAGGGAGAGAGCCTAGATCAGTGTGGGGACACCCGTGGGTTCCTGCAGCAGCCAGACCCCCCGATATCTGCTGGGGTCCGGGCGGACAGCACCCGTCTGTCTGGCGAGGCTGCAGCCAGGCCCAAGTCCCACCTCTGTTGCGTCCTTCCATCCCTGGTGGGAGTTCTTGGGTCACTGCTCACCCTGTGGCTGGCCCCCTGGGGTTCCCTGGGCCCAGACCCATTCAAACCCCATCCCCTGCTCTGCCCCATGGGGCTCCTGTTGGTCACAGAGAGGATGCAACTCCCCAGCTGCCTCCCTCACTCGAAGGATGCACCACTCACTGTGATGGTGAGAACCCAGAGTCCACAGAGAGCCACCGCCAGTGGGTTACAGCCCTTAGGAAAATCACGCTTTTCAGAATCTGCTCCTGAGCTTGCAGGCTAAGCAGTCCCAGAAACTTCTGAGAGACAGATCGGAGGCAGCCCAGCTGCCCGATCTGCTGACGTTTGAAAGTCTACAGGAACTGGCCTCCTCCTCTTTGTCAGGGGATGGCTCTCCTTCCTTTTGAATCAGCCTGCATCCGATCTGGCCGCCACTGGGTGAACACGCTTTCCTACCTGACCCCTTAGAGATCCTGCCCCAGGCTGTACAGCATAGCCTATGGACAAGCCTCCCTGGCCCTCTGGACCCTGCCAGCTGCCTCCACTCCTTGCCACCATCCCTGGGGAGATGCCCTCCCTGTTCCTGGCTCCAGTCCCCGGAAGCCCTCGCCTGGCCCCTGGCTGGCTGCCTCCTGGCCCCAGTCTGCCAGCCGTACTTGCCAGAAGGTCACAAGGCCTCACTCACAGCCTGGCTTCTTGCTGGCTGCCTTAGGCTCGTTTTGGCTCTTGTGTCCTGCCCGGTCTGTTACCACCATGTTCCTGGGAACCTGCCTGCCTGGCACACCAGGCCCCCTGCTGCCCGGCTCCGGCCCAATCTGTCTTCTGCTGGCTGCTATGCCCCAGGACATACCTCCCTCAACCCTCCTGCCAGCTGGGCTGTCCCTCTTCAGTCTATAAGCCACCCACAGTGACAGATGACACCCGTCCACATCATGGGTCCAAAATTCTGCCTGGACTTCAGGCCCCACTCGTCCTTTGGTCTGATGCCCTCAGCTCCCCCTCTTGGCCTTGGCTGACTCCACTTGTCCAGAAATCTGCCCAGCAGCCCCTGACAGCCCGTATCCCTTTTCAACTCTTTCCTCGATTTCTGGCTTCCTCAGTCTCTTTTCTTCCGAGCCAAATTTATTCTCTCTTTTTTATCTTACGTTTCTATTTTGGAACTGTTACAAACACACAGAAAAGTTAAAAGTATAGTGGGGGGAAACAACTTTCTCCCCGAACCATTTGAGAGCAAGTTGCCAATTCCATATCGCATTCTCCCCCCACGCTTCGGTGCCCAGCTCCTCCCTCCAAGGCCACCCCAGGCCTCCCCAGCTGATCATGCTCCACCGGCCCCAGTCACAGCCCACCGCCTGGGGACGGGTGTCCTCCTCAACCTGCGTGGGTTGTGGCCCCCCAACCAGGCCACCCTATGTTGTCTCTAGAACCAAAGGAATCCTGTGGGGTTGGTCCTCTCTCTTCATGGGGGCTGAAGGCACTGCACGTTTCCAAGGCAGTACCATTCCAGAACCATCTCCCTGCTGTCAGTACAGTGACATACCTCACACACACCTATACATGTATGACACCACCTTCCTTCCTGCCTCCCACTGGCACGTTCTGAGGGGGGGGTCAACAGGATGGCTTCCATCACTAACATGCTGTGTTAATGTCTCCCTAGGGCATAGTTTCCTCATTGGCAAAGCGAGGAATCTGGGTTAGGTAATTTCTAGGGACCCTTTCAGAATACCAAGAGCACTGGACTTTTACTGAGTATTGATTGTGCACCAAGCATGGGACATTTGCTACATGGAGCATCTTCGTAAATCCTCATGCAAACCTTTTGAGATGTAATGACTGTTACCGTTTCCATGCATGGGGAAACTGAGGCACAGAGGCATTACCTAATTTACCCAACATCAGAAGGTCACCCTGATAGATCCAGGATTCCCACGCAGTTCATCCATATGGCTTCCGAGGTTACACTTTACCACAAAGTGCTCGTAGAAGGCGGCAGGTACCAGGAATTTACCCTTTACTCAGAGAGGCAATCGTATAATAAATACCGATAATTCATGGCAGAATAAGAGGTCAACTTATTACATGCCAGGTACTGTGCCAGACACTTACATTGTTTCCACTTATTCTCAACAACTTTGACAAATAGGTACTATTACTCTCATTCTCCAGCTGCGAAGGCTGAGAGGTTAAGTGACTTTCTCATCAGTGGCAGAGCCAGGATCTGAACCCAGGTCTGGCTGGTGCCAAAGCCGTGCTCTTGTTACTGCCACACCTAGACAGGTGCTCCGCTCTGAGCGCAGGGAGCAAAGGATGCCACCCATGCCCTCTGCTTGACAGTGGGGTTGGGACGGACTGTGCCAGGCTCTGGGCAAGAGTTTCTGGTGTCCGATCCGACTTAACGTTCACAACAGCCCGGGGAAGCCTCCCCACCTCCAGAGTGGAGAAGGGCACCCCAGGAGCACCAAAGAGCAAGGCGGGCAGATGCAGGGCAGTGGAGTATGGCCAGCTGGAGGCATCAGTGTCTCCTGGGGCTGGGCCTGCACCCCGTGGACAGCAAGGAGCCACTGATGCTTGATGGCGAGACACCGCAGCTGGGACCCCCTCCTCCAGGAGACTCCAGACCATGAGGAGAGAGCAACTCTCTTCTCATTGTTCTGAGCTGTGGGGCCAGAGAACCCTAGAGATTTAGCCTCTTTTGCCCTCCTTGTCCCCCTCACCTATGTGTGCTCAGGCAAGCAATACCCAATACCCAGCTCCGGGCGCCGAAAGAAATCCTTCCCAACAGATGTCTCATCTCAGGCTGGGGCATATGGCCAAAGACTCCTGCCCAGGTAGGGGTACCCTGCAGAGGAGCCTGGATTAGATCCTCTGAAAGCTAGGAAAGGCCAGCTCCTCCTCGGGGAGAGACAAACGCTTACAATGGCCTGCACGGCACCCTGGCCCAGGCCTTTCCCTTGAAGACTGTGTCTGAGCCACATCTCCTCCCGGTACCGACTGCAGTGGTAACTGAGCTCATCTGCTGACAAGAACTGGAAGATCCTACGTGTGACATCATGACGGCCAGAGATGGTTCACCCAGACCACGTGGCCAACATTCGTTCTACGGATGGGAACTGAGATTCTCAAAGAGCAAAGGCACCGTCCATGATCTCAGAGCCAGCGATGGCAGAGTCAGGACTGAGACCCCAGCCCCGACTCCAAGGCTCAAGCCCTCTCCCACATCCTCTGATTAATTACCCACGAGGAAGCTGAGACGGAAACAGGCGATAGACTTCCCCACACCTGCCATGACTGGGCTCACACCATGTTACCTCCTTCCCCATAGGGGGCCTCACTTCAAGCAATGGTGGAAAAGGCAAATGGTTCCTGTGATTTGTAGTGAATCAAATCCAGGTGGACCCGTGCTCAACCCCGTGTTGCACACTCCATCAGCCCCACAGCCCATGTGTGATGTATTCTTTTTTTTTTTTTTCATTTTTACTAGATCAACCAGTCATGGAACTGGAGCTGACTTCCAACCCTTCCCCTTCTGATGTGGGGTCCACATGTGGCCGTCAAAGACACCCTGACTTATAGGCCTCAGAGGCTCTACTGACCGGGCACAAAGAGCACTGTAGCCCAGAGAAGATCAGAATCATGCTGGGGGAGGGAAGGCGGGAAGGAAGAGAGCAAGATGGAAGGAAGGAAAGAACACTGAAGAAGGAAGGAAGGAAGGGGCACCTTTGTTGAGCACTTCCTGGATGCCAGGTACCGATAAGCAGCCCGAAAGTATCTTGCCACTCATTTACAAGCAGCCTGTGGAGTGGATACCACTGACCCTGTTTTTAGGGACTGGCCAGTCATTGCTGGAGGCGGGGCTGGAATCTGACTCTACCTCAGTCCAGAGCCTAAAGACTTCCTAGACTTTCTAGAACTGGCACTTTGCCCTGTGCTCCTCTGACTCCTAGGAGTTTAGGGAGCCTGAGAGGGTGGCTTTCCCTTGGGTTCCTCAGAAGAATGAGTTCCATGGCTGAAACGTATTTAAAAACAGCTCTACCGGTAGTCTGTTATTAAAGATGGCGGGGAAAGCATTCTTTCTTTTTTCTCTCTTCTACCTCCCCCACCTCTCTCCCCCTCTACTCTGCCCTTCTCTCTCTTTCCCCCTTCCTCTCTCTTTTTTTCTTTCCCTTTGGCATAATAACCCCACAAAAAAGGGAAGGGTAGGAGAGGACACTGGCAATATAGCTTTCAGAAGCTGGGAAGAGATGGATGGGTGAAAAAGACTTTGCAGGTTCAAGAAAGTGGAATCTTAAATTGACAGTAGGAAATACGAGAACCAAATCGACTTATGCCATAGGATCTCTCAAGGACTCTAGAGATGGGGGTGGGGGGGAATCAAGAAAAGGATGACTGAGATATATATATATATATATATATATATATATATATATATATATATTATGATGTTTTGTTCATTTTTGAGAGAGAGAGAATGTGAGCGGGGGAGGGGCAGAGAGAGAGAGGGAAACACAGAATCCGAAGCAGGCTCCAGGCTCTGAGCTGTTAGCACAGAGCCGGACGTGGGGCTCGAACTCACGGACCACAAGATCATGACCTGAGCCAAAGACGGATGTCCAACCGACTGAGCCACCCAGGCGCCCCTATTTATTTATATTTTTAAAAGCAGGGACAGAGGAATGACAGGAGCTGGCGATTTACTTATTTCTTTGTTTAATTTATTTTTTTAAGTAAACCCTGCCCCCAACGTGGGGCTGGAACTCACAACTCTGAGATCAAGAGTTGCATGCTCTACTGACTGAGCCAACCAGGCGCCCCAAGGTTACTGTTTTTATTTTTACTTATATATGTATTGTTATTTTTACTTTTTGATGTTTATTTACTTATTTTGAGATAGAGTGAGAGAGTGAGCATGAGTGGAGGAGGAGCAGAGAGAGAGCAAGAGAGAATCCCAAGCTCCTTGTGGCTAGCACAGAGCCTCACATGGGGCTCGATTTCATGAACCATGATATTGTGACCTGAGCCAAAATCAAGAGTCGGACACTTAGCCAATCGAGCCACCCAGATGCCCCTATTTTATAACTTATTTTTATCTTTTAAAAGTAATCTCTACGCCCAACATGGGGCTCAAACTCACAACCCTGAGAATCAAGAGTCACATGATCTACCAAATGAGCCAGCCAGGTGCTTCCCAAGATGACTGTTTTTAGACCCCCATCCCTTCCTCAACTCTAGCAGCCAGGAGACCGCCCCTCCTCCAGCCCAGAGAAAGTCTGGAAGTTTCTCTGCAAACGATGAAACGAGAGGCCTTTGAGGAAGGCGTCAGGCAAGCTGAGGGCAGGCAGGGACACCATAAAGATGAAGGGGATGTACAACTGGATGCTGGGATTCTTCTCCCCTCCCCCTCCCACCTTTTTCTTTCCTGTGGCTCCCAGAATAGAAACCCTACACCCTTCAGTCAGGCCACTTGAGTCTCCACGGGGGCTCTGCCCAAGAAGAAAGACCTAAAGACTCTGCCACTACAGAGACCCCAGGGGAACAACCTAGATGGACATCTACTGGGATGCACACCAACAATGAGCCCCTCTCACACCCGGAGCTGCCGGTCAGCTTTGAGCCTCCCAGTCTTAAACAAGTGAAGGCACCTGAAAAAAGGGACAAACAGGGATAAAAGGGAACCTGAGGGAAGCAGACATCGTGTAGAAAAGAAAACTAAAACCAAAGACAACTGACCTTCATAGCCTCTGGGAGATAAGCGAAGGTACCGGAATCCATCAAATAAGAACAGGATGCTATTAAAAAGAAACATTCAGGAAAAAAACAAAGGGCTCTTGAAAATTAAAAATGTGATGTCAGACATGAACAAAATGGCTGGAAGACAAAATGGAGGGCAGTACCCAGAACGTCACGCGAAAAGACAAAGAGATAGGAAATCTGACAGAGAGGTATGAAAATCAGAGAAACAAGCCAGGAGGTCCCAGCCCTGAACCACAGGAGATCCAGGGAGAGGGGACAGACGTCATCGAGGAAGCAATGCAAGATCATTTCTTAAAGCTGAAGCCCCCCGAGGTGTCAGATTGGAAGGGTCACTGACGGAGGCAGACCACCCCGCACCAAGAGCCACCCGGGTGACCTTTCACAGTTCTGAGCGGGAAGGGAAGATCCAGAGAGGGTTGCAGAGAATGGAACAGGAAAAAACTGACCTGTCAGAGACACTTTCTCCAGAACACTATACAGAAGGATGGTCTCTGCAAAAATGAGGAAGTAAATGAGGAAAAGGAAGATGTGAGTTCCCAGAGAGGGGAGAGCCAATATAGGAGGAAGAGAATCTCCTGGGGGGGGGGGGGCGTTGGGGGGTGGTGAAGGGAGACTCAGTGGGGAGGGGGGCAGCTGTGCCCCAGGCAGAGGGAGCAGGAAGGGGCCTGTGTCAGCAAGATGGAATTCACAGACCGCCCGTGCCGCCGTCTTGGTGAGGGTTGAATTGAGGCTATGAATTGAATCCATAATAAACACATGGAAAAATAAGTGAACACACACACACACACACACACACACACACGCACACACACACAGTTTTTATCTGCAGAGAAAACAGAAACGTTGTACAGGAAAGAAAAAGAAACCGCAGTTCATTATGTGACTTAGCTGTGAATTATGTATGTGCTACTCTAATGAGAGGTGGGGAAGTGAGGGGGCGTGTGACGAATGCAGAGAGGCTCTTGGGTCACTAGTTACTACTTAAAGCTGAAATGCCCTACTGGGGCAGCCACCCAGGCCCATTTCTTAGAGATGTACAACTAAACAAAGAGGAAGGGTACTGCTCTTCTCCATAAACAAAATTTACGGAAATATTTGACTGTTTTTAAAAAAAAAATTTTTTAAGTTTATTTATTTTGGGAGGGAGAGAGAGAGAGAGCACAAGCAGGGGAGGGGCGGAGAGAAGGGGGGTGGAGACAGAATCCTGAGCAGCCTCTGTGCCATCAGCGCAGAGCCCGACGCTGGGCTCGAACTCCCCAACTGTGAGATTGTGACCTGAGCTGAAATCAAGAGTTGGACACTTAACCAGCTGTGCCATCCAGGCGCCCTGGAAATAATTTGGTTCTTTAAATTCTGTGCATGTGTAACTTTGATAAAAACAGAAAGAATGAGAGAGAGGATGTGCATGTCACTGCTCCCTAAGAGGCCACTTCTCCCACAGGAGAGAGATGGGGAAGCCACCTTCCTTCTGGGCTCTGGGCCGGATTCCCCAGGACAGGAGAGGCCGGGACTCAGGCAGACGCTGTCCAGGCCCAGTGGATGCTGAGTCCTCAGCTCTCAGGGGCCTCAGCGTGTTGGGGTGAGGAGCCCACTTCCCCGCACTCCCTCCTCCCAGGCTGGGTCCCCAGCTGCCTTAGATCCCCTACAGGAACCCAGAGGCAGCGGCTGCTTAAGAAATGGATTCTCCTTTAAATTTTAATAGGATGCATTTAGGTCTTCTCCGACAGTCCTCAGGGCTCCGGGGACTCTGGCCCCAGCCCACTCAGACACTCAGTCTGCCCCATGATCAATATGTCTTTCCTCTGGTCCATTTTGCTTTCGTGCATTTTTTTTTTTTTTAAACTGTCCGTGACTTGGGTTTCGTAGTGACATAAGCAGCTTTCTCTAATGCCTGGAGTGAGTGTTCCCTGGGAGGTCCTTCGAGCACTCAGGAGAAAGATGCCAGGCCAGTCCCAAGAGTCAAGCTAACTAGACTAACATCCAATACAAGCACAGCTCAGAGATACTGCGGGTTCACTTCCAGAATGTGCCACAAAGCAAGGCAGGTGAACGTGTTGGTTCCCCGATGTGTACAAATTTATGTTTACGCTATGCCATACGTTGTCTAGTAAGTGGGTAATAATAGCGTTATGTCTAGAGGATGTACATACCTAAATTTAAAGACACTTTGTTGCTAAAAAAAAAATGATAACCATCATCTGAGCTTTCAGCAAGTTGTAATCGTTCTGCTGGGGGAGAGTCACAGCCCTCAGTGTTGGTGGCTGCTGACTGGTCAGGGTGGGGGTGCTCGGGGTTGGGGTGGCCGTGGGAATGTCCCAGAATCAGACAATGATGACGTTTGCGGCCTCTACTGAGTCTTCCTGTCACAAACGATGTTTCTGTAGCGTGTGGCACTGTTTCATAGCATTTTACCTACGGTAGAACTTCTTTCGACACTGGGGTCAGTCCTCTCGCGCTCTGCCACTCCGTTATCAACTCAGTTCAGGTGATATCCTAAATCCTGCGTTGTCATTTCAACAATCCTCGCAGTCTCTTCGCTGTGTGTGGAAACCCCTGTCTTTGTTCATCCCTAAGAAGCAAGAAACCCCTGTCTTTGTTCATCCCTAAGAAGCAGCTCCTCGTCCCTTCAGGTGTCCTCATGGGACTGCAGCCATTCGGCCACAGTGTCAGGCTCCGCTGCGGATTCCTGTTCTCATGCTCTTTCTACCGCATCTGCAGTGACTTCCTCCACTGAGGTCCTGAACCTCCAATTTACAGAAAAGTAATATCTGCAAAGCGCAACAAAACGAGGCCCGGTAAAATGAGGGATGCTTGTATTTTTATTTGAGGGAATAATCTTAAAAAAATTTTTTTTTTTAATTTTTAAAAGTTTATTTATGTATTTAGAGAGAACGAGCAGGGAAAGGGCAGGGGTGGGGGGACGGAGGACCCGAAGCAGGCTCTGTGACAGCACAGAGCCTGATGAGGGGCTCAAACTCATGAACTGTGAGATCATGACCTGAGCTGAAGTCTGATGCTCAACTGACTGAGCCACCCAGGCGCCCGGAGGGGATAATCTTCACAAAGGAATACCTTTCTCAGGAATCTAAGTGATTTCCTGGGAACAGAAATTTCCTGCCCTTGTTTTCTTTTCTTTCTGTCTTTCTTTTATTTTTTTTACTTTTTTAAATGTTTATTTATTTTTGAGACAGAGAGACAGAGTGCGAGCAGGGGAAGGGCAGAGAAAGAGGGAGACACAGAATCTGAAGCAGGCTCCAGGCTCTGAGCTGTCAGCACAGAGCTCAATGTGGGGCTCGAACCCACAAACTGTGAGATCATGACCTGAGCTGAAGTCAGAAGTTTAACCGACTGAGCCACCCAGGTGTCCCGGTCTTTTTGTTTTTCTTTTTTTAAGAGTTTATTTATTTATTTTGAGAGAGAGAGAGAGAGAGAGAGCAAGCAGGGGTAGGGCAGAGAGGGAGGGAGAGAGAAAGAATCCTAAGCAGTCCCCGCACTGTCAGCATAGAGCTCCATGTGGGGCTTGAACTCATGCACTGCAAGATCATGACCTGAACTGAAATTGAGAGTTGGATGCTTAACCAACTGAGCCACCAGGGTGCTCCTCTTGCCCTTGTTTTCAAAATGGCCCTTCACAAGTCTATCGTTGGTGAAGACCCAGAGCCTGGATTGGGTCTGAAAGAACCCTCCCTAATTCCCAGCTCAAATCCTTAATTCTGCTTGCATGGCGGCCACGATCTTTCTTTCCTCCTGCTGTATAGAGAAGTGCCCCCTTCTCAACACTGCTTTGGCCCTACCCCCTGGACCTTCTCCAGGGCTCTGCTCCTGCACTCTGCCCCTCCTTTCCAGAACCATTTCTACCCCTGGCTAGAAGTCCTTCCTAGCAGCACCAGGATCCCTCAGTTTATTATCGTTATTATTGTAGAAATGTTTACTTATTTTTGAGAAAGAGAGAGAGTGCGAGTGAGCAGGGGAGGGGCAGAGAAGGAGAGGGAGACACAGAATCCGAAGCAGGCTCCAGGCTCTGAGCTGTCAGCACAGAGCCCAACGCGGGGCTCGATCTCACGAACCGCGAGATCATGACCTAAGCCGAAGTTGGATGCTTCACTGACTGAGCCACCCACGCGCCCCAACTTTCAAGCTCTTTTGCAGCTTTGTCTCTACTGGCTTCTAGCTGGTGGATCCTGGGTTCAGTCCTGGATGCCCTTTACTTTTCTCTCCTTCTGTCTCCCTCCCCAGGTGACCCTCGCCAGACCTAGCCTCTAAATAGCATCCGTGCATTGACAAATGCATATCCCCAATGTGTATTTCCAGCTCAGGCCTGTCCTCTGAATGCCAGGCTCACGGTCCGGATTGCCAAACACCTCCCTGAACACCTGGACCTACGGCTGGCATCTCAGAATTAACATGCCCACCAAGTTTTGATCTCCCCTTCCTTAAACCTCTTTTATGCTGTCCTCTCCCATCCCTGTGCATCTCAGTAAATGACACCACCATCCATCCACTGTCACTCGAGCCAGAAGTGTGGCAGTCATTCCAGAGGCCAAGCTTCTCTTTCTCAACCTTCGTATTCGATTCATCCGAAGTCCTACAGCTACCTTCCCCAGCTTCACGGCCATCTTCCTGGTCTCAGCCACTGGATGTCTCACAAGGACTCTGCCGTATCCTGCCCTCCATGCCTCCCTCCCAAAGTCCAGGTCATATTGCTTAGGAGAGATGAGGAGGACTTGGGGGAGGAGGACAATGAGAATAAAACCCAGTGCGGGCACATGTGATGGGGCTGGACAATTCACTCCCCTGCCCCCTGGGGCCACACTCGGGGCTGCATGTCCACACTTAGAGGGAGAAGTTTGAGAATTCAGGAGGGATCAGGGCACTGGGGCCCTCTCAGGAAGAAGACAGGGCCCCGGCACCCTGGACTCACTTGGGCACCACAGCCATGGCAGGGCACCCAGGGCCACTTCTCCCCAGGCCCCAAGGACACAAGGGATCTGCTCAGGGCAGGCCCTGGCCTGAGAGCTGACTGCCCACAAGCCAGCCCTTTTTGGCATCCCATGTTTCATTTTGGCCTTTAACACTTGCAGGGCAGGTCAGCAAGCAAAGGACCTTGGATCCCAACCCCAGATGCTGGCCCCATCACTGAGACCATCTGACTTTACCTTCCCCAGACCAAGCCTGACCCCACGTGCTCAGCCTGGTTCAGCCCCGACTCTTGTCCTTGCTCCTTCCGGAGATCCAGAGCCTCAGTCCTGCTCACAGATTCTAAGAGCTTCTGAGTCCAGGGACCTGTCCCTCACCTGCAGTCTCCTGACCATGCTGGAGGGAGATTCCTTCATTTAATAAACATTCTCTAGCCTTGCCTATGTGCCAGGCACTTTTCTCAGCATCAGGGATACAACAATGACCAAAACACAATTCCTGCCCTCTCACAGAGCTTACATTCTGGTGGGGGAAATAGAAACAAACTAGTACATACACAGAAAAAAATAAAGCAGGGAAGGGAAATAAAGAAATGCCAGAAAAGGGCACAAGTGGGTAGGTAGTCTGGGAAGGCTTCGCTGAAGGGTGACTGAAAGAAGTGAGGGAGCCATGGGACTCCTGGGAAACGTGTTCTGGGCAGAGGGCACAGCAAGTGCTAAGGCCCTGAGGCAGAGGCATGTCTGACAAAGAACGAAGAGGCCACTGGCTGGAGCACAGGGAACAGGGGTAGAGTGGCAGGCAGTGGCCAGGGAGGAGCTGAGGCCGGCACACATAGGCCACTCGAGGGCTGTGGAGGGCGCAGGACGGCAGTGACAGGGTCTGTTGACATTAAGCAGGATCACTGTAGCTGCTGGGTTGAGAATGCACTGTGGTGGGAAAGGGGGAAGCAGGAGATTATCGGACACTGTGATCATCCAGATGAGAGACGGCAGTGGCTTGAGCGAGGAGACGTGAAAAAAATGGGCAGATTCTGGATACGGTTTCAGAGGTTGAGTTGACAAGATTTGCTAATGGACATGAAACCCCCTTCTCCTTGGGCCATTAACGGGACTTTCAAAAGGACATTCAGCGAGCGTGTGGTAAGGCACATGGTGTTTCTGCCTGTGTCACACATCACAGCTTTTACATTACCAACTTTTCGGCAGGATGCGTTTTTTTGTTCCAGGCTGGAGATTTATTCTATTTTTTGATGTTCATGTATTTACTTTTGAGAGAGAGAGAAAAGGCGAGAAGCGGGGTGGGCAGCGAGAGAGGGAGACAGAATCCCAAGCAGGCTGGCTCTGTGCTGTCGGTGCAGAACCACTGCGAGGCTCGAACCATATTGGTACCAACTGTGAGATGATGGCCTGAGCCGAAACCGAGAGTCAGACACTTAACCGACCGAGGCGCCCCCTCCCCCCCAGTTTGCATTTTTAGAGTGGCTCACCTGATGAGTGTACTGCTTACGCCTGTCCAAAAAGCTCCAACTCATCACACTTAATTACTAATTTAATCCATTTGTTCCTCAAAACATATACAGGGATCACACCTATTACCAAAGACATAATTCAACCTCATCCATAATCTGGAGATCATGGAAAGATGGGGGATAGACAGCGGAGAAATTCAGAAATTCGGGATGAAAAATAACGACACACGTGTAGGTTTCAAAGTCCAAGAAGAAATGAGTTTGTAAAAAAATTATCGAGAAAGAAAATGACCTTCAAATTTTTAAAAATTAAAACTATTCTCTTTAAGTGACTATTTTATAAACACACACACACACACACACACACACACACACTTTAAAAAAATATAAGTGCACCATAAAACAACGTGTGTTGGGTATACTGCATGAACTCTTAGGCTTGAATAAAATAAATTCAGCTATTAGAAATGAAAATACATGAGACAGAAAAGCACATCTGTTAAAAATAGAACTCCCTCAAGTGGGGCAATATTGAATTAAGTAAAATTTTAATTTCTTTAACAATTGTACCAAGAACCCAATGAGTCACTGTGGCTCCTCAGTATCTGTGTGTGTTGCTCTAAGGATGAGTTCACTGAACACACCAGTGGAAATTACACAGATGGCTGGAGACTTACATGAAGCCCCAGGGAGAAGTCCAGCTGGACACATGAGTCTGGGAGTCATCAGCCTACAGACGGTATATAGAGTCACCTTGGGAGTTTAGACAGAGAAAAGGGGAGTACCAGGGGCTGAGCCCTGGGAGCCCTGATGTTTAGAAATCAGAAGACGACGGGAAACCATCAAAGATGATGAGAAAGTGCCCGCTGGCAAAGGAAGAGGAGGACCAAGAAAGATGGCACCCTGGAAACCAATGGACAGAGTGTTTCAAGGAAGGGGGGAGGGACCCGTTGTGTCAAATGCTACTGACAGGGCAGGAAGAAGTGAGAACCGACCACAGAATTCTACAGGGTGGAGGGCACTATTGATCTTGTCAGGAGCAGTTACCTGGCATGGACTGAGAGAGAATGGGAGGAAAGACACGGAGGTAAGCAAGTATAGTCAACTCCTTCTGGAGTTTTCCTTTAAAGAGAAGCAGAGAAATCTGGTGATATAGACCCTTCAGTTAAAGGCGTGTTTTTAGGGTGGGAAACTTTAAGTTTGGATATGCTGAATCAAATGGGTCAGGAGAGAACCAATGGCTGGAGTGATGTGTTGCGGTATATTGGGGTAGGTGAGAAGAGATGGGATCCAGCACCCTCCAATAGGAGCCCAGATGGTCTCCTCTCAGCCCAGTAGCTGAGGTCCTACAGTTGGCAGGGTCTGGGGTGGGTTTTGTTCTGATAAATGCCCAAAGGGCTCAGGAGCAGCCCTGGGCAACATACAAATGCCCCCCACACATACCAATCCCTTGCTCCCTGCCCATGGCCACCTTTCCCAATATCCCACCTCAGCTGGGCCTGGCTCCCCTGGCTCTTACTGTCTGAACTCATCATTCTCTTCAGACCTAAGCACCGACCTCCCCATTCCTCAAAGCTTGGATGACTACTTTCAGCAGCCGGGTAGTTCTTATGGATTCCAACCTCTCCTTCTTTCACACCAGCCCTTGGGGCTAAGCTCCCAGCTTTCCTTGCCACAAGTGAACTTGAGTTAGGACAATATAAGCATTACCCTCCATGAACAATATAACTTTGTATGTGTGAAAACAACACTCCCTAACAAAGGAGCCCTTCTGAAACAACGAAGGCCAAATGCATAGGTGCTGGCTGAGACAGCCAACACATTCCTGATGGGCGCTTCCAGAGGCTGTCTGGAAAATGCAGGCTTTGTTCAGGTGTGGAAGTGATGGGAAATGAAGAGAGGGCTCTGGGTGCCAGCAATAAATAGGAACTGATGCATAGGTGTACAAAGCAAGGGCCTAGGACCCAAGTCAAGAGGGGTCCTGGAATGAATTCCAGTGCCAATGTCATTCCAGAAGTTACACAAAGGACTAGGGAGTGTGGAGGGACCTGGGACGTTAGTTAAAAGAGAGGGTTGAGTACTGCCTCTGAAGGCTGGACAAGATTTGGCACAGGGCAGAGTTCAGCAGGCCCAGAGGGTAATGGACAGTAGTGGCTTGGTGGACTGTGGGCCCAGGAAGATCAGGTTGAGTTTTAACTGGATTCTGTGGGTATGGCAGCCACAGAAGGCCCTGAAGCTGAAGTCTGATAGGCAAAACCATGATCAAAGGCACTCAATGGCACCAACCTGGGAGGCTGGAGAGAGGGAGGCCAGAGACATGGCACAGAGAATGAAGAGAGATGATAGCTGAGTCGTGGACCACTTTGTGTGGACACCAGAACTTGGGGACTAACTGGAAGGTGGCGGGGATCAGGAGAAAAGGTGTCCAAGATGATACTAAGGTTTTGAGTGTGAACGTCTGAGTACATCATCCAAGGTCTGGATGTAGAAGAAGATTCTGTTGGTGGCTTGGTCAGTACATGCTGAAATTGAGGGGCCCAGGAAGCATCAGAAGCAAGGGCGTATAGTTCAGGAATGAGGTTCTAGCCGGAGACCCAGATTTAGTGCCACTGGTGCAGTGACAATGTTTGAAACCAAGGAGATAAGTGATAACAAGGGAGAACACTTCAGGCCAAAAGAAATCAGTCTGACCAAGTACGTGGGCCGCCATTACTTTCAGACTGCTGACTGAGATACCTTCCCTCTTGGCCTGTCCCAGTCTCACCCACCTTTCCAGGCCTAGCCCCACCCTGTCCAGGAAGCCTCTTCTGGCTGCTCTAGACCCAGGGATCCCTGTCTGCTGTGAGCATCTCAACACGAGCAATCCACACCTCAGCCTTGTGCTACCACCTGAACCACTCACCAAGCACCTTAAGAGCAGAACCATGGTTTATCCCCTTGGCTCTGGGTATCTTCGGGCCCAGAGCACCCACAAGACACTGAATAAATGGCCCCACCTTGATGGATTGATTAATTGATCAACTGCTGGGTTGGAGGTCAAGAAGAAGGTAGGGAGACTAGTGAATAGCTTGATTAATGATAAAAAGACTCATGAGTGTTGGTCCCATGGTATCTACTCTTTGTGTCTGGCTTATTGACTTACTGCTATGAATCAGATCTATGTGAATCAACAAGGATACATCTCGAAAACATTGTTGAGTAAAAACAAGTTGCAGATGTATGTTAAAGCCACCGGAGTAGTCAGTGCTGTCTACCAAGTACGTCTGGTTCCCCCATGCAGCAGGTGAGGCTGCGGGGCTTGCCCTGGCCGTTGCAAGAAAATAGAAGCTTCTGGGTGGAAGCTGTAGGAGGCAGTGCATAACTGGCTATTTTTCATCTTCCTCTCTCAGTCTCTGTCGCCCTAGATGCCTTAGTGGTTCTTAGGAACAGAACCCCTTGTTGAATGTGTCCTGAAGTGAAATATAAATGTCTGCTGTGAGAAGGAGAAGGAGAAGGAGAAGAAGAAGAAGAAGGGAAAGAAGGAAGAGGGGGAGGAGGAGGAGAAGGAAGGGGAGGAGGAAGGAAAGGAGGGGGAGGAGGAGGAGAAGAAAAAAGAGGAGGAGGAGGCAGAGAGGGAGGAGGAGGGGAAGAAAATGAAAGAAAAAAGGAAGACAGGGATCTAAGACAAAACTGTGGACCTCAGATGGGTCTGCTTGAAGGGCATAGTCATTTTCTGGGTGGGGGACATCCCTGGCAGTTTGAGTGGTTTTGTGCTTGGTTGCATGGATGGTCGCATCCTTGACTCCATCCATGAAATGCCGGAGGTGCCCCCAAGTATATGGCAACCTAAAACACTCTCTCCAAATTTCCAAACATTCCTGGGGGGGTGATACCAGCCCCCAGAGAACCATGGATATAGAGGGGTCGCCAGAAGTGGGGCGTGGGAGGTGCAGCGAGGGCCCAGATGGGACAGCTGGGCTGCGGGAGAAGAGAATCTGACGGGTGACACTACATGACCCTGAAGCGCTCAAATTGGATGTGACAAGCTGAGGGAGTGAGGAGGACATGTCTCACAGCCTGCGGAACAGAGCGAGATCATCCTGGAGGGAGACACATGAGATGGGTACGGTAGGGACAAAATGCTCAGTGCCATGAACCAAGGCCCATGGGTGGCATAGCACAGGATCCTCTGCCGATCAACAGAGCATGTTGTTTTCTCCCTCTAACACATGAGGAAACCGAGCTGGAGACGTGAGGGCTTGTCTCAGTGGAAGAGAGGTAAGTGGGAGGGGCAGGGAGGATGGACCTGGAAAGAGAGGGAGATTCTGGAAGAGAGCAGGTGGGACTAAATGGCAACTTGGATGGGACAATGGGGGCGGGGGGCACCGATGCCCAGGCGGTAGGAAGAGAAGGGGTCTCGGGTGTAACCTTCCACGTTTCAGCTGAAGGCAGACCATGTGGCAGAGAGACTCCAGCACGTAGCTGGAGATGTGAACTAACCGGGATCAGGGGAGGCTCCTGCCAGCTGTCCTTCCGGAGCTCAGGCTTCCCAGGGGAACAAGGGCAGCAGGGAGCCGCCTCGGGGACCCGACCTCCAGTCTGGGGGCAGCTGCTTCTCAGGGAAGAAGCAAACCTCTTTGTGCACACCAGCTATCACTCAGCGGCCCCTCAGGGCCTCACAGACAGTTCTTCTGCAAGGCGATTTTCTTGTTTCTTTTCTTTTCTTTTCTTTTTTTTTTTTTTTAAGAAGGCTTCATGCCTAGCACAGAACCCAATGCAGAGCCCAATGCGGGGCTGAAACTCACAACCTTGAGATCGAGACCTGAACTGAGATTAAGAGTCGGACGCTTAACGGACTGAGCCACCCTGGCGTCCCTTGAAGCAAGAGGAAAGAAGGCAAGTCCCTGTGACCAGAAGCATCAAGCCTTGGATGAAGTCTTAGGGGGCCTTTTAAGTACCCAATGATATGAGAACACAGAGACACAAGAGGGCGCTCTATTCAAATAGCAGGAGAGGAAACTGGTCTGTCCCCAGTTGGAAAGAGGGTCAGTATTTTTGAAAAACCTTTGATCTAGTATTTCCCAATGGAGCCACTATTGGAATTCTGGGTGGGATGTTTCTGCCCTACAGGGTGGTATTCTTACCACTGCCATTTTTTGTCATCCCCAACCCCCTCGATGTCACCGTGACAACCCAACTCCCCAAGTTTTGTTTCCAAACACCCTCTGCTGACAGCCCCTGCTGGCCACTGCCACCGGGAACTTGGCCGCTTCTGTTTTCCCCAACCAAGAGAGGAGTCCAGTACCTCCCGCTTTGACCTTGTGAGTTTGGCACCTCCAGGTGCTAGGGAATGGCGGGCCCCCAGTGACACCTCGTGTTGGCTGGTGTCCGTGAGGACTGTCCTTCTTGGAAGGTAGGTTTTCCCTCATGCCGTTGTCCCTTGGGACTGGGTACGAGGAGGGCTGCATTGATCACATTGGAGACACAGACACAGGACCCTGAGACAGACACCACAGGATCTGCTTACAGACACCCATATCCCGGGGAGCAAACACATGGTCACATAGAACACAGCTTGCACAAAACTTCCACAAAGCAAGTCCGAAACAAGGTACCCTTCCGGAGCCCAGAGGGCCCCAGAGTGTGAGTTCCGAGATGTTTGGATCATTAGGTTTCCAAAGACAAGCACCAAAGGTAAAACACCAGGGGTGATATTCCAAACACTGACCAACCGATGAGTCCTGGACCCCGACCAGTCAGAATGGAGACGGGTGTAGACAGCTGGTGCGAGCACTGCCTTCGTTATCAGCCCTGCAAACAGCCTGCGGGCAGAGCCCGAGTCCCCTGTGGGACACCAGGCAGGCCAAGGTGGCCGCTTGGGCAGGACAGAGGTGATTTTGGGGGGAACACGCACCAAGGTAAATGGCAGTCCAGACAGGACCTGGGAGATGCACTAGCGGCCCCAATGCAGGGACTAGAAACCCGGCCAGCATCGGAAGAACGAAGGGGCTGGAGAAAGACCCAGACTGCTCCAGTCCTCAGCAGACACCCCGTTCCCATCCCCCACCAGAGAGCCCGGCGTTCTGAAACCGAGGTGGCCTTCGAGTCCCACGAACGTGGCGCCTGCGGGCAAGCACCTGTGGGCACAGCCCCGCCGGGAGAGACGCTCACCGCCGCTCAACACAGACGGTGCCACCTCTTACTCCACAGGAAGCAGAACCAAATATTGCAAACCAAATGTGATTCTTACCCTCCTTCGAAGATTTTGATCCTCGCTGGCTCCCCTCTTTTGGAGGCAGGAGCATCTTCCTCCGGCTTCCCTCGCTTCTCTTCTGACTTCTGCACTCTAGCTAGATCTTTCTGGCCTTCCGGGGAAACCAGCGAAGGGAGGTGAACCTGGCCCACCGCAGAATGACAAAATCACTGCTGTTAAACGGTAGTCATAGAACGGTGCCTTTGATGGCACTGCATGCTTACTCTTAACTGTGTGTAGCTCACTTACTCTTCCCTCGACCCTGTGCAGATGCGTTAGTAGCTGCAGTTCGCAGAAAGAAGGAAATGGATCCCCAGAGAGGTGAAGCCCCTTCTTCAAGGCCACGTGGTTAGTGTCAAAACTGGGACTCCGACCAGGTCCTTCTCCTGGGAAGACCAGGCTTTCCCACGGGAGCTGGGTTTGCCTTTCCTTTCACACTAATCTAGGACCTTCTGGGGACAGGTCCTTATGCTGGTGTCCTCGGTCATGCCAGCACCCAAAACAGGCCTGCCTCAGAGAGGACGGGTAAGGAATGCAGAGCAAATAAATGAAGACTCCATCCTGGAGATGAACTGGTCCAGTTCTCTTTTATAGATCAGGAAGTCAAGGTCACCCTCCAAGTTAAGGACATTGCTGGGAGCAGAGTGCAGGCGTCCCGAGGGCCCTGACCACGCTCACTGATGGGCATGCACCTGGAGGGGGGTGTGCAGGCTCTGGCTGGTAGTCTGAGGGAACCTGATCTTTTCACAGAGCTGTGGGCCCCAGTGGGGAGAGCTGGCTCATGAGAGCAACAGGTCCTCTAGACCCTCTGATGGCAGCAGCAGGTGGGCATACCCTGGAATAGGGAGCAGTGATGCTGGGCTGGGGGCTGGGGCCCACGGTGCCAGGAGGGAGATTCTCGCCCTCGTTTATGCTGCTGTCAATCAAGGTCAGGTTCACAGCCAGTGGGAGATGCAACCATGTCTCTGCGGGCGGGGGCGATCTAAGCCCCAGGCTCCTGTGGCAGCCATGACACCTGCCGCTATAAAGGTGGGTTGGGCTGAGCAGAAAGGTAGCTGGTTGGGCATCAGGGAATCTGAGTTTTGGCTCCACATGGGCTAGTGCGTGCTGAGCCGCCTTTGGGTGGATTACTTCATCTTTCTGGGTTTAGCTCACCTCTGAGGGGATTTAGATCATCCTGAAGATCCAGGTCAGGGCCAATGCCTATGACTCAGTGACACCTTCCCCCCCCCCCCACCAAACAGTCCCTTCAGAATTGGAGATGGGAGACCAAGTGAGGCTATGGACCGCGGCTTTGGCAGAAGGCAGCTGACTTCGTGTAATACCCATGGGTTTCCAGAGTTGCTGTTCTCACTCCTATCTCAGCCTGCCATCTGGGCCACCCACAGAATGAGCAACGGGCCTCCCCCAGGCCGATGGAGGACTTCTCTCTCACAACCAGCTGTGATGTCTGGGCTAAGCTGGAGGAGGCTGGTTTGGGTGGCAATGAACCACTCTATCAGGAAACACTGCTGGAACGGGGCAGGTGGGCCAGGGCTCCATGTCGGCTTTTAAAGACAATAATATGATTGTCTTTCAATCATAAAAACGATTATTGAGTGCCAATGTGCCAAGTACTGTTCTAAACACACTTTGTATATTTTAACCCACTTACTTATCTCCACAGTCCTATGAGCTAAGTATTTTTGGTATCTCTAGTTTACATATGAGGAAACCAAGGCACAGACAGAGTAGGTAGCTGGCCCAAGGTCACACAGCTAGCAAGCGAGGCAGTGGGATTCAAATCTGGGAATCCTGACACGGGAATCCTTATTCCTTCTGTTTGCTATATGTGGTTGTCAAAATGATCCCCAAGGAGAAAGAAGCAGGAGAAACCTGGGGAATGATTGGAATGTGGCTCCCACATGAACTTTCGTATAAGCTTGAGTTCCTCCAGGGCTTATGTACAGAAAAAAGTACCTATGACCAAACTCAAACCCGATAGGGTGACCTAGACCTTCATGAAGACAGTTTGGAAGATCTTTAAAATGCTAAGATAACCTGAAGGGCCTTTTCAGAGCTACTAACAGAGGACAGAAGCTACAAGCTCAGTACAGTAAAGAACTTCCCTGGAGCACTGTCCAAAGATAGGTTGGGTTGTA
This sequence comes from Leopardus geoffroyi, assembly GCF_018350155.1. NCBI lineage: Eukaryota > Metazoa > Chordata > Mammalia > Carnivora > Felidae > Leopardus > Leopardus geoffroyi. The sequence continues at coordinate 32,419,700 of NC_059328.1, forward strand.
CCAAGAGGGGGTGAGCTCCCCATCACGGGAGATATGCAAGCAGTGGCCAGAGAGAGAGAGGTGTAATTGTAGCAAGGCATCAAGCAGTGGGCCATGCAGTTAATATTAACGCACCAGATTGGTGCACTTCTGGCAGGAAATCTGCCAGTGAATCTGTTGAGTTATTCCGAGAAAAAGTTTGCAGGTTTCAGCTCATTTTATGAAAGTGGCATTTTAAGCAAAAGACTGCTGAACTCCATTAAGCTAAATTAACTCTTACTTTTTCGTAAATGGCCTTTTAGTATATAGTCATTAAAGCGGGGAGGCAGCCCAGATCATTTGAAAGGGCTCTGGAATGAGGTCTTATTTTGAATCCAGGCTCCGCCATGTCACATGCAGCCCTGTACAGGTTACCTAACTTCTCTGTGCGTTGGCATTCTCATCCATAAAATGGTGATGTAGTACCCTAACTTTCAAGGTGGTTGTGAGGATGAACGTGAAGTCTAGCACACCACTTGGCCCACAGCAGGTGCACAAGAAGCTGTAAGTATGAATATAAGTATAAAAGCATTTTGGGAGTAGACGTAGCCAGCAAGATGCACAGGAGAGCAAATCAGTCATGATTTGCCACTTTATGGCAAAAGTGGAAATCTCATTTAGGGACGTCCGTAGACTGATAGGACAGTCAGAGAATACATCTGGGAAACAATCCTGTGAAGCATATCCAGCTGAGCTAAGGACAAACTCAGTGCACAAATTTCACTCAATGATAAAAGAGGAGGACGCAAACACAGGAGGAGTTCCAGAACACAGTTTTGTTCATTTATCTGTAAGATGAATTTAGTTTAGTGGATTTATGCCTGATTTGAGCAAAGCATCTGGCCTGAAGACACACTGATGAACATTTTAAAATTTGCAGTCACTTTTACGGCCTTCTTTCCTCAAATATTTGGAAGAAGAAAAAATTGAGTCTCTGGAGTCAGATCTAAGTGCAAATTCTGGGTTTGCCAAATATCTACCATATATGGCCTTGACTTCTCTCACCCCTGACCCTTGGGTCCCTCACCTATAGAGAGGGGATGGTCCTCCTGCTTCATAAGTAGAAATAACCACTGACTGGATTCAAGGGCCCAGCACAGCGCCTGGCACACTGAGGCTACTCAATCGACAGAACAATGTCAATCGGCCGACATGGCACGGCCGGGGTCCTTAGGCTGGCCTTATCAGGGTATGGAGCTGTTTGGGTATCTGAAGCAAAGTTGGAAATATCAAATTTCCAATTTCCTGAACTTGCAGGGGTCACTCTATGGCTCCTGGAGCAGCCTCAGATCAGAGGCAACGGAGGAGTACATGTGAACCCTTAGTCAGGGCCAGGTGCTGCCACGCAGCACAGCTGTGAGTGATCTTGCCCCCTACTGGTGAGGGGGAGCACTGCAGCCAACACTTTCTTTTCCAGCCAGCTCGTGGAAAAGAAAGAAGAAATACTTCAGGAGTTGTTTGTGCCAAATTCTAGAAACTCTGGGAGTGGGAAGATTCTGAGTTGTAACCAGAGAATGGAAATAGCAGGTGTAGAGAATAAGAAAAGCAGGAAAAGGCTGACAGGACAAGGAAGGAACGTGGGCAGTGGCATAAAGTTTTGAAATTGCTGCAGACTTTCCCATCAGCCAAGGTTTCCGATTCAGTCTTTTGGAGATTTTTTTTTTTTTTTTTTTGTCCTGACTCAGATGGTGTCTTTGCTTTTACAATAGAAGCTACTAATGGGAAAGCAGGATCACTTTAAAGCTTACTTTATCGAAATGTATCTAGTCTGACGATGAGGGACACACAAAGAAACCCAATAAATATGTTTTCTCATACGGTGGTCAGTCACAGCTGACAGAGAGGAAATCTGCCCACTCGTTCTGCTCTAGTTATGCAAATAGAACTTGAGGAGAGTGCGCCTTTAAAAGCTCAGCACAGGCTTCAGCAATACAGCAAGGAGAAGGAGAACAAGGCAGACTTACCTCTGTCATGCGGGGCTTGCGGGAGCTGGATGGCACAAGCCTTCCTGTCTCAGGATGCGGAGCTGTGGCCATGGTATATGTTTCTTTGCTCACCTTCTGCTTAGACCTCAGGAGGGACAAAGCAGCTTTAGTGGAAACCCCGGAAGGTTGGGGTTGTACAAACTTATGCACCAACCAGCGTAAACAGAGGACCTCCTATCTGCATGCTGGATGTGATTTGGCTTAATGTAGTTTAAATAGCACCAACTGACATTAGTGGTCGTGTGGAGGCTGGGGAACTGCAGTACCTTCTTTGAGTCCGTACCTTCTTGCGACTTGGCTGGTCTGGGGGACGTTTCTGACAGAGGCAGCGAGCTGGAAGGTGCCAGTGGAGGGAGGTCAGGTTGTTCCTTGGAATCTTCTTTCTTCACACTCAGTGAGGGCAGCCCTCTTCGGTGAGGCTTAGCGGATGGCTGGGCATATTCCTTCAAAGCCTCTGAGCCTGGGGCCGTCACGTGGGACAATGAGGAGTGAGGAAGGGGACTGATTTCCTTTGGGTCAGACGGATCTGAGGATAGGCTGGACAGTGTTTCTAGCTCCCTCCTGGCCTGGCCCTGGCTGCCCAAGTGGGATTTCTCCGGCCTCTTGCCGTCCTCCGTGCTGGTGAGCACCACACTGCATGGTTTTACCAGCTCAAGTTTTTCATCTGCCTTGGAAGCCTCCTCTTCCTTCACCCTTTTTTGCTGCTGGGTTTCCATGGTAAGTTCAAGGCTGCCAGCTGGTGAAAGGACACGTTTGCTCCCCCCGACCGTTGAAGAACTCCCCTCCGGGCTCAGGACGCTCTCCAAGGACAGGGAGGCGCCTTTTCTTTCGGGCAATGTCACAGGCACTCTCAAGTATGGAGTCGGGAAACCTCTGCTCTGCTCTTCGCTCACCCCAGCCGACCCAGGCCGGACCTCGTACACATCCGTCCCACACACAGTTGTCCCTTTGCACGGGGGCTCCTCAAACTTGGGAAGAGTCACGGTTGTTGAGCTGCTCTGGGACTGGGTGACCAGGATCTGGGACAGGGTGGTGTACATGGCACTCCCGTAGGACGGCATGTTGGTCTGAATGCGGACGGGCACAACGAGGGATACCATGGTGTCTGGGCAGGCGGGCAGGGTCAGCGGGGGGGCTGATGTGGGTGCCGAGCAGCTGGCCGGGGGAGCCACGGGGGACAGCTGGACATCACTGCTGTACTCTGTGCTGGGGGAGAGGCCAGCGGTTCCCGTTGCCAGCGGGGCCGGGCTGGTTTTGATCTGGGGCAGACGGCTCTCCACGTCGCCGGGGAGCGGAAGCGAGAACTGGGATTGCAGAGGCAGGAAAAATCCAGAAGAGAGTGCCGACGAGGCAGGGTACGGCACGGGAAGAAACGAAGGGGGCTGCCGGAAGGGGAGGCTGGCTGGGTGAGGCATGAGCTGGGGGAGGTGGAGCTGGCCCGGGTGCAGAACGGTGGGCTGGAGGGGAAGTGGCGGGGCTTGAAATAAGGAGGGAGGAAGCGGCGGCATGGAGTACGGGGCGGAGAGGAGGCTGGACATGGCCTGGGTGGAGAAGAATTCTGAAGACTGTCCTGGCTCGTGCTGCAAGAGGGGCTGGAAGGAGAAGAGGGAGACGGGTGGGGGCAGGTAGGGTTTCTCATGCAGGGGGAGCTGGGCAACGGGGTGGTGGAACGCCTGCAGAGCTTCTGTGTAGGGCGGAGTGGACCCCAGCTGGGGTCTGTCCTGCCCCTGGCTCTTGCCTCCCGGGTGCCCGCTGTGCGAGGTGGCCGCCGAGGAAATCTGGGGCAGTGAGCTTTTGGCGGAAGGCTTACTGCATGAGGGCTTTGGTTCCTCGCTCTCCTGTCGTCCCTTGGGGGCGGCCTCTGGCTCAGTTTCTGGAGGCCTGCTCAGAGAGGCCTGTCTCACCAAAAAGCATTTCCTTCTCTCTGGCGGGGCTGTGGGGGCCGCCGGGGCAGCGGGAGCCGCTGGGGCCGGCGCCGAAGAGCCTGTCAGGGACAAGCTGCCGTAGTCGAATGATTTGCTGCGTGTCTCGGTCATGTGGGCGGAGTGGGAAATGTTGGGGCTCTGCTCTGAGGCTGACCTCCGCATCTCTCGGGCGTGCGGGTGGTGGCTGGGGACGGTCAGCATGTGGGTGCCCAAGGGTTTGGGGCGCGTGTCGGACGAGAGCCCGGGGGCCTCGGCTTTCCCGTGGTCATCCCTCTCGAAGGAGGCGGAGCGGCTGGACCCGCTCATAGAGACACCGCTCTCCTGGCTGGGGCTGCGAGACAGGGGCGCGGAGGACTCGAAGCTGGACTCCCCCGATGACTGGGCCATCTCTGCCAGGCGCAGCCTCTTCTTCTTAGGGGGCAGCTTCTCTGCCGGGAGCTGGGCGAGCGTCTGGCTGCGCTGGGGCCACTGGAATCCCTCTGTCTTCTCGGGCTCCTTGGGAGGTGGCTCAGGCTCCGTGTCTGGCCGGTCGGGCTCCTCCGTCACCAGGATCTCGGGGACCTGGATGTTGGGCTGGCGGACCAGCCTGGGCTGCAGGGAGTGGGCGGAGCGTCCGTGTGGGGCGGGCGGGGGCGAGGAGAACGGGGCCGGGGGCTTGTCTTCCCCTTCCAGGCCGCTGGGCTGCTCCAGGGAGTCGGACTTCTCGAAGGAGCTGGTGTGCTGGATGACGGAAATTTCTTTGGACGTTGTTCTCCTCTCCTTCCCCGACTCGAGACCAGACCCTGGCTTGGGTGTCCTCGGCGGAAAGCCCGCGGGTCCCTCCAGGGAGGGCACTGACTTACTCGGTTCTGCTGGTGACTTGGTGGACTCCGGGGGAAGGTTCCGAGCAGCATCGGACGGCCCGGGGCTGCCAAACTGACTTTTAGTCGACTCAAAGGCAGGCGGCTCTTCCTCATCCCCGAGGCTCTTCTCCTTCCTCCTCTTCCTCAGCGGAGTGAGCTCCAAGGTGGTCCCCAGCTTGTAATGCATCATCTGGGACCAGGGCTCGTGCTCAGCCTGACTCTTTTCGGCTTCTGGGGACACGTGAGCACCTGCAGAGACGGGCTTTGTGATCTGCAGCTCCGAGCAGTAGTACTTCCTGTGGGCTTCGTAATTGTCCCTTTTCTTGTACCGAGCACCGCATATGTTACATTCATAGATCACCCCTTTCGTTTTCAAGCCCTTCTTGGTCTTTTTGGTGAGGTCACTTTCCTTGGGTTCCGGCTCGTCCGCGGGTTTGGAGGCTGTGTCTTTGCTACTGGGCCCGGCCTCCTCGGAACTGTACTCCCCTCCCAAAGGTAGTTCGATGGCCGGCTGGCGCTTGAGCATCCGGGGGTGGGAGGTAAGCACTTGAGTGCTGCGGCTCAGGGCTTCGGACTCGGTGACGTGGTCGTCGAACGAGTAGCTACCTCGGAAGGTGTGATGGGGGGTACTGAGGGTGCAGGTGGCGGAAGGCATTGAGTGGCTTCTCAGCAGAGGCACAGGGGGGGTGGTGCTGGGCGGGTGCTGGAGGCTCAGCAGTGATTGTTCGGGCTTCGTCGTTTTCTCGCCGTGGGACGACAGGGGCTCCCGGTAGAGGCTGGATTTGGGGGACTCCATGCTGCTGCGCCTGGACAGCGAGCTCCTCCTCGGCTTCACGCTGTCTATCTCGCTGGTGTCCACCACGGCCTCGTTGATGGTGATGAGCTTGGTGATGTGCTCTATGACCTGCGTCCGGGGCACAGACAAAGGCACCAGGCTGGGCTTGTCTTCGGTGGACAGCGGCAGGAGGGGCTGCGTGGACGTGGCCGTCAGCATGGCGGTCCGCTGCCCGATCCGCCCGCACTTGCCGAAGATGATCTCGGCATAGGACCTGGCGTTGGTGTTCGGGGGGCTGACCTGCTGCTCGGCGCTCTCAGAGCGGGAGAAATATCCAGACTCCGTGCTCCCTTTGCTGCCCGGGCTCAGAAACGCCTGCTCGTCCATCACCTTTTTCCTCTCACTCAAGCGGAGGGCCAGCTTCTGCTTTATCGTGTGGGTGTCTTCGGGTTTCTGGCTCAGGGGGTGTTCGGAGGAGGGTTCCGAGAACGGGGTGGGGTCCTCGAGCGACGGGGCCGAGCTGGACTGGGACAAGGAACAGCGGTCGTGACTGGAGCCCTGGCTCCCAGAGCTGTACAAGCCGCTGGACAGGAGGGGGTGCTTGGGCCTGGGGGAGAGCTCTGTGGGGTGGGCAGACGTGGTGCCTGTTTCCTCTTCTGAGTCTGTGCTTTCCCCCTCGGTGGGCTCCTCGAACTCCTCCCCCGGGATCCTCTCCATCTCCAGCCCCGGGGGGTACATCTCGCCGCCCACCCCGGAGGCCAGGCCGGCTTTGATGCGGTGGGCGTGGGACTTCCTGTGCTTGTACAGGTTACTCTTGGTCTTGAAGGAGAAGCCGCAGGGGCCGCAGGGGTAGGGCCTCTCGCCCGTGTGCGAGCGGATGTGTTTCTGGAGCACGCTGGGCTTGGCGCAGGGCCGGCTACAGTACTGGCATATGTACTTGCCGGGCTTCTGCGGCTTCCTCTCCTTCTTGGGCGCCTCTTCTGGGGGCTTCAAGGTGACCTGGGAGGGACGGGGCACAAAGACTTTGGGGATGCCAGGCAGGTCCTCGGGGGGGATGATGGAAGCGTGGGAAGGCAGGAGCTGGCTTGGAGGATGGAGCCCAGGGGTCACGAAGGAGCTTGAGGGTCCAGGTCTCATGGGGTCGACCAGCTGCCACGCGGACCCCTCCAGGAGATGCTCCGGTTTGCCGGGCGACATGAATGCTGGTGTCAGAGGGTGCTGCGGAAGCTTCGAGATGGGGACGGAGGTTTCAATGGAGGACCTCTTAGGGCCTGTTTTCTCCTGAGAGCCTTCCCTAAGAACCGACGAGGGGCCCGGGAAGGGCTGCGGGGCGAGGAGCTCTTGGAGGGGGCCCTCTGGGGTGGCAGTCGTGCCGCTGCCTGGGTACGGGGCACTGGACGAAACACTGGCCTGCACAGCCTCTCCTTTGGTCAGCCGCTTCCGGGGACTTCCCTCAGCCTTCTTGGTGCCCTTGACACTTTGTTCAGGATCCATGACCTCCACAGAGACTTCAGATGCTATTCAGGGAGGGTCGGGGCAGGCTGCATTTATGAATAATCCAAGTGTCCCAAGGAGGCGTCTGGCTTTGGCCACATTGGTCAAGAGCTGCCGGAAGCCAAACCCGAGATGGGCTTTGGGAGTTTTGTTTTTTGTTTATTTTATTTTTTTTTTTTTGCGAGTGTCACTGGCTGCGAGCGGACTCGGAGGAGGTCATCGGGGCCCAAACTATTCACACTGGTGAGGCATGGCCCTCTACTTCGAAGACAGAAAATGCACCAGCACTTTCTGCCTGAATGTCTGTCCTGGAAACGTCATGAAGGATGTCAACGTTGCCATCCTAGTGTTTCAGTTGGCAGTGGCAAATGGCCACCCACGAGTCCCCTGTGTGCTATGCGAACGGTTGGAGGCTGGAGACATCTGTGTGCACGGCCCGATCATCCCTGGTCCCCGCACTAGACAAGCCACGCTGGGCGCCTCGGGCAGCTCCGGCCGGCCCCTGCTCCCCTCTGGTCCCGTGTTGGAGATCAGTGGCCGCAGAGGGGAATTCACGCTCTTCTGTTTGACAAAAGCACACACACAGAAATACACACACACAAGAGAAGAGACAGTTACTGCAACTTATCCACGGCCTGTGCAGCGGGAGTCTGTGAGATGTGCTGATATCCCTACAAGGTTAACCAGGGAGGTTCGACCAGAAGTCACAGCCCCTGACTCTAAGCACCCAAGCAATGGTCCGAACCTCCCTCACCCGCATTCACGGTGGTGTTGGGTGACTCGAATGTCACCTGTGGTGTTCCGGGAACTGCAGGGCAGTTGGGGATGGGAGGCCTCTGAGGCAGGGTCAGCTTGCGAAGCCTCAGCTGCCCAAGCTGTAAAATGGGATAATATCAAGTCCTGCCTCAACTGTGCTTCAGGGCCGTGATGGAGTCCAACATGTTAGTGGCTATAGATGCCACGAGACAAAGGTGGGTTTGTCCTACAGCTGGTCCTCCTGTGGTGCAGGGGGAGGAGCCGGTGTGTTATTCGGGGATGAGCTTTCCAAGGGATAGGTTTTTCTCGGGTTAGCATTATTCTCTCTGGCCCTGGGCTCTGAAGGTGGCCAGGAGGGGCACCATTCACGGCTTGCGTCTCCCTTGCTGACCCAAGCCTGGGTTTCATGCTGAAGGTAAAACCACCACCCCAGGCTGTGGAGGCTCACAGTCTAACACAGCCATGACTACTCCATCAAGAAATAGCTAGGAGGGGGCGCCTGGGTGGCGCAGTCGGTTAAGCGTCCGACTTCAGCCAGGTCACGATCTCGCGGTCCGTGAGTTCGAGCCCTGCGTCAGGCTCTGGGCTGATGGCTCAGAGCCTGGAGCCTGTTTCCGATTCTGTGTCTCTCTCTCTCTCTGCCCCTCCCCCGTTCATGCTCTGTCTCTCTCTGTCCCAAAAATAAATAAACGTAGGAAAAAAAAAAAAAAAGAAATAGCTAGGAGGATCATTCTGGCAGGTTCCTCCAGTTTTTCCTAGCAGTCAAAGAGGAAAGGGAGATGTGGTCCATCACAGAGTCCCTACAGCCAGATAGGAAGAAATATCTAAGTTCTTTGCAGGAAGCAAAGTCTTGCTTGAAAACAGCTTTTTCATGTGGCACTTCAGACAGGGGCAGTGAATGGTGCACAAGGTCACCTCTGCCTTCAAATGACATCCCCCCGGCAAACAGGGTGACTGACTTTTGCCAACAGAAGGTCACAACGCAGCCAGGGCTGTTCTTTGAGCAAGTCAAAGGCCTCCTGTAACTCAGGCACAGGAGGCATCCTCACAGGGCAGGCTGAGTGTGGGGAAGGCAGACGAGTCTCGTTTCTCATATCACCATCAGTAGGGTGGCCAGGTAAGATATCACCCAAACTGGGGCATTTTTAAGAGTGAGAGAGGCACTATTATCAACTACGGAGCAGCAATGGGAACCAACCAGGGCTGTCCCAGGCAAGCTGGAACAATGGTTCCCTTATAATCAATAGTCACCTTTGTGACTCAAACCAGGCACAAGCGCTGTCTCAGTGTGTCTGCTGCAAACTTTTCAGCTTTGCTCTGGGGGCTGAAATCCCACTATGGCCTCCTAATGGATTCTTAGAGATTGGGTGTCTAGTCAAATCCCCTCACTTGACACATGAAGAGGTTGAGGCTAGAAGGATAATGTGATTTTCCCTTAATCTTGCACAGGGATGGCAAGCGGGGCCAGAACACCCTGTGCCTCCCAACCCCTGGTCAGGGCTCGTCCCTCAATGAATAAATGCCCTCTACGCCTTCTGCGGCTCAATGGACACAGCAGTCTATGGCTCCATGTTCTATGAAAGCAATGGCTTGGCCCCAAGGGGCATGGCCATATCCCTGGAGAGTATCTGCAGGTGTCTAGAGGCTTAACAGCAAAGGAGGTCTTCCAGCTTTCATTCTGACCTTGCTGTGGCTGCTGGAAAGGAGAAATGGGGAGCCCAGCGAAGGCTGAGAAGACCACCATGATGGCATTACCCAGGGCCTCGCTTATCTAACCGAAGTTAGGACGAGGCAGAGAGGTCATTTGTAGTGTGGACAGAGAACTATTCTCCTGGCTGGAACTCCTGGGCCTGGTTGCACCTGGTGGGGACCCTTGGGTGCTGTGTGTGGATCATAAAGGGTCTACTACACTTACTATTTCTATTGACCCGTTCATGCAAGGATGTCAAAGCATCCCCCAAAAACTAGCAACTGGTAAGCTTTGCTTCTTCCGGTGGATGGATGGAACCCTGTGGCATGATTGAGACTGAGTGGGGGTCAGTTGGCCAAGGAGGACACTAACATTGTTGAGCGTTATGGTCCTCCCTTCTCTCCAGGGGTAGGTGGGGAAGCGTCCCAACGGCTGAGGTTTAGAGCAGCTCGCAGGCCAGGTAGGAGGGGTGGGTGGATGAGGAAGACAGGTGACTGTTGTGTCACCAGGTGACTCACTGGGCCAGCACTACATGCCCAGGGTCAGCAGCCAGCCTCTACCTGTGAGCTGGGCCTGGTGCTTTTATAGAGAGGGCCCTTCTGCCTGCACTCTCTGAGGGAGGAGCAACCAGGGCATGTCCACACCATGGAGTCAGTAAAGCCTGTGAGCAGGAAGGCCCATCCTTTCCCTCTTCAGCAGGGTACCTGAACCACGGGGGACGATGACCAGTGCAGAGCCACACTTGCCCTCAGGCTCCTGGGCCAGTGCTCTCTGCTGCCTTGATTGTACCTCATGACAGGTCTGAGTTGCTTAATACAAGGGGCAGTGGGAGGGGGCAGCTGGAACCGCGGGTATAGACATGGGGCAAACCTTGGAGAACTAAGAAGGCTTCAGTCTTGGAATGGACTGCAATTCAGACTGGCATGAACACTTTCTTAACATTTTAACTCCTTTAGAAGGTCCATGTCTTTTATGTTTTTAGTGTTTCATTTATTTTTTGAGAGAGAGAGAGAGAGAGAGAGAGCACAAGTTGGGGAGGGGCAGAGAGAGAGGAGGACAGAGAATCTGAAGCACGCTCTGTGCTGACAGGCTGACAGCAGTAAGCCCGACACGGGGCTCAAACTCATAAACTACGAGATCATGATCTGAGCCAAAGGCAGATGCTCAACTGGCTGAGCCACCCAGGCATCCCTAGAAGGACAATTTCTAATCACTGTGACCAAGTGACACCAAGAAAATGGTTCTTTTATCCCTTCTATGCTGAGGGTACGTATAAAATTTTAATATAAACTTGAAGTAACAGAGAAAAAAGCTGCTTCTCCAGAGAATTGGTACCTGTCAAAGTCATGACATAAGGTCAGAGGCAGAGGGTTTCGCTGACAGGGTCCAGGAGCCTGGCTAACTGGGGCCAGAGGGAGGAAAGGCATCACCTGATGATGGTGGCAGAATGGCCATGGGGTCCGTGTTGTCTGCCACTTAGGCCACAGCCCTCAGCGAGCTCTGGCTTAGAAACCAGCTTCGAACCACAAGGAGAAACTGAGCTTCAAGAGCCAGCAAGTTAGCATATCAGACAACTCAGCCTCCACTTCTGGAAGCTTCCATAAGTCTAGCTGTCAGCTCAACAGGGAAGAGAGCAGGGTGCTGGGGCTGGAGACCCACAAAGCATTAGAATATCCTCTGCAGACTCGTGTAAGTGTAACCACATGCTAAATTCCTAGAAGGGGAAATACTTGGCCAAGAGGAATTTACCCTGAAGCTTTTGCTGGGTCCTGACAAATAGCTCTCCCCAAGGCACAAATTTACACACCCGCCAGTGGCGTGTGAGGACTGTTTCTCCAAACTCCTTCCTACCTAGAATATAACCAAACTCTTTAACATTTCCTAACATGAGAGGCAAAATAGTTGTGTTAGCTTCCCCCTGCTGCTGTCACAAACTATCACAAACAGTGCCTTAAAACAACCCAACTTACCATCTTATGGTTCTAGAGGTCAGAAGTCTGACATGGGTTTTCACTAGGCTAAAATCAAGGTAGGGCTACGTCCCCAACCTTCTTCTCGCCAGGGGCTCCAGAGAAGAATCGCTTTTATTACCTTTTCCCACTTCTAGAGCCTGCCTGCATCCCTCGGCACAGGGTCCCTTCTGTCCCCAAACCCATCCGGCAATGGCGGCCATATCCTTCTCACACTGAATCATGAATGCTGACTACCCTGCCTCTCTTTTTCCCTTGTAAGGACTCTTGTAATGACATTGGGCCCACCTGGATAATCCAGGCTCATGTCCTACCTGCAGACTCTTAATTTAATCACACATGCAAAACTCATTTGGCCACAAAAGGTAACATACTTACAGGTTCAGGGATTAAGATGTGTGACACCTTTGGGGGTCATTATTCTGCCGACCACAATGATATCTTATTTTTCTTACATCTGTGTTTCTTGATGTCTGGTGATGTTTAGGGTTCTGCATAAACTTATTAACCCATTATTTCATTCAGGGGATTATCTTTCATATCCTTCGTGTATGTTTCTAAAAATTATATTTTTCTTATTGGTTTATGTAAACTCTTTAGATACTGGGCATTTTCATCCTTTTTATACTAACTGCAAATATTTCTATCTAGCGGTAGTCTTTAACTTTTCTCAACAGAAAAGTTTGGTTTCTGGGGCGCCTGGGTGGCTCAGTCGGTTAAGCGGCCGACCTCGGCTCAGGTCATGATCTCACGGTCCGTGAGTTCGAGCCCCGTGTCGGGCTCTGTGCTGACAGCTCAGAGCCTGGAGCCTGTTTCAGATTCTGTGTCTCCCTCTCTCTGACCCTCCCCCGTTCATGCTCTGTCTCTCTCTGTCTCAAAAATAAATAAACGTTAAAAAAAAAAAAAAAAAAGAAAAGTTTGGTTTCTACATGGTCAAATGCAGAGTCAATCTTTCCCTTTTGGACTTTTAGATTTCACGTCCAAGATTATTTTCTAGAATGTCACCTGATTTCTTCTGGTTCCTCTATGGTTTAATTTTTTTCTTTCCTCCCTCTTCCCTTCCACTCTTCTGTTCCTCCATTCCTCACTCCCTCCATCCTTCCCTCTTCTGCTTACTTCCTTTCCATTGGATCTTGGTTCCATTTGCCATTTATTTTTGTATAAGGAATGAAGGAGGGTCAAGCTTAATTTTTTTCCAATACAGGTATCCAGTTGTCCTAACATCATTATTGATGTTAAGACATCAATATTCAGAATCCACCTCACCCCTCTGAAATGCCCTGGGACATTTTCTAAAAGCACAGGTTCTAACCCCATTCTAGATCCACCAAAACAGAAGCTCTGGGAAAAGGGCCCCAGAATCCACATTTTTACAAATCTCTCCATGTAAATCTGACATACACTGTTCTTTTCTACAGAAAAACTCCTCTAAGTGCCTCTTATAACTAATCACCTTGCCTCTAGGCTCCCAACCTTCCCCACAACACCCCACCATTCACTGTGGGAAGAGAAATCTCTTCAGTTGCCAACCTCACCCAGCCTTTCCCTCTGTCAAGAACTGTCAATAGCTCCCCACTGTAGGGAGATTTCAGCCACGGGCATGTCAGCTCCAACAGGCCCCACCCCACCTTCCCAAGCCTTCTCTCTCCACCCTGCACTTTTCACTGTGCATCACCTCTAACTGGCATGCTCTTGACCTCTCTGCGTTTACACACTGCTGTTGCCCAGGGAACAGGGAAAGGAATCTGAATGCTAATCCCACAGAGGAGTTAGGGAATGCTTCCCAGAAGAAGTTGTGTTTGAGCTGGGCCTTGAAAGATGGGGAAAATATTGATGGCTAGATTTGGAAGGAAGGGATTCTAGTCTAGGAGGGAGGTACAACATATGCAGAGCACAGGAGGCTGGAACGTTGCCACAGGGAATGTTGAGTTTGTGGCCTCTGCCCCAGCCAGGGCTTTGGGGCCCCTGAATCCAGAGTGTCTGGGCAAGGACCCCACACTGTGCTGGGGTGAGTTCAGGGCACAGGCAGGAGCTTCCACACATTCCCTCCTACGTCCTAGAATAACAACAACAAAAAGGCCCAAACTGTGAAGGCTCAGTTGTGCCACACATCTTGTAAGTGAGCTGGGGTTAGTACTGGCCCTCGGCCCTTGGAAAGCAGGTGGAGGGCACAGTCCATCCCATTGGGTGGCCAGAGGCAACTTCTTGGCTGGATCAGGTTTTCAGAGCAACCACACACACATGCACGCTCTGGCCTGGATTCACTCATGGAAAATAGGTACTACCAGGGTCTGACGGACTGCCTATGTTGTGATGAAGTTTTCCACTAACCTAATTTGTCAGCTAGGGGGGCTTCCTGAAGAAGCCCAGGATGTCAGGCCTGTGGCTTAACCAGTTCATCGGCATCTTCCCAGCAAACCTGTCTCTCCCGGACTGGACAGAGACTAGGCATTATTCATCTTCCTATTTCTAGTGCCTGGCACTGGCCCCAGCACTGAGTAAAATCTTGAAAATATTTTCAAAATACTTAAATGAGCATCTACCATGTCCCCAGGCTATACTAAAGATTAATATATTGATCCTCACTCAGGTCCCCGTTTTTGCAGATGAGAGGACCAAGCAAGGCTCCACGAAGTGACACTCATTGCTTCAGATAACACAAGAAAGGGCAGAGGCAGGCTTTGAACCCCGAGAGCAGACTGCCACCCAGCAACCCCCCCCCCCCCTGCCAAGAGTGCTGACCTTGATCACAAGGGCCCAGATGGATTTCATCTTCCTTCCCAGAGCCCCTCCAGGAAGTCTTCCTGGTTAACTACAGCCACCTCCATTTGCCCCAAATTCTCTTCCCCATGTGTAAACCACTCTGCATGACTCTGTTCACTTCAGGGCTGCGTTTCTTGATAAATGCTTTCCCTCCAGTGAGTAGTACATTATTCACTGTCTGAGAGGCTCCCAAATCATTTCCCTTGGATGACTGTGGTTTCTGCAAGCCTACTTTTCTCTCTCCTCCTTCCTAACCCCAAGACCCAGACAGGGCTTGGAATTTCTGCTCACTGGTCAAAGAGCAAAGTCTATTCATAAGAAAGAGAAACCTAGGCATTCCCGGGTGAGTTACACCAGGCTGCTGCTTGTATTCCTGTTAGAGCACCCAGGGACCAAGGTGGAACTGAAATCAAAGGGCGGACAAGGTCTCCAGCAACATCCCTGAGGAAAGCAGGAACATGGTTTAGAGTCAAGACCAAGAAATAATGCAGATAGAACTCTGCTCCATTAGACCCGGGGAAGGCCAGACTTAGTCCTGAGCATGTGTGGTTGTGACAACTCAGGCATGAGTCCTAACCAGTGTCCTGTGTCTAGGCTGACAGCTGAACTCGTATCATGTGTTGGGGCTTTCCGCCTGTTCCACACAATAGCTCTATCAGGCAGGGACCATTGCCATTCTCATGTTACAGATGAGGACACGGACACGGAATCACGAAGCTGGTAATGGCACAGCCAGAACCTGAACCTGGGCCATTGGGGGATCTCTGCAGTAGACACCCTTTAAGGCAGCAGAGTCCTGGAAGACAGAACTTAGATTCCAGTCATAGTCCTAACACACGGGTAAGTAAACGCTATTCTTAGCAGCCTTCCTTGCCATCATGTGGGCTGGCCTTGTTAAGAGCTTTGTTTCCCCCTTTTATCTAGAAAAGTATCTACAATGTTTAAGTCTTGCACCCATTGACATTGAAAATGAACCACAGTCAGGGGCTGTAGTCTGGCCTCCGTAAGGGTCTGGTGAACCCCCAGATGCTTGTAGTTCATTAATCTTCTAAGTTCTCTATTGTTATAAATCTTGTTATCTATCCACTTACCTAACTCAGCATTTATGTATATCCACCTTGTTTGGTAAAGATTAAAAGAGGTTTCTGGATGCCGGTGAGAGCTGGTGAGCCTCTGAACTTAACTCGACCTGCTTATCTAAGTGGTCCAGGCAGTACTTGTGGGTCAAAGGGCTTAGGGAAGAACGAGCCTGAATCGAGAGCTGGGCCGGGTAGGGCAGACTTGTCTTCTGGCCATTGCGTTCTGCCAGTCTGTCATCAACACTGCCTAGGAAACACCTGCACTCCACATTTGGCCGTGGCCTGCTCTCTCATTAATTTACAGCAGGTCTCTAGCTGTCCCTTGGATGGTTTTTTTGTTTCTACACAAATGACCATGGTATAAAAGGCACTCTTGTCTACAAGCCTCCTGGGTTGTTAAGGTTCTTTGGTCTACTATGAAGGGCAATTGATAGACTACACTATAACACACACGCGCGCGCACACACACACACACACACACACATTATAGAATAAACTATATAAAGAAAAATGACCAGGGAGACTGGGCAGCATATATGGTGCATTCTAAAATTGGACAATGACAAAAGTAGGGACTACCTGTGGTCCATATCATTCTTGCCCACATGGCAGGATGAATGTAACTGTACTAGCAGTGATATGGGAGTTACAATGATCATCTTACAACCCGTTTGTTCATTTATTCACTCAGTCTGCAAGCATTACATGGGCCTTCTCAATGCCAGACCAGCAATATGAAAACAGACATAAATTATAGACTTTACTCTAAATTTACAGTAATCAACACAGTATGGTACCAACACAAGGAGAGACCAAAAAAAAAAAAAAAAAAAAAATCATCAATGGAAACAACAAGGTAATGAAACAGACCCCCTCATATATAATTACCTGATTTGTAACTAAGGTGCTATTATATTTGGTGGGGGAAATAATAGTCTTTTCAATACATGGTACTGAAACAACTGAATATCTATGCAGGAAAAAAAATGAACCTTGGGCCCTACCCCTACCATACACATAAGTTAACATGAAAAGATGATCAGCCTTGATACAAAAGATTAAGTGATAAAGCTAATAGAAGAATACACAAGAGGGGCGCCTGGGTGGCTCAGTCGGTTAAGCGTCCGACTTCAGCTCAGGTGACGATCTCGTGGTCTGTGAGTTCGAGCCCCGCGTCGGGCTCTGGGCTGATGGCTCAGAGCCTGGAGCCTGCTTCCGATTCTGGGTCTCCCTCTCTCTCTGCCCCTCCCCCGTTCATGCTTTGTCTCTCTCTGTCTCAAAAATAAATAAACTTTAAAAACAAAAAATTAAAAAAAAAAAAAAAGAAGAATACACAAGAATATATTATCATGAACTTGGGGCCAGCAAAGATTTCTTACACAGTTTACAAAATGCATAATCACATCATCATAAAGGAAAGGATTGGTAAATTGGGCCTCATTAAAATGAAAAACTTCTGCAGAAAACTTTCTGAACATTGGCAAAATCCTCAGAGCCAAACACCCAACTTCTGTTCATCAGAACGTAATAGAGTAAAAATACAAACCACAGACTGGGAGAAGATATTTGTGATACTTATTCAACAAAGGACTCATCTAGAATATAGGAAGTCCTAAAAATGAGTTTAAAAAGGCAGACAACCCAATTAAAAATGGCCAAAATTAACTCAAAATGTATCAAAGACCTAAACATAAGAGCTAAAACTATAAAACTCTTAGGAGGAAACATAAGGGGAATACTTCATGATATTGGATTTAGCAATGATTTCTTGGATATGACACTAAGAGAACAGGTAATCAAAGTAAAAATAAGCTGGATTTAATCAAAATTTAAAACTTTTGCGCAGGACAGGACATAATCAACTGAGTGAAAAGGCAACCTATAGAATGGGAGAAAATATTGGCAAATCATATATGTGAGAAGGGGTTAGTATCGAGAATACATAAAGAAATCCTACATCTCAAGAACAAAAACCAAAAAACCAGATTGAAAAATGAACAAAGGACTTGAATAGACATTTTTCCAAAGGAGATATACAAATGGTCAACAAACAGGAAAAGATGTTCAATATCACTAATCATTAGGGAAATGCAAATCAAAACCATGAGATATCACATCACACACATTGGGATAACTACCCCACAAAAACAAAAAAACAGAAAATAACAAGTGTTGGCGAAGATGTGGAGAAATTGGAACCATTGTGTACTGTTGATGGGAACGTATAATGGGATAGCTTTTATAAAACCGTACGGCACTTCCTCAAAAAAATTAAAAATAGGATTACCATATGATCTGGCAATTCCACTTCTGGGTATAAACTCCAAAACACTGAAATCAGAGTCTCAAAGAAGTATCTGTCCACTCATGTTCGTAGTAGCATTATTCACAACAGCCGAAAGTTGGAAATAACCCAAGTGTTCACTAGGGATGAATGGATAAACAAAATGTGGTATATACATCAATGGAATATTATCCTGTCCACCTTAAAGTGGAAGGAAATTCTCACACATTCTACCACGTAGATGAACTTTGAGGATATTATACTACGTGAAATACGCCAGTCACACAAAAAGAGAAGAAGTCAGTCACAAAAACAAACAAACAAAAACAACAAATACTGTATGATTCCACTTATATGAGATACTAGAATAGTCAGATTCCTAAAGACAGAAAGAATGGTGGCTGACAGGGGCTGGGAAGGGGTTGGAAAATTGTTGCTTAATGAGTATAGAGCTTCAGTTTTGCAAGATGAAAAGAATTCTGGAGATTCATTCACATTGCACAACAATGTGAAAATCCTTAATACTACTGAACTTCAAAAACAGTTAAGAAGGTAAATTTTATGTTATATGTATTTTACCACAGCCTTAAAAAACGGCAAAAGGTTTGAACAGGCATTTAAAAAAACAGGTTATCTAAATGGTCAATAAGCATATGAAAAGGTGTCAGCACCGTTACTCATTAGGGAGATATAAATTAAATCTACGCCCCCCTCCCCCCCCCGGCGCTCACCAGAATGACTAACACGAAACAGACAAAAGGGTGCCAAATGTTGGCAAGGATGTGGAGCAACTGAACTCTTCTTGTCCACCGTTGGTGGGAAGGTAAGTAGACACAACCGCCTGGACAACTGATAGGCAAAATCTTCCATGCCAAACACACGCCCGCCCCATGACCCCAAAATTCCACTCCGAAGAAGATATCCCGCATAAGTGCATGTATCTATCCATCATAAAACACAAACGAGACTGTTCATAGTAGCTTTATCCATAATAGCAAAAAACTAGAAGAAACCTAAATGCCAACAACGAATAGAATGGATGAATAGATTGCAGCATATTCATACAAGAATTATTACATAGCAATAAAAAAGAACACAGTTCTGCTACAGAAAAAATATAGATGGATCTCACAGAGATAATAATAAGGAATTCAGACACAATAGACTATATACTGTATAATTCCACTTAATTGAAGTGTAAGAATAGGCAAGACTAATTTTATGGTATTAGAAATCAGAATAGTGGTTAGTTTAGCTCTGGTGGGGCAGGTGGATACTGACTAGGAAGGGAAATGCAGGAGATTTCTGGGGTGATAGAAATGTTCCATATATCGATCTGGTCATGTACATATTTCATAAGTGTATATACGGAAGAACTCTTGGCATTGTATACTTCAGATATGTGTACGTAACTGTATGTATGTTATGACTCAATTAAAAAAAAAAAGGACATGGACTTTGCGCCTAAAGATACAAAGCCTATAAGGAGAGAGACACAAATAAAACCAGGTAATAAGGTGGGGGTAGATGCCATGATGGTAATAGATTGAGTACAGGTTGGGGGTGGAGGGAGAGTTCCTGAGGGTAGGCTTTAGGGAAGGTACACTGGGCTCTGAAGGACAAAGGGATTTCGCCACGCAGAAAAGTCAAGGTGTGGGTTAGTGTGGCAAAGGCAGGACGGTGCTGGGGTGAACCTCGAGCATGTGAGGAGGCAGACAGTCCAGCACTGCTAGAAGGTCAGGTCTTCAGAGCACAGGGGTGGGGGAAGCCACTGAGGACACGAATCAAAAAAGGCTTCTGATCTGTTTGTTTCGGTGAGCTCTCCATAAACATTTGTTGAACGAATGAATGAGCCTTCCCACAGTCGTGACACATCTGATGCCTGGAGTCACAAAATAGGTGTGCTGTGTGGCAGCAGGTACTGATGCGACGCAGTACTTGTGCGGCCGTGGAGTCCCATTTCTTCTAAAATTATTAATCTCCCCAAAGTCTAGTATCTTCCAGGCCCCAGAATTTGAAACCATCCTCACTCAGTTATGGTACTGACTCCCTGCTATGAAAGCTGAGTAACTTTTTGTCACTTTTTGTTACTTCTCCCCAACTTCCTTCCCACCATCCCACCATGTTTGACAGTCACATCTTGGTTGTTTTCTTCGCAGTTGCCTTTAACATCTTCCAATAATCTCCTTAAAGGACAGTTTCCTTGTCTGTCAGCTTTAGACAATATCTCTCCACTATCTGTCGTGAACAATGAAGAAACGTGTCCGCACTCTCTTCTTTCCACCTCCTTTCCTCTGCCTACTTTCAAATTTTTGTTAGTTATATATTATTACTCTTCCATTGCCAACTTTCATAGCATGCTTCTTCTATACTTAAGCCTAGTCTATAGACTTGGGTGAATTTTAAAAATTGAAGCTAATCAACAATATGATTGTGAAGATACCACTCCCTGGGGAACCACTTAGTATGAATGGACTCAAGAAAAAGAAATGTAATTCCACATGACTGAAACTTCGTGACAAGAAAAGTCTACCATAAGTCAAGAACCAACCCATCTTCCTCTAAAGTATTTACGGCTTCCTTCACTTCTTGAAATGCACGTCATCACCTTTTTGGATTCCTTTTCTGATTGAGAGAAATAACTCCAGGAGGTTTTCATTTTCATGTTTCTCCCCAGAAAAATACAGATGACTGAGTAATGAGCTTTCTGAACTCTTACACATAAAAAAAAATATTTTGATGTCAAAGTTTGAGAGGATAGAATTTGTAGTTCAAAATCAATGTCCTCTACAGTTTTAAAGGCACTGCTCTACTCTCCTTGGGCATCTTGTTTTACTGAAGAGAAATGCCGATGTAAGATCTTATTCTCTCTGGAAGCTTTTTGTTTTTCATTGTTGATATTCCGACATTTCAACAAGATAGGTCTAAATGTTCCTTTTCATTAATTCCTATCTTGAATTCAATCTCTAGGTGTTTCTTCCACTTGGGAAATTTCTTTTGTTATATTGCTGACTATTTCTATCCCCCCCTCTCCCTCTGCCATTGTATGTAGTTTCTGCTTCTAGATCTCCTATTTGATGGATACGGAACCTCCAAATCTGGTCTCTATGGATATAAATTTTTTTTTCTCCTGGATGTTTTGCTCTACATTCTGGGATATTAGTTTTAACTTCTAGATGATCAACTTGGCCTTCATCCGTATCAATTGTGTCATTCATTCCACCCACCGAATTTTTTTTCAGGAGTTGTAGTGTTAATTTTCAATAATTGTTTCCTTTCCTCTGAGTATTTCCTATTTTTCCCTATTATTTCCTATTTCTCTGATTATTCCATTTCAGACCAACTGGTTCCTTACTGTTGCATGAAATAATCTCAATTATGGCCAGGGATACTAACGATTATTTATTTTAGGGGTCTCTTATTTTTGAACAATCTGCTTCATCTGGAATGAGCTCTTCTTTTTTCTTTTTTCCATTTTAGGCCATCTCCTTCTGCTATTTTTTCCCCCCTCATGTTTGGTCATCCTGGCTGTCCATACGTATCTGTGAATGCAGGACTACATTGTGAATTTGGTATACGTGCTAGGATACAAGTTCTGGCTCCTGCAACGAGGACCCGTCTGTAAGAGTGGCTTAGATAAGACAGGGGTTTATTTCTGTCTTGTGTACGCCTGAGTGTAAGTGGCCATGGGCTGATATGGTGGCTTCACGGTGTGAGTCTCTTTGTGCTTGCTCCTCTGCCATCCACAGCATTTGGCTTCCAACTTCCACCATCGTGTCTACATTCTGGTCAGCAGGAAAGGGAAAAGGGATCGCAAGACTGGGAACTGGACACATTATTTCAGGTCGCAGTAGCCACATGGCCCCCCCCTCACTGCCAGAAGGCCTTGGAAATGCAGTCCGTAGCTGGGTGGCCATGTGCCCTGAGCCAATATTTATCACCACAAAGACGAGGAAAAGGATATTGATACAACAATGAACCGGAGAGGGCTTCCTGTGAGGTTTCTGGTCTATTTTTCTGACAGGTTTGTCCTTGAATATGATAGTGAGATCATGAGCCCATCCTACTGGGGGAGGAGGGGTTCTAAGCAAGAGGGTGGAGGATTATGATGGCAAGTCTCCCTGTAAGGACTATGGGGAGGAAGGCAGCTAGGGGACTCCTGAAGTGGGTGCGGTGGTAGATTTCACTGGAGGCAGACTGCCCATGCCACCCACGTGCTCCCTGCTCCCACACTGGGTTGGCAGGGAGTCTGTATTCCCTCAGCTGGGCTTCTCTCAGACCCTGGCCCCATCGCTGTTTTTAGATAGTATGTCTAAGATTGGGATGGCCTGCCACTGGCCACCTTCTTCCCCACGTAGAAGGCGAGAGGGGTTGAGCAATCACTCAGGTCTTTGGGGTCTCCTGCTCTGATTTCTCCGTCTATGCCATCTCGCGGGTTTCCGATCTTCCTGAGACCTATCGATATTTTGGCCCGCATTCTATCTTGTTTCCAAATATTATGATGTCAATCTTCCAAAAACGGCTTTACCTTCTGGCAATTCTAGAAGAGACGTGGAGCTGGACACCTACGTGCTGGTGGTTCGGAAATCACGTGTCGTGGTTCATTGGCAGAGAGGCCAATGCCCTTTCCAGGCTAGTGACACATCAGGAGGGAAGATGGGTCCTTCCAGCTGAGGGCCATCATCTTAGAACCCCACAATGTCCACCCCCATGCAGTGTGCCCTCGATGGTCCCGACACCGAGGCAGCAACACCCACCCAGTTCTACGAAGAGCTGGGACAGCCTATCTAGCTTGCCTGGGCAGATTGTGGTCCACCCACCAGTAGTCAGTGACCGGGACTACCCAAGGGGCCTGCAAGCCACTGTATGGGCACCTAGCATGCTGCTTTTGTCCCCTTTCAGCTTCTGGGGAGAGCCTTTGGAGGTAACTGATCACGAACCCTCTGTACCTTGCCACCCACAAGAGCTGAGAGTCACGTAGCTGTTTGCACTAAGAGCTGAGAGAAAGGGGCTCCACCTTGTCCCCCTGGAGGCTGCCCAGAGGCTGTCTTTAGTCTACAACAGCTCCCCTTCCTAAGGTCCCCTAGGCTCCTTACATAGTATAGGCTCCATGGCATGGCTCTGAAGGCATCTTCAGGGGCTCCTGCTTGCAACATTAGGCTCATCTCTCCCCTTCTCCTTCCAGCCTGTGTGTTCTCACCACAGGGAGCTGCAGACTTCTCAGAACACACACCGTTCCATCACCCCAAATGCCCTGTCCCTCCCAGACTTGTAGCGAACTCCTCAATGTCCTTCAGACCCACCCGTGATGGTTAATATTATGTGCCAGCCTGGCTGGGCCATGGTACCCAGACATTTGGTCAAATGTTTCTAGATGTTTCTGCGTAGGTATTTTGTAGATGAGATTAACATTTATCTGCTCTGCTCTGCTCTGCTCTGCGTAAAGCAGACCCTCTCCAGAATGCGGGTGAATCTCATCCAATAAGTGGAAGGCCTGCACAGAACAAAGACTGACCTCCCCTGAGCAGGAAGGAATTCTGCCAGCAGACGGGTGGCCTCTGGATTCGAACTATGACTCTCTTGGGCCTGCAGCCTGCTGGCCCACCCTGCAGATTTTGGACGTGCCACGCCTCCATAATCGTGTGAGCCAATTTCTTAAAAGAAATCTCTCTCTCTCTCTCCAAATATATGTATTTACATCTTTCTGGTTCTACTCCTTCGGAGAGGCCTGACCTCACAGCACCCCAGGCATCAAATCCTCCAGCAAGCCTTCCGTGCCCCTCTAACATTCAAATACCGCTGCATGTCTCACACCATGTTGGAGTTTGTTTACAGGCTTTTCTCCTCTGAAGACACAGGCTTCTTTTAGGCCAAGGAGCTCTCTCACTCGCCATTATATCCCTAGCACCTCGCACAGTGGCAGACAGAAAAATAAATGGTACTTAGTGGCTAATATTGGCCCAAGGGAAGGTGAGCTACTTAGAACAAGAGAGGACTAAAGCAGGTGGCCTAGGGGAGTCTCATTGCGTAGAGGGAATCAGGTCAAACTCCTTGAAAAGGGTCCTGTAAGATGGGCCAGAGAGGGACAAGGGAAACAGTTCCCGAAAACCAGGCTCCTAGAGCCACTCCGAAATACAGGTCAGCAAAGGGCTGACCTGTACAGTCCAGCCTCTTTGGCCCCACCCAGGAACTCGGTGTCATTCCGTATCTACAAGACCATGATGTCTTGTCAGGAATTCCCACTTCGGTCTTCCTTTTTTGATGACAACTAAGCTCCAAAAACACTTGGGGAATGCACGGTTTGTGACCTCGAGGGGAGCAGTTCTCTGCATTCTCTAGCTTGTTACCTGCTCCCCCGATCTCTCTAGCTGTGTCTTCATCAAGCAAGAAGATGTTGTCAAGTAGAATTTTCTGAAGCTGAGTTACAAAAAAAGGGGGGGGGGAGCTCCTTGCAACCCACACCTCCTTACATCCTTTTCTCCATCCGAACTGAAACCAGGTGGGTTTGAAAATTCTACCCTGGCGGAAGGCAGGGGCTGAGGATGCAGGGCAGGAGGGGGACCCTTGCAGAAGCACCGCTCTGCATTTCCCAAGGCTCCGAGCACAGGTCTCTGGCCACCCGCTGCGTTGTGAACAAATAAATGAGTGAAGGAACAGATGGTAAACTGAACGGGTACAGCACACCATCAGTTCCTCCTTACAGAACAACCCAGGACCAAGTGCCTTTAATTCAGGAAAGAGGAAAACAGCCAGAAGAAAAGATAAGCTATAGATTGATGAAGGGACTGGGGCCTTAAGAAAGATGAATCACAGTGGGACGCCTGGGTGGCTCAGTCCTTGAGCCGCTGACCCATGATTTCAGCTCAGGTCAAGATCTCACGGCTCATGGGTTCGAGCCCCGCGTCGGGCTCTGTGCTGACAGCATGGAGCCTGCTTGGGATTCTCTCTCCCTCTCTCTCTGCCCCTTCCCTGCTCTCTCTCTCTCTCTTTCAAAATCAATTAACTTAAAAAAAAGATGAACACATCTTATGACAAGAAGACAAACTGAGAATCAACCGGGATAATTACAAGGGGGGCTGACATTACTGAGCGCTATGTGCCAGACGCTCTGCTAAGAACTTGAAGCCCGTTGAGCCCCCAGAGCAACCCCGTGAGGCAGGTAGTATCTTTAAGTCCATTTTACAGATGAGGCAAGTCAGGCCCAGAAAGTCACACGACTTGCCCAAGGGCGCACATGCAATAAAGGGTTGGGCTGGGAGTCAAGGTTGGCAGGTGGCTCCAGAGCATGTGCTCCTAACCACCTCCCCTTGTGGCACTGGCAGCACTTAACCCCGGAAACAAGGAAAAGCTTGGATTTTGCTCAAGGGCAAGGGGATGGACCCAGGCCCGGGGATCTAGCCGCCTGGCTCCACCCCCACCTCACTGTGCTCCCGGGGCAGTCATCCCTGATCTGTGCTGCCTGTTCCCATATTTGAAAAAAGAGGGTATGGCGCTCGGCTGGGTTCTGGGGACCTTACCTACCCTGGTGCTCTGGAGTCTGCTGCTCCCTAGCTGGGTCTGCCAGCTGCCCCGGGGCCTGCCCACCCCAGAAAGCCTCACGCTAGCCCACACTGAGCCCCCCAGCTAGGCCTGTTGGGTATGGACTCCCACTTCTTGCCGTTCTAGGCTTCTTTTCCAGGACCTGACCTCCTCTCGCCCTCCCACCTGCTTGTGATGCCCATGCCCCACACCTCTCCAGCTTCCCAACCTCCCCCTTCCCACTCCTTCCCACCTGGGCCCACAGTACTCCCAACCTTTCTGCCTCCTGACCTTCATTCGCCCTGACAAATACGGAGTCCTGAACTCAAGAACCAGGAGGGGTTTATTGACACGAAAAATAAATTCACCAGGGCCTAGAGCTACCCTTCCAAGTACCTCTTTCCAGAGCCTGACAATGCCAGCCCCAGCCTCCACCCTTCATCTTGGATCCTGAGAGGGTGGGCAGAGGTGGGACCTTGGGACTCTGGTGCCCTTTTCCTTTGCCCAGAACCTCAGAAGACCCGATAGCATTTCTTGTTTATCCCGCAGAAATGGGGCAGCCTCTGCCCGCTGCAGGCCAGCACCAGTGTGGCAGGGTTAAATGCCGCAGGACACGCCCCTGGAGGCTCTAGGGCATCTGGAAGGGGGACCCAGGGGTGGCCTGGGGAGGGAGTGCTGGAGGGTAGCCAGGACCGCTGGGTGCTGAGTCATGTCCCCAAAGTGCCAACCCTGCTCACTCACCTGCAGGGACTTCCCGTTCCCTTCCCAGAACTCCCAAATGCTCTAACACACACTACAATCCTCTACAAACGGGTTTCCCAATATGTTAGGCCCAAGTAAGTGATTCCTCTTTCCCAAACAGGATCACACCCTTGCCCTCGTGCACAGGACATGCACAGCTCCCCTCTCCCATGGCAGCGACAGTGGCACATTCTCGATTGCTTACTACACGCACAGGGCTGGGCATGAGCCAGTTTACGCTGTGTCGCCTCACCGAGCTAAGAGTCTCACGTGTTATATCTTTACCTACAGATTTTAGAAGCAGAGGCTATTGTTTAAATTACCTTTATGTTCACTGTGCCCTCCCTGTGGGCGCCCACAGGTGTTTGTGGCTTGATGAGTGAATAGATGAATGAATGAAGTCACGATTGTGGAAAACCTTGGTTAATGAGTAGTTTACAGAAGTTACCTTAATTCTTTTCTGGAAAAAAGGAACAGTTAAACCTCTGAAACTAGAAATATCCATCTGTTAATGCATAGAATTTTCCTTTTTTTTTTTTTTAAACATTTATTTATTTTGAAAGAGAGAGACAGAGCACGAGCAGGGGAGGGCAGAGAGAGAGGAAGAGACGGAATGCCAAGTAGGTGCCATGCTGCCAGTGGAGAGCCTAACGCGGGGCCGGAGCCCATGAACCGTGAGATCATGACCTGAGCCAAAAATCAAGATGCTTAACTGACTGAGCCACTCGGGCGCCCCAATGAATAGAATTCTCTAAATGTTGAGTGTCATTCTCATAAACATAACTTCTGCAACCTGCTATATTAGGTGGTGTTAGTATAATTCACATACCATACATTTCACTCTCTTAAGTGCACAATGAAGTGGTTTTTAGTATATCCATAAGATTGTGCAACCATTATCACTATCTAATTCCAGAACATTTCCATCACTCCAGAAAGAACCCCGGTACCCATTAGCAGTCATTCCACATTCTCCTCCCCCTTCCCAGTCTCTGGCAACCATTAATTTATCTACTTTCTGTCTCTATGAATTTGCCTCTTCTGGACATTTTACATAAATGGAATCATACAATCTGTGGTCTTTCGTGTCGGGCTCCTTTCACTTAGCATAATGTTCTTAGTCATTTGCTTTAAAAAATATCAGTATTTCACGGAGTTTCTCAGAGCATCTTGGGCCCCAGGGGTTCTGAGGCCATAATGCCTGTGGTGACATGCTGGTCGGAGTCGGCCACCATGAGCCATCAGGACAGCATGGGGTCCGGCAGCAGATGTGTGGAACCACGCAGCATGGGAGCTGGATGGTGGTCACAGTGTGGGGCCAGCAACAGAAGCAGTGGTTAGGAACCAGTTAAGCATGGGAATCGTACTCGGAATGTTCCTTGTGGGGTGGGACCCCTGTGGTGTACTCAGGAGAGCCCAAGGGACCAGCTACCTGCAAATCCCATTCTCTGGTAGGGAGAGAGGTATGTTAAGGACACCAGTCCTGGACCTGCTATTCTGGCTTTGAATGGAGAGCCCCATTTCTAAGATGGTCTCAAAGCTCAACAGAAGTTGTGGGTCCCCACGGCTTGGCTGGTTCAGATCTGGAGGGTGCAGAATGGACATCCCAACTGCTTCCCCACCCTCTCTGACCCCGGCATCCTTTTAGCGGGGAAGTTGCTCCTGGCAGGAAATCCCAACAGGCTGAGTGGAGTCAAGAACGCTTTGGTCTTAGTTTGTCCATGAATTGATTAATTAATTAATAGTTAATTCCCTTTTTGTGTTTTTGTTTGTTTGCAATTTTAACTTGCTTTGTTCCACAGAGGATCTGATACGGTTTACAAAAACAAAATAGGAGCATGAATTAAAAATGACAAACCAGGGAGGGGCGCCCGGGGTGGCTCAGTCGGTTAAACGGCCCGGGTCATGATCTCGAGGTTCTCACGAACCTGCATCGCGCTCTGCGCTGACAGCTCCGAGCCTGGAGCCTGCTTTGGATTCTGTGTCTCCCTGTCTCTCTGCCCCTCCCTAGCTGGCACTCTGTCTCTGTCTCTCTCAAAAATAAAATTAAAGAAATGTTAAAAAAAAAAAAAAGACAACCCAATCCAGAGGAAATAGAAGACACAAGGCTTAGACCAGAAGGGATAAAAGAACATGGATAAGGAGGGGAGAAGGCCCCGCATGGTGGCTGTATTCGGGGCCTGGAATCAGGGGGCAACTTCTTGGCAGTGAAAAGAAAGGACAACAACACAGCTCAGTGTCCTGATGATAAACACACCAGTTGCTCGGAAAAAAGCACAGCTCTTCTTGGCGCTAAGATATGAAGGGAATGTGTCTCATGCTGTTTCCAACAGGGAGCCATCCATGAAGTCATCCCTCCAGTACGACCTAAGCTCCTATGGGCTGGGTCTGCTGGCATCTAAGACTGCCCTTTATTTACATCATCAGCTTTTGTTTGGGAAACACTGTGCCATTCGGTGACCATCATTCCAAGTTTTGCCAGAAACACGTACCATCTGTTCTGTTATTTATGTAATATTTTTATTTACATTGACTTGAGCTTGCCCTATTAAAACATGGGCTCCACCGAAGCAATAGGGATCATAGGCGTAACTCTAGGATTTCACTGAGTTTAAGACGTTACTATTAACATAGATAATTTCACACATGTTCCTCTGAAAGTCACCTCACGTTCTACTAACGGTTTGTGTCCCACTAGTAGAACTCATGATGCACTGGGGTACATCTCCCTTTATGGACAGCAAAGCTTCCCCTCATCCCCTCCACCTGATGGAGTGATGGAGACAGTCTATGCACCAGACCTGGTTTAGGGTCTCCTTTCAAACCCTGTAATCGTAGAGCTGGAAGGGCCCCTGAGCAGCGTCCAAGTTAAAGCCTACATGTGACAGATGAAGATGCTAGGGCTCAGAGAGCAGAAGGTCCTTGTCCCAAATCACAAGGCCAGTGACAGTGTGAGGACCTGTCCCAGCCTCACCTTCATCATGGCTCCAGATGGATGGATAAGCATTTATATAACCGAAGACTGGAACCCACTGAAGGAGGCTGGTTAATACACGGGTGGGGTCTCACCCAACTCTACGGCAAGCCCCGTGAGGGCAGGAACCATGTCCATTTTGTTCACCACGGTAAATCCAGCACCCAGCACTCTGCCTGGCACATAGCAGGTGCTCAGAAAACACTGGTGGGATGTTACTGCCAAGTTCAGGATGATGATCACTTCTGGGACGGCGGGAGGGAGGGACCTCAGATTGTGCAGCGACTTCCAACTGTATTTGCTGAAGTGTTTTCCAAGTGGGGCCGTGGGTGTTCTGTCATTTGTTATATTATTGTCTATATAGTTGTTTCTATCTGGTTGAAATCTTTTTTAAAATTTAAATATATTTGTTAAATACATAAATAAATACAATGTCCCTTAACAAGTGGTTTTTTCTTTTTCCTCCGCTAATATAATCCTCTGTGCTGTAGCTCAAATGACTTTAACCAAAGTGGAAGAAATGGCTCTGATTTCCATCGATACCCTCGCTGGGGGTCTTCTCAGCTTTTCACCTCTCTCTCCACTTCCAAAGCCTGTGGCACTTAAGGGGTGAATCGGAGCACGACTGAGGCCAACCAAGGCAGAGTGTGCATCCCAAACCTGGCCATGGCATCACTGGCGTGGCTCACACAAACTGAAGTGATCCGGGAAGACAATTGGAGAGCCCCAGCTGGATGCGCAAGGGCTCCGCTGATGAGCGCCCCATCAGGGCAATGAGCGCTTCTGTAAAACCAAGCCACCAACCAACATCTGTGTTCCCCACCTGCATAAGACAAGTCTTGGCATATATATATATATGTATATATGTATTTATATATATATACACATATATATGTATGTATATATGTACATATACGTATATGTACACGTATACGTATATGTATATATATACACACACATACACACAGACTATTTTTTGGATCAAATGCAAGGTTAGGTTGTACATGGAGGTTGCCAAAGTAGACCCACAAAGTCTCAGTGTTGAGCTTGGAAGGGACTTTCTAGGGCACTGGCACTAGCTCCCAAAGCAGCTTGCAGGCCTCCCTTAGGGGTTACTCCCAGGAGACGACTCACAATCTGGGGCAACACAAGAGATACGGGAGTGCTGATGCATACGGGCACTTGTACTCCAATGTTTATAGCAGCACTTTCAATAGCCAAATTCTGGAAAGAGACTAAATGTCCGTCAACTGTTGAATGGATAATGAAGGTGTGGTTTAGATATACCATGGAATACTACTTGGCAATGAGAAAGAACGAAATCTGGCCATTTGCAGCAACGTGGGTGGAACTGGAGGGTATTACGCTAAGTGAAATAAGTCAGGCAGAGAAAGACAGGTACCATATGTTTTCACTCATATGTGGATCCTGAGAAACTTAACAGAAGACCAGAGGGGAGGGGAAGGGGGAAAAAAGTTACAGAGAGGGAGGGAAGCAAACCATTAGAGACTCTTCAATACTGAGAACAAACTGAAGGTTGGGGGGTGTGGGGGAGAGGGGAAAGTGGGTGATGGGCATTGAGGAGGGCACCTGTTGGGATGAGCAATGGGTGTTGTATGGAAACCAATTTGACAATAAATTATATTTAACGTTAAAAAAAACAAGCTGGGACAACAGCACTTTTTCTTTCTTTTCTTTTCTTTCTTTCTTTCTTTCTTTCTTTCTTTCTTTCTTTCTTTCTTTCTTTCTTGCAAACCATCAGGGGATGTATTCTTTTGTTTTTATAAAAATGGCATCACCCTATGCACATTACTCTGCATCTAGCTTTTCTCATGAACAATCTTTCTAGGCCAAAGGCTGACATTTTTTGAGCGGTTAGTATATACGAGGCACAGTCATTAGCACCTCACATGCATCAAGCCTATAGGGAAGGCACTGTTATAATCCCTACCTTGCCAAAGAGGAGACTGATGGTCAGAGAGGTCATGTAACAGTTTGTAAGTAGTGGGATCCAGATTTGAACACTGGCAAAATCTGTCTCTAGACCCTGTGTTCCCAGTCACTGCTCTTTACTGCCTTCCTAAACAGATTCAGGGTCTGTCTCATTCCATTTAATAGCTGAATAATGGGCCACAGTTTGGATACGGCACCTTCAAACTTTCTCTACTGCTCCATTTTCATATATTTTTTTCTAATTTTTTTTGCCAGTGGAAGTTTGCATTAAACATCCTTTGCACACATATCTTTACAGATGGATGCTATTGTTCCATAGGCCAGGTTCCCAGAAATGGGACCATGGGTCAAAGGGGTATGTGTGTTTTGGGTGAGAATAGCTATGAGGCCCACTGTTTGCCACAACTTCCTAAGGATGAGCCATGTGATTGGAACTCACCGGTTTGATTCTGTCTTGAGGACATATCTCTGACCCCTCTTCTCCAGGACAATCCCTGAGATGGTTGAGGAGAGTCTTCTCTTCCCTAGTTTCCTTACATGTTCCTCTCATAACATGGTTGCATGTTCCCTATGGCTGATCCAGATACCTCTTAAAGTACGGCACCTTCTGGGGTGACCTCTTCCTCATTGAAAGACACACAGAGAGAGACAGTATTTTTTCTTATGTCAGTGGTGCAGTAGGTAGGATCCAAGGAGGTGGGGTTCCAAGTTCTTTTCAGCCCCTGCCAAGCCATACACCTGCCTCCCTGAGAAAAAGACCAACGAAATTCTACCGCCACATTATAAGAAAACGGACCTCATTCTTCAATTAGGGAAAATGCCAATGATTTTGGAGCTGGACAGACCATCAAGCATCTTCTAGCTCAGTGCTTTCTTTTACGAACGAGCCCTGGAGGGCAATGACCAGCTCAGGCTCACACGTGGGGTGTGGGAGCTGGGAGCAGGGTCACCAGGGGGTTCTTCTCTCCAGCTCTCTCTGCCTGCTGGTTCTTAGGAACCATCTTACTAGAAAGGCACTGTGTAAATATTTTGCTAAGGAGCCAAGAGAGGAAACTTACCCAGGCTGAGCGGCCCTGTGCTGGGCGCTAGCCATGGACACAATGCTCAATGAGGGCCATTATCTGGGAAGGGAGGGCTGTTTGTTCCGCTTCAGGACGGTGCCAGAGCCCGGAGCCACCAGGCTTGCCACTCTGGCTGCCACACAGAAGAGTCTCCTTGCACTCAGCAGACTCTGCGGTTATGCAATGCTGGGCCAGAAGGTTAACTCTCCCCAGACGGGAGCCAAGCCTTGGTCCTTCCTGCCTGAGCATGTCCATCAGAAAATGCTCAAAATTGAGGGCCTCCTTGTTTGCAAAAAATGCTCAGACCCCGAAGCTGCCGGTTTATTCCAAAGGGTGTAGTAAGCCCATCTGGCACCTTCCTACCAAGGCACTGGGTCCCAGCCACGGTGACCGCTCTCTGCTCTTCAAGCATCGCTCACGGGCCATGTGGCCCTGCTTCCCCATCAGCGCTCCTGCCCTTCTAAGAATGTTCCTCTTGCCCCTCCCCCTCTACAGTGGTGCTGGTTGAGTGCTTCTCCCTCTCTCTCTATTTTTCTATTTTATTTTATTTCTTTTAGAGAGAGCGAGCGAGCAAACAAGTGCAAGTGGGGGAGTGGGACAGAGGGAGAGAGAAAACCCCAAGCAGGCTTCATGCTCAGCATAGAGCCCCATCCTCATGACCACCTGAGCCAAAATCAAGAGTGGGACGCTCAACCAACTGAGCCACCCAGGCACCCTGAGCGCCTCTCTCTCTTAAGCACAAGTTATACCCCACGTTCACAAAGCCTTCCCCGACCACTCCAGCCATCAGTCCTGGAGCTGAAGGAGTGAGTTTTCAAAGCGAAAGAGACCTTGGATGTTATCTATCCAACCGCTCCATTTTCCAGATGAGGAAACTGAGGCTGAAAGCCGTTGACTAGCCTGAGAACAGACTGAATAAATGTGAGTATCCGCAGGGTTCTCCTCCCTAGACTCTCTCACACCTCACATCCCATCTGTCAGCAGATTATGCTGGCTCGGCCTTCAGACGGTTCCCAGAATCCGACCACTTCCCACCGCCTCCACAGCCGCCAGCCTGGTCTGTGACACCATCACCTCCTGATGACGACATCAGCCTCCCAGCTGGTCTCCCATCCTGCGCTGGCCTCCTGCAGCTCGGTCTCCACACACAGTCAGGGTAGACCTTTTAGGGCCCTCGGCAGATCTCCAGGACTTCTCAATTATCTGCCCGCCTGCCACCGTCCCCTCTCCAGCCTCCTCTCCTCCGAGGCCCCACCCCTCACCCCTCCAGCCACACTGGCCCCAGGGAGGTCCCCCCCCTCCACCATGTGATCATGCCTCTGCCCCGAACACTCTTCCCCAGGGAGGACACAGCTCATTCGCTTCCCCGTTAGTTCTTTGCTCAAATGCCACCCTCCGAGGCCCACCCTGACTGCTTGGTTCCTTTTCTTTCCTGACTCACCCTGCCACATACTATGTATTTTACTTAAGTACAAGATAATATCTGGGGCGCCCGGGTGGCTCAGTCGGTGAAGCATCCGACTTCAGATCAGGTCACGATCTCAGGGTTCATATGTTCGAGCCCCACATCAGGCTCTGTGCTGACAGCTCAGAGCCTGGAGCCTGCTTCGGATTCTGTGTCTCCCTCTCTCCCTGCCCCTCCCCGGCTGGTGCTCTGTCTCTCTCTCTCTCTCAAAAATAAATAAACACTAAGAAAGAAAAAAGATAATATCTATGTATTTATTTTGTAGGTAATACAAAATATATGGTATGTGACAAGGTGAATATGTGCGACTCTTTCCCCATCACAATGTAGCTCCAAGAGGTAGAATCCGCCTTTTGTCACCTAGAACGGGATGTGGCATCTTCTCTTTTAGGCATGGCTGATTTTCAGGATGAGCCACCTCTAAGGATGGAGGAGGGTGATGGTGGCACCGTGCCACAGTGCCTGTGAGCTGGAGGTGGGGGAGGGGACGAGTTTGGTGGCACAGGCAGGATCAATGGAAGGAGAGGCTCTGAAGGCTCTAGGGAGGCCAGCCAAGAGGCCACACCAGATGCCATATATTTAGGACCTAATGGGGTTAGAACCCAGACCTCAGCCGGGCCCAGGTAGGGCCGCTTCGGAACAGCTGATTAATTCCGAGAGAGGCTCAGAAGACCCAGACGTGGCTG
The DNA here is from genome assembly GCF_018350155.1 of Leopardus geoffroyi. Lineage (NCBI taxonomy): Eukaryota > Metazoa > Chordata > Mammalia > Carnivora > Felidae > Leopardus > Leopardus geoffroyi. Next base: position 32,453,679 of record NC_059328.1, read on the forward strand.
GCCCCTCCCTGCTTTCAGGGAATCTGCAAGTCCAAAATCTATCGCTTTAAAAGCTCTCCAGTGGGAGACTCGCAGACCAGGCCACGTTTGGGGACCTCAGCCAAATCCCTCTGTGAAGAGCTTTATTCCCAGGAATAAATATCGGCTGAGCGAATAAAGGGAGAGCCAGAAGGGAAAGGGAAGGAGCTAAGACAGACCCAGGAGAGGAGAAGGAGGCCCGGAGCCACAACACGATCCCACGGGAGGGTGCCAACCAGCACCCGGCACAGACCGAATGGCTTGTCCCGACAGGTGGGACAGGCGGTTCCCGTTCCCACTTGCTCTCCCACACCTGCGGCCATGCTGATCAGAAGCCCAAATCTCGAGCAAACAGAACCTCGTGATTTCGCTTTTACTTTGACTGACAGTTTTATTTACCCATGGCACCATTTCTTTGAGGTTGGCCGGTTTTGTTCTAAAGAGGGGCCCGAAGGGCATTCCCGGGTGACTGGCGGTTGACCCCTCTTTTCTGGGTCAGCCCCAGCCCGTCCCGACTCCGCTTCTCCGCACACTTCGTGGGCTCTTTCACGAAGAGCCTTTTCTTCTAGATGTGTGTGCTCATCCCTCAGGCGCTGGTCCTTAATCCCCTGCGTGTCTCTCTGCCATTTCTTGCCCTGATTAGCAGCTTCCACGGCTGTACACATCACCGGTGCTGCCCCGGAACTCCCCAGGCAGACGTTTCCAGCGGTGACGGCTCAGCTTGGCCAACCATCAAATGCAATATGCTTCGCCGCCAACCTCATCTCTCCCCCTCTGCATCGGGTACGGCCATTCTCCTACACTTCCTGGCTCGCCGCGTCAGAACCACCCCAGAATCCCACCCTTCTGCCCCCACGTCACCTCTTCCACCCACCCCACCCGTCCCCTCATTGGTTCAGCTGTGTGCCAGCCTGTGCTGGGGTCTGGGGACATTCACCAAACCTTTTTTCTCCTCTCTCTGGGGAACCTCCAGGACCACCCCAGGCCCTGGGGTTGTGAGGGGAAGCCTGTGCCAAACTAGCCAGTCCCACGTCCACAAGTAATTCACAGAGTGATCTTGGGCAAGTCACTTCCCATGTCTGAGCTTGGGTGTTTTTATCTGCTCTTGGAAAAGATGATCCATTCCTGCTTCGCCTCTCCCCGGCCTGGCAGAGACGTGCACGGGTGATGTCAATCTACAGAATGCGTGTGACCATCACCTTCAACCGTATTGCAGCCTTCTTCCTCCTACAGACCATGGCTTTAACCCTCTCTAGCCCCCCAGCCTCCTGAGACAGGGCTGTAGAATCTGTGGGGGGTTTTGATGTTTATTTTTGAGAGAGACAGAGTGTCAGTGGGGGAGGGGCAGAGAGAGCGGGAGACACAGAATCTGAAGCACCTCGAGCTGTTAGCACAGAGCCCAGCGCGGGGCTCGAACTCACAAACCGTGAGATCGTGACCGGAGCCCAAAGCAGACACTTCACTGACTGAGCCACCCAGTGGTCCCAGAATCTGTGTTTTAAAGAAACACCCAGGGGCGCCTGGGTGATTCATTGTGTTAAGCATCCAACTCTTGATTTCAGAGAGGTCTGTGTGGAGCCTCTCCCAGTGTGGAGCCTGCTTAAGATTCTCCCTCTCTGCCTCTGCCTCTCTCTCTCTCTCTCTCTCTCTCCCCTGCCCCCTCTCTAAAAAATAAAAATAAAGAAAAATAAAGAAACACCCCAGGCAATTCTGTTGTAGGGGGTGGTCTATGAGCCACACTTGGGGAAATTCTGGCTCGAGAGATGTTCCAACCCCCTCTGCACCGCCCCAGCCCCGGAGCAGGCCCCACCCTGATTTCCAGGCCCAGGCCCCAGTCTCTCACAGGAGTCCCTCAGTGGTCACCAGGGTGGGCTGTCCGCTCACCAGCGTGAACCCAGAGCCGAGTGTTATTTCTTGCCATTTCCCCAGCACGGAGAGCCTTCCTGACCTCCCTCTCTCTGAACCTTTTTCCCACCCCGCAAGGTCCAACTCAGATGACTTCTCCTTCCTCCACAGAGGTCAGAAGCACCTTGTCCTGGGCACCCCAACAGACACATTCCCAGTCATTTCCATCCTGGGTTGCTGGCTGGCTTTTCACCATCTCACATCTTAGCTTCCTAGCCAGGCTGTAAGCTCCCTAAGGGCAGCCGTCTGTCTTACAGGTCTTTTGCGTTCAGTAACAATGCTTACCGAGCAGCTACAAACACTTAAACACACACACCAGCACACCCGAAGGAGGGAGGCAGAATTCCTGCGTGAGGGGTGTCCTCTCTAAAGCAAGGACAGAGGGTGCTTGCACACATGCCCAGAGCAGAAATCCAGAGAACCCACAGAACCCCAGGGCAACGGTTCCTAATGTCGTGGCAGAGAAGCACGAGGGTGGGGGCAGGGAAGGAGATTCCAGAAGGAAGGAACTTTGGGTAAAGTGTGAGGAGTCCTTTCTGCACAGCAGTTGGGGAGGAGGAGGAAGAGCGACGGAGAACGGGAACGGGCTGGATGAGGGAAGCTGAGCCGAGGAGATGGACACATCCTGTAGGTCAAATCCGGCCCGCTGCCTGTTTTTGTCCATGAAGTTCTACTGGAACACGGCTACACTCGTTCCTTTACACGCTCTCCGTGGCTGCCTTCACACAGCACAGTAGAGGTGACCAGGTGCAAGGGAAACCGTGTGGCTCGCAAAGCTTAAAATATGTACTATCTGGCCATTTAGAAAAAAAATGTTGCTGATCCCGGCCATGCATGTAGGAAGATACTGGTGGGTTTTAAGCAGGGGACGGCATGGTCGGATTTGTGTTTCATCTTTCTATCCCTCTGGGACAATGTAGGGATGGGTGGGGCAGATGAGCTGGCTGGAAGGGAAGGTGGCTGGGGGGCTAGTTAACTGTCCAGGTGGGGGGCGAATATGACATCATTGCTGTTGTTTATATAGAGATCTATTTGTTTGTTAATGTTTATTTATTTTGAGAGAGAGAGAAAGCAAGCAGGTGAGGGGCAGAGAGAAAGAGAGAGAGAGAATCTCTCTCTTTTTTTTAATGTTTTTATTTTTGAGAGACAGAGCACGAGCAGGGGAGGGGCAGAGAGAGAGGAAGACACAGAATCCGAAGCAGGCTCCAGGCTCTGAGCTGTCAGCACGGAGCCCGACGTGGGGCTCGAACTCACAGACCGGGAGATCATGACCTGAGCTGAAGTCGGACGCTCAACCGACTGAACCACCCAGGCGCCCCGAGAGAGAGAGAAAGAGACAATCTTAAGCAGGTTCTGCAGTGTCAGCACTGAGCCCGACGCAGGGCTCGGTCTCACAAACCGTGAGATCATGACCTGAGCTGAGATCAAGAGTCAGACGCTTGACCGACTGAGCCACCCCGGCGCCCCTGTCACGAGATTTATTAAGAGTTGCTGTGTGCCTGCACTGGGCTACGCCCTTTACACATACTCCCTCACTTCCTGTGCGTAGCAAGTGCAGGTAAGTGCTGTTCTCCTCATCTTACAAATAAGGCACAGAGAAGTGGAGCGGCTTGCCCAAGGTCACACAGCCGGTAGGCAGCAGAGCCAGAACGCAAGCCCAGTGCCAAGCTCGAGGTCTTCGGGGTCAAGCGTGTGTGCTTGTTGACAGATCCCTTCATGCCTCCCTGAGAATGCACAGAACACAAGTCTTCTATAGGAGAAAATCTTCCCTGAGTCGAGTCAGGCAGGAAGTGGGAGGCAGGAGTGTGGCTATTTTGGAAAAGCGACACGAAAAACCACGAAACTTCCTACCTGTCCCGTTTTGCTCCCATCTGTCCTCGGAAACAAGGCTGCCCCTCTCTTAGAGAAAAAGGTGTTTCTCCCCACACGCTGGCTTTGCCGCTGTGGCGGGAGAGAGTGCTAAGCTTAGCACACGTTCGCTATTTTTAAAGGACTGTATAAACAAACAGGGCTATGTAAATAAGAAAAAAATGAGGTCATCCTTTTAAAAATCTAAAAATGTTCTTTTTCTACGGGGTGAGCAGCAAAACCTCAGAAAGAGCTGGTGCTTTTTTATCCCTGAGCACCCGCCCCTCCCTCCCTTGCACCCCTCCCCCCCCCCCCCCCCCAGGGAAGGCAGGCAGCCTGTGAGTCGGGACTCCTGGGTTATATTCCTGACTCTGTGGGCTCTGCCTCAAATGCCAAAGCCACTGCCCAACCCCAGCCACCAACTCCCTGGGGCATCGGTCCCCATCCCAGGCATTCACAAGACCCTCCTCCTGCACAAACCTGCTTAGAGTGCTGAGCCAGCTGCCCCCTGCCATCCTGCTTCCTCTACCCTGGCCCGAACCTGGGTCTGCTGAGTGGCTGCAAAGGCCTCTGCATGCTACTTAGAAGCCATTTGTGCACTCCCTCCATATCCAACCCCCCCGCCCCCGCCAACACCACAGGTTTCCCTGCACATATTCCAATCTCCCCACATTCTTCCAGACCTCCTCTCCCAAGCTGATGGCTGGAAGTCACGAGAGCAGCCAGGGGAGCTGTGTTTAGGTCATCAACAATCATCAGGAGACACCCCAAGTTTTGGCAGGAGCCCGGGAGGCTTCCCTGTTTCCCAAGAACTTCTTCCACTGACCCACCCCCTCGCCCACCCCCAGCCCTCAGCATCCTCGGCTCTGTGAAGCACAGAAATGAGAACCACCAATATGTGATGGGGGGGGGGGGGAGGCTTTCAAACTGTGTTCCACGGAGGTATTTTAGAAGTTCTTCAAAGGTCACTCGAGAAGTTTATTCCAAAAATATAGTTCGACTCCTTTTAAATAAAACCATGGTGGAAAATGGACCTGTGCATTCAAACATGTGCCTTAGCACATCATAGTAACCCACCAGGTACACACAACAGGTGTGGCCAGCTTAACTTGGTTTGGGCAGAACTCAGACTAAAGCCTGGCAGGTCTTGAACTTCAGTATAAAATAGGTCTTCAAGTAGAAAGCTCGGAGCTCTTTACTGGACATGTTGCTTCTTCGGTTCAGGACTATACATCCTTACATAAAACTGCACAAACATATACACTCTGAAACTTTGCATGATATGAGAATATAGTATGTGGATTATCACGAAGACGTCATCAAGATTGTCTGCTTCCTGTCTGAGTGTTGTAATAGGAAGGAATGCAAGCCGTTGCCTGATACTCTCAGTGATGCAAACCAGAACCATTCTCCTCCTTTCCTAATGTCCATCTAACATTGAACTGAAGATCGTTCGGGGCTGAAGGAAAGCGGTTAGAAGTCTGTTACCATTCACTTCATCTTATAGATAATGATTTGGAATTTGCTTAATACTGTGCAACCAAGCCAAACAAAATAAAAACAAAAAAGGCAATATTAGATGCTATAGTTGGTACGTGATAAAATGATTATCTAGAGCAGAGGCCGGCAAAATTCTATAAAGGACCAAAGAGTAAATATTTTTGACTTGGTGGGAGAGACAGTCAGTCACAATTACCCAACTCTGCCACCAGAGCAGGAAGGCAGCCATAGATAATGTGTAAGTGAATGGCACGACTATGTTCCAACAATATTTTATTTACAAAAATCAGGAAAGAGCCTGGATTAGACCCGTGGGCAGTAGTTTGTTGACCCTTAATCCAGACTCTGAGATCTCAATGTTTTTATTGATGGACGTTCATAATAAATACATGTCAAAAATTGGGCACCTGGGTGGCTCAGTTGGTTGAGCGTCCGACTTAGGCTCAGGTCGTGATCTCGCGGTTTGTGAGTTCAAACCCCACACTGGGCTCACTGCTGTTGGCACAGAGCCCGCTTCAGATCCTCTGTCCCCCTTTCTCTCTGCCCCTTCCCCTCTTGCGCTCTCTCAAAAATAAATAAAAACATTAAAAAAAGAAAAGATAAATGCATATCAATAAACTGCCAATATAATCTGTTTTATATTATTGGCATTCCATGTATGATTCGACTTTTAAAAATGGCTTCTAAGACCGTAGAAGTTTGCAGACTACTGGCCGAGGGCTTTGCTGCTGAGAAAATGCTCTAGTGTCTCTTTTCAAATTAGGTTCATCTTGACTTACTCAGAAATCACATTTACTCTGGAGAGAGCCTCAGTCCAGGTTCCCAGTAGAGGGGGGCCATGACTCCACATCCCCCTGCCCTCCAGTAACCTCAAACATAGCTGTTGCCAAGCTCACATAGTGTGAATGGGCCTCCCCAGCATAGGGGAGTGTGCAATGTCAATGAAGGCTGGCCCCCAGCTGGCTCCTACCTGATATCCCCACCTGCCCGGGCCTGAGCCCTCTCCCTCGTTCAGAGGCCATATGTTCCAGCACCCTCCGTGGTGGCTAGGGAGGCTGTGCCAGCTGTGGGCCAGGAACACCCGGACACTCCAGAAGCCCTGAGTCGGCACCCCATTAATCACAGAGGCTTTTATTCCCCAGGGAGAGCACAGGAGGGGGTTGGGGACCAGACTTCTTGCTGGAACTGACATTTCATTTCCCTCTAGACCAGTCCCATCCCTTACGGATTCTTCCCTGCAGCTGTCAGAGCCCACATGGACAAAAAGGGCATTTAGCAGTAAAGTAGGGGAAGGCAATGCGAGGTCTGGGGAGGATCCCCACCTGTACTCTCCTTGACGGTCCTCCCATATCTCTTCCTGCATATCCCTCTGAGGTTTCTGTTTCCAGCCAGGTTCAAGTATTTCCTGCGCACCTACCCTAATAAACCCAGATCCTTCCCCGAGACTGCTGGCGGAGAAGACCCACAAAGGCTGTGACATACGCAGATGGAAACAACTGCTAAACCGCGGCACCACGAGACGTCCCATGATGCCATGGAAGGGGACCGACTCATCATGGCACTGTTGATTCCTATGAAAATGTCGATATTCCTGGGGAAGGGTCATCCTTGAAGCTGTTATTGCCTTTCTTCAGGATGCGTCTTGGTGGAGAAGAGAGTGCTGGGTCTTCTGTGGCCAGAGGCTCTGCTCATTACTTGCTGTGTGATTATCTTTAAATCACTGAACCTCTCTGTGCTCAGTTTCCTTATCTCTATAAGAGGGGCGATAGAAGCAAGCCTCACTCGGGTCTGTGCGGTACTCGGATTTGCCGATAAAGTCCCAGGCCCCATACGCAGTGTTGGTGGCTTTACTTCACTCTGACTCTTACGCTGGGAACCAGATGGCCAGGGCATGGCAGACATGTCACAGCACAGCAACCAGGAGGGCAGAGAGGTGGCCAACCTGCCTGCACGAGTCCGAAGGGCTGCTCCCATTTGGGGATCCCTTACTACGTGTCCAGCAACGTTCCAGGGGCCTTCCCTGCATCTGCACAGCAACCTGTGAGGTGGGCGCCATTACTTTCCCATTTTACAAGCGGGACCAAGCAACTTGCCTCCTAAATCGTAAATGCCTCACAAAACCGGTAAGTGCCTGAGCTGGGATTTGAACCCAGGAAGGTCCAGAGCCTCCACTATTAAGCACCACATCTAACTAGTTCGTGGCACATCTCTCAGAGTGAGGCACAGAGTGAGGCAGTCCTTCTTCCTCAGAGTCCAGGGGTGACTCCCCCACCTCCACTGGAAAACCCCGGTCACGGCCTGGGTCAAGGGGGCCCACGTGGTGCAGCTGAGCTGTGGGCAGAGGCCTGGGCCCAGCTACCCCAAGGGTCCCCATGGAGGAAGAACAACTAGGTACAGTGGTGCCCTCTTCGAGGGCTGCCCGAGGCCCTAGCCTCCTCTCTGTAAGTGCGAAACCACTAGGAGGATGGGGATGAGGCATTGCTCACCGCACGCCAGGCTGGGAAGGCCCTCAGGACTCACAGCCAAGCCCAGAGACCCAAACACAGGGAGAGCATCACCAGAGTCCCCAGAAAGAGGCCCCGGAGCACCCACACATCGGCTGCGTCTGAGTCAAGATACAGATTCCTGTTTCCCCCGTCCCAAGAGTCTGCTTCAGAGAACATGGGTGGGCCAGGAAATCTGCTTTGGTGGGGGTAAAGTTTATTTATTTATTTTGAGAGAGAGCCAGAGACGGCGCGAGTGGGGGAGGGGCAGAGAGAGAGGGAGACAGAGAATCGCAAGCAGGCTCTGCCCTGCCAGCGCAGAGCCCAACGCAGGGTTCAAACCCACGAACCGTGAGATCGTGACCGGAGCCGAAACCGAGAGTCGGCCGCTTAACCGACTGAGACACCCAGGCTCCCCCTTTGTTTTCACCAGGCAACCCCTGCAACCTACTTCGGTGATTCTGACACACCCCGAAGCCAGGCAAAACATCCAAAGACATATTCCCAGCCCAAAGAGCTCTAACACCACACACCTAGCCTGAACCACAACCTGAACTTCTAACCTGGAGCCACAGAGCATACCGGAAGAGCTAAATATTTATATACACAAATACACAGATGGACGCCGAGGCCCCTCCTCAGGCTAACTCAACCAGCATCTCTGGAGACAAGGTCTTGCTACTAGAAATTTTTAAAAACTTTCTAGATGATTCTAACGTGTAGCCAGGGCTGAGAACCCTACATCCTTTCACTTCTTTACTGCAGGGAGGGTCCTGAAGAGACGCCGCTCAGTCTGCAACACCCCCTGTGCTCCTCTGAGTAGTTAGGGGGTGGCCAGGGGCTCTTCAGGCAAGAGCCATCATGGGGGTGGGGGGAGAGGGGGACAGAAAAGACGGTGGAACTCTGGTGTGTGGGCCATCATGTGAGGAGGCTGCGGTCTCTCGAGAGGAGTTGTTGCCACGGACAGAATGGAAACTGAGGAACTGGGAAGACAACTGAATTTGGGGGGAGGCAACGTGGAGGCAGGGAAAGAGTGCTGACCCTCAAGGTCTCTGCTCTTGGCCAAGGAAGTCCTGATGACTTCCAGTTTCCACATAGGCTCAAGGAAGGCAATAGTAATAATAACAACAACAATACATTCGGAAGAGGAAGAACAGTAGAGAGCTCATGCAAAAGACCAAAATGGCGCCCCCATCAAGCATACTCACTGATGGCCTGTTTCTTACCTGTGCTGAAGGCACCACTTTCGATGACCAAAACTAAAACACTGTTCTCTTTGGAAACCAGCGTTCATGTCCACTTCTGCTACGTGGCCTTCCTCTCATGCTCTGCTCTTCCCTCTGGAAGGGAGAGCTTGCCTGGCCAGTATCTCTTGAGGCTCCACCATGAACTAGTTAGAGGCTGCCAGGTTTGTGCCTTGAATCCTGCAGGAGACGGCCAAAAAAAGTATGATCAAAGAGGTTGCTAGGTCAACTTCTTCAGACACAGAACAACCTCTGCCCGGTCCCAGGAGGCCCAGGCCCCCAGCTCCTCCCAAGCTGCTCATCTTGGGCTCGATCCCCACGTCCCTTGGGAAGACAATGTGGCATGGTGGTCCTGGTACCATGTTGTATCTTGCACACGGCACCTAACTTCTCTGAGTCCCCTGTTTCTTCACCAACAAGTAGGCAGAATTCTAATTCTAAGATGGCCCTTAAGGTTTCCCGTCCCCTGATGTACACATGCTGCATAATTCCCAGGACTGTGAACAGGATGGACTTTGCTCTCATGCTTAGGTTACGTTACAGGACACACCTGACCCCAAAATAGATTATTCCATGGGCTTACCCTACCCAAGAAAGTCCTTTAAAAGCAGAGTTTTTTTCTGGCTGGTCGCAGAAGAGGAAGTCATGGGAATTACAATCAGGGGGATTTGACTTGCAAGGTTGCTTCCTTGAAGATGGAGGGGGCATGTGGAAAGGCCACCTGAAGGGGTGCAGAGAAGCACCCCCCCCCCCCCCCCCCCCCCACTGACAGCCAGCAAGAAAAAGGACCCGAGTCCTACAACCAATGGATTGTATCTGGATTCTGACATCAAGTGAACAAGGCTGGAAAAGCAGAATTTTCCCCAGGGCCTCAGCACAAGCGCTCAGCCCACAGGTACCTTGATTTCATCCCTGAGCAGAGGAGTCAGCCTCTCTGTACCAGAATTCTGACCTCTAGAACCACGAGCTAACAAACAGGCGCCACTAAGTTTGAGATGGTTTGCTACACGGCGAGAGAAAACGAATACAGCCTGCACAAGTGATGCATATTCGGGCCTGCGTGGAAATTAAATCCAATAGTTGGACAGAAGAACCGGATTCCCCAAATCACTAAACCAAATGGAGCACTCGAGGCCAAAGGGAAGGGGCTCAGGGGTCAGCGGATGAAGGAGGGAGCACCAGTTTTCAATCATCAACTTACACGCTGTTTGTAAGGATCAAATGAGAAAATACAGGGGAGGGCGTTTCGTGCTCCAGAAAGCCTGAGTTGTTTTAGTTGAGTGTAGTGTGCGTGTGTCGCATCCACGCTGCTCCCCTGGGCCTAGGCTTTGGCTTGTCTGCCGGAGGCAGTGTGCTGGGGTGGCTGAGGATGTGGCTCCTAGAGCTAGGGTACCTGGGTCCCCGTCCGGCCCTGTACTCGTGACCTCTGTGTCGCCTCCCTATGCCTGAATGCGGGGCTAAGAAATAGCGACCACCTCCCAGGGTTTTAGTGATTCGGTAGACCAGTGCCTGGCGCTGCTCTGGGCGTTATCCCACAGTACGCCCAGCGATCTGGGTCTGGAGTCACCTGCTCATGGGCCTGGGGCACTGTCATGACTTCCTTCTCTTGGGCACCGTGGTTTTCCTGGCACAGCCTTGGAAGAGTTAATGTTCCGGCAACTACGTCCCGCTGCTGACTCCTACGAAATGTGCAGGTAACTGAAGCCACTCTGCTCTCCCCTCCCCGCCACACCAGCTGCTCTGGAATCCAGCCAGCGCTGCCCCGCACCCCAGGGCAGCATTGCGCCACCCCACAGTGGCCTCCGTCTATCATTCCCTGATCCTGCTGCCCGAAGCATCCGAACTTCTCACCACTCCTTGGTTTTCATCAACCCCACATCCTCTGATAGATCTGTTATTAATACAAACAGCTGTGCTCTGTCCCTCCCAGGGTCAAAACCCTGATTTCTTAGGACGGGCTATCCTATGAACACTGTCTACAATTCCCCACCTCTGAGCGTAGAGAGTCCGGAGTCTCACAGGCCTTGTGGACTGCACACAGCTCGGCGGGGTCAATCTGACCCACTCCCCACCCCTAGAGACTGGCACAGGGTCTCACACACAGTCGGACTAGAACAAGTCTCTTTAGAACCTAGCTGGGTTGCTCATTCATTGAACCGAGCACATTCAGCACCTATTTTGGGTCAGGCCCAGTGGGAAGGGCAAAGATTCAGTCCCTGCCTTCAAGGGGATCACTGTTGTGGGAGGAGGGGCCAGGAACAAAGGGATGCATAGACTCACTGGTTCTGAGCGACTACCCCTTGAAGTCAGGAAGAAAAGAGTAGTTGATTCTGATGATGTCTGAATGGGTGAGAGAGAAAGACAGAGTAAGAAGTGTACATAGACAGGAGACCCCAAACTGCGCGAGTGTCCGAAGAATTTCATGCTGCCCGTGTGGCCGGAGGTGAGAGGTGGTGATAGCTCAGGAGGCGAGAGCTGGGCAGGGGGAGAACTTGGTATATGTAACAGGCTGGGCTTGATCTCGCAGCCGAGGGAGGTCACGGAATCGTCTTAATCAGCGAGGTAATGCAGTGGGGACCAGAGGTGTGGCTGGAGCAGAGGACGGGCTCAGGTGGAGGGAGCGAGCCACTGCTCGCCATCTGCCAGCGGGGCCAGCACTGCCCGAGTGCCGCTCCTGGCCTCCAGCAGCAGGTGAGTGGGCCGGGCGGACCCGCCTGCATCCGGTCACCAGGAAAATGTTACACACGCCTGACGTTCTACATGGTAGGTGGAGCCCATGGGTTTACCTCTTCTCCCCCAAACTCCGGGGACACAGAACAACGTCCAACGAAATAAGAAAGGTTCAAGTAAGAACAGTCTCAGAGAAGCACCAGCCGGCCAGCAAGTCTGAGCAAAAGCAGACAAGGAGGAATGACAGAAAATCGAATCAAAGCTAAGGCGGCTTCACCCACCAGGGGCAGGGAAAGGCCCACGTGCCAACTGCCAGGGAGGGAATTGTGCTCGGAGGCCGAGGGAGCCAGGGCAGGGCTGGCTGGCCAGAATTACTGAAATCCAAGGGTAATGAGTGAATCCTTCAGGTTTCCAAAGAGACAAGAGTGGGAAGGACAGGAGACCCGAAGCCACCTACCCCGCACCTTACTGTCTTCCTTAGCATGACTCTCTTCCAGGAGACTCTAGCCCTGACACATGCTTTGACTGCTCTTTGCAGAAACTTCCTGAAGAATCCATCAGCTCTTCAATCAACAGTTTGTGCCCTAAGATTCTTGGAGTCCCTTGTCTTGCCTCAAAATCCCCCCCCCCTTACCCTCACCCCCAGCCTGTTGTGTGGTATTCCTTGCACCATCCTGATGAAGCTCCCACACTGACGTATCCATTTAAAAAATTTTTTTTAATGTTTATTTTATTTTTGAGAGAGAGAGAGAGAGAGCAGGGGAAGGGTAGAGAGAGAGAGGGAGACAGAATCTGAAGCAGGCTCCAGGCTCTGAGCTGTAAGCACAGAGCCTGAAGTAGGGCTCGAACTCACAAACCAAGAGATCATGACCTGAGCCGAAGTCAGACGCTAAACCGACTGAGCCACCCAGGCACCCCTTGACATATCCATTTTAAAGGAGACTTTCAACCCTCAGCAAATCCCGATCTTGCTGCCTCCTCTGGATATGATAAAGCTCCATGGAGGTGATGTCACCCTTTACCCAGGTCAGCAGTGGGCTCAGCTTTGTCTCTGACTCTCCAAAAATTTTGAGAATCAAATTGCCATTGGACTTGACATTACTAACTGCCAGAAGGCAACAAATACTACAGAGGTCTGAGGAAAAAGGGTTAAAAGATCTGTTACTCCACTGGCTCTCAAAGCCAAAGACAGAAGTACTAAAAATAGTATGCCACTTATCTTTTCTTAAAACAATTACTCAAGGAATTACTACCACAAAATTAAAACTGTATCAGAATAAGTAACTCGAGAAAGGGCAAGACAGGATACACAGGAAACAGTGATGAACAATAAAAGAAAAATGCACAGTCAAATCTAAGCAAATGCTGATAATAATGGTCTCATTTGGCTGGGAATTAGCTCCTTGACACTAGAGAAGCATGTGTTTTAATTTTTTAATTTAAGGGTAACCATTTCCAGAAAAAAAAAAAAAGATACAGACCTCTTAACTACTGTGTGTGGGGTTAGGGGGAGAAACAAAAAATTTGATTAATTAATTCAATTAATTAAGCGTTAGACAGGTAAAGGAAAAGGTATCATAACCAAAAGACATAAAACAAGCCCAAATGTATCAATAAATAGAACAATGTGAGTAAATTAAATGACTGTATTTTGAGATAAGAGATTAGGTTGAATGGAAAAAAAAAAAAATCCAGCCATCTGCTGTTTGGAAGTGATACACTTAAAACAAAAGGACAAAGGTTGAACTAAAAAAAAAAAAAAAAAAAGGCAAAAAAACATAATAACAAAATGGTAACAAAAAATCCAGGAAAGTTAATGTTAATATCAGACAAAATGTAAAAATGTTAAATAGAATAAAATGGGGCACTTAAGATTGCTAATGGGTCTATTTCTCCAAGAAGACACATGAATCATGAACCTTACCTTCACCCTGAACAGTGGAACCATAAAATATATGAAATAATACAGTTTTAGAACCACAAGAAGACCAACACAGAATAGTGTCTTAAACACATTACTCTAAGTCTGATGGTACAAGTAATCTCCAAAGAAAAGTAGGGAGGTTCTGAAGATACAGCTGGTAAGCTTAACTTCATCCATACGCAAGAAGCAGAGAAACCGTCTTTTTCTCCAATGTCTTTGTACCTGACTACAAGAAAATCTCAAATTCCAACATGTATACCACAGTCTGCAGTCCCAATGCAACGGAGTTAGAAATTAACAAGCAGCTAAATAAATTAAATAAATAAATAAATAAGTAAGTAAACCATGTGCATGCTAATTAAAAAATGCTTTTCTAAATAACTTGAGTCAAAGAGGCACAAAAATACCTTTGTAGAATATTGATAATTAAAATATGCTTTTCTAAATAACTTGAGTCAAAGAGGCACAAAAATACCTTTGTAGAATATTTATGAATGCATGACATTGAGCATCCTACTTTTTAAAAATCTGGGGAAGGGACACCCGGGTGGCTCGGTAGGTTAAGCATCGACTCTTGGTTTTGGCTCAGGTCATGATCTCATGGCTCATGGGTTTGAGCCCCACATGGGGCTCTGTGCTGTCAATGCAGAGCCTACTTGGGATTCTCTCTCTCTCTGTTCCTCCCCTGCTCGCTCTCTAAATCTCTCTCTCTCTCTCTCTCTCAAAAATAAATAAATAGGGGTGCCTGGGTGGCTCAGTCGGTGAAGCATCCGACTTTGGCTCAGGTCATGATCTCACGGTCTGTGAGTTCGAGCCCCGTGTCGGGCTCTGTGCTGACAGCTCAGAGCCTGGAGCCTGCTTCAGATTCTGTGTCTCCCTCTCTCTCTGGCCCTCCCCCATTCATGCTCTGTCTCTCTCTGTCTCAAAAATAAATAAACATTAAAATAAATAAATAAATAAATAAATAAACTTAAAACATAATAAAATAAAATAAAATACAAATCTGGGGAGTGTAACCAAAACTGCATTTGGAGGGAAATTCAGACCTTAAATGCTTTCGTGATAAAATAAGAAAGACTGAAACCAAATGAATTAAGCATCTAACCCAAGAAGCTGATAAAGGGTAGAATAAACAAAATGATCTATCTGGAAGAAATGAATAAGTTGAAAACAAAAATGAGTGAACGAGAAAAGCATAGCAGCCACCATGAAAGAAATACACAGCTGCAGACTGGCTCTCTGAGACCAACCCCAGGGACAAAGCCCTGGCTGATCTGAGTAACAGGAAAGGGCACAATCACAAATAACCATTAAGAAGGGCAGTATAAACAGGTATATGAACATTTTTTTAAATTGAGAGAAATTCATACATAACTTGATGTCAATGAATTTGAAAACTGATGATTTTCTAGAAAATTATAAACTGTAAAACCGAAGAAGAGGGAGAACCTGATGACCAGTAACCGTATAAGAGGCTGTCGAAGGTGTAATTACAGTGGAGGAAGAATGGATTATTTAATTTTTTTTTTTCAACGTTTATTTATTTTTGGGACAGAGAGAGACAGAGCATGAACGGGGGAGGGGCAGAGAGAGAGGGAGACACAGAATCGGAAACAGGCTCCAGGCTCTGAGCCATCAGCCCAGAGCCCGACGCGGGGCTCGAACTCACGGACCGCGAGATCGTGACCTGGCTGAAGTCGGCCGCTTAACCGACTGCGCCACCCAGGCGCCCCAAGAATGGATTATTTAAATAAGAAAGCTGTGACAACTGGCTGGCTGTCTATCCCTTCAACAAGTACTTACTAAGCACCTACTATGTATCAGGCACTGTTCTGGGCACCGGAGAGTCAGCAGTGAACAAAACAGAAAAGATGCCTGCTTTTCAGGATCTGAGGATCTAGCCAGGGAAGGTGCGTGTAAACCTACAAGCATGAAATAAATGGGATACAGTGAGGGAAGGCAGAGGATTCTATTTTAAATAGAGTATGTGCACCAGACTTAACACAAATTTATTGGGATTAAAGAAATAAATAATACATATCAGCAAGTCCGTGAAAATACCAGAACTATTAGAATATTTGTGTACCTTAGTGTTGGAAAATAACTTTCAAAGGCTGAACTGGACCTCCATGCTCTTAAAGGAAAAGATGAATAAATGTGCTTACATAAAAAACACTAAGCCCTACATACAACAAAAGGCCCCAGCAACAGTTACAAAGCAAATGACAGGCTACGTAAAAATATTTGCAACATATAAAAATAGGGCCAAGGTGCCTGGGTGGCTCAGTTAGTTAAGTGTCTGACTCTTCAAAAAATTTTTTTTAACATTTTATTTTATTTTTAAATTTTTTAAATGTTTATTTATTTTTGAGAGAGAGACAGAGTGCAAGCAGGGGAGGGGCAGAGAGAGAGGGAGACACAGAATCCGAAGCAGGCTCCAGGCTCTGAGCTGTCAGCAGAGCCCGACGTGGGGCTCGAGCTCACGAAGCCAAGATCATGACCTGAGCTGAAGTTGGACGCTCAACAGACTAAGCCCCACAGGCAAATGTTTGACTCTTGATTTAGGCTCAGGTCACCATCTCATGGTTCATGAGATCAAGCCCCATGTTGGGCTCTGTGCTGATGGCGTGGAGACCGCTTGGGATCCTATGATTTCCTCTCTCTCTGCCCCTCCCCTGCTTGAACTCTCTCCCTCTCTCTCAAAAATAACTAACCAAACATTTTATTTTTTTTATTTTTTTTTTCAACGTTTATTTATTTTTGGGACAGAGAGAGACAGAGCATGAACGGGGGAGGGGCAGAGAGAGAGGGAGACACAGATTCGGAAACAGGCTCCAGGCTCTGAGCCATCAGCCCAGAGCCTGACGCGGGGCTCGAACTCACGGACTGCGAGATCGTGACCTGGCTGAAGTCAGACGCTTAACCGACTGTGCCACCCAGGCGCCCCTCTAACCAAACATTTTAAAAATAGGGTCATTATCCATGATATATAATAAGTACCCACAAAACATTAGGAAAAGCTAACAAAATGGAGAGAGGAAATAAATAATTTTCAAGAAATGAAAATGTCTAATAAAGATAGGAAAAGATGCTTGGCCTCACTAATAATTAAAAAAGATATAAGTTCAAGTCAATATCAACTCTCCCCCATTTGGTTGGCAAAGAGGAAAATGATGGCCACCATCAGAGCTGGAGACAAGAGGTGGCCAAAATTTACGTGGAGCCAGTGGCTTCCCAAGTGCACACACAAATATACATCATCTTCCAGGAACGTACACACAGATGTCACACACACGTGATCACTGCAGCAACATTTTTACCAGTGAACATGGAAACAACCTTACTATCCATCACTAGGGAACTGGTTTAATAAGTGAATGCTGATAAATCCACCCAATGGAATAGTCATGGGACTATTTCTTAATGGAAAATAATTACACACTCCTACCAATAACAGAGATACTCAGTGGTTTTTTTCTAGGTGTTGAACATGGAGTTCAGCCCTTCTCCTGGGCGATCTCCCTCCCCTGCCAGAGCAGGATGCAAGGCAGGACTGGGACCCCAATTTCCACATGAGGCTTGGCAAGGTTAGGAGACCTGGTAAGTGGTGAACTTCGGTCCATCTGACTCTGGAACCCCCACTCTTAGCCACTACACTCACTTCCTGTCAGTGGAATGGTGTGAGAAAGGGGGCAAAGTAGCATCAGACACACACATGTCGGTATGGCTGTGCCTGCTGTGGTCCTGGAGAATAATCCCCAAGCTCTCAGCTCATCTGAGGGCTGGGACTGCAAAGGGACAGGGTTTGGAGTATGCACTGTCTTCTTTATACATTTCTAAATTGTTCTTTTTTCTTTTCTTTCTCTCTCTCTCTCTTTTTTTTTTTTTTTACAATAAGCATGTTATGACTTTTATAAAGACAGTAATTCAAAAATGATATCAAAATGTCTTCTTTTCAGAAAATAGCTGAACAAGGAAGGCCTATCAGGGAAAGAGGGGCCCATGTGCAAGGTGGCGCCCACCCATGGCAGGAAGGACTCTTCTGCAGTTTTTCTGCAGGCCCCACCCAAAACCTCAGGGGGAGGGAGGGCCGTCCTCTCCACTCCCCACCCTCCCCATGGAACCAAAGCATCGCGGCACATCCGGCCTGGGCACTGGGGTTGGCATCACCGCAGGGGAAGTTCAGCTGTGATGGAATGAAAGAAAAGCCCCAGATGTCTGCAGGGGCCAGCCTCACTGCCACAGCGTGAGGCAGCCAGGACGCCACGACTCCAGCACTGGACCTCACTCCCCAATCCCAGAGAAGGCCCTGGCTGCCCTCCTGACACACAGCCTGTCCCACCACTGTGAACAGGACACCTGCAAATAAGGCTGGCACATGGCTGAGCTGAGTCTGATCTGCGTGGGGCGGGGATTCGTGGGACAAATCTATCCATCTGTATTTTTATTTCCGCTATCATGGTCTGTGGGTCACTGAGGAGAGAGGAACACCCAAGACACTGGGACACACATGGCAGAATCACAAGGAATAGCCTTGGTGGGTCGTGCTGGGCTACTTAGCAAACGGGAGGGGAAACAGGGAGAATTACTGGCAAGCCTCATTTACCCAGCGCCACACAATCCTCATGGGTGGTGCAGAGTGTTGGTCCAGGCATCAGAAGGGCTTGGGTTTGGACCCTGGTTTCACCCAGGAATAGCTGTGTGACCTCAGATGAATTGCTTAACTTCTCTGAGCCTCACTTTCCTCACGAGTAAAAAGTGAAAAACATCACCCTTCCCTGGGTTTGTGGTATAGATCACACGAGACAACATGTGTGAGAGATGTGGCACAAACTCAGCAGACAAGAGGCACTCAATAAATGCCCTAGCCCTTCTCCAGCTTCTGCAAGCTGCCCTTCTTCTGTCAGTCTTCCCTCCTAGAGATCCTGTTTCACGACTGGCTCTGCAAATTTTTCTGCCTTCTTCCCTGCAGCCAGGCTGGGGGCTCTCACTTTTCTGGGGTGCTCACCTTTGCTTCAAATGCCTGCACTTGAGTCTGAGAACACTGTCCATGTGCACTGGGCAGCCCAGAGGCTGCTTCTGGATCTCTCCCGGGTCCTGGCTGCATTGTCCAGATGAGAGGCTGCTCCCTCCCATGTAGCAGAGTGAGGTGTCCCAGACAGGGAAAGCGAGCAGAGAGAAAGGCAGTGGGGCTCAGGGCCTCTGATACGGACGGACAAGACCTGTGTTGAGAGTACCTGGTGACTCTCAGTAAAAGCAGGGTTTTTAAAAACAGAGGATGCTGATACATTTCCAGTTGTTTCGAGGATAGAAAAAGAGGAACTTCAAGGGCAGGGTAAGGGATTCTGTGTCGTGAGAGGCAGGAACACCCGGGCCCCTAAGCTCCATATTGGGACTAGGCAGAAGGAATATTCATGGTTTTCAGGCACTGCAGGGATGGGGAGGGAGGCACTCAATGGCACACGGAGGGTACCCAGCCCAGGAGTCCAGGAGAATAAACAGTTGGCAGGGAGAGGAGCTGCGGTCGAAACCCCAGGGACTGCACCGGCTCAGACAAGGTGTAGAGGAGCTGTTTCCTGCCATACTGGGCCACGCCTTGTGGGGGCCCTCTCGCACCAGAAGTCTCCCCTCGCTGGTGTGGTAGAAAGCCCATTGGACTGGCTCACACTTGGGGTCCCGCTGCCTCCAGCTGAGTGACCTTCCACAAGGCCCTCCTCGTCACTGGGCTAGACCACAGGGTGCAAAGGGGAAGAGACCTGGGCCCCTGCCTCAGATGTCACAGATCTAGTAGGGAAGATGGGCCAGAAAATCAGCGATTATGGCCCTTTCTCCCAAGGCACCCCACACTTGGGCTGCTTTCTCCCCAAAAGGCTCATCACATCTTCCCCAGTTTGGAGAGACAGAAGGGACGGGTAGGGAGGGAAAACCAATGTTTGTTGACTGCCTACCATGTGTCAAAGCTGTCCCTACATTATGTCACTGTCACACTGATGCTACAGGCAGGCTCCTTCACCGTCACATGACAGTCGAGGGAGCAGACGTTCAGAAAACAAGGAGATGGGGTGGCCTCGCACAGCAGGACAGCCCCAGGCTTTGGTCACAGATAAAACTGGGTACCTCCAGCCTCTGCCACTGTGTGGCCTCAGGGGCCATTTAACACTTCAGGTCTTAGTTTCCCCATCTCTAAAATGGTCAGGAGAAGAATTAAATAACATAGAGGCGACTTTCCAAACAATGACCTTCCCGCTCTTCCTCTTTTGGTTATTCCTGATCGTTCAGCTTTACTTACACTTAACAAGGATTTTGTCCTCTAAAAGAAGGAGATTCCAGATCCCATAATGGGAGGACACGGAGAGAGAAGAGCAGGTCTAGACCCTGGGAGACCCCAGGGAATGCACAGCTTCAACCAACGGGCCCACCTTCGGGAAGCAGTCAGTAAGCGAGACCCGCTGGGAAGAAGCGGGCAGGGTGTGGGTGTTTGGAGGGACAATTGCTTTGTGTCCCCACAACGACTGCCTCTTGAGCTGAGAGGGGAAGCCTGGTGACCCGGGGCCCTCAAGGGACCCAGCTGAGCTTCTGGTCCCAACCTGCCCCCACTCCTGCCCAGGGCCGCCCCTCCCCCACCCCCGCCAGTTCAAGGGCTCAGTCAGGCAGCGGAGGCTATGCCAAAGGAAATTGTTTGCTACAGAGCCCTCTGGGTCTGCTCTGCCCTTCTTCCTTTTTTTGGACTCTGTGGCTGTTTGAGTGGGTACCTTTTTCCATAGAAAGTTTCCATTGCATCAATTATTTGCATTGCCACCTCCTATATGTAGGCCGCTCGAGTCGGTGAACCGACTCTTTGGGCCCTTTGGGCCCTTCCCAGTCTATAGGGGGGTCAGGAGGGCCTGGGTCAGCCCTCAGAGCCGCTGTTCGGGGTTGCCGGGTGGGTGGGAGGAATGGGCCCGACCCTGGCAGGACCACCTTTCATCTGCTCAGTCCCCTTAGGAAAGACCTTTCTAGGGTGGGATTTAGGAGCACAAGCTCCTGGGCTTGAATCCTTCCTCCTCGGCTTCCTAGCTGTGTGACCAGGGTCAGGTTGTTCATTTCACATCTCTGCCACTCAGTGAACTGGTTTGTAAAATGGTAACAAATGTAGCATCTACCTGGTCGGATCTAGGGAAGACTCCATTGGTTAATCCACATAAAATGCTTAGAACAGCGCCCGGCCTAAAGCCTCAGTAAGCGTCAATAACTGTGGATGAAGTTCTTTTCTGTCACCCTTGCTAAGACCCAGTGCCTGTCCCCTCATCTAGACCAACACATGACAGAGTCCAAACTGTCGTCCTGAGCTCACTCTCTCCACAAGGCCAGATAAACTGCCCTGATACCCAGCTCTCACCTGGCCCGTTCCTGTCCCAACTCCTTCAGCGGTTCCTCCTGGAGAGTATAGTCCCCACCTGGGATCACCCTCACAAATATGCCAGGATGCCCCTGACATCACCGTTCCCGTACAAACCCCTGCCCTTGCCAAAACTGCCTGCTCAGAGCGTTCATGTCCCCTCCCGTGCAGGGCTCTGTCTGGAATGCTTGTCTCTGTGCCACTGTGGCCGAATCCAACCACATCCACCATTGTGAGCCCAGCTCATATGCCCCCTCCTCCACGAAGCCTTCCATGACCAACCCTCCCTGGCCAGAAATGATCTCTTATAGATAGCATTTGGTCTCTTTATTGTGGCATTTACCTCCTCTCCCGTGTGTGTGTAATACAATATATACAAATTCTTGTCGGCATCACAGACAAACCACACGAACTTTGAGGACAGGACTGGGATGTGTCTGATTCATCTCTGTATCACTCACAAAGCCTTGAACATAACTGGTGACAATAAATGAGTGAATAAACACTGAGTTCTCTCAATTTACTACCCCCGGGTAACGGGAAAATATCTGTAGGTGTGTTGGTGAAGATGAATCAACATCCCGACAGCATCCACATGCTTTTCTTGGTTCCTCTTGGGGGAACCAGCAGATGGGGGTATCATCCAGGGACTGGGACCAACTGGCCTCTATTGCTGAGTCCCAGGTGAGCAGCCCAAGGCCCAGGGTCAGATTCTGAATCTCAGCACGGGTGTCTTGAAAGTCACCCAACGCATCCCGAGAAGTCCAGGAGCCATCAGTGACCTCTCCCTCATCCCCCATATCCCATATGTCACCAGATTCTCAGTGAACTGGCCCCTGAATGGTCTCAAACCCATTAGCTCCTCTCCACCCTGCCCACCCCCCGCCACCGGTCCGTGCAGTGCAGAGGGGTATTTCTGCGTCACAGAACAGCACAGATCACGGTGCTCCACGACCACTTCTGATGCCTGCTGACTGCCATCAGAAATCCAGATGCCTTTGGAAAGGGTCAGAGCCTCTTCCCCATAGGGCCACCGTGACCGTCCAGCCTCACCCTTCTCCTGACACTCTGCCTCACCCCTTGCCTTTCAACTACCTGATAATTCCTGAGCACATTGCCTTCTTCCCAGGCTTCAAACCCTTGTTCGCCCTGTCTCCTCTCTCAGGAGGGTCCTCCCTCCCCTTCTTTACCAGCCAGACTCCCCCCCGCCCCATCCTGTGAAAGCTCAGCTCTGGCCAAACCTCCTTCTGCCCCAGCCCCACCACTGTCCCGGGGCCCAGCCAGAGCTCCCTTCCCTCTCGCTCCTGGCCCTCCACCCAGAGCTTTGCTGTGACGCCAACCACATCACACTGTACCAGTTTTCCTTCCGCTGGGCTGCCTTCCCTGCAGATAGCCAGTGTCTCGGGGGCAGGAACGGCACGTACTGGCTGTGTACTCCCGTGCTCAGCACAGCAGTTGGGGTGCGGAATCGGCACACGACCACTGGCCTGCCTTCCAGGGTGTTGCCTCTGACATCACCACATCCAGGACAAGCAACAGGTGATTTTGCCAAACTGGCGGGTCCAAGGTCCACCTGAACCAAAAGGTTTTCCCGGGGAACCTGCCATCTCTCTCTGTGCTGCAGCCCGAGGACCCCGCACAGCTTGGCGCTCGCCCTTGTGCCTCTCCGGGACTCCGTTTCCTCTTCTGTCAGACCAAAGACCAAACAAGCCCATCTCGAAAGAACCCCTTCTGTTCTAACTCCCTGCTGAGGAGTGGATATTATTTATCAGCCAGAATAACTCTTCCCGATTAAAGAAAAACAAACAGAAGGAGCCAGGCATCCTTCTCTGCTCCTCCTGAAGCCAAGCTGGGTCTCCGACTCTGCAAATGATGCAAGGTGCCCTGTTGATCCTTGAAGGAATGCTCTCATTTGGTGGCATCTTCTATGTCTTTATGAGCCAAGGATTTAAAACACCCTTGCACATCTGTTCCTTTTTTTTTTTTTTTTTTTTTTTTCCTTTTCCAATTTTAACAATTGGGAGTAATTGGTCTTTCTCACTTCCATTTTACAGATAAAATAGGGCTCAGGGAAAGGAGCAGCTCCTGAGAGCCCTCCCTCCAGCCAGTGTGTGGGAGACAGAACAGGCCCCCGGGTCATCTGGGGCCCCACCCGACAGACAGGCAGGGAGCTTTAACAAAACAACAGCACAAACCTATTCCTGTGCTGTTCCCTGGGCTTTCTTCATACAGAGAGGTGAGGGTACAAAGCCCCACAGTGAGCCGGTGGGAGGGAGAGACGCCTAAGTTCCTAGAAGCCAGGTTCCTTCCAGGCAATGCTGAGAGCCAGACTTTGTCCAGGCAGAGAAGCCTGGGTTCCAGCCCCTTCTGCCATCGCACGCATCCAGTCCAGGACAGGGCAATGCCTTGTTCCACCTGCTGGTCTCCCCTGCCTTCCTGGCTGCGGGGCTCCTCCTCTAAGACACCCCCCCCCCCCCGCCACCCCACCCAGTGAGGGCTGACTGCACTTGATCTGTTAACCAAAACAGGGAGAGACCGAAGGTAAGGGGCTAGGGCTGTAATTCTGGGCCCTCCTTCCAGCCTAGCTCCTTCACTTCTTACCACAGCCTTGTGCTATTCCTTTGAGGACACAGTGGTCCTGTCTTCCAAATTGGATTAGAAACTCTTACATGGAAGCACACTGACGAGGAGCCCACCCCCCATCCCCGACACGGCATTCATCACCACTGTAATCAAGGAGCTAATGCATAATTACTCACTCTCTCCTTAAAGAATGTAAGTTCTCAGGGAAGGACTGTTTGTCTTGTTCCCAAGCTGCAGCCCAGCCCCTCACAGAGTATTAACAGAAAGTAGGCACCCAAGAAACAGTGTTGGAGTAATAAACTCACTCAGCCACTTACTCACGCATTTAATTGGAGGCAGAGGGGACCCGCCCTGGAGCTGAAGGTGACAGAGGGGTGTTCTGGTCCCAGCTCTGCCAGGAGCTCCCCCCTGCACCCTTGAGCAAGGCGTTTCCACTCTCCAGCCCTCAGTTTCCTCATCTATAAAAGGGAGCGTGGGGTTAGACCTTCCAGGCTTCATCTGTGTGACCCTGAGGGGCATACTACCTTGGACTCTGCGTCTCGGGCACCTCACCGGCCTCCCCACGTCCCGACCCTGGAGTTCCATGGTTTCTCTAGGTTTGCCCAGCTCCAGGCATACGGGAAGGACCCAGGATAGCAAGGGAAAAGGGGCTCCCAGGCAGAAGGGTGGCATATGCCCCAGGTGGGAGAATAGTTGTCACTCCTGGGCTGCACCTCGGGGAGAAAGGTTACCCATGGCCGCAGTGTGCTCAAGGGCTTTCATATCCATCGATCCTGCTCACCTCCAGCCTGATCTGCCCAAGGGTTCCCAGACGCCACAGCCAGGACTGACCCTGGGTGTCCCGTGGGCAAGTGTAGACCTCCTCGTCACGGAGAGTGGCTCCTACATGTCTGGGCATGACCAGCTCTAACCAGCGAATCCACTCGGCCTTCTCGGTTCTGGCAACTCCCTGCTGTGTGGCCGGTGGGTGGGTGGGTGGGTGGGTGTCGGGGGAGGAGCAGCAGAGGCTGGTGGTTAAAACCCAGACAACGCAAAGTCACCAGAGTGTCAGGTCCCACAGGGGTGGCACCAGGTGTCAGAGGAAGAAGTTACTTAGAGGGGACGGGACAGGGGGCCTTGAAGAATTGGAGGGCTGACAGAGGGGAGAGGGGTGGTGTTCCAGGCGGAGGAGACGGCACCTTCACAGCGTGCACCTGCAGGAGACCCCGCCCAGGGGTCTAAGGAGCTGTAGGCTCCCAGAGGGGAAGTCACTCTCCCACCTGGACAGCAAGCTAGCCAGCGGGGACCTGTGACCAGACCTCAGGAAAACAGAAGAACACATCTGCGACTCTCCCCTCTGAGGCACTCCGGCCACATCAGCCTCAGCCTCCCTCGTATATACTACTTGCTGTCACGGTAGCAGATCACCATCAAATTCAGTGGCTTCAAACAGCACAAATTTATGATCTCAGAGTTCTGGGGGACAGAAATCCATGCATTTTCACTGGGTTACAATCAAGGGGCTGGCAGGGCTCCGTTTCTCCTCGAGGCTCTAGGGAGGATCCGTTCTGTTTATTTGCTTTTCCTTTTCAACTTCTAGAAGCTGCTTGAATTCCCTGGTTCATGGCCCCTTCCACCTTCAAAGTCAGTAACGGTTGGCAGAGCCTTCCTAGAATCTGATTCTTCTGCTCCCCCTTCCACGTTTCAAGGGCCTTGTGATAGCCCTGGGCTCACAAGTGGATAATCCAGGATAATCTCCCGATTTTAAAGTTGGCTGATTAGCAGCCAGAATGCTATCTGCTGCCTCTTTGCCATGCGAGGTAACATACTCACAGGTTCTGGGAATCGGGACATGGACATCTTTTGGAGGCCATTATTCTGCCTATCATGCTGCATGAAACACATCTCCCCCAAATATAGCTTCAGGAGAAAGGCAGCACAGGCAGAGAGAGAGAGAGAGAGAGAGAGAGAGTCAGGAGACAAGAGCAGTGGTTTGGGGGGGGGGGTTATACACTCACATCCTACCAGCAGCAGCCACAGCGGCTTCCTGGCTGACTGCTTGGTGTGCATCAGCCTTGGAAAACTCATCATGTTTCCACACCGAACCGGGCACGTGCAGTTTCCACAGTGACAGCAGGAGCAGAGCCAGAAATAACCCCGCTGAGGGGGGAAAACGTCCCTTCCTTGGTGCTCCACTGGCTCTCACACACTCACTCTCTCTTGTCACTGTGGCTCTGCGGGCATGAGAGCCCCTTCCAGGGTTTGGGGACCACTGCGCGGTGGGGGAGGGGGGAGGGGGGAGGGATTCCCCCCCAGGGATGTGACTGTGGGGCTGGGCTGGCACTCTCGTCTCATCACCGGCACCCCTGTGGAAAGCTGTCCCCCACTCCTTCACCGTCTCACCACCCCTGAGCTGCAGGTCTATATAGCATCTCAGCCTTTCCTTCTCTGCTTTTGCCACCAAAGGCTGGGATCTGCTGGATACGCCCTTGGCCCTGACCCCCATGCTGCTCTGATCCTTCCACCCCTCCTTGGGCTTCTCCGAGCCTGGGCCCTACCTGGGATGGGGGCCCAAAGAGGGAAGCAGCCACTGTCATGAGACCAGCTGGTCCCCAGCTCTGCCTTTACTGGAGGCGAGTCCCGCCAGCCTTCTGCATTTCTGCCCTGGGAGTCCGGTCTGAGAAGCCAGGCCCAAACCCTGCTTCTTCCCAAAGCTCCCCTCACTGCCCTGGGAGGTTCCTCTAAGAATGAGATCGCATCCCCCGTAGAGACTAACAAATATCTGCGCCTCACTGTCCACAACACTTATACGACAGGGTGTCCCTCAGGCCCTGGGAAATACTTGCCATGACTGTTTAATCTCTCATGTTGTATCTAAGGAAAACGAGAGTTAACACAACTTCCACATGCTAGGTCCTGTGCTGAGTATTTTGTATGCACTTAGCTCATTTATTCTTCCCCTGGACTCAACTATTCTCATCCTCACCTTACAGAGGAGCGGAGAGTCAGAGAAAGCAAACAACTTGCTCAAGGTCACGCATTCAGACAGTGGTGGAGCCCAGACTGGACCCCGGCGTGCCAGACTCCAAAGCTGAGGCCACAGGCACCACGTCATTTTGGGCAGGGGGTGGGGGAGGAGGCTCATGGATGACCCATGCTGGAGGCTAAACAGGATGTTCCCAAGTTGCCTTCTAGAAAGCCCAGAGCCACTCAAGTGTCTCCGGTGTTGTTGATATAAACCGTGATACCGTGTAAGGTTGTATTTGGGCTACAAGGAGGGAATGCAGGAGGCCCCACTGTTTTAAGTGTTTGGAAATCACCAACCCTACCCTTGTGCCGAGGACAAGCCCAAGGCTCAGAAACAGAGGTGACTTTTGCCCAAAGGCAAGGGCTTCACTGCCACAGAGCTTTGCTGGGTTTCTCCCGCTCCGCGAAGGAACTCCCACTTATTCTCCATTCAGCCCTTTGCGCCGCTTGGCACAGAAGTTAGAATCAGATGTGGTGTGGGTCCTGGCTCCTGCTTTTACAGGGCTGCACGCCTGGCAGCTTGGCAGTGAAAACAGCCGAGTCTCCGTTTCCTCGCCTGTAAAGTAGGGCCCGTGTGGGTTACGACGACAGGCATAGGCAGGCTGTGTGTCAGTCGTGAGCCGTGCATCGTGATCACGGGTCCTGAGCCGCTGTGACGGGGAGATGGAAAGAGCCCTATACTTAGAATCAAAAAGCCTCTAGCACAGTCCCAGCTTTGATACTCACCACTACGTGTCTTGAGCCACCCACTTGACTTCTTTGAGTCTTACTCTTGGAGATAAAAATGTCTCCGTGAGGGGTTGGTTTGAATTTGAAATGAAGTAACACAGGGAAATGCTGGAGGCAGAAGGATCCCCTGGGGGGTGGAATCCCAGTCTCCACCCTGTACACTCCTGGATTCTATAGCCGAGGGGCAGGCCCCAGGATTCTTGCATCTTCCCAAGCCCCGCTTTCCCCTGGCCCATAGTTCTCTTTCAGGGAGTCAACAGAAAACACTGAGAAATCGCTCTAGAAAGCACTCAGTATGTGTTTGTGAAATAGAATAGACGAATCCTTGAACATCTGTTGAACTGCATGCACATGGCTGCTGGAAGACATAGGCCGGAGGAAATAAGCAATTTTCTCCAAATACATTTCCTGTGAAGTCCAAATGATGGGAATTGGGTTGGGGCTTCTAGGACAGGGAGGAAAATGCAATAACTCTCTTCCTGGAGGAACAGAGCACGAACTCTTCCCGTCCCACGGGGGACAGACCTGGCTGGAGGGTCAGAGCCCGGTGGCTCAGGGTCAAACCCAGGGAGGGATATTCCAGGGAGCCCCCTGGGGACTCGTTCCAAACCCTGTTCTCTTCAGCATCTTCATGCAGACAGGAAAGAAAGAACTGAAAATATGCTCATTAAATCTGCATCTGGCACCCAATTTGGCAGGGTTGCCAAAATTCTGTAAGACTAGAATTAAATTAGCAAATTGGAAGTAAAGTGATTTTAAGCAGACATGATGGAATTCATTAGGACCAGGTGGAAGCCAGGGGGGGAAGGGACCCAGGAAAGCCCACATGCCCCAGGAAAGAGGTGGGGGGGGGGGGCGCGCGGGGTGGGAAAGCCTGGCCCTGAATGGAAACAGAAGAGAAATCCGTGAGCCGACTTGACCCAAGTGATAAGATTCACCCTCAGAAGGTGCTGGTGACCAAGACGGCCCCATGCTGAAAGGTGAGGAGAGGCATCTTCTGGCAGACAGGAGGTGTGGGGACCATGAGAAAAGACCCCAGGGGAACTGCTGGAAACTGAGACAGGGCGGGCTCCCCAGATGGGGCCGGGGGCCCCTCAAGGGCAGGCATGCAGTGTGTCAGCAGGCGTGTTTAGGAGCCTTCAGTCTGGGGAAAACACTGGGATGGCCACAGAGGGGACAGGAGGTGGCACACAGTCCATGCAGGAACGGAAAAGGAAATAAGTATTCCAAGGGCACTTGCTAAAGCACCAGGCACTGTGTTGCTTGTCAAGTATCATCTCAGTTAATCTTCTCAATGATCCTATACTGCACAGATTAGTATTAGTCTTTTCATTTCCTTGGGCTCTCTTTTTTGTTTCGTTTGAAAAATATTTTAAAATACCCACAGAAGTATTTAACGTAAAATGTGGGCAAGCGCCTCCCCACCCTCCCCAATTTTTTAAAAAGTGTCTTTATTTATTTGGAGAGAGAGAGAGAATTGAGGGAGTGTGGGCAGGAGCAGGGGAGGGGCAGAGTGGGAGGGAGAGCGAGAGAATCCCAAGCCGGCTCCACGATGTCGGCAGAGAGTCTGATGTGGGGCTCGATCCCATGCATGAGATCATGACCTGAGCCGAAACCAAGAACCGGACACTGAATCGACTGAGCCACCCAGGCGCTCTTGCCCTCCCAAATTCTACTCCCTAGATGAAACTGCCATTAACAGTTCCCCAGTATGTTCCCACTCTGTTTCCATGAGCACAAAAACATATTTCAGTGTGCAGGTGCATACATAATTGTTTAACTTTCTCTGTATAAAAATGGGATTGTATTAAACATATCATGCAGAAACCTTTTTTCCAGGTAAGACCATGTTGGAAATGTCTTCCCATGTTGGGACCTACAGATTCACTTTTCTGTTTAAATGGCCACAAAACATTCCACGGTGACAAACGCACCATAATATATTTTTAACCATTGCCACTGCCGGCCACTGAGGACCCTTCCGATTTCTCCCTACTTCAAACAATTTCTCCCTTGTGCAAGCACATCTTGGTGCACGTGCATTTTCCTACAGCTGGGGAATTGCTGGATAGAAGCGGGCATGTACATTTTTCATTTGCATTGATACCAATTTAGGCTCACGCGTTCCCTTTGACCCCTGCCACCACTAGATCTCTCTTTGTTTTTACATTGTTGCCATCTGTAAGCATTCTAACGTACAATCCTTCGGTTTTTGGTAGCTAGAGCATTAGTCCACGTTCATGGGCTATTTTGTGAACTACCTATTTATATCTTTTGCACACTTTTAAAGACTTGCTTGGTTTTGTTTTTTTGTTTTGTTTTGTTTTGTTTTTTTTAGTTGATGGAATTTTCAGAAATAGCGATGACAAGTAACATGTAGCTTTCTATGCACCAGGACCTGCTCTAGGCTCCCCACAAGCTCCATAGCACTGAATCGACACCCTAAGAGGGAGGTGGTAGCTTCCGCCCATGTTTATGGCCAAAGAAGGAGAGGCTTAAAGACTTCAAATAACATCTCCGATCACACATTTCAGATGTGGGACAGGCCAGGGTCTGAGGGATGAGTTGAACCAACGATGTTGTCCTCAAATGAGATGTTTGTGAGGCTTCCCGGCCCCGCCCCAAGCTAAACCGTAGAGAAAGGACCCCTCCCCCACCTTAAATGTTTCCTCTTTCTGCAGGTCTCCCTTACTTTATTCGTGGAGTCTTTAAGAGCACATTGTTCTCATAATACCAGGTGAGGAAATTGAAATTCAGTTTCTGACAGAGGCAGTCACAGAATGGGATTGGACCCTGCACCTTGGATGAGATGTGGACATGCCTGGGATGTGCCTGGAGGAGGAGAGCAGGGTTTGGGTTGGGGGCATGATTTATGTATGGGGACGGGAGTCAGGGAACACGGAGGCTGAGGTGGGGCCCTGCTGGAAGGTCTCGACAAGGCAGGCAGGCAGGGTACAGGACCCTCCCCTGGGGGCAACATGGAGTGGGGAAAGGCTGCGATCTGGGGGTGCTGTGAGGGTCAGCCTAGCTCGAAACGGTCATCAAATCAAAATGTGTCCTCACCCACCCGGGCACGTCCACGGACGGGCACACGGACCAGTAACAGTGCTCTCCTTTCAGTGCGAAAAACACACCTGTGTACGTGCAGATCTCACATGCAAAAGCCAGACTTGACAAAGACCAGATTTTGGCCCATAGTGGCATTTTTTAATGTGGTTCTTTTTTAGCTCTAGAAACACCAATGTCACAGGTGGGTTTCTGGGTTAGAGGCCCACCGCTGAGTTGTCACATGGGCTTGGTTACCCTCATTTCAATGACATTACTTCTGTCTCCCATGAACACAACCCGGAGGGGAGGAGGGAGGGTCGTTTGCATGCGAGTTGCCACTTTTCTTCTGAAAAAAAGAAATTAAGTTAACAAAATAGGAAAAAAATGTGTGAAACTGACATGTTGAAACTAATATGCAGAACCAAGTTTTAGAGCCACAATTTAGCATTCGTGTTTTTTTCAGCTTTGACCTCAGATAACTCTAGTGTTCCCCCAAATGTTTCCGTATGAAACTCTAGTCCAGCTACTCCTTGTATATACACATACATTCCTCACGCGTATATTCATATACGTATGTCCTATGTCTTATAGGTACATCTATATGAGCTATGTGTGACTTCTCTGATCAGTCAAGCTTGGAAAATTGCACATAATACCCGCCTCTACGCACACGCACACACATTCTCCCACACACACTTTTTTGGACATTTCCAACGCACATCTTGCATATTAAAGACCCAGAAGTCCTGCAGTATACAACCCTTATGATACGTGGCTGAAGCACTTTTATTTTCTCTCTGTAACACATCTTTCCACCCCTCTGCACCTATGTTCTACGGAGCACGCCGTGGGCAATGCTGGAGTTCTTTATTTTACAAGATCAGAGCCTGCTGAAAAATAAAGAGCCCATCTTGGAGGGCCATCCTACACTTGTAAACATGAAATGCTTTCTGATAGACTCAGGACGATGGTTTCCTGTCCCCCGTCTGAGCATCTTTTGCCCCTCCTGTACTCCAGGGCGACACCAAATGCCCACACACCAAGGCATTGTGTGGAGTGACACGAGCCTTCTGGAAGCACCTAGGAGACCAAGCTGCCCAGGCAGGCTAAGTCATGGTGCTCTGCAGTTGTGAGGCGAGCCGGGGCCAATCACCTGCTCTGGGCTCAGAGGTTCTCAGACGGAGGGTCTCCAGAGATCCACCGAAGCCAGCTCACGTGTTTTGTGAGTGGGGAATCACAGCACGTAGGGACCAAAGCTTAGAATCCCTTGACCGCAGGCTCTTTCCTTCGACCCAGAAGACACCCTTCCCTAGTCGTAAATGTTTTCTACCCTAAAAGAAAACCCAATTCGCAGTAATAAGCCCTTCCAGTTCTCCGATTCTGTTCTCACTACCTGGCACCACTCCTTCTCAGCCATTACTCACTACGATTCATACAGTCACATGATACAGCTCCACAGATAAAACTAGGTTTCCATCTGTCTGCTGTAGCATCAGGCGAAAATGAGCTGGTGAACTTTCGTCACGTGTAAAGGGCATACTTGGAATCGCCTAAAATGTAGGTCAGACGGTATACTAGGAATTCATTTGGGGGCAGTCTCCAGGGGAGATACCTCCAAGAGAACACTTCTCCCCTAGCATCAGGCCACACGCCGGTTTATACTTTTACTTCTTCTCTCTCACACGGGCAACTCCAGGTAGCACACTCGGGGTGACTAATAACAGCGGGGATTCAATTACTTGATGACCTTTTATGACTTCCCTCAGTAACCCTGAGGAGGCCAGTGGTCGGAGTATATGTGGATTTATTCACTTATTTTTATATAAACTTACAGCTTTGGAATAATCTCATACGGATTATTTGCAAAGACAGAGGGGAGTTCCCATATACCCTTCACCCGGTTTTCTTTAATGCTCACATCTTACATAACCAAGGTCCGTCTGTGCTAAGAAACTGATCTTGGTACATTACTATTAGCTCAACTACAGACTTCGTTCGTATTTCCCCAGTTTTTCCACTAATGTCCATTTTCCGTGCCCGTCCAGAGTCCCACGTTGCTTTAGTCGTCATACTTTCTTAGTCTATGGATTTATTTTGTTTTCAAGAAATATCATCCCCTACCACCTGCAAAGTGGTAAGCTGGGTGCCCAGTGGCCCTGTAAGGAGACACACGGCGTCCGATGCAAAGTCGACTTTGGGTCCACTCTACCCCTCACTTGGAAGATGGTCCTGGGCTTGTCACTCCATATACAGAGTTTCCAGATGGAACATGGAGGTGATACCTTCTACCTTGTTAGAATAAGACAGCCTTTGAGGACAGGCCCAGAGCCCAATTCACTTAGAGTCCTATCCAGCTCACTGTTATTATTATTAGCGTTGCTATAACGACAATCATGAATTAGATTCGGTATCCTGTATATACAGCAGATAGCTCAGAGTCTGAGCTGCCTGGCTGAGCTGACCAGGTTAGCTCCAAATAAGATCATTCCGTAGATCTTGCATATTAAAGACCCAGAAGTCTGGATCTTTCCATGTATGCCATGGAAAAAGGACATTCTTCTCAAATTAGTCTATTCAGTTCTACAATTCCTTCGTGGCTTTGCTCAAATGTCACCTTATCAGTGAAAACTTCCCTGACCATCCTACAAACGAGGGCCCCCTGGGTCCCTCCTCCTGGCATTCTCTAGCTTCCTACCCTGCTTTATTTCCTTCCACGGCTTTTTTTCCATTTGGCATATTACACATTTTGGTGCCCCTTTTGCAATGTATGCCTCCCTCTGCTGGTTTCTAAGCTCCAGGAGAGCACTGACTGCTGTCTGTTTTGACCACTGCTGCAGCTCTGTGCCTAGAACAGTGCCTGACACTTGGTAAGTGTTCAACAGATACTTGGTAAATGAATATCTAAATGCTCAGTTTTGCTCTGCAAACCTCTTGCGTCCCTCCAGGTGACCTGAAAACAAACTCTTCCCAGCCAAACACACTGTTTAACTCAAAGAAAAGGGAAGCTATTGGGGGAGCAGGTGGTTTGAGCCTTTTGGGCCTTCTTTCAGGAAAAAAAAAAAAAAAAGGAGCAATGCCCCTCTTTTAATTTAATTTAATGCCATTAATGTCCCTTCACCTGCCTCCTCTCCGGGAGCAGCTCTGTCAGTTAGAAACCACAGTCTCTTTCTGGCCCAGGGGCTGTGTGCCGGCCTCTCTGCACAATCGATTCCAGCCGAGCCCAGGCTGGAAAAAGCTGGTGAAATCCCCACACCCAGCCAACCTACTCTGTTCCTGTGGCCACTCAACGCTCTGCTCGCACATCAAAGGCCGACAGGCCTCTCAGAGCAGGAAGAAAGCCAGGGGATCCTGCAGACTGGCCCCAGGGAGGACACTGAGGTCCAGAGAGGGGGAGGGAACTGGCAAATGACACACGGTGACCCAGTGGTGGGTGCAGGACAGAACCCAGGACTCCCGGCTCTGCATCCTGGTCCTGATTCCTCTTGGGCTGGAAACACCTTCCCATGCCCACATTTCACCAAGAAGCACGTGCTTATTTCCTGGACTTCCAATCTGGCCGTCTGCCCCCCCCCACCCCCATCCTGCCCCCTCTGTGCCCATTCCTGGGCACCTGATGAGTTTGGGCAGCAGTGGGTAGAGGGGACTCTCCAAAAAACAGCAACACACAGGACAGTAGAGCCAAGAGCCAGACGGAAAGGAAATGGGAGTCACATTTGTTGAGAGCCAGATTCTCTATCATCATCTCACCTAACACGCATAGTGCCCTGCAACAAAGGTGTCATAACCACATTATACAGTGAGAAAAAGGAAACAGAGAAGTCAAAAAATGCAGCAAATCACACAGCAAGGACGTGGCAGAGCCAGCAGCAGAGTGGAGTTTCTTCTGGCTCCAAACCCCTCGTGCTCTGCTCGACCGTTCGAGTAGAGACCCTAAAACCTCACACCCCGGAGACAGGCAGGTCCTTCCAACAACAGAATATTCCTCTGGTAGAGTAGCCAGAACAATCCCATTCTAGAGGCGAGGAAACTGATATCTGGAGAAGAAATGCAACTTGTCTATGGCCACGTGGCTAGTGAATGGTTGGATCTGTGAGACTCTGAGCTTCTTGAGAAGGCAGACTGTCTCCTAGGGCTTAGCCCCGAGCTGTGCCCACAGGAGGACACAGTCCACTGTCGGTGAGTAAATGCATGAATGGCAGAGGAGGTTCGTGCACCGCCTGCGTTTCCCACAAGCCAGGTGTTTCCCCCCAGCTGCCCTGTTCATTGGCCTCAGCGGCGGGAGAGCAGACTGATGGGGTTGATCGCAAGCCTGAACATCAACACTGACCTCCAAACCTCACAGCCCCCTCTCTGAGCCAATGGATCTGTCAGAGGCATGCCGGCCCTGGTCCCCACTCAGCCCCCAATGACGAGGTGTGGGAAGACGGCACAGCTGGTAACTCTTTAGCCCGCAGACTGCCAAGTACGGCCTGCAGTGTGCCAGACTCGAAAGTCTGGTGTTTGGAGCAAACTGGTCCATTTTTACTGAACCCTTCAGTAGCTGATTCACAAATCCTGTCACTGTTTTTATTATTATCATGAATTTTGTACATTCATCACTGAAACTACTGTTTGCTGTTCACCTGCTACGGGCCAGGCACAGATATCTCATAAGATGCCTGACAGGTGGTCTCCTATAATCCATACAGCCACCTCGTAGGTAAGTGTTAGCATTCTCACAATACAGACAAGCAAGCGAGGCTTAGGACAGGTTAAGGAGTGTGGCCAAGGAACATGCTAGAAAGGAGGAGGTGCAGACTTGGGTCTGTGGGGCTCTATAGCTCATGTTGTCACCATGCACCTGGTGTGGGCCTGGGTCGAGGGCGTTAGAGCCACAACTAAGGACACACGGAAACTGGAGGCAGAGGTAGGGCCCGCCAGACTTCCTGGGCACCCAGCTGGCTGGGCTTCTCATCCCCAGGCTGCCCTTCTAGCACAGGGCACTTCTCCACATGCCCACATGCCATTCTGAGAGGCTCTGAATCATCTGGGGTAGAACTTGGAGCTCTTCTACTAAAAACCCCTCAGGTGACAGCAAAGGACGCCCTTGGTTAAGAGCCATGCTCTCGGTCCTCAGGAGGGCATTTTCTCACATCCACACCTTCTTCCAGAGGGTTCCAAAATGTTTCTTATGAAATCCACGGACCCGTTTACAAAGAACACCGTGCCTCAGAAGCGGAGACCTTACAACTCTAGGATGCTCGAGAAAGCAGCAGTAATTCTGATCATCCACAAATGGGGTCCAACGATATGTCTTTATTAACCACGACAACTACTCCCAAACAGTGTGGTGTTTATGAAAAGGACTTTAGGGGCGCCTGGGTGGCGCAGTCGGTTAAGCGTCTGACTTCAGCCAGGTCACGATCTCGCGGTCCGTGAGTTCGAGCCCCGCGTCGGGCTCTGGGCTGATGGCTCAGAGCCTGGAGCCTGTTTCCGATTCTGTGTCTCCCTCTCTCTCTGCCCCTCCCCCGTTCATGCTCTGTCTCTCTCTGTCCCAAAAATAAATAAACGTTGAAAAAAAAAAAAAAAAAAAAAAGAAAAGGACTTTAGAGCCCAAGGCCTGAGTTCAAGTCCTAGGTATGCCCTTTACTAGATGTGCAACCTTAGGCAAAAGCGTTCAACAAAATAGCTCTCCAGAGTCTACTATGCACCCATCATCCCTGAGCGGGGAAGAGTGAAGATAACAGAAGTGGACCCCAAAAAAGCCACAATCTCTCTTAACTCCGAGTTCCTCATTTGTCAAATGGGAGCCAACAGGTACTATGTGCCAGGCCCTGAACATGCAGGTTCTCACTTCATACCCCAGGGCTTCAGGAGGTAGGTTTTCCTGTATCCTGCTGTGCAGCTGAGGAAGCAGGGATTCAGGGGCTGGAGGAGTGGCTTGAATGAACCTGCAGTGGTGGTAATGGCAGTGACCAAGCTCTCTTCCCGCTCCACCAGACCCTCCTTCCTAGACCCTACCCCCTCCCGCCCCCCGCACTGGCAGATTAGCCCACGGAGTGAGGGGATAATAGGAGAGAGGGCTCTGCAGCCGACCAGGAACTACACACATGTATGACATCATGGTTATTAATAATGGAAGCAGCGCAAGTAATTCACAATCCCTCCAGATGGACCACCTGAATTGTTGTGAACCTCCTGCAAACAGGGCATCAAATTTTTATTATGGCAGAGTTGGAAGGGGTCTTCGGAGCCCAAGTCTTCCCTCATTTATAGGGGTGGGGGCGGACAAGACGGGAGGGCAGCCCTCTGAGGCGGCAGAGGCAACCCTGTGCCCAAAGCCCAGCACACACCAAGTTTGGCTCTCGTGACTGAACCATGAAGATCGGACACCGGCAACTGCCCCCTCCCAGCGGTGCTTGGGGGAGTCAACAACGAACTGCAAGTGTGGCCTCTCCACGGGCCCTCAGCCCAGCTCCTTCACGCTGCAGGGCCTCTGTACCTGCTGTCCTTCTGCTTCAGATACTCTTTCCCCGAACCTTTGCATGCCTGTCACTTCTTCGTCATTCAGATCCCGGGATAAATGTCAACTCCTCAGGAGAAGACTCCTTGGGCCCTATCTTTAGCTTCCTCCATTTCTCCCTAACAGTCACACTTTTGTGGTGTGTATCACTATTCAGGGTTATCTTGCCATTCATTGTCTCTCTTCCCACTGGAACGTAAGCTCCCGGAACAGAGGATTAAATGGTTTGCATTGCCGTAATCCCTAGAAAGGTGCCTGGGACCCAGCAGGCACTTAGCAAACGTGTTGAGCGAATCCCCCTGGATGCTGGCCTGGGTCGCAGCCATGCCAGCAGCCAGCAGTCATTTGCTCACTCACTCATTCAATAAATGCTTATTGAACCTCTCCTCTGTGCCAGGCGTTCTGCTAGAAGCTGGGGATTCCAATCAAACAAATGACACGAAGTCCTTGCCCTAACAGCGCTTTGATGGTTGATTAACACAAACACAGAAGCCAGAGCTGTATCAGTCACATCATGCGTGACCAAATGATAGCTGACAAAAAAAAAAAAAGAAGAAGAAGAAGAAGAAGAAGAAGGTGGTGGGGGGATCAGTATGGCAGATGGAAGGAATGAAACAACGTTGGGGAAATGCAAACATTGGACTAGCCCTGCAAGGGCTTCCTATATATGCTCAGTACCCATCTTGGAAAGCAGATGCCAGGCACCCCCACAAGCTCTGGAGATGTGCGGACAAGGGGACATGCCTATGGCTATGAATGCCTCCTGGCTGCAGCCTGGAGCATAACAGGATGCATGTGTGTGACAGTGTGTGTGTGTGTGTGTGTGTGTGTGTGTGTGTGTGTGTATAGAAGCAGGTGAGTGTGTGCATATGTAGGAGCATGTGTGTATGTGTGGGGCATATGTGTGATCCAGACCGTGAGCATGTCTGTGTGCAGGGAGAGAAGGATTTGTGTTCAGAAATTGATGTGTGAGTATGATGACGCTGATACCATTACTCGTCACCATGGGTTCCACATCTTTTTTATTTTTTTATATTTTATTTATTTATTTTGAGAGAGAAAAAGACAGAGCATGGGAGAGGGAGGGGTAGACAGCGAGGGAGAGAGAGAGAATCCCAAGCAGGCTCTGCACTTTCAGCGCAGAGCCCGACGTGGGGATTGAACCCACGAACTGTGAGATCGTGACCGGAGCCTAAATCAAGAGCCTGATGCTTAACTGACTGAGCCACCCAGGTGCCCTGGGTTCCACATCTTTACGTGCTAAAGTCCCCAAAACAAATGACACACAGTAGCCACCTGATCATCATTTGGTTCATTCATCAATTACTCACTTAAATCTTTGTATCTGTCAAATATACATGCAGAGTGCCCACATAAAGCAACAAAACTGGTTCCAGAAGAGACTTACCAACTTCTGGACGTAATTGAATGAATGGGGTGAGGACACCAGGTGAGGAGTCTGGGTTCTTGTCCCTGTTTTACCACTATCTTGGGCCGCTGCTCAGTTGTGTGATCTCAGATGAGCCACTGAACCTCTCTGAGCTTCTGCCTACTGTTAATTCAAGAAGGCAATTAGACTTTGGCTCTCCAAGTTGATTGCAAATGCAGAATCCCACGCCATCAATGCTGGTAGCCCCAGAAACACTGTTTCCTCGGAGAGCAAGCACGTGTAACTTGAAAAGGGCTGGGGGATCAGCTAGGGAAATGCTTGGCTTGACAACGTTAAACAGGTTCTTTTATTGCAGTACTTCTCAGAACCTTTAATTTGCCAGTGTGGATTGTGATTGGCCAGAAGGGTGACAGAGAGCTTGCAGAATTTGCCAGATGTACTGGATCAGGGAAACCTTTACTCACGGTGCAGCTTTCAGAACTAATATTCCACAGGACACACTTTGGGGAATCTGTTAGCAGACACACAGGACACTTATTAGTGCCCCCTTTCTTGCAGATGACTGAATAGCAATGGCATTCGATCTCCCTCAATCACAGAGCAGAGCCATGGCAGATACCAGCCCAGAATCATCCAAACCAGGGTAAGTGGCACGTGCACTGGGCTTTCTATTTACCAAACGTTCTCGCTTATATGATCTCAATTCTCCCTGACAACGTTCCTCTGCGGACCCTCACCCCCAGTTTTCAGATGATAAAATGCAGCCTGAAAGAAATTAAAGAATCTGCCCAGAGCCACTAAGTGATGGACTCGTAACTTGACTGGATCAGTTTCCACCGTGTCCTTGATCAAACCGTCAAAGAAAACATTGCATAGTTGATAGATAAGCCATCGCAGCCGCTGCACGGAGCCCCCTGCAAGAAGCGGTGACTGACACCATCTGCACCTGTTCTGCCCACCGCCACCACTCCTGGAACCCTGCATTGGTTGAGGAGAGGGGAGGGTGCTCAGAGAAATGCCCATGGAGTGGCAGCTGCTCTGGAACACCCATGCTGTGAGGCCGGGAGTAGCTCCCTGCCAGGCACCACACCCTCCCGACCATGCCAGGTACAGCACCCCCTAGACTGCACCCCCGGTGCCAGGTGCCATTCTGCAAGGGGGGCGGGAAGAGCCAGAGCTACGTTGTTTAACTCACTCCCAATATGCCAGAGGAGCACCAGGCTGGTCGGCGGTGACAGTCTGAAACTGCCACCGCCTCCAGGGGGAAGCGTGGCCAGGGCTGCCAAAGCCCTTCAGCAGTCCCCGCCGGTGTGCTGTGTCCCACCGTGAAAGGCAGCGCCGGGCCTGAGAGGCGTGGCGGGGTGAGGGTCTGCCCGGGGCACAGGGGGCTGCGCACGCCGACGGCGAGCGGGGCTGTGCCAGGCGCGGGTGTGCGAGAGAAGTGTGAACGCGGGAACGCTCGTGTCACCCCAGGGCGGTGACAGAAGTAGCGTCTGGGAAACACAGGCGGAGAGCGCGTGCACCAGGCAACCCCGGGCTACGGAGGAGTCCCAGAGGTCCCGGGAGTTGGCACCGGCGCGCCCCTGCACACGCGCCCGCGCCCAGCCCTCTCCCACCGGCGCGGCGCCCGCCAGTCCGCCCGCTGCCGGCCCCGGCCGGGGCTGCTCGCCCGCTCGGCCGTGCGGGGCCCCGGGGCGGCCAGGCCGCG
This sequence comes from Leopardus geoffroyi, assembly GCF_018350155.1. Taxonomy (NCBI): domain Eukaryota; kingdom Metazoa; phylum Chordata; class Mammalia; order Carnivora; family Felidae; genus Leopardus; species Leopardus geoffroyi. The sequence goes on from NC_059328.1 coordinate 32,493,615, forward strand.
GCGGGGCGCGGCGCGCGGGGCGCTCGCTGCTTACCTGCCGGCCGGCCGCGGCTCCGCTGCTCCGGGCTGGGCTGCGCCGGGGCTGCGCTGGGCTGCGCTGGGCTGCGCGCCCGGCCTCCGCGCGGCTCGGCAGCGCCCGCTCGCTCGGCTCCGCCCGGCTCGGCTCCGCCCGGCGGTGCCCCGGGCGCTCGCAGGCGGCCCACGCGGCGCGGGGTGGGCGCGGGGCGGGCTGGCGGGCGGGCGCCGGCGGCGGGCGCGGCTCTGGGCCGCCCCGCGGCCGCTTGGAAGCTCCTTATTTGGGCAGTGATGTCAGGGGAAGTCGCAGGGGCCGGACCACCCACTTCTTTCCATTCACTCCCCAGAGTTTCCTGTCGCCCAGCCCGGGAGACCCCGGCGCCCGCCCGGGGCGCCTCTCCGGCCCGCTCGGCCTCGGCGTGTGCCCGGGGCCCCGCGGTCCGCCGCTCTGGGATCCCCACCCCCTCCCCCCCCGCGGCCGGGGTCCCGCTGGGCCGGGACGCGGCGGCCCCGCGGCGGCCGCGGAGGGTCTGCGCCTGGGGAATCCCCGGCTCGCAGCGGCCGCGGGAGGGTCTGCGTGGCGGCCGCCTCGGTGACAGGCCGTGTCACTCCGGGCGCCGCCCCTCCCTCCGCGCCCGCCCCGGCTCCCGCGCTGTCATTTCCTCCCGGGCCCTCCGGGGAGGGCAGTCAGGGAAGCCCCGGTCGCCGCCGCCCGGGCCCTGCCGCTTGGCGCCCCGCCTCGGCCGCACCCGGCCGGGCGGGCGTCCATCGTCGTCCCCAAGGTGCGCGCTCCCCTCCTAGCTCCCCCCACCCCCACCCCCGGTGCCAGCCCCGCTCCGGGAAGCCCGCGCCTCCCAAGGCGGGAATACGCCCTACCAAGCACTGGGCGGGGCGGGCCTGGCCAGGGCCTCCCTGGGCTCCAGGCTGGGGTGGGGGTAGGGGGCACCCCGGGGCTTCCCAGTGGCCTGACTTTGCCAGAAACTGCTGGATCCCAGGGCTTGGGACCTGAAGCACACTGGGCCAGGCTTTGGCCAGTCCCCAGCGCACTTGCACGCCCCCACCCCTGCCCCAGGCCCCCACCGGCCTGTTTCCCAAGGGAGCAGAATGGCGAGGGGTGGGGGTACTGGAGACCTAGCCAGGATCTGTATTTGAGCACCCTGAGGCTCAGACAAGTCAGGTGATTTGCTCCCGGTTCAATTCTGCGGAACCAGGGCCGACCTTGGGTTTGGCTGACTCTAGCCTAGCTTCTGCTGGCAGGAACAGCTTCAGGAGGTTATGGGGACTGGGAGCAAAGTCAGGACTAGAGCCAGGCAACCTCAGTGCCCAGGGTGCCAACTGAGGAAGGCACTCCTCCAGGTCATGAAAGCTTAAGGACCCACAAGGTGACTGACCACTATGCTGACCAGGGAGGGCTTCCAAGAAGGCTTCTTGGAGGCCCCAGGCTTCCTCTGGCTCCAAAGCAACACCCTCAAATTCACGGCCCTGCCTATCAAAGGGCATGGGTTCTGTCTGATCAGAGGCCACCTGGACCCATAGGACAGGGCTAGTGGCCCTGGGGATTTCTGTGCCTTCTCCATACAACAGCTTCCTGCAGAGGCTCCACCCTCCCTCCAAAGCCAGGTCAGAGCAAGCAGTCCCCTTCCAGACCACCACTTTAATGGAGGGCACCACACTCCTAGGTGCCGGTGGGGGTGGGGCGGCTGCTGGCCACGGGCCGCACACTCACATGCACAGTTGCACACCTGCTGGCCAACCGCCAAGCCTCCACTGTTCTGTTGACCACCACCACCCCAGTGTTCTCCATCTTCCAGCAGCTCCCAGGGCCCGATCTCAGCTGTAGTTGGCTCGTCCCCTCTTCCCTGAGCAGGCGTGTAAGGCCCCACTGACCCGCTACATCTCCAGGCCCTCCGTGCCTTTTGCCCAGTGCCCCCTGCTCCCCAACCTGGCACCAGCTTTCACTCCTTGGATCTCTGCACAGACTTCTCTTCTGTCTGAAATGAGGTCTCCAGTCCTCCTGCTGTCCTTCACACCCTGAATCGAGCCTGCCCTCCGTGATACAGGTCCTTCCCTTGTTTAGGGCAATTGGGTGGGACAGGGTGCCCCCTGGGTCAGGTCCCTGCCCCTCACGCCACTCCTGCCCTGTCCCCACTGTCCTGCTTACCATTTCTGGTGGGAACAGCTCTTGTGGGAGAAAGTGGACATCTTGTCATCATTCATATGCCCCTAGGAGTGACTTTTTGTCATTCGTGCAAAGGCTCAGATGACAGCCTTGCTCCAGCCCCATGATGCCCTCCCCCAGCTTTGAGGAGTGGCCCTGCCCCATGGGAACCTCCTTGTGAATTCAGTCACCTTCCTGTGCTGCCATAGTCCGCCCAATGCTTCCTGCCTCTAGAGATGCAGCTGTATCCCCACACTGCCGTCAGCTGGGAGAGATCTCCCCTCTCTCCAGATTGGGAGCTACAAGGAACTTCCAACTTGGTTCTTCTCTCCTGCCAGGACTGACAAGTTGACAAATGCTTGTTAACTGAATGAATGATCTTGGGGGCAAACTGAAAGACAAAAATACAGGGAGGGGCAGAATGATCCAACAGAGAGTTGTGGCTGGGGCTCCAGGGGTCCAGGCTAGGGGCTGGGGTGGAAGGTGGGCTTCCCAGCTAGACTGGATTGGCTGCTTGGGAATCTGGGCCAGGGTTTCACCCCTGGAATGGCTGCCCTGCCGGAGCTCTTTCCTTGAACTGCTTCTTTGTTCCAACTTCCTGTAGCTTGGGAATTCGTCTTCCCGCTCCAGACTCATCCTGTGCAGCCCCATCGAGGCAGCCTGGGATGTCCTCATCCCAATCCCCAGACACACCGTTCTGAGCTGGCCTTCACAAAGTGGAGGAGAAGGGATGAAGGAAAGTTGTGCCAGATACAGTCACACTGGATTCCCCTGAACCCTCAAAGATCTTGCTCTCTACCCTGCGAGCCACACAGGCCCCATCCATCCGTGGCCAGCCTCCAGGCCAGGAAATGTCAGCCTGGAAGTCTTCACCCAGCTTCTCCCACAATCAAAGCTACCTCTCCCCACCTTGAGACTCAGCTCCCACCCCAATTTTAGTGCCACTTCTCACCAGAGGCCGGAAGGTCTTCAGGACTCTAGCCTCAGGGCTCAGGGCACCGGATGCTTCAAGGCTAGCAACTGAGCCCAACTCTGCTCTGTGAGCCACCACACTTACTCTGGGGCCCGGGGCACCTGTCCCACCCCGTAGCTGGATGGATCCCAGGTTAGAAGGCAGGTGGTACCAGGTGCCAGTTCCTTCCTATCAGCCCATCCCCAGCATACAACTGGGCCAGGTCTTGAGAAATTCCCAGAGCTTGGCCCCGGGGGCCTTCCCACATTCCTTCATTCCTGACAGATGAATCAGGCCCCTTCCCTGTTATGGGAACGTACGACTCACAAACCTGTGTTCTAGGAGCTCCATCCAAGGATGGACACTGGCGGGTAAATAGATCCTCCCCAGGCATCTTGCTAAATGCTACCTTGCTATTTGCCAAGCCTGAGGAGGGGCAGGGGACACACAAGGTGGGAGATGAGATTCATTCTACTACTTCTTGGGCTACAATTCAGGGAGGCTGTGGTCCAGGTGTCCCAGGTTAGATCGCTGACTGCTTGTTTCCATGGAAATGCTACACACACACACACACACACACACACACACACAGGGCTTGGTTCTGCTGTAAAGCCAACATCACACTGTAAAGACTTCCCAGGCTAAAAGAGATTATAGCAGAGGACAGGGGTGGCATCTGATCTGTCATCTAGGAGGCTGTCTCTCTGTGAAATTTTGTTTTCAGCTCCTAACAACCAAATTACAGATACAGTTTGGGAACACGCTGTCATTCCTAAGGAGCCGGGGACTGCCACAGTGTTCTTGGGAAAGCTTTCCAGGGAGGGCTGAGCAACCCGCCCTGTAGGCTCTCCAGGTTATTTATGCTTAGGCCTTGCACTTAATTACTGGCCATCCCCTCTCCACCGCCTGTCCCCTATGGCTATGATTTTCTGGACTCAGATGCTTTGTGTTGTCTTACCACTTGTGCGTGTGCAGTGTTTGTGTGCATTCGTGTGTATATGTGGTGGGTGCTGTCTCGACGGATCAGTGGTACGCATGAAACTTTAGTCCTCACTTCTCCCGGAGACTGCCATCCCTCTTCCGGGACACAGACCTAGGGACTCTCACAGCTTATGAAGACCACCTCCCGGGGTCCCAGAAGACTCAGCTCCAACCTCTCTCCCCAGCCTGCAGGCTGAGTTTCCAGCTTCCTGACTCAGTGGGGCATGTACGTCATCCTTGACCTGATGCCTTGGGTAACAGATGGGCCTCAGAGCTACATAGACCTGGGTTTGAATCGCAGCTCTATGCTTTCTCAGGCATATTACATGGTGTTGCTGGTTTTGACTTCTTCATCTCCAAGGGCTTCTGTGAAGCTTTGAAAGATACTGCACTGGAGCCCTTGATAGAGTATTTACTACCTACTAGGTGGTCAAAAAATAATAGCAGTGGTTTGTTCCCACATGGTGACCTAGAATCCTTCTCCCATAGGGTTCGCCTTCATTAATGGGGGCCCCCAGCACCCCACGCCTGAAGCCAGAAGTTTTCCTCCATGCCTACTGCCCAGGCCAAGTCACCACCATCTCCCAGTTACAGCAGGCTGCTCCCTGGCCCCATGCCCACCTCGCCTAACAATCCATTCTCCACACAGGTGGAACTCTCTAGGACAAAGACAGGTGGGTCCTGCCTGGCTAAACTACCCTGTGTATTAATGCCGTTTATAAGTGCGCCTCAGTTTACCTGTCCAAGCCCCCCTCCCCCTGTACCACCCCTATCTGTCCTTTGTTCCCACCATACAGAATCGCTCATTGTTTCTGAACCTGCCACGTGCATTTTGCACATGCAGTTCCCTGTACTGTTCCCCTCACTCATAACCTGCTTGGCCAGCCCCCCTTCAGCCTTCCAGGTCAGCTCAGAGGCCACTTCCCTTATGAAGGCCTCCCTGATCCCCGCCCCCCCAGGTGGCATTGGCTGCTTGCTTCTCAGTGAACCTCTAGCACTTGGTACAGACTATCTTGGCATGTGTCCCACTATATGTCGTCATTTTATTCCTCTGTCTGTTTGCGTCTTTAGATTCTGCAGCTCTGTGCACAACCACATCTTACTTAGTGCTAGGAATGTCACAGGTGTTTAGAGCATGCTGAGGACAGACTTCTGCCCCTCTGGCCATCCTATCCAGTAAATGACTATAAGAGGGCAAGCAGCCTCGAGTCCACTGACTAGGTTTCCCCAAATGACAAAAGCATCTTCCTTTCCTACACTTCAGACTGACTCTTTGGCCTTGCCTGAGTCCTATGTCTGCCTGGTTTTGGCTCTTCACCAGCATATCAGGGGACTCCCGTGGGGTGGGGAGGGTGGGGCCTCTGGTTCCAGGAAATCAGAAGATTAGTCAAGCCACACGCTCCCCTGACAGCTAGAGAACAGGTTTTCTGCAGGCCCAGGGACTGACTTGCAAGATCGTCAATAACAATAAATATTTACTCTGCACGTGGCTTTGCACTTGCCAACGGGAGGAACAGCAAGGAGCACATCAACTTCTAAGGTTCGGATTAAGACAGTCTGGGTGCACGTCCTGACTCTGACACTTAGTAGCCACTTAACTCCACTGAGCCTCAGTTTTCACAGCTATACGATGGGAGGATGACACATCTCAGGAAAGGATTGCAGAGATTAAATGAGAGCTGATGAAATTATAGGAGAAAACCATTTTCGGTATCAAGAGCAGAAACTGGCATGTAGTAGGTGCTCAGTAAAGGGGGCCCCACGACCTCCACTCAGGCTCTTCGGGGGAGACTCTGATGCATAAGACTCAATCTTTGACAATAGCTCATAAAGTGAGGGGGAGAGAATTTAATCATAACCCATAAACACAAAGGCAAGGCAAACAGTAACAGGTAAGACAAGAGAAAGAGTTTCAGGAGCAGCGAGTGGGGAGAGGGAAATTCTGGGATGGCCTGAAAGCCTTCTCCCCTTGTGTGACTTTTATCCTATAGTGATTGCTACTGCCCGTGTGGCCGGCCCAGGGCAAGGGGGGGGGGGGGGTGGGCAGTGGGTGGTCGGGAAGAGGTCCCAAAGCAAGATCAGTGAGGCATGTTGGAGCCTGTGCATCGGTCAGTCTGGTTCTAGAGAGGGCTTGCACACGTGGAAAGTAACTGTGACAGTGAATAGCACAACAAGTGAGGCAGACCATACCAGAAAGAGACATGGGTGTGGGAAGGAGGCAGACGTCTTAGAGCCTCCACCTAACAACAATAAAGAAATCTGGAAATGGGCTTGCTCCAGCCCTGTTCAGGCTCACTCCCCCTGCAGCCTTTCCGACCCCTCAGGGCAGGAGGCGAGACTCCAACCTCCATCCTTCATCCTTCAAGTCCTCCTGCAAGGTGGGCCTGGCCTGAGCAGGATCACTCCCAAGTTCCCCAAACACAAGATACACTCTCATGTTCCACACCTTTGCTCATGCTGTTCCTTCTACCTGGAATGCCCTTCCTCCCTCCCCCACCCCCCGCCCCACCTATCCCTTCAGCTCCCCTATTAACTTTCCTTAAACTCATCCTATAGGGTCTCCTTCAAGTAGGCTGTTTTTCTTATTTTTCCCCCAAGCAACCCACCCCCTCAGTAGAATTAAAAGCCTCCTTCTCAGTGTTCCTATAACTTGCCTTGCGTGCATCAGCAGAGCATTTGGCATATTATAATATGTATTATTTGTGTCTGGCGAACAAATAATAAAGCATTTGTGTCTGATGCCTCCCTACGTTAGGAGAGCTGAGGGTCTGCACCCAGCACCTTACCAGTTGCTCAACATACAGAGCCCCTGGGGGGCCTTCTCTCATACTTCCCATAGCTGGGGGGTCCCCACTGCTCCCCTAGGAACTCCAGACACTTAACACAGCCACGCTCCCTCCATCCTGGAAACCAGCCCCCTGAGGCCTGTCTCCCGAAGGCCTTCCCGCCGATTTCCCGCAGCCTGCCCCTCAACCCCACCTTCAATCTGACTGGATGAGAATCCCAGCAAGTGTCCTGGGGCACCCGGTGGGGCGCCAGTTAGAAAGGGTTGGGTCAGGGGAGCTTGGGAGATGACGCAGTGTCCCCAAGGGTGGCAGGCTGAGCGAGCCAGGGACCTGGGGAGGGAGAGGTGGGCGCGTGGATTTGGCAGCTGGGTCTGAGCTTGGAGACGAAGGACCAACAGCAGGTGAAGGGGGTGGGGAGGAGGGTGTGACGGTTAGTGGTACTTACCACAAGGTATGTACCAGAGTATACGTATGTGTGTATGTGTCAGAGTGACTGGGGCACAGGATGCTCAGATATTTGGCCAAACCCTTTTCTGGGTGTGTCTATGAGGGTATTTCTGGATGAGATTAATTCAGATCTGTAGACTGAGCCAAGCACATTGCCCTCCCCCATGTGGGTGGGCCTCATCCAATCCACTGAAGAGCCGAATACAAGAAAAAGGCGAAGTAAGGGGGAGCCCTTCAGTCTGACTTACCAAGCTGGGACATTGGGTTGCTTTTCCAGCCTTTGCTCTCCGACCGAAACGCCAGCTGTTTTTGAGTTTCGAGCCTGCTGGCTTCCAGCCTGGGACTCGTACCATTGGCTTTACTGGTTCTCAGCCCTTCTTCCTGGTGGTTCTGTTTCAGTAGAGAACCCTGCCTCACACAGAGGGCTAACATCCGAATTGCCTGGACCTCGGGAGGGGCCCACATTCCTTATCCAGAGTCCCATTTGTGCCACAACTCTCCAGACTGAATTTCCCATCTGCTGCCTTCTAGATTTGGCCGCACTCGCCTGAAGATGGACACTAGCTCTCACCCCTCCGTGGGCCCCTAGCACCCAACAGGGGCTCAATGATGCTGACTGAACAAATAAATACTTAACACTTATCTGGGTAGCCCTATATAGTACGGGGCATAATCACACCCTTACCCTGTCATCTCCAAGGCAACCCCAGTCCTGACAGCGGGGACTCTTCTCTGGAAGGCCTGAGGAAGGATGTTGCCCTGGGCCCAGCTGTCTCTACCTGGCCCCAATACGCGCATTCTGTAACAGACGTTCAGTGAGTATGTGCTATAGGTCAGGTCCTGTCCTGGAGTCCTAGAATAGCAGTATGTTAGTGAACAAAATGGACAAAAGCCCCACAGACCTTACATTCTAGAGGGAAGAGACACACAAGAGACAAGAAACAGAATAAATAAGTGAATAGCTAAGTGAACAAATAAGCCGGAAGTATGTGCTGCCGAAAACACGGGAAGAACGGAGTGAGGGGCTCGGGAACACAGGGGTGGGAGGCGGGGCACAGACTTAAATAGGGTGGCTAGAGAGAGCTTGGCCTAGGAGGTGGCATGTGAGCAAGGGCCAGAAGCAGGTGAAGGATGGAGTCGTGCAGATATTGGGGGAGGACCCTTGCGGGCAAAGAGAAGAGCCAGAGCAAAGGCCCTGAGGTGAGAACATGTCTTGTGTTACTGGGGGGCCTTGGGGGGCCACTGTGAGAACTGTAGCTTAGGAGAAAGGAAAGAAGGCGGTGGCTGTGGGCTTGGCCCCTGAGGCAGGCCTCCAGGATACACAGCTGTCTCGGGGAGCAGGGCCTAGTTTGGGCAAGCAACGAAAGAGTCCAAGGACACCTGAGTGCAGGAGGGAACGGTAGACGGAGAAAAGGCAGGAAGAGATCTTCCTTGATTTCCACCCTCCTCGGCTTCCCCCAGGTGCCCCCTAACTTCTCTCCGTCTCATTCCTGGGGGCCTTTCTTGCTTCCTGAATTGGGAGTTGGGCTCTAGACCTGCTTGGACCCTCACTGGTGGGGATGCTACTGGACAGGTTATTTAACCTTCTAGGGGAAGCCTTCAATGCCAAAGTCAGAAAGACCCAGCTCTTGAGGCCTGGGTGGGGCGGGGCTCTCAGGGGTTTTGTAGGAGTGAACTGGAGAAAGAACAGGAAAGCACTAGACTGTAGAGTGCTGGACCCCCGGCTGGCTGTCACATCACAGCACAGCCCCTGCAGGGAGGCAGGGGCCCCACTCTGCCACTGCTACACGACGGCAGGTGTAAGAAGCAGATCAGTTCCCACAGCCTAGATGAAGTTGCATTCAGCAGCCTAATTTTAGACTGGGCATCTGCTCTCCCGTCCCAGAGACTCGGCTCTGTCTGGGATTCACTCCGTCTGCAATTGCCAGAGAAACAAATCCTGTTCTGTGGGTACAGACACTGGTGGTGTCCAGAACAGAGCTGGCCCGTGGGCCCCGGCCCCGGGGACGGACCTCGGAGCCGTGCCGCACCAGGAGGACATCCGCATCCCCCTTGCTGGCCTCCCGTCTCACATCCAACAGCCATGGGTTCCTGCGGGTGCCATCTTTGTTTTCACCCTGCCTTCCCACAAAGCTGCTGGATCCAATGTGGGTCGGCCTCAACCGGCACGGGAGGGCCTCTTGGATTAGGAATGCCCCTCAGCCAGCCCCACGTGCCCAGCCCTCAGCACAGGTCCTGAAGATTCATCCCAGGTAAGTAGAGCCCAGGAAGACCAAGCCTAGGAAAGCACACAGGAGGGCCTGCTGTTTACAAGTCTTCCCAGAAAGCCTACTCAGAGCAGGTGCCTTTTGAGTTGGACGCTGAAGCCTGGGTAGGTGTTCTTATCAGTGGAAAAGGCCAGGTCTGGGAGGGCCACCTTCCTTGTCCCCTCCGTCCATGGCCTGCCTGGTCCTGCGGGGTCCTCTTTCGCTTCCCTGGCACACGCAGGGCAGGTACCGAACACGGGACGCGCTGGGGAGCCACCCCCTCCAGACTCCCACCCGAGCCCTGGGCCCCGCACCCCCTGACATCAGCCATTCACGCCCTCCTGGCCACTACGGTCACTGTTCCATTCTTGCCTCGGTCACCGGTCCCACAGGCAGGATTCCTTTTCACTTCTCTGACTCAACTTCTCCACCTGGTGATGCCCTCTTAAGATTCCTCGAGAATGACCCTACAGTCCACCACAGCCTCTTCCTGCCTTGTCACTGCCCTGTGGTGCACAGGAAGTTTCCCTTTGTGGAAGACGAGTCCTCTGGGCTATGGGCTTTCTACATCTCCTTGCTTAATTCCTCTAACACCCCGCTAAGATGTTTATCCCTTGTCCCTTTCTACAGGTGAGAAATCAAGAGTTTGATCACACAGCCCGGAAGTGGTGGAGCTGGGGGATGGACCCCAGCCTGTCTTTCTTCCTCTCTCTCCAGGCTCCGCCCAGCCCCGAACAGCTGGTGTCCAGAGCAGGGGTGGTCAAGGCCTCTGGCCAGTTTTGGTGGGTAGGGGAAACCTGGAGGGGGAGAGAGCCCTCGCTCAATACCTTGACGCCCTAGAGAAAGAAGGAGTTAAAAGCTTATGTAAAGAGATTTGCAAATAGATCCCACAAAACAACATTTGGATGATTTAAGTGTTAAGGAATCAGAACCATATGGATTAAATGTCCCTGACGTTACGTATGGTTTTAAAAATTAGAAGGAAATGTACTGGGAACACATACACATATAAAATATGTAAGGCTAGACCGCGTTTCTCGCTTTGCGGACACGGAGATATCTGAAAAACACGACACAGCATTCACCCAACTTCCCCCCGGCTGGCCCTCCTCCTCCCTCTCCTCCCCAGCCCGTCTTCTCCCCACACCAAACAGGGCTCAGCACCCTCCCTAGGGACCCAGCCTGAGACAGAGACTTCCCAGAACAGCAGGCCTGGTGCTCTAACCACAGGGCAACTGGAGTCAAACAGCTGGGTCAGGAATGGCTGGGGTCTCCCAGAAGCCAGAGGGGTGGTCGCAGGTGGAAGGAGACAGGGGGAAGTGCTGAGAAGCTTCGGGGAGACAGGCATTTCAGACGCAGTGCTTTCTGTTCCTAATTGCTTCTGTCCCTCCCTCAGTTCTTCCGGCAACCTTGGGAGGGAAAGGTTGTCACCCCCACTTCACAGGTGGGGAAACTGAGGCTCGGAAGGGCTGGGTGCTCTGGGTGGCTAGCAGGCAAGGAACCAGACCACAGCCTGGATTTCCTTGTCATTCACTCAGCCAGGGCTGCTCTCACTATACTTCACTGCTTGAAGCAAACCTAAAATACGAGCCCGTATCCAGCTTAACTGAGCATAAAAAAACAAAACAAAACAAAACAAAACAAAACATAAAATAAAAAAGTAAAAAGGCTCCGTTAGCTCCTCAAAGTTGAAGGTTTATCTGGCAGGGTGTTTCTGAGGACTCCCTACATACAGATAAATCAGGTTTGATTGTGACTCTAAATTGCGTGTGGCATTGCGTTGGGGGAGGGGGTATATAAATGTTTAGTTTGCGAAAAGTTAAACTATCAGAAGTTGCCTGGTCCAATCCTAGTAGGGAAGACAGAAGGTGAGAACATGCTGGGTTCCAGGGACGTGGGACCTCCCTGACCCCTCACCTAAGCTTGCAGAAGGTAGTGTCACTTGTCATATGCAGAGAAGGAAATCCACACGCACACAGCGCATGGCACATTCCCGGGAGCACACAGCTGCATTTGGAACCAGGCCCCTCTGACACCAGCCGCCCCACCCCCCTACCTCCCCAAAGGTGGCCCTGGCTTAACCAGAAGCAGGCTTGTCAGCAGAATTAAATGCCACCCAGATATAAGCTCAGCCCAATGTCAGGAGGACTGGCACCGAGTCTGTCCCCTGCGTCCAGGCCAGGGCCTGACGTTTGTTAAATGATCATTAAACAAATCAATGGGTGGAGGAAGGAGGCGTACCCATTGCTTACGCGTGCCATTGTTTCCCGGATACAAGCAAAGGCCTTCACACTGTTATTTATCCTGGTGACATTATCCTGTCCAATGGGACGCATGCTTACAGCCTCTCTAGGACTCTCGGGACGCTGATTTTGAGGCTGGGATATTCTGAGGACATAGAATTCTCAGGGCAGGAACCAGAGAGGAAAGGAGAAGGCGGCATCGGAATGGGGACAGAGAGGGCGGGAGCTTTCTCCCTGTCCTGTACCCAGGACCTCTCCAAAAAGCCTGCGGTGGATCTGATCATTGACGGGTTTCTTATAACGGCCTATTAACTTGTGTGTAGTCTCATCCCGGGCCGGCCTGGCCACAGGCATCAGGATAGAGGCTTTATATTGGGATCAGATCCAGTCCCTTCTCAAGCACCTCTGAGGAGTGCCCTTCCCCACAGCCTTTCTCATGGTCAAATATGTTGGGAAAACACTGATAATTACACAGACCTCTAAGAGATTCCCAGTGGGCGCCCACCGATGAAGAGCCCTGAGGGGCTGGTAAATAAAACAGCTCATCTTTAACCCACATGATTGGAACAAAGACACCCTCCCCACCTTCCATGGGTCCCAGCCTCTGTACCCAATTTTGAAGCACACAGAATTCTTGCAGTTCTGGGCATGAGTAGCCTAGGAGACCCTGTGAGACTTCTGTTGGCTTCTCATTTACAGACCCCACCCTCCCATGGGCACCCCAAACCATCTCTACTCTAGCCTTTAATCCAGCTACCCACGGGCTCCAGGCTTTCCCGCTTAAATCTTCTCATGACTTTCTTCTGCTCTTGAGACAAAGACCAAATTTCTTTTAGTGGTCTCCATGGCCTCTTTCAGTGGCCCCACCTGCCTCATCTTCCCATCAGTCTATCTGAGGCACAGGGGTATTCTTCCAGCCTCCTTTGCCTCAGGACCTTTGCACATGCCACGTCCCTTGCTGGGACTGCTTTTCCTGTACGTCCCCTCCTTACCTAGTCAATTCCTCTCCAAACTTTCTATTTCACTTTGCACATCACCTCCCCAAGAAAGCTCTCCCTGGCCCCTGATTAAATCTGTATACACACTGTTCATACTCTCTATATACATTCTGCATACTCTCTGTATAGTTGTATACTCTCTCTGTATACTCTATTCCTATATACATTCTCTCTATACCACATACTTCATCTTTAGCGCCCCCAAAGTATCAACATTTCTAACTTCTTTTTACCTGTGTAATGTTTTTGTCCGAGGACTAGCTCCCTCACTGAAATACAAGCTCCATAATTAGGGTGACCTGTATGTTTTCCTCACCCTTGAATCCCCACATTCCCCTGCCACAGTCGCTTCTGGCCTGCAGGTTTTTCCCAGCGCCCCCTGAGAAGCCTGGAGTGAGGCAGAAGATGGCTGGGAGGATCACTGTGACCCCAATATCATCCCCGAGCAGGGTGAGGGGGAAAACAGGGGACAGACTCCAGCTGCGGGCGTCTCAGGAATTCACAGGAAGAGCATGGCAAGGTCATGCAATGCCTCTGAGCCTCAGTTTCTGAATCTATAAGGTTGAAAGGATGTGCCAATATAGGATGACTCACATTTCGATTTCGCTTCGTTTTGGCCAAACACAATAGTCTACTGGGCCAGGAGTTGTCATGTGGCCTATGTTGGGTCCACCAGAGCAGAGCCCTTCCTTGGGATTCCTCTCTCTCTAACAGCTAGGAGGAAAGGCTGCTTTTCTCTCGGAGGTTACTAGCTGGGATGGGGAAGGCCGGGAGCCACTGGGGGGGCTCGTGGTCCTGATCCACACCCTATAGCTACTGTGTCATGTTGTGCGACAGAAGCCCACAGGAAGCAGGTGAGACCAAGGTCGACACAAAATAGTGTAAAACGAAACACGTGGGAAAACTAAGAGTCTGATGACCTGATGACATTGTATCACTTCCTGTCACTAGCCATGCCTCAAGCCTACCCATTCCTCCATCCCAGGGAAATGAGACCATAAGACAAAACTCAGCCTCTCTTCTCCCCTTCCCCACTCTCTCTTTTTTTTAAAACAGGAAGAATTCGGTTTCTGTCCCTTGCATTTCAAAAAATGCTGCCTGCGACATCCAGGTCCAAAGTCATCCCATAGCACTAAATAAACAATCTCTCGGAAGGACAGTCGTAACGAAAATAAGCATGCACGGGGAGCCCTGCATTTACTCTAACATGCCTCGTGGTGCCCTCCTATCCAATCCTCGTGACAAGCCCATGATAGAGAAGTGCAATAGAGCCATGGAAGATAAGGAACACTAGAATAGGGTGTTAAAGACCCGAGCTCTAATCTAGGCTCTGCCACACACTAGCTGTGTGACGCTGAGCTGCTTTCTTAACTTCTCTGGGCTTACCTTTCCTCCTGTGTAAAATGTCTCCCTGAAAGGCCGCCATGAGGAATCGCAAGACAAAATAAACAAAAGAGCCTCGCAGTGTTCCCGGCTAGGAAAGCCTTAATAACCGTCAGCTAAGCCTGTCCAGTCTAGAAGTCCTTTCTGGAAAGACAGTCTATGGGTCTTATTTGAAAGGATTCATGTTGGCCACGGGCACAAGAGGAGAGAACTGTGTGAGATCTCCCAGCTAGGGTTCAGTATCTGGTTAATACGTGACATTGGCCGTTGTCTGTCAATTCAGCAATGACAAGAGATTGGCTGATGGGTTTGCTCCCCCACATGCTGGGCAGTCAGGTGTGTCCACAGGGATGGCAGCTCCAGCTGAGCGGTGACAGGTCGCTGAGGCAAGGAGCCAGCTTATGGTTTCCAGATGGGCCTAAGATGCTTCTAGTCCCCCCCTGGACCGTGTTGAAAGGATAGGCCGGGACTCTGCAAAGGCTGAACTTGACCTGAGTCTCCATCTAATGGGCTCTGGCTTTCTCGGGGTGAGGGCGGGGCGTGCCCCTCTGTGCCGGACTGCCCGGGAAGTTGGACAGTCTGCGTTGCCTTCCAGAGAGCAATTCTGAAAACTGCTACTCAGAATAAATATTTTGGTTGCGTTCGGCGATGTGGCTGTGGGGGAGATTTCCATTGAGTGTGGTTTGCAAGGCGATTCTCCTCTGTTGTTTACTCGCTGCGATCCCCACAGCCTGTTCCTGGCAGGCATCTATGTCTGCTACACTCCTGGGCCACTGGGATCCGGATGCTATGCTCCAGGGAGGCTGAGCTGGCGGCCCTTCATGGGGGCCTGACTGTGACGACGCATCGGGCAGCTGGCCACCAGAGCCCCCCGTTCCCCAGCTCCACCCTGCCCTCCTTAGCCAGTCCCAGCCAAGGCTGGCACTCTCTTAGGAACCTCATTCCCACCAACTAGGGGAAACTGTAATTAGCTGAGCTGCTCTAGGCCAGGGGCTTGGAATTCCTGTGGCCCTAGAGATGTGGCCTTGTCCATTTCCTCTTCCCAGGGTGGCCCCCTGCTCCTGCTCCTCTCCACCCACTCACCTCTTCCCTGGAGCCACAACCACACAGCAGGCACTGTGCAGTCTGAGTGAGACCACTGTCTCCCACCCATCCCCCACCCATCTGAGCCTCCTGTGGAGAGAAACGCCAGCCCCAGGGGCCTGAGCTTACCATGTCTCTCGGTGACAGTGGCTGGGACTACTGCCCCACCCCCTCAAGGCCCTGGATGCCCAGGCTTAGAGCTTGCCCACACTCTGTCAGCCCTCCAGCCAAGAGCCCACCCCCAATCTCAAAGATGAGGTAGGGAGAGGCGGGGGCATCAGGCTTCTGAGCCAGTTCATCCTAGAGTCTCCCCGCTCCCCACTGCTACGGCCAGATTTCCAGGGGGAGACGGATTCATGGGATCAGGGTCTGTCAATCAAGACGGAGATTTCACAACAACCGGGGGTGGGGGGGTGTTTCCGGGCACGGGGTAAGGTGTTTGCAGCGTGGCCCAGGGAGAAGATACTCCACCAGGGACGGGCCACAAGGATCCGGGTTAGGGGAGCTCACGCTGTGACTGGGCATTTGGAATGTTAAGGACCCTTGTCATGGAGGCAGCCTTGAGGCTGCATGAATCTTGTTCTTTCTTCCATATTTTTTCACCTCCCCAAAGCCACTCCCCCTACTCCTTTGACCTGCATCCCATTCTGGTAGACTCTAGAGTTACCTCGACGAGGGCCTTCTGGAACCCCACCTCATTGAGTGGATGAGGGAGCAGGAGCTTTCCCGTGTCCAGGGTCACAGAGCAGGGCGAGGCAGAGCCTGATTTGGACTCATTTGTCAGAACCCAAGTCCCATACTCATTCCACAGCACCATGGCTGCTGGTGAACACAGAAAGATCAGAACCTGTCTCCCCAGCTGGGTGCCCAAGGGCTCCTGCAGCGGAAACAGCTGGTCTCTCCCCACCCTGGTGGCCCAGAGACCAGCTTCGTGCATTTGGGAAGAGGCTGGGAGGATGGTGTGCACCCCCGGCATGGAGGGGGGCCGGCCAGCCCACGGGCAGTGATGTGCAGCTGGGGCTCCACTGGCATTGGGCAGATGTGATGAGCCACTCCTTAACCCCAGCCCCACTCAACTCCAGGCTCTGGGCTCCGTGCCTGAAGGTTCAGCCCTGCTTCTCACTGAACTCATCCTACCCCAGCCTGGGAGGATGTGGGAAACCCGGTTCCATCTGGGGCTAGAATCAATTTTCTCACTATAAATCACATGCCCCAGGGGAGCCTGGGTTTTGCCCGTGCTCACCTGCCATGGTCTCATCGTAGTGCCCTTGGGGGCTGGGGCATCTCTCCACTGTCACTCATTGGAACTTCAGGACCAGCTCACTTCACTGAGAGTCTGGCCCCTGCATGAGTTCACGGCCACTCTGTGGGCTGGGCCCTGTGCCTCATACCCACGGCAACCATGTCTGGATCCTGCCATGAAGGAAGATGGGCCAGGGCCACTGAGGCCCCTCCTGAGAGATCCTGGCTGTCACATGCAAAACACACACACAGAAGTCAGGACAGGCACAGCTATGACACCATCATTTCTCTGTGGGTCGGCTTGGGGGTGGCAGGCCTGAGGCCAGGAGTCACCTCTCAGGCCAAGCTGCTGAGACCCCCCAGGTCCCCTCCGTGTTGAACACGTCCACAGTGACAGACGGGTTAATCTGGCCTTCGCCTCATACTCAAATTCCCTTCCACCGAACTCCAACCCCAGGAGGGTATCACTCAGAGGGCCAAACAGTGGGACGGACCGGAGGCACAGAGCCCAGCTTGGCCTGGCTGCACCTACAGACCCGAGGCCATATTCTACCTGCTTTTCCTTGTCCTTGAGCTCACTGCCCCGCCGTCTCTGTCCCAGCCTGGGAAAAGGGGTGTCTTTTCTGCTGGTGCTGAAGTTACAACTCGCCTTTTGCCCAGAAATGGCTTTGTGCCACCCTGTTCTCATGCTGGCTACCTACCCCCCTGTCGGGCACCCTAAGCCTTTTAAAACAGCGCATGGAATCTAAGCCAAAAATGACAAACTCCTCATGGGAGTCTGCCTTTTACGGATATAATCATAGCTACCAATCATTAAGCACTTGCTATGTGCCAAGCTCCAGGCTATACATTTCATGTGTATTTAATCCTCCCAATAAAATCCTAGGAGTGGTACCTGTATTATCCCCATTTTACAGATGAGGAAAACGAGGCTTAATGTCTATCTTTCTCAAAAGCCCTTCTCATCCCCCAGAACCTGAGAGTTGATGTGTGTTTCATCAATAGGCTCCAAGGGCTGTTTCTTGGGAGTGCGGGGGGCAACTCACAGTTGAACTCAGATGGGCTGTGCTCTCTCCCCAGCAAGCGATGCAGAAGTGTTCAGCCGGTTCTCACACAGCTTCAGGCCTCCTGCCCATCTGGCCCTGGGGGTGATTTAGGGGCCATGGGACACAAGGATACAGCTCACCCAGCACGTGTCCTCCGTGCCAGCACAGTGCTGAGCTGGCTCGTCCCCATCCACCCATCTCCAGAATCCGCCATAATGGGTGGGCAGGTGCTCCAGCTGGCTGGTGGGACCTGAGGGAGGGAGGAGCCAGGAGAGAGACCTTGGGTCCGGCTGCACATATTGCCACAGCTTTGCAAATGCCTTACCGGCTCCTCCTAGCTCCTCCTAGCTCCTCCTAGAACGGACTGGCCGCTCTGGCTTGGGTGCTCTTTCTGACTATCTGCAAATTGGTTCATTTACAAATCTGCTCCCAGCTCACCTCTGGGAATGGAGCATGGCTCAGACACATCTGTCCTCCCTCTCAGGCTTGCCCAGATGACATTTCCTGGCTATTACATAATCAAGGAAGCCCAGCCCCCACCAGCCAGGACTTTAATTAGAAAGCTCTTTCCCAAGGGCCTTGGGGATATAATATGTCAGCCGGGGCCCTCTTATCTCACAGCCCCTGTATATACGGTCTCTCTCCCTGTCATATACAGACACACCTAGGCACACGTAGTTACATGCCCCAGCACAGTGGAACAGCTGAGGCCACAGCTTCTGTTCGTGCCATCGGCCGCGTCCAATGGCTTATACACTTTGTGTTCACTGTGAATTATGCTGCCCTGGGTCCCTCAGGCCCACCCCCAATAGGCTGTCCCCTCTGACCACCACCACGGCCCACTGAGGGCTGCCTCCTCTTGGCTGCCATAGCGCTCTGTGCTCAGCAGGGTACTGTGGATGTGTATATCTTCCCAACTGGGCTATGACCTCTCTAGGGAAGGGGCTGATTCCTCCCTGTGCCCCCAGCAGCTGAATTGGCCTGGTCCAAATGGACACTGGGAGGGTGGATGAAATGGGCCAGTGAATTAAAGGAAGGCTCCTACCGACTTCCCAGAAACACCCCGAAATGTCAGCTTTTGAAAGACCTGATAAATTAATCCATTGTTCAGAGGGGACACTGAAGCCCAGATGGGGACAGGTGGCACTTAAGGATGGACGATCTGTTTGTGGCAGAGCTGGGGACTTGACCACGCTTGCCCAGGTCTCTCTCCACCGTCATGCTGCCTCTGAACCCTGGTAACAGGCTCGTGGGTATTCTTCTCCTCAGAAAGGAATCCACCACCTTCTAAGCCTTGGGCCCAGCCTAGACAAATGCCACCAAGGCACAGTCCTGGTGCTCCAGGAGCAGCGCAGACATATACCCAGAGGGCTGGGCGGGGGGCGGGGGCGCAGAAAGGAAACAACGGAAGAGTGTAACAGAGGTGACACCCAGGGAGACGGGACAGGTCCAGGGAGACATCTTGGAGATGACGTTAAATGGGGTCTCAGATGAGAGTTTACGAGAAGGACGAAATTGGAGATAGGAGGGGAGAGGAGGGGAAGTGGTGGTCCAATTAAAGACACAGAAACACGAAACGATACAGCAAGATGGGGAACTGCACAAGCCAAGTGGTGAGGCTGAAGCCTGAAACACAGCAGGAAACCTGCACTTTGAGGTTCGCATGGGGGGCGAGCCCATATCAGGAGGGGCTTCAGACCCATGCTAATCCAGCTGGACTCCAGCTCCATACACCCTATACTGCCCCTTCCCTTGTAATCCCACCATCCCCCAGAGTGGCAGGAGGACAGACAGATGACATACCCACTGTCTCATTTACCCAGGCAGCCCCTGGGCCCTGGAACACACTCTTCTCTGCTCCCTGGAACTCCTCCTAGCCACAGATGTCCTTACATCTTAGAGCCTGGGCTGTAATACGCTAGGAATTGACACTCGCAGAAAGGAGTTCGTGTTGATGTCAGAATATGCTGTCCCGAGGGGGAAGTCTTGTAAACAGCTTTGGAACTTTGGATGGCCAAAGCGAGCTTCTCCTGGGTCTGGTGAATGGAAGGACTGATGCATGGCCCAGAGCTCCAGGCGGACACCGCAGAGAGCTGAGAGAGGCCCACGGTGGCTGTGTGTTTTCGCACAGCACCGTATACCTGCACGGAGACTCCTGAGCTTAGGACTCACTCAGACCCTAGCCAGGGCCCAGGACTCAGTAGAAACTCAGAAACAGAGATCAGAGGAGGCTGGCAGAGGACAGAGCTGAGTTAGAGCCTGAGGGCCTGCAGGCAAGCCCTCTGTGGCTGCTGCACTTTGTGACCATCACCATCCCAGCACTTTGGAGGACCTGCCCCGTGCTGCCCTCCCGGTCCTACCCCCCCGATGGTGACACTCAGGACTCATGCAGAAGTCTAGCAAAGTGTGGGAACGCAGGGGTGTTTCTATGGGGCCCAGTGACCCTTAAATCCCTAACTGATGACCAGCTGGGTGGTCCTTTGTCCTAAACTGTCTTCCAGGAGGTTCTCCCCTCTGGAGAGGCCTTGTGCCTGACGTGGGAGATCTAGTCGGGCCTCTTGTGCGACAGATGTGGAAACTGAGCCCCAGCAAGGGGAAGTGGTTGACTGAGGGTCACGCGGGGAGGCGAGGGTGAGGGTGAGGGAGGACCCAGGGCTCCTCACTCTCCACCTCACCACCCCCACTTCCTGGAGGTGACTCAGCAAGACAGACGGCACAGGAAGGAAGTGGGAAAGGGAAGCCCAGCCCGCTGGATTCCAGGTCACCACTTTGCTCTTCCAAAGCCACCAACCACCTTGGTCGTGAGGCTCTGCCTGATGCCCGTGACCTCTCAGCCCTTCCTTCCCCAGGCCACAGCTGCTGACCATTTCCTCCGGGGTCAAGCTCACTTGCCCTGTCCAGGGTCTCCAGGGACTCCCTGCTGCATAGTCCCCTGGTGCTTCTCTCCTCCTGGGTCAGCGGTGGGGGGAGCAGTCACCTCCACAAACGCGGCAAGTGGCCAAGCCCGTGTGGGCCAAAGGTTCGGTTCATACAAGATTTGAGGCGAGGCGCGTAATTGCAGCCTCGTGTTTAATAAGTGGGGCTCTGGAGCCGGTATTCAGTTTCCATCATCTGCTCGCGGGGGGCGGCAGGGGGGAAGGCGGGCTTTGGCTAACTCGGTTCCTTTGTAAGTCTATAAAACGAGGTGATGGGATCTGCTCTGCAGGTTGCTTGGAGAATTGGTTGAAATGATACAGGTAAAGCCTGCCACGCACAGAGCTCTAGTGGTCGCTTGCTTTGCTGGGTAGATGTGCATGCCTCACCTCACTTAATTCTGATGACAAACCCGCAAAGTAGGACAACCGTTCTCACTTAGCTGGCGAGACACCCAAAGCTTGGCGGGGGGGGGGGGGGGGGGGGGGGGGGGGGGAGGGGGAGGGTGCACAGCCGGCTTTGAGTAGAGGCAGGATCTGAACGTGGCTCAGTCTCATGGCGGACCCCCAGCATTTGCCCACCTGTTGTGGCACCTTCTTTGGCTGTTGGGTGGTCCTCTGCCTGTGTTGGCCCTCCCAGCCTTCTTGCGGGGGGGAGGGGGACGACGGGGTTAGGGGTGCCGTGGGGCTCTGCACCCTGTACTGTGCTGTCTGAATGCCAGCTGCCGCCAGATACTACTCCTGTGACTGGGACCTCCAGGGACCGCGATCCTGAAGTTGGGGTCCAGGAGGACCAAGCCCACAGCAGCATCTGCCTCGGTCACCACAGGAAATGCCACCGGCCCCGTTAGCCTGGGGCTTTCCATATGCTGAGAACAGGCCTCTGAGAGTGAGGAGGGAGGGGCTGTAGGTACAAGTCTTTGCTTCACTGGACTGGAAGTTCCTCCAGGGGCAGGACCTGCTCACAGCACCCAGTATGGGCGGACGGTCGCCTGCCCCACACTCCAGCTGGGTCACCAAATGGCTCCAGCCACCTCCCTAGCTCCGGCCAATCCCCCCTTGGAGAGCCTGTATTCCCACCTCAACTGCAGAATATTACTAGATCATATTCCCAGTCTCTCTCTCGAATCCTTGTTGGACTAGGGTGAGGACTTGAATAAATGAATATGCTTAAATTGCATTGTTTTTCGTCTGTTTCTCTTGCTGGATTGTAAATTCCCTAAAGGTACATTCTGTGTATATCCATCTTCCTAATTCTCGGTAACCAGAGCACCTGCCGGCAGGGGCGTGGGGTTGTAGCGTGCGTCTCTCCCCATCCACGTGGCCGGTGTCCTGTCTTGCCATCTTCTCTAACCCCCTACTCCCACAGGCTGGGCGTGTGCTAGAGTTGTGTGTAAGAGTGAAGGACACGGGCAGAGGACCCCCGGATGGATTCTGCTACAGGCAAACGAACTGGCTTATATACGCGGACGTTGCCTCACCCTGTGGCTATATGATGCATTCTGGGCTTATTTTGGGTTCCGGGCTCAATTTTCAAAGAGCAAAGTCCTCAGGTCAGTAATCTCTTCCAGAAAAGTGAGCTGGTGTTTAAGATACAGTGGGTGGCGATGAGGAGTAGGAATCCATCAAAAGCCCCATAAAGTTGTTTTCTTTCCACCTGTATTTTGCTTCCGACGAGCAAATGGGGCTCATGCTTCTAGGACATGTCAAACCCTGTCCGACCCGGACACGGCTGGGTCACGTACAAACCCGGCCTCTCGCCTGGCCCAAGGAGCCCTGGTGAAGGCAGTATTAAAGCCTTGCAGGAGAAAGGTGGGTACTGAAAAGACAGCAGGGGTGTCTGTGACCCCAGAACCCAGAAAGTGGTTCCAGCTGATGGGTCTCTGGTTCTTTATCTGGCAAAGAGAGACTAAAACTCACCCTGTAGAGTTATTATGGGATCAGCAGAGTATATAGTATGTTGAAATTGCTACCTCACAGCATAAGAAGAGTAGATTCATTCATCCCACACATGTTAATTTAGCATCGACTCTGGGCCAAGCACGGTCTCAGGCACTAGGAATAACAGTAGACCAGGTCAAGTTAGACGGTGATGAATGCCATTAAGAAGAGCAAAGCAGGAGACGGGGTAGTGACAGTAGGACGTTTTGCTATTCTGTTTTATTTTACTTCATTTATGTCTATTTGTTTTTGAGGGTGAGAGAGTGAGCAGGAGAGGGGCAGAGAGAGAGAGGGGGACAGAGGATCTGAAGCGGGCTCTGTGCTGACAGCAGAGAGCCCGATGCAGGCCTTGAACCCACGAGCCATGGGGTTATGACCTGAGCCAGTCAGACACTCAACTGAATGAGCCACCCAGGCACCCTTGCCATTTTAAATAGGGGTCAGAGAGGGGTTCACGGAGAAGGAGACATTTAAGTAAAAACCTGAAGGAAGTGAAAGAGTGAATCGTGTGTATATTTTTCCTTGCAGCGGAAACAGCAAGTGCAAAGGCCCTGAGGCCAGAGTCTGAGGAACAGTATGGAGGCCAGAGGACATGGGATATATAAGAAGTCATTGGCAGCCACATCACTGGGGCTCTGAAGGCATTTATAAGACCTCCGGCTTTTACAGAGACAGAAAAGCCACTGGAGGTTTTCCAGACAAGGACGATAACCTGACTTTCGTAACTGATCAATAAACTTCAGCTTCCCCTTCCCTTCAAAGCCCTATTCAGTACCCAGACCTCTGCAACTCCAGCTCATATGCTTTCTCCTTTCTCAGATTTCTTCCAGCTTTCTAA
Organism: Leopardus geoffroyi; assembly: GCF_018350155.1. Lineage (NCBI taxonomy): Eukaryota > Metazoa > Chordata > Mammalia > Carnivora > Felidae > Leopardus > Leopardus geoffroyi. Next base: position 32,516,886 of record NC_059328.1, read on the forward strand.
ATCTATCCAAAGCAGAAGGGCCTCCTCACTTTCTGCCAAGTACAGGCTGGAAAGGGGCCTTGCAGAGAGACTGTGGTTGGGAAGAGAGAGAAACAGAGAGGAGTCTTAGGTTGGGGATCGTGTCCTCCCTTGATGCTCGGAAGGCCTCTGGGCCCAGCTCAGCTGCACTGCATACATACTAGGTATACAGCAAAGCTGGGGACCCTGGTAGAGTCCCCAGGGCCACTTCATCATCTTAGACAGCTCTGCACAGAACTGGGGATTTCACTCAGCACTCCTTTACCTTGCTTGACTATCAAAAGGTGAAATCATCTGTTTTCAATTAAAATAAAATAATTCCTATCTCTAGCAGTGGTTCTCGGCCTTTTGGGGGGCCACCTGCCCCTTTGGGAATCTGTTGAAAGCTATGCATAGTCTCTTCAGAAGATAAACACAGGGGACGTGTTCCTTCTCTCATAATTTCAGGGGTATCACAGATCCCTGAAAATTCAGCAAAGAAACTATTCTCTGTGCCAATGACTTCCCCGTCTGGAGCTCCGACTGAATGAGTGAATGAATGAATGAATGAATGACCGAACGGACAAATGGAGAATAAAGAAGCTGCATACAGATGGAGGGACGACAGGGGATGGACAGGACAGACAGATGTAGCCACCTCTGGACACCAGGACTCTTGCTGAGGGCTCCTGAAGGCTCCACAGAAGCCAGCTCAGGGGTCAGGCGTGGGCAGGCCCTGCCTTGCCAGGTATCCCGCAGAAAGCCGAAGCTTACCTCCTGAGCTGCATCTGTGGCTGTCACCCAAACCTTTCTAAAAGGTATCACACACTTTCCCGCCTTTCTGCGGGTGCCCCGAACAAAACAAAACAGAACCTTTTCTGGGTGATGACGGGGCAACAGGATGAATACAAATACAGACACGTAAAAGTAAGCCATCTCTTCCACTTGACGTATAGCTGAGCCGGCTTCGCCTGTGTAGGTTCCCTCCCCATCATAGCCCTCCTGCTGGGACCCAGGGCTTCCTCCCCGGTCATTTCCTTTTCCTGATACCTCGCCCGCGAAGCTGGAATGAACTTCTCACTCCTTCTCGTCGTCACCCCTCTTACTGGGAAGCTTTTAACGCAATCTCATCTTCTTCCAATCGTTATTCAACATTTATGGCACAGGGAGACCTTCAGACGTAACGAGGTGGGCAGGGGTCTCTGACCAAAGGTGAGGGGGCCCCAGAGAGTTCTCCTGATGGAGCAGAGCCTCCACAGCCCCAGAGACGTGGCTGCGTGGTCTCTCCCGCCCCTTGTCAGTGCTTCACCTCCTCCTCAGTGCCGCGCTGCAGCCCCCCCTGCTCTGGGCATTCCCCAAGGGGACCCGCTCTTTCCCACCTCCGCTCCTCTGCGGGCGCTGAGCCTGTCACCTGGAACGGAGAGAGACCACCGCCTGCTTGTCTTACAAGGAAGCTCACGTTGCTCTGCCCAAGCCTCACCTCCCCAGCAGACCTGTCTCCTTCCTTTGTGAGTCCTGGGTCCTCACCTCACCATGGTGGCACTTCCTACATTGTATTTCCAACTTCTTTTTTGAATCTTTGTTTTTGGGGGGGGGGGCGGGTGGAGGGGGCAACAAAGTTAGAGCTTAGATAAATACACTTACAATTGTTTATTTTCCTGTTCCTTTGATGACCGGTGCCTTACTTCTCTTTATGTCCCCAGCAAACGGCACAGGGTACGCTGATGTTTCAGTACATATTTGTTAATGACTATTTCCTTCGTGGAGGTGTTCTCTCTTCACCCTTCCAGCTGGATTATCTGTTGTAACCTCACTCCCTCCCCCCACCCCCCCACAGCTGGGTCCCACGTCTCCCAGTCTTGCCCCGGCCTCCACTTCCAATCTGCTGGAACCTGTTAGAATTGTGTGTAAAGCATGAAGAGGTGGGCGCTGAGGAGCTTTCCCCGGAGCAAACGAACGGACTTCTGCTATGGACTTCTGTTACTGAGCCTCAAGGTACCGCTGCCCTGGAGGAGTTGTGTTCTCTGAGATCTGGGTGGGTGAGGTCACTGGATGGGAAAACTCCTCTAGTGAGTTGTCATAGTAACCATGACTTTCAATTTCATGCAAGAGAGTCCCTGAGAAGAAAACACATTAAGGGGTGGGGGAGGAGTGGTGGGAATCCATCAAAAGCCTCCTAACATTGTCCTCTCGTACCCTTTTCTTTGCTTCTTACTGGTTTACATGCTCAAGGTAGATGCCATTATGTGTGGGCATCTGAGTAGAAGCTGCTTAAAATAGCCACTCAACTATTTCAGGGAGCAGTTGAATATGCATGAAGCTATTTTAGAAAAGATGTCCCTGGCCCAGCCAATCCAAACCCCATCTTTTCCCTTGGAAATGCCAAGAGAAGCTGAATGGGACCTTTCTTAGTCTATCCCACTGGGGTGGGGGTTTTTCAGAAGCCACAGAAACAACACCCTGGCTAATGGTCTTGCAGCCTTGTCAGCTCTGCCTCCTGATTCTGTGGTCAGAGAGGCTCCTGGCCAGACAGCTCAGCCCTCCAGAACCCTCCAGAGCTTTGGCGGCCTTCAACAACAACTGTGTTACAATCCGGCTTGCCTAGATCTTTGGGGGATCTCATAATCTTCGGTATTTCCAACTGTTTGTTTAACTAGTCATTCAACACACTTGTATTGATAGATCAAATGTGTGAGCAACATGCTGGGTGCTGGGGATCCAAAGACAAGATCTCCGAGACAAGCTCGTTGCAGGCGGGTAGATGGATGGGTGAGTAGAGATAGCGGCCATAGAGTTCAAAGATAGAAGGGCAACCAGGAGAAGGAGCCCTTGCTTCTTTTCTTCCTGATGGCTTGAGAAAGAAGGTGACTTTTGAGCTGAGCCTTGGGGGATGGGCAGAAGGCCCCAAAGTGTGAGAAGGCATGGCAGGCTCAAGGACGGGGGGACGGTTGGGTGTGGCGGGGCACGGAATCCTCTAGTGGGAGGGAGGGTGTAATACCTGTATGGAGTTAAGAAAGGAAGGGGGGCCAGACTGTGGAGTGCTGGCCCCTACCACCTTCTCTAAGCCCTCAGGCTGGGCTGGAAAGGACCTCCCCTCCATGAACCCCCAGTGCCTGGTGTGCATGCAATCTAGACTGGAGGTCTCTGGGGACAAGGATGTGGTCAGATGCTCCTGGGCATCTCTGCAACCCAGTGCCAGAATTTTGGTTTAAAATATGGCTTCTGGAGTCAGACTGCCAGGGTTCCAATCTAGACTCTGGTCTTATTAACCGGGACCTCGGGGCACCTGGGTGGCTCAGTTGGCTGAATGCCCACCTTCGGCTCAGGTCATGATCTCATGGTTTGCGAGTTCGAGCCCCACATTGGGCTTGACACCATCAGCGTAGAGCCCGCTTCAGATCCTCTGTTCCCCTCTCTCTCTGGCCCTTCTCTGCTCACGCTCACTCTCCCTCAAAAATAAGTAAAACATAAAAACAAACCTTATTCACTGGGACCTTGGGCAAGTTATGTGACCTCTCTCTGCCTCCATTTTCTCAGCTGTAAAGTGAAAATGTTCCTGGTATCTATCCCTCTTGGTGACAAGTACACGGATTACTATAGGTAAAGGGCTTAGAAGTCTGTGTGGTGCATCATAAACAATGGATTAAAGTAATAGCTGTTTTCATTATCCTAACAAGTTTGGATTTTATCTTGACAATGGAATACCACTGGTAATAAGTTTTGCTTCCCAAAATTAAAAAGGAAACTTATTGCTTTGGCCTCTATTGCTCATACATGCCCACTATAAAAAGGTAAAGTACAAGGAGGAAGGGGAAGATGCTGACCCTCAGGTAACTACCACTAACACGACCGCATTTCCAGATACAGTCCAACCTCATTATTCCCAGAGTCTGTGTTTGCAAATTCACCTACTTTCTAAACTTTATTTGTAACCCCCCCCCCCCAAATCAATATTCATGGTACTCTTGTGGTCATTTGCAGACATGAGCAGAGCAGTGAAAAATGTGAGCCACCCAACGTGCATCTTTCCAGCGGAGGTCAAGAAGCATGGTGCTGCCTTCTCCTTGAAGCTCTCGTGTATAAACAAGTATCCTTTTAACAGTCTTTTCAGTGCCATTTTTTTTGGTTGCATTTTTATGCATTTTGTTGGTGATTCCTCTGTGATGTGTCTTAACAGAGAAAACACATGTGTTAGATAAGCTGCCTTCAGGCATGAGTTACATTACCGTTGGCCATGAGCTCAGTGTTAATGAATTAACAATATCTATTAACTAAGGTGTTGTTGACAGAGACCCACATAAAATAACATTATGTGTCGATCAGTTGACAAGAACGCTGTGACCAGAGGCTCGTAGGAACCTAATGCTGTATTCCTCCTAGGAGCAATGGCTCAGCTCTCACTAATTCAGTGTTTGTGGGAACATCATAGAACATAACTGCTGTGAATAACAAGAATTGACTAAACTTTTCTAGATACACAGATGTATACTTTTATGCCTTTTGGAACATACCTTCCATATTCTTTTTGATATCTTTTTTATTATTTTATTTGATTTTTTAAACATTTTAAAAAATGTTTATTTATTCATTTTGAGAGAGAGAGAGAGAGAGAGAGAAAACAAGTGCGTGCAGGGGAGAGGCAGAGAGAGAGAGAATCCCAATCAGGCTCCGTGCTGAGCAGGGAGCGGGACGCGGGGCTCAATCTCACAAACCGTGAGATCGTGACCTGAGCCCAAATCAAGAGTCAGATGCCTCACCGACTGAACCACCCAGGCACCCCTCTTTCTGATAACTTTTTTTTTTTTTTTTTTTTGGGACAGAGAGAGACAGAGCATGAACGGGGGAGGGGCAGAGAGAGAGGGAGACACAGAATCGGAAACAGGCTCCAGGCTCTGAGCCATCAGCCCAGAGCCCCACGCGGGGCTCGAACTCACGGACCGCGAGATCGTGACCTGGCTGAAGTCGGACGCCTAACCGACTGCGCCACCCAGGTGCCCCCTGATAACTTTTTAAAAACAGACGTCACCCATTAATACGTGAGAGGTGCCTTTCCGTGTCTGTAAATAAAGCCATGTCCAGATGGCTGCCTCTCTGTGAGCATGTGTTCAGTTATTAACCAGCGGTTCCCGACTGATGGCCAGCGTGGTTGTTTCCTATTATTCACTATCATAAACAATACTACGAGGAACATCCTTATTGGCAATACTAAAATAGCTAACGTTTATTCGGTACTTACTAAGGGCCCAGCCAACGGTCTGTTCACAAGTTGCCAGCCCCTTTTTCTACCGACTTGTCTTCACTTCATTTACGAGCTCTTTCTACACTGGTGTTAGTAACGCTCCGCCCGTCAGACATATGTTGAGACACTTTTCTTAGTTTGGCATCACCCTTTGGCCTTCATTATTGTGGTTTCTCCCCACAGGGCCTTTAATTATATTCTACCACGACTTCTGGATTTGTTTTACACTTAAGGACCCAGTCTCCAGCTCGATACGATACAAAAATTCCCTCGTTGTTTTTCTTCTAATATCTTTATGGCTTCATGATTTTTTTTTTACCACCTAGAAATTTATTTTGGCACCAGGACTGAGGTATGGATCCAGTTTTGTTTTGTTTTGTTTTGTTTTTCTTCTGCAAACAGCTAGCCGGTTGCCTTGAGAGCGTGTGAGGAATCTTTTGCCTTTTCGACTCTCATTCTGAGTGCTGTGCTCACTTATGGCTACTTCTGGACTCTCTGTTCCGTCCATTGAGCCAAAGGCTTATTCTTTTACCAACAACTGACTTTTTCTAGGCTCTTCCCCCATGTTTATTTTGCTTCCTAATAATTTTATGAAAAAAAGTTGGGATTTTATTGAATTTATAGACCAATTCACATTACCTTCTTAAGTTTATTCTTGGGTAGTTTATGCTTTTCTTTCTTTGGAGACTAGGGCCTGCTACCTCTATGCTTTCTAACGGGCTCACTTTGGTGCCTCTTTCCAACCAGCCTGGCAGGAAATGACCACACCCTCACCCAACACTGTGCCTTTCCTATGTCACTTCTCACCCTAAACTATATGTACTGGTTCCATACTGGGCTCTCTAAAGGCAGGGCTCCTGCACGTCCTATTAGGGCGTCCCTTGACCCATCTGACCGGCGGCCGAGGCCATGGAGAGGCTTGTAGGATGAATGGATGAATGAACAAATGAGCAAAAGGCATCTCTCTAGAAAGCCAAAAGGAAAGTGAAATGACTCTATTGCGAAAATTCACTTCTCACGGACTTCCATCAGAAAACAAGAGGAGTTTTTCTCCTCCTCCTTGTCTTTGGCCAACACCCGAAGACCATGTCAGAATCAGAGAAATGGTCACAGCTAGATGGATGTGCCGTGTGCGACCTCTCCCCGCACCTCCCCCTGAGACCAACCCTCACCCAACAGCCTGGGCACTTTTCAGGGAGGCTCTTGAGGCCTGGAGAGCCCTCCAGAAAAGGGAACACAGGCAGTCATGCTGTGCGAGCTATGCTGCTTCACTTTTTGAAAAGCCCTTTCCTGTAAGATATAACAGCCCTGAAAGGCTGCTGTCACCAGTTCCATTTTGCAGAAAAGAAACTGAAGTCCAGAGAGATGGAACCCATCGCCCCTGTCCCTAAGAGGCAGGACTTAGGACTGGCTGGAGCTGAGCCTGTGGGACTCTAAGTGCCTTGCCTCTCCTATAACCACGTCCAAAGCACCCAAGTTCGGGAGGCTGAGGGGCCATGGCCCCGACAGGAGTCCCACATGGAGTCAGAGAGCACGGGTCCTGCCCTGACTAAACCAAGATAGTCACTAGAGTACTTTTCTTCCCCCAGAGCAGCATGTGATGCCCATGGATTGTTCCTGAAGAGCATCATACTTGGTCAAAGAGCCACTGTCCGGGCTGGGGAACACATGACCCAGGCTATATTGTCACCAGAGGATGGGGGAGTGGGGGATGGGGAGGCAGAAGATTTGCACGGGGACAGGGCTTGGTCTCCAGCACAAACCTGGGGACGCCCTCCCGTTTTCTTCTGCCCAGCCTGCACAGGGTCGGGGTTTCTTGGCCCAGCAGGTCCCTCCCGGGAGTCCAGCCAAGCAGTCACTTCCTTATTGGGCTGGCAGCTGCCGGGCAGGCCTTGGCTTAGCTCTAAGGCTGGATTAAAGATCCGGTTTCTCATGAAGAACGGTGGGTTGGGGGCCAATACATTTACTGGGCTTGACACTTTGGTCCGGAGCAGACCCCAGGGACATTCAGATGAGCAGCTCGCAGGTCTCCTGCCCGTGGAGCTCCATTCTGGTCAGGAAGCAGATCACGAGGAAAAATCCCCGGCCCTACCTAGGTGCCACGAGAGAGATGTCTACAAGTTGCGGGAGCCCCCACTTGCGGGGTCCGGCAGGGAGCAAGGTGCGGAGGCTGGACGTCAGGCTACGGCACGTGGGCAAAGAGAGACTTCCTGCCTTCTGAAGTCAAAGTCTTCCGTGATCAGATCTGTGCCGTAGAAACAGGCCAGCGAGCTATATTTATTTTCAATGAACGGTTCTGACTTTTAAGGTGACAATTCAAGGACCTCATTTGGGAAAGACAGCACCAAACATAAGAGACAGAGGGCGGATGGGTACGGACTCGGTGGAACGGCTCCCCTGGATGGTGCCGATGAAAGGCAAGAGCCCCAGACTTGGAGCGCGAGAGACCCACGTCCCTGCCGCGGGCTTGCTGGGTGACCGGGAGCAAATTGCTTCCCCTTCTCAACCTCAGTTCCCTTCCTGTAACAGGGGAGCACTGTCACCAATACACACGTCGCCAGGAGAAATTGGGATGTCAGAGGACACTGTACATTTGTACGTGCTCGACAGAGGTAAAGCATTGCGGTGGGGCTCCAGGCGGCTCCACACACACACCGAGGGACATTTCGGACACCCCACTGCCTTGCTGCAAACCCACCACCCAGCAATTTCTCGGGAAGTCTCTCAGCTGTTCCAGCTCCAACCAAAGCCTGTCCTGTAAAAACACGGCCCCATCCACAGAAGCAATCACCTGCCCGCCGGGTCCAGGCTGCTGGGCCATGAACGTCAACAACGGCCCCTTCCTGGTGGGAGAAGGAACAGGGAGCCGGCTTGTTCTCCGAGAGCGGAGGACTGGCCGGTGACGAGGAACATTTTAAGGTGGGACGCTTCTTCCTGCACCGTCGGCAGCTGTCTACACAAGGCGTCCATTATGTGCGGGCCCCAAGGCCAGCAGGCCCGAGAGGCTAGGCTAAAATTAGTGGAGAATGTGCAGCCGCCAGCGACACAGAACATCGGAGGGTCAGATGCCTCCAGCCAGCCGCCAGGGCAGGAGCCCAGGAGCCTGTGCAGAACAGCTGTGGAAGCAGCTGGCCCCGGTTCCTCCCAGCGCGGGGACAGCAGCCCTGCCCAGGGCCCTGCTCCCATAGCTCAGCTTGAGTGAAAAAATAGAAGGCAGAGTATAATCCCAAACAGATCTTTAAAAGATTTGTGCAAAGAAAAAATGTGGGAGAGGAATTCACTAAATACCTGAGAGGCTGTATCTCGGTCTTCCACCGAGAACGGAATGGTGGGTGAATCTTCCCGTACTTTCCAAAATGCTCTCAATAAATATGCATTACTCTTGTAATCAGAAGAAAATACTATAGGGGCGCCTGGGTAGCTCCGTCAGTTAAGCGTCTGACTTCGGCTCAGGTCACGATCTCAGGGTTTATGGGTTCGAGCCCCGCATGGGGCTCTGTGCTGACAGCTCAGAGCCTGGAGCCTGCTTCGGATTCTGTGTTTCTCTCTCTCTCTGCCCCTCTCTCGCTTGCACTCTGTGTGTCTCTCTCTCTCTCTCTCAAAAATAAAGAAACATTTTAAAAAAATTTTTAGGGGCACCTGGGTGACTTAGTCGGTTAAGCGTCCGACTTCAGCCCAGGTCATGATCTCACAGCTCGTGAGTTCAAGCCCCGCATCGGGCTCTGTGCTGAACAGCTCGGAGCCTGGAGCCTGCTTCGGATTCCGTGCCTCCCTCTCTCTCTGCCCCTCCCCCGCTCATGCTCTGTCTCTCTCTCTCTCTCTCCTTCAAAACTAAATAAACATTAAAAAAATTTTTTTAATAAAAAAAAATAAGGAAACACTATACAAGACACTGTAAGTTATACATTTATATTAAATGTAATTTAATATACATTTTAAATTTATAAAAATGATTACAATGTACACCCCTAAGGCATGTAGCCTATATGTGTGTGTGTATGTGAATATATTTAGGTATCTGGTTGACTGGCATTGGCAACTTTGAATCCTAAGATGTCAAAGCTAGCTGGTATTAAACATCAATGTTTTCCAACCTTCATTTCATGGAGGAAACTGAGGCCCCAGAAGCAAAGCAGGAAGTTGAGAACCCAACCTTTCGCTGAATCTGGTCTTGTACAGGAGTTGCCCCAAACCTTGCCCCCTTTAATTCTGTAGTTGCTTTTATTCCCACTTTATGGAGCTGGAAACTGAGGTACAGAGAAGCAAATTCATCACCCAAGGGCACCCAGCTAGGAAGCCACAGAGTTGGGTCCCAAGCCTGGTTTTCCATCCATAGCCCACAGAGCTTGAAGAGAAGGTCTTTGAAAACACCTGCTCCTTGAAGTCTCCGTCAGAAAGCAATTTCTTATGGGAACAACTTTTGAACTGTCTTCCCTGGGCCCCTCTTGGGTGGTACATGCCTCCCTTGCCTCTGGGGACTTGTGGTCCTGTTGCCAGATCAGTCCCCAGGAGACTTTGAGGGAATGGGTGACAAAGAGTGGTGTGCGGACATGAATAGCACAGTGCCCGCCCTTTCCTGATGTGGGACAGGGTGGGGAGGGAGGGCTGCAGCGGAAGATGCCAGGCCTTCAGGACAGGGAGGGTTGGCCAGAGAGGCTGCCATTCAAACTCTCTTTTATCCAGTCTGGTCCAGCTCCAGACCTGGAAGTGCCTGCAGGCAACCCCAGCTGGGGACCTGAGGCCTTGGCTCTGGCTGCACAGCCTCTGTCTAGGGTGTCTGTCCCCATCCTGTCCCCACCCCCATTTTCTGCCCCAACTCTTTCAGGGTCATTTCATCCATGCATTTGTGCATTCTTGTTCGTGAACACGTTTTTACTGAGTACCTACTATGGGCTAGAGCAAAGTATAGTCCCAACCCTGCCGGTGCTCTAGTTCTTAGAGAGGTCTTAGTGTTTAGGCTACCCTAGGTCATTCGAGCAGGCACTCTGAGGCCAGAACGCCTGGGTTCAGCCTGGCTAGGTTACTTCTCAGCTGTGCATGCCTGGGACAGTTACTCAGCCTGTCTGTGCATCGGGGATCCTCATCGGTACAGGAGGATGATAAGAGCGCCTGCTTTGTGGACTTGTGCAAGTGAAGCGTCAATCCACGTGAAACCCTTAGGACGGTGCCTGACGGGTAGCAAGTGCTAAGTAATCATTCATTTCTAGAACTATTTTTATTATAACCATCTGGCTAAGATTCCCTCCTCAGGATGCCCTCTGGCTTCCCCTTCTCTACGGTCCCAGAGCTCCTCGAATGCCCCCCCCCCCCCCCCTTAGAGCTTCTGCAGCACCGGCACACGAGAGCCTGGGCCTCACTGTCTACACTAGGGACAGGGACCAAGTTTCCCTCATCTCCACCCCTGCTCCCAGCGCAAACGCAGCAACAACGTGTCCAGGGCCAGTTCAGAGCTGTGGGTGGCTGTGTGCCCTCAGCCGGAGCCTTAGAAGCTCCTCGCTGCCTCTGGCACTAGAGGTTGCTTATCAGGCCTCGTCATGGAGCTTGTTGAGGCTATTCTTATCTTAAAAATTTTCCTTAATGTTTATTTATTTTTGAGAGAGAGAGAGAGAGAACGAGAGGGGGAGGCCCAGAGAGGAGAGGAGACACAGAATCCGAAACAGGTTCCAGGCTCTGAGCTGTCAGCACAGAGCCCGATGCAGGGCCCGAACCCACCAACCGCGAGATCACGACCTGCCTGAGCCGAAGTCGGATGCTCAACTGACTGAGCCACCCAGGCGCCCCAATGCTATTCTTCTTAAACTGTGGAGCCTGGCCCTGGATGTGACCCTCCAGAGCCGACAAGGGGGCAGGATGATAGGCTTCCTTGAATGCCTCTCTGTGGTGGGGACCCCTGCAGGGCAGGTCGTCACAAACCCCAACGCCAATGTCCCACAACACCAAGATGCTTCCTATGGCCATGCTTTGCCCATGCTGGTCCCTCTGCCCGGAACACCCTGCCTGCCTCCCCGTATCCTCCGGAGCTGAGACTCCCATGATCCCTCCAGGGCCAGCCCACACGCCCCTCCTCCCCAGTGCTTTTCCTCTCTTACGGTGCACGGCAATTTATTTGTTTGCATGTCTCTTCTGCAGAAGTGACCATCTTATCCCTGTCTGGACTCCCAGTGTCCACCAGGGCCTGGAACGGAAGGGGTGTCAGGAAAGTTCTGCTGAGGGAACTTTTTAAAAGGAAAATCAAGTGAATTGGCCTGCCTGCCTGTTATGGCACAGGGGCTAACTGTTCATGCCACCTTTTGAGCCCCAAACTCACAGGTCCTCCTCGGTTACCCTGCCTGTCGGTAGCCCAGCTCCATCACAGGGATGTGAGCTGGTGGAGAAGCATGGGGCGGACCTGGCAGCTGTACGACGGACAGGGAGGGAGACTTTCACCCGCTCCGGCGTCACGTCCTGGAAAAACCTGAGGCGATGAAGGCCCTGAGGCCCAGACTGGTTACCCTGCTCCTCAGGGGGGTGACGGCACAGGGCTGGAGCCCAGCGCTGCGGGGCCCCAGAACCTGCTCTGTCTGCTCTCTCATGAGATGAGGGACACCAGAGCATCCCGAGTTCGGCCAAGAGAGGAAACTGCAAAAGTACGAAATTGCGTGGCATTGCCCGCCACACCGAAAACAACTCTAGGGCAGGAGAGGGCTGGAAAGCGCCTTGACAACAGCATTGGGTCCTTAACGGGGTGCTGTCTTGGGGGGTGGCCTGGTCTGCAGAGATGGGGGAAGGAGGACAAGAGGACCTGGCAGGGGAATAAGGGGTTCTGATGGCAAGCCCAGCAGCCCTCTACCAGAGAGGCCTCCACCATAGCACAGGGGGCCTGCACTGCCTGTGGATGCTCGGCGTGGGGAGATCTGAGGGCCACAGACACGTCAGCAAGCGGTGTCCTGTCCTGGGCCCCGTTGTTCAGGTTGTTCAGGTTTAGTGGGCACCTCCTCTTAGATCTCAGTCGCTGCCCGGGGCCCAGAGGCCTCTCCTGGCACCACGGAGCTGACTGCCTGGACCTTACGGGGTGCAATCCGAGCCCCTCAACGTGGCATTCAAAGGCCTGTTCGTTTCTCCCGGCCTCGCTTCTACCCCCTCCTGCCCTGTGTCTACATCTCAGCCACTCTCCACCTTTGCACTTACTGTCTCAGCCCAGAATGCCCTTCTTCCATTTTTTTTTTTTAAAACCTGGTGAACTTCTATTCATCCTTCAAAGCCCAGTTCAAGTGTCACCTTCAAATGAATGGTCTTCCCTAAACCACCCCCACAACCAAACCCAGACAGAAGAAAACCCTCCTGCCTTCACAGGTTTCCTGTAATGTAGCTACTGGCACACATCTCCTGCTTTGGACGGGAAACTTCCTGAGGGCATTGACATGCATCGCTCACCACTAGGCCCTATTTCCTAGGCAGCCATCCCCCGCTGCCCTGCAGATCCGCCCATGAGCTTTGGCCTTGTACTCACTCCGGTTCTAATGAGAGCCTCACTGTCAGGTCAATGTGGCCTTCCATCCTGGCTGCCCCTCACCCGGCTTGGTCTTCACGCCCACATTCTGCTGCAGGCAGGCTCTCAGTGCGTGAGCAGACTCTGCCCTTCCCATCTGGGCGACCTGTAGTGACCGTGGTGTTCCGTGGTCCCACGAGGGGGCAGGTATGGGGCTAGCGACCGTCCATGTCTGAGTTGGAGTTCAATCAGAGGTTGCTAGAAGAGGCATAGGTCCTGCCCCCAAATACACACTTGCACACACACACAGCACACACACAACCCAGTGCAGGCTCTCTGCAGATGTGAGGTCCATAGAGCAATCAAACGGGGAAGGGGCGGACAGCTGTGGTGGCGTTTCCACTGCCTTTCTCCACCATTCCATGGCCTTGGCTGGAGCCTGGAACAGCTGGCTTCTGTCCTACCCAGTTCACTGGGTCTCATTCCCTCATTTTTCAGACAGAGAAACAGAGACGCAGCAAGGGAGGTTCTCACTTGAGATTTTTCTGAGCAGTAAAGGCAGACCTGGGGTCAGGACCAGTTCCCTGGCTTTCATCCCAGGATACATTCCCATCGCCATATGCTGCCATTTGCAGAAATGCTAGCTGCAGGACTCTGGACATTCGGTAGCTTTTTCCTTAAGTCTCCCCAGAGTGTGGGGCTCCATTCTCCTGCCAAGGCTGAAGTCACTCCCACCTACCTCCTGGCCACAAGCACAGCTAGTGGTCTTTGGGCTGTGCTGAAATTTCCCTGCATCCTGCGGGGGGGGGGGGGGGGTGCAGGGGAGAGATGGAGGGGGCTTACCTGCCCAAAGTCAGCCATGGTCTCATGGTTGAGATGTGTCTGAGATTTCTGAGAGCCTGAAGGACTGTGTTGGAGGGAGGCCTGTAGGAAGTAGAGAAAGTGAGAATATTATTCCATCGCCATCTGTCAGCTTACACTTCGGTTTGAAAAATGCATCCAAAAACGGTGAGCGCAGTTCTGCTGAGAATGGCTCCAGACATCACCACTTCTCCAACACAGGCATCACGGGGTTAAGATCAGGCTCGCCCAGGGAGGCAACCCCGGCCTCCCAACCCCACTCTCAGAGCTGCAAGCCCAGTCAGCAGCCGAATCTCAGGCTGGGAAACTCTTACTTTCAAGTACTCCTTGGGGAGCACAGCCCCTCACGGGCTCCCCGAGCACTGGTCGTCAACATTCACTCGTTCTCTCTTTCGTTATTCATTCACTCATGCAAGCGGTTGATAGCCATTTGGGAAAGCTATTAGAGGCTGGTGTCAGGTCTTACAGAGAGAAAGCCACTGGGAATGACAGCTCCGGTCTTACAGATGCAGAACAAACGCCACGGGCTCCCAATCCCCATCCTGGTGGGTCTCCTCCCTCCTCTGAGTTATCTCCGGGCCAGACACCAGGCACAGCATTTTACACGTGCCCTGCAGGACGACATGATGTCTCCTACCACTTTCAGCACCAGGACCCATTTCTCTGCAAAAACATCTCTCCAAACTCCTCGTAACTATGCGCTTAGTATCTTTTCATTGGGAAAATAAAGAATAATGCAAAAGGCACAATGAACGTAACGCTTTACAATTAACTTGTATTTTAGTAATCACAGCATTACCACGTATATTTAAATAACGGTTACACATACTCATTCAAGACCTGTTATTTATGCCTTCTGGGCTTAAGGCATTGACCCCCTGGGAATCCACTCAGTCAATATTCATTCAATAGGTATTTATGAAGCGTCTCTGCGATGGCTGGCCCCATGGCCCACAGGTTAGGGACCCTGGTACAGGGATGAGTGGTGGCTCTGCAGTGAGACATGCTCAGGCTTGAGTCCGGCCCAGAGTGGATGTCTGCTCATGGGCAGGCCCTCAGCCTTTCGCCAGCTCAGAGTCCTCATGATTAATACAGAGATGATGGCCCTGATGTCACAAAGTTGTTATGAGGATGGAATGACCTGGCATAAAGCAGAAGCTTAACAACTGGGCACCGGAGGACTATCACCATCATTGCCATCATCCTTATCCCCATATTCCCATCACCACCACCACCACCATCATCATAAATAACATCATCATGACCATCGACAGCAGCACCATCACCATCACCATCCTCATCATCACCATCATCATCATAAATATCGTCATCATTACCGTCAACAGCAGGACCATCGCCGTTATCACCATCATCATCATAAATATCATCATCATTACCATCAACAGCAGGACCATCGCCATTATCACCATCATCATCATAAATATTGTCATCGTTACTGTCAATAGCAGCACCATCACCATCACCATCACCATCATCATCATAAATATCATCATCATTACCGTCAACAGCAGGACCATCGCCATTATCACCATCATCATCATAAATATAGTCATCGTTACCATCAACAGCAGCAGCAAAACCATCACCATCATCATCATAAATATCATCATCATTACCATCAACAGCAGGACCATCGCCATCATCATCATCATCATCATAAATATCGTCATCATTACTGTCAACAGCAGCAGCAACACCATCACCATCACCATCATCATCATAAATATCATCATCATTACCGTCAACAGCAGGACCATCGCCGTTATCACCATCATCATCATAAATATCGTCATCGTTACCATCAACAGCAGGACCATCGCCATCATCATCATCATCATCATAAATATCGTCATCGTTACTGTCAACAGCAGCAGCAACACCATCACCATCACCATCATCATCATAAATACGTCATCATTACCGTCAACAGCAGGACCATCGCCGTTATCACCATCATCATCATAAATATCGTCATCGTTACCATCAACAGCAGGACCATCGCCATCATCACATCACCATCATAAATATCGTCATCGTTACCGTCAACAGTAGCAGCAACACCATCACCATCATCCTCATAAATATCGTCATCACTACCATCAACAGCAGGAGGACCATCAACACCATCATCACCACCACCATCATCCTGCTTCCTGTCTCTTTCCGAGTGCTAAAAGGCTTCTCCTTACCCCCTCTAGTAGGATACACAGTAGTTTCTACCTTATAATAGAATTACTTTTATCCACATCTTCCTTCTCAGGTTCATGTCCAGCTCTGTAACTTCAGAGTTGTGTGAACTTGGGTAAGTTACTATCTGACTCTCTGTTTCCTTGTATGTAAAATGGGACAGTTTTAGTAATCCGTGGAACTGTTGTAATGATGAAAGGAAATAATGTATATAAAAGCTCAACACAATATCTGGCATCAGCTAAACGCTTGATAAATGCTGGTCAGTGTTGTTTGTGGTGTTTATGGTATTAGTAGTAGTAAACAGGATCTTCATTTCTCTTCCTAGTGGGTGCCTGAGGGCAGTGACCATTCGAAATCCATCTCAGTCTCCCCACAGAGTCTAGCACAAGGCCTGTCTCCCAACAGACGTTAATAAGTGTTTGCTAAAACAGTCTTGGAAGCTCACAAAATCAGATGCAAAATAACTCAAGGGACAGGAGCATGGAACATGGCCAAGGACAGAGCCCTGATGGGATCCTGAAGAACTTCAACAGATCTCCTCAAGAGAGCCATTTGTTACCCAAGCCAAGCTGTAGGCCTGCTAGGAACATTCATTCATTCATTCATTCATTCATCAAACTCACCAAATTTTCACTTTGATCAATAACAAATCCCTGCCCAGTGCTTTTCTTTTTTTCTATTGTGAAATTTTGTTTATACCTGCCATGTCATTCAGTCTCCACAAAAGAGCTTAGAGGCAGCTAGGCTAGGTATCGACAACACATTTTGTAAATAAGGAAATGGAGGCTCAGAGGGGTGACAAGACTTGCCAAAGGGCACACAGCAGTCAAGGCCATGGTGGGAAGTGGGAGAAGGACCCGTTTGTGACCATGACTCCTTCCCAATGGCCCTGTGATGTCAAGCACTTTATAAATCCAGGATCATTATTCTCACTGCCCAGTTCACTTCTCAACAAACAAACTGGAATTAAATTGTTTTGGTGCTGTTTCAACATGCCTATTAGAAAAGAAAGACTGTAAGTTCTCTGAAGGCAGGAACTATGAGAGCCACAACAGTGTGGGGCAGTTAAACATATTGAGGCTGACCCCAGACTGCCGGGGCTCAAATCTTGGCTCTGACACTTATTGGCTGTGGAATCTTGGACAAATTACTTAATCTCTCTGTGCTTCAATTTCATCATCTATAAAGAAAGGATAATAGCTATCTATGGGGGTGTTACGAGTAATAAACGGGCTAATCTATGTACAGCATCTAGAATAGTACCTGCTACATAGTAAGGGTTAATTATAATTCTCATTCACGATGCATCCCTGTACCTAGAACAAGGCCTAGCATGCACAAGATCCCCAATGACCATCTGTGGGATCATCGAATGGATGACATACTCCCCGGAAAGAAGTGAATTCAAGTATGGACTGAGCAAGTCCAAAGAGTAGCTGGAGCTCTGGCCTCAAGGAATCTAGAGTCCCCCAGTTCCTGGGTCATAGCCAAATCCAGCAGGAAGGAGATCGGTTATTCTAGGACTCAAAGGCTCTTCTAAAACCAAGAGGTTTCGGGGCGCCTGGGTGGCTGAGTCGGTGAAGCGTCCGACTTCGGCTCAGGTCATGATCTCACGGTCTGTGAGTTCGAGCCCCGCGTCGGGCTCTCTGCTGACAGCTCAGAGCCTGGAGCCTGTTTCAGATTCTGTGTCTCCCTCTCTCTCTGCCCCTCCCTTGTTCACGCTCTGTCTCTCTGTCTCAAAAATAAATAAATGTTAAAAAAAAAAAATTAAAACCAAGAGGTTTCATGTCCAATGAAGGATGGTAAATATGACTGGTGATTAAGAACATGGGCTCTTGAGTCAGATAATTAAATTCAAGTCCTCATTTGTCATTCTGTCACTCACCAGTTGTGTGCTTACCTCCATGTACCTGCTTCAGTTTCCTTATCCATAAAATGGGGATACTCACACCCCACCCCCCTGAAAGGATTAAATGTCATATGGAGGAGGTAAAGCCTCCTGTCCCTGGCCCCAGCCCATAGTGACAGTGACAATGAGCCCGGCGCGGTCAGCAGCCCTCAGTGTGATGGAGCCCATCCTAACTCTCCCTCATGTGGGTTCCTCATGTGGGTTCTGGATGCCTCTGCTAGGGACACGCCTTGCGACAGCAGCCTGGGTGCCGCTCTCGCGGCCAAAATGTTGCTGCGAAAAGGCATATTCTCCATTTGGCCCCAGCGCAGACCGGGCCCTGTGGAGGCGAGACAGCTGCTTGGGAAGCAGCCCCCCGGGAAGGGTGGTCTCTAGAGAACCCCTTTGGAGAGTTCCTCCTAAGTGCCAGTGCAAGCAACTCGCAGCCGGCGTGCAGCTGCCTCCGAGGCAGTCCCTGTCCCTGCGGGGGCTGCAAACCCCTGTGCTCCGTTTCCTCAGCCAAGACCCTGAGGCTGGCAGCCCATCCTGCTTAGGGAGAGGAACAAACATTTGCCGAGTCAGAGACTTCCCATTCCTTGTCTCTTTCACCTTCACAACAGCCTGTGGGCGGGCATCTTGGTCTCCCCAGGTAGCCGTTGTGAGACCCGGAAGCAATGAGCCACCCCATAGCTCAGTCTCCTCATCTGTGAGCACTACATAAATATCCTTATTTATTAAACCCATCCTCCAGAGAAGGAAGCAGAGGCCTAGAAAGGGAGGTACTTTGTCCAGGATCATGTAACTAACAAGTGACAAAGCTGAAGCTGTTCGGCTTCAAAGTTCCATCCCTCCATCCCTCCATCCTTCCGTTACATTTTGAAGGCCCACCATGCAGTATGCACTGCAGCCATACTCTTTCTCTGATTTTAAAAGATATCCACATGATCTATTTCCCGTCACTCCTAGGACCCCAACATTCAAGTCAATTCCACTTAACAAAGGCACATGAAGTCCTTCCTACATGCCAGGCACTACGTGAAGTTTCGTTATTAAAGATCACGCGGGATCCTCATGACAATCCTGTGCAGTTGACTGCCTTGTCCCCCTTACAGATGAGCAATTCAGAGAGGCAACGAACCTGCCCCCACTCACAAACATGGAGCCTGATGGAAGCCTGAATCATCTGACCCGCAAATCCAGTCTTTTCTCTTCCCGCCACGTTTCCTTTATCCAACTGCCACCTGGCCCACAGACTCTGGAAGTTCCGCTCCTCAAAGTCCCTCATCCGGCAGAGAAGGACGGCCATCAGCCCTCCTGGCCAGTGACACCCGCCCTGAACCTTCAGGACTTTGTGCCTCCCTGGTGCCCCCACCCCTGGACTTGACCCCTGGTTGCTCACATCTTGCCCACTTAAAAAAAAAAAAAAAAAAAAAGGACAGGAGGAAGATTAAAGAATAAAAGTGTAGCATAAGCCTCAAACATCAGATGAAAGCAGAGTCTGGATGTAAAGGGGCAGGGCGGGCTGGATGTAAGTGTCTTCAAGGACAATGCCCGATGCGCACAGGGTTTGGGGAAATGGCGCTTTCACATCGCTGCTGGTAGTGGAAGTCGTCAGAGTGTTTTGGGAAGCAATTTCACAGCTTTCACCAAGAGCTCTGCCTCACAAATATCCATACTTTGGGGCAGAGTCATCCCAGTTTTCAGGAATGTAGTCTAAGGGGAAAAATTCTATGCAAATTCCATGCAGCCTCATTTATAATACCGAAGTGCTGAATACTGGAAGCAAATCTAAGTGCCAACCATGAAAATGGCTAACAGGTCTGTGAAAATGAGAGCACATCAATATTAGGAGCTTGCAAAACTACAGCCTGCAGGCCAAATCCCTCCAGCAGCCTGTTTTTGTAAATAAAGTTTTATTGGAACACAACCACACCCACTCACATACACAATGTCTCTGGCTGCCTTTGTGCAACAGCTGCAGAACGAACAGTGGGGACAAAAACAGGGTGGCTCAAAACCCTAAAATATTTACTCTCTGGTCCTTTACAGAACAAGTTTGCTGACCTCTGACCTACTTGGTGGAATATGATGCATCCTTTAAGAATGTGATATGAGGTTTAGAAAAGCAAGCTACAAAGTTTTATAGATTGGATGACTTCACCTATGTAAATAGAAAAAAAAAAAACCCACGCAAATGAAATTGCATGAAACTGTACCTAGACGGAACATAAAACATGAAAAATAGAAAGAAAGAGATGAAAATATTAACACGATGAGTAAGATTTTTTTTTTTTTTGCTTGCTTGTACTAGTTTTTACTTTCTAATTCTTAAGAAATGCACAGGTGTTATATAAAGGTGAAATACACATGTTTTAAAAAGAGAGATGCCTAGGGGCACCTGGGTGGCTCAATTAAGCGTCCGACTTTGGCTCAGGTTATGCATGATCTCATGGCTCATGGGTTCGAGCCCCGTGTCAGGCTCTGGGCTGACAGCTCCGAGCTTCGAGCCTGCTTTGGATTCCGTGTCTCCCTCTCTCTCTGCCCCTCCCCTGCTCGTGCTCTGTCTCTCTCTCAAAAATAAATTTAAAAAACAAAGAAACAAACAAACAAACAAATAAAGAGAGATGCCTAGTTGAATAGCTTAGCTCTGGACATCCTAGCAGCCAAGGCAAAGAGTAAAATCAAAGGGGTTCTATTGTCAATAGTAGGAAGATGCCAGGGAACAAGGAAGGTCAAACTCTCCTCTTTCTGAGAGGGCTTGGTCACCAGGGTCTTTGTTTCAAGAGAGTCGAGCAAGACAATGGACAACTTTCTCTATTTTTTACCAATATGCTTAACTGTTTCCTGCATATATGGCTATTCCTGGTTATCGGCCCTCCAATGATGCCCAAGAGAGAACATTAAGCTATGGTTCTGTAGGGGCAATTCTCCTGGTGGCCACGGTGATTTAGGAGTTTTTTATTCGTGGAAAATCACATGGAATCTTGGCAGAAAAAGTATCAGTGTCTCCAATGGACCCATGAATTTTCAACAGAGAATCTTTTCTGAGAAAATAAAACTTACGTTGAAGGCCAGGATAAGAAACAGAGAAAGATGGGGTGTTCTGGTAGAATCTGAGTGGTACCACCCCTGAAGAGGCAGAGCCCCTGGGACTTTTTGGAGCCCAGCTGGCAAACTGCTCCATTGGCCCATCCCTCTGGGGATCTGGAGAGTCCCTGGTCTTCTTCCAGGTCGAAGGCACGGGCAAGAGCAGCCTAAAGGATGCTCTGCACCCACAGAAGTTAGAGCAATGTCCTCTAGAGACACAACTATGAGGGAAAAGACAAGGCTTCATTGTGAAGATAAGAAAGTGGGACTCATGATTGTGCTTCCATGGAGGGCCCTGGGTGAGGTAAGGAAGGACTTGACCTCTCCAGGATGGCAGTTCTGGCTCAATTCAAAGGCTCTGACAGGTAGGCTGAAGCCTAAGGTGAAGAGGCTCTCGGGGCGCCTGGGTGGCGCAGTCGGTTAAGCGTCCGACTTCAGCCAGGTCACGATCTCGCGGTCCGTGAGTTCGAGCCCCGCGTCGGGCTCTGGGCTGATGGCTCAGAGCCTGGAGCCTGTTTCCGATTCTGTGTCTCCCTCTCTCTCTGCCCCTCCCCCGTTCATGCTCTGTCTCTCTCTGTCCCAAAAATAAATAAACATTGGAAAAAAAAAAAAAAAGAGGCTCTCTGGTGGGTAAATAAGCCTAGAGGACACACATGTGAACCGAGGTCACATCCCATTCCTATTCCAAGAAGGAAGAAAAGAAGCCTGTTGGCAGTGGGGTGTGGAACACTGTAGTGAAGTGACTGAGACAGGAGCTCTGGATCCTATTTGAATTCCACTGTGTTACTTATTGGCTATGCCCATGGCAAAGTCACTGCTTCTTTCCAAACCTCAGTTTCCTCATGTGTAAGAAAAGGAAAATGACAGCCATATAAGAGTTAAATGAGACAGTGCATGCTAAGTGCTTAGTGCCTGACCTGCCCCACAGTAGGTGCTCAATAATGGTGTGCTCTTTGCAGCAATAGACTTGGCCAACTCCAAAACCTGCCATGGCAAGGGGATGGTAAGACTGGGAATTGACCTTTGATTCATGCAGTCTTCTCGGAGAGAGAAGAGAGAGAGAGGGAGAGAAGAGAGCGAGCGAGCGTGTGATCAGGGGAGAGGGGCAGATGGAGAGACAATCTTAAGCAAGCTCCATGCCCAGTGCGGAGGTTCAATCCCACAACCCTGAGATCATGATCTGAGCCAAAATCAAGAGTAAGACACTCAACCAACTGAGCCACTCAGGTGCCCCTTGATTCATACACTCTTAAAGAAAGGCTCAGGAATGTTCTGGGGCTATCACCGGTTTCCTGTAATTGGTGAATTGAAGACACACGGATAGAATTTCTAGAGCAGCTGGGAAAAGCCAGGTGGGGCCATTGCCCAGGTAAGTGGCTCAGGAAGCCTCTAGGAGGATTTGACAGAATCATCTACCTGTCAGGGTGATATCAGAGGGGGACCACCTTTGTGGGGACCTGACAGAGGGCTCATGTGTCTCCTCCTCTGAGCAGCTGTCCCCATGCAGTTGTGAATGTGCATCTTTTGCCCTGATGTGAGGGACATGTACCACACCGTCATGCCAGGCATCATGAGCTCCTGTGGTGGGCATTTGCTGTGGCATCCCTTCTCCCCGCTTCTGTAATAGCACCCTGATTTCATTTGGGGGTCCTGGTCTTGGGGGACAGTAAACCAAGGCTCCCTTGCAGCCCAGGGGAGGGCATGAAGCAGAGCTAGATACTTGGATGCTCGCTTTTAGGTTCTGGAACCTTCCATCTCTGTGGCCTTGGCAAGACGGCCACCAATTTGGTTTTTTTGCTCCCCTGAGGAGCCCTGAGTCCTTTCTGAGTCTTGTTATCCAGCTTTCCCATCAATTCTTGGAGTTTCTCATTATCCTTCCAACTTAATCCCTTTTGCTTATGTTGTCTAAAGTCAGCTTCTGTTGCTTACACCAAAGAGCCCTAATGGGTACAAAGAGGAAGAAGTCAAAATGGCACCAAACCCAAACAGGAAAAGTTCAAGTTAAATACTGGGAGCTACCCAGGAGCTTCCCCTGTTTCTTCTCTGTTGGTGGAGACCTGCTTTTATTGGGCCCCACCGTCCCCAGCCCCAGGGGGTAAACCATGATTAATCCAAGGCCGTAAAGGTAGTTTGATTCCATTTGCAAGTGACTGGTCAGACATGGGCATGTGATTCAGTTCTTGCTAACGGGACCTATTACTCCCATTTTACAGCTAAGGGAATCCTTCTCAGCATTTCTAGGAAAGGGGTTCCTTGCTAAAGAAAAAAAAAAAAAAAAAGAGAGACTGAGAGAGAGAGAGAGAGAGAGAGATTTTGGGGAAGATGTTCCTCTTCTGCACCATCTACCACCATGTGTGCAAATGGCCCCTGAAACCGTCCTATGACCTTGGATGAGATGCAGTTTGGTGGTGAGGTTGGCAGAGCATGGGAAAGTTGGAAAGGACTTGTACCCTTGACATTATTGGGCTGCTGGGTTACTCAGTTTGGAACTGCCTCTATCTCCAAGCTTCTGGAGCTAATAAATCCTCACTGCTTAGGCCACTTGTTACGTTTCTGTTATTTGCTGCCCAAAGCATCCTACTACCCAACCAGTGCTGGGAATTCCCACACATGGGAATGTGTGCCCCAGCAGCAGGCTGGGACTGCAGCACCAAGGGCCAATGGCAGGAATAAGCCTGGAGAAGGGAGCATCCAGAAGGCGGAGGAAGTTTGTGATGGAGCCAAGCAGGCCATTCACAGGTGGGACACAGGCAGCTTCCGTGTCCCAGCTGGCGGTGGTAATCTCTAAAGCGAAGAGAAGGGCAGGGCCATTTCCTGGATGTCTGCCTTGTTTAGGACAAGAACCCGGCCAGCAGCCTGATGGTCATGGGAAGCAGAGTCTAGCGCAAAGTGGGGTCTGGGTGGAATTGTACTAGCCAGTCAGGGTCTCAGGGTCTGCAGTTCACGTGCAGCTCTGACCCTCGTAGAGAATTAGAGTCTACGGCAGGGAAACAGAGGCAGAACCCAGAAGTAAACCCAGGGATGCAGTCACTGACGCAGCAGGGTTTGAGGGAGGCTATAGCTCAGCAGACACATGGCCCCGCCCCCTCAACTGCCACCACCCGTGGGAACGCCAGATGTACAGTTCAAGGCAACCAGGCCAATTCCAGCCCCTGCCAGCCCTGGGCACGGATGAGCTTCTGGCCTCTGTGGCTCAGATGTTGGACAGGTGCATCGGAGGGACAGTGCCTGGAGCAGAGTGGGGCAGTCAGGGGCTAGCAGGCCTAGGTCAGGAAGCAATCTCCATCAGAAGCTGGGAGAGCCCTGGCAAGATTTCCAGCTTATGGCAATTTGAGTCCCAAGGTATGCAAGTGACTCTAGTGCCTCAGACAGACAGCCTTGCTTGAGACTAAAGGGACGGCAGCTGGACCAACGCTCCTCCCTCCATCTCATTCTTCGTGCATTAGATGGGGGGTCAGATTCTTCCTGTTGCATCCACGCCTGCACACTGCCTCTTCAGAGTGTCCATTACCCCTTTCCTGATGCTGAACAAGCCCCCGAAAGACTTCCTATGGGTCACGTTAGGGGCTGGAAAGATCCTAAAGGCCATCTAAGGTACCACTCTCATGTGACCAAAAGGGAAAGAGAAGCACGGTGATGAGCAGGGACATGTTCTTACCCTGCGATGACCCTGGGAAGTCCACATCATCTCCAAGGTCACACAGCTCTGACATTCCATGGTTCTGCTTCAATAGGCTGAACATGTGAAATTGTAAATTCATGTTTCCTAATCACTGAGAATGATGCTAACCTCAAGCCCCCAGGGAGGGTCTGGCTCTCCCCTCCCTCATCTCTCCTCTTCCAACGGCTGGGTCCCCTTACAGGCTCAGTCCTCCCACTTGTTCTCGGACCAACCCTCCGTCTTAGAATCATCAGCATCACCTGATGGCTCAGACTTGCCTGCTCTAATATTGTGCCTGTTTCTGGAAGCTGTGTCACTGCTCTGTCCCCAAGGCCCAGCACCCGCCTTATTCCTCAGTCCTGGTCCAGTGCCCAGCTGTAGCCCCACACCCCGCTCCCAAGTCCCCAGTGCTAGGACTGTGCAGCACGGTGGTGATATGAGGGTGGCCAATGGCGGCTTATGAAGCAGGTGCTTCTTGCTGGGTGAGGATTGTACATGAACTCCCCTTGAGCAAATCCCCAAAGAGAACTATGTCAGGCAGTGACGATCACTACTCCCATTTTACAGATAAGGGAGCCGAAGGCCAGCTTGCCAAAGGTCGCTTGTCTGATCAGTGGCAGTGCCGGGATGCCCCCCCGATAGTCCTATGTCAGCTACTTGTCTAGACTCTGTTTCTCCAGACTTTGCTGCAGGCCTGGGCTCAATTCCTCCCACCGCCACTGTCTGGGCTGGCCTTGGGTACCCACTCTGCTCTGAGGGCGTGGTTGGTTCAACTCCCTGGCCTCTCTTACTCTGTAGCTCTCCAGGCTTATGCCGGGTCCCTCAGGGAGGACGTGAGATTTAATGTCTCTGGAAGAATGGGCAGGGGGTGGGGAGGAGGGGACAAGAAGCCAGAAATCAGGCCTGGTTATTTGCAAACATAGACCCCATGACAGCGTCCACGAGGCTAGTTCCGTCCTTCACTTGCTCACTGGGAGTCACGGGCGACAGCTTCAAGGGCTGAAGGCAGCTGACCATCATACCCACCGTCCAGGGGAAGCTGACAAAGTTTGACAGTCCTGTGTTCAGATCCCAGGTCTGTGCCTTCTAAATTCTACGAACTGGAGGCAATTCCGGGTGAAAGGTAGCCTCCTTCGGCTCCCAACCCCTGGGCTGTGAAATGGGACTAATGACACCAATCTTGTGTGGCCTTCATGAGGACACACATGAAGCATCCATGTCAAGTGCCCAGGCCTCAGTGAAGACTGGCTCCCTTCCATGCCTTTCCTTACTGGTTCCTGTTCCCCCTGGCGCTGGCTGCCTTCTGCACCGCAGCCAGAGACATGGCCTCTCGGGGCTGAGAAGCCCGAGCGGTCCCAATGATGCCCAGCATGTGGCTGGCAGGGACTCGGGCACACTCAGCACGCTGGAGATAAATACAGGGTCCAGGCACCTGATTCTAAACAATGGGGCTATTCTGAGGTTCTAATTGCTCAAGGGGAAGGCAGGCTCTGGCCAGTGAGCAGCCCCGGACGGTCAGGACAAGCACCGGGCAGCAAACACATCAAGGAGCAGGTGCAGAAAAGCCGGCCGACAGGTTACAAATACCAGAGTGTCACAGCTTACAAAGCTTCTGGGGTGACCACACTCGTGGTACACAAGTGGGGAAACTGTGGCTCAGGGTGGCCAAGTGCTTTGACTCGTGGCTTTGACAAATGCTTATCGAGCACCTTCTCCAGGCTAGGCTCCGTGCTCAGCCTCAGGGATCTCACAGTGTGTGGGGAGACAGATGGCACACAAGCAATCCCAGTGCCTTGTGACAACCGCCAGAAGGAGGCAGGGACGGGGCTGCAGGAGCACGAGGACACGCCACACT
The DNA here is from genome assembly GCF_018350155.1 of Leopardus geoffroyi. NCBI lineage: Eukaryota > Metazoa > Chordata > Mammalia > Carnivora > Felidae > Leopardus > Leopardus geoffroyi. The sequence goes on from NC_059328.1 coordinate 32,543,153, forward strand.
AGTCATGTGGGTGAATTCCTTCATTCATTCGTTTTTTCATTCATTTATTCACCGATGTGCTCTGTGCTCGTATGGGCCAGGCGCTGTTCAGGGGCTGAAGACACAGCCCTCAGTGAACTCCAGTTCCCACCGTCATGGGGTTTACTCATGGCAGAGAAAGGCGGTCACAGATAAGCGAAGAGGAGAATGATAGAATGTCAGGGCAGGTAATGTTATAAAGAAAAATCCAGCAGGGTAAGGGGACGGTGGGCACCTGCCTCCGATTGACGTTTTAGGTAGATGGTCGGGTTGATGCTAATGATGGCAAGGTGACATTAGCACACGAAGCAGGCAGGGCAATGAATGTTCCATCCTTGAGTAACGCGGGGAACCATGGCCCCAAGATGGTCTGCCTCAGGGGTCACAGAGCACCAGCAACAGAGTCCGGAGCTGCTCCAGGTCTCTTGTCTTACAGGCTAGAGCTGATCCCCTGCTCACCATGACAGTCTCTCTGCCCCCCCTCGCCAGCACCCTTCCCTCATCTTCTCCGGGGGCAGAAAGCACCAAGCAGCTCTGCTAGGCGGGGGTCCCCCGTGGCCACCACCTCCTGGCTCACCAGTGTCCAACTGGCCTCAGGCGATGGAGATTGACAAGACAGGGCTGTGGCTGTGCTGGCACAGCAGGCTGTCCCTCCCCTCTGCCACCTCCCACGGATGTCAGTGGTGCCCTCCTGTCAGGCGCACGTGGTCGCTCCACTTCTGAGCCGTGTGACCTTGACAAGTTCAGCGGAGCACCTGTCAAGACTGGATGTTGTGCTGCGTTCACAGAGCCGGGAGACGATAGAGCAGAGGAAGGTATGAACTGCCCACAAGAGTCTGTGGCCCGTCGTGGGCATCACTCCCTCCTCAGGGCTCCCACGGCTCTGAGGGCACTTGGGTCCTTTTGTGGTATCTGCCCTGAACGAGACGGCCTGCTCCCAGGGAGCAGCCTGGGCTCCTGAAGGGCCCCCAGCAGCCAGCCTGGACTCAGGGGGTCCCACCCAGCTGCCACGCCACAGGTCCACAACCATCCCCCTGACTGCTGCCGGCCAGGAAAGCTAAACCTGAAGATTAAGGAGGGAAGGCAGAACTGTGGATTCGGGGTCAGGTTCTTTAACAGACTAATGACTCTGGGCAAATTCGCTTTCTTTTATTTATTTATTTATTTTTTTGGTAAATGAGGATACAAATCAGTGTCTAAGGTTCCGCAAAATTATACGGTGATTTTAATATCATTGTTTCCATTCCGGAATCATCGGTTGAAGCCGGAGTACCCCATTTGTAACCTGGTTCTACAGTCCTTTCCACGACGTCCTGCCCCACTGTGTTCTCCTCTCACTGAACTCTCCAGTGACAGGGAGCTCACTACCTGCTGAGCAGCCGTGCCATGTTTTGGCTGTTTCTGAGCAGTTAGAAACTTTCTGTCTATTGCTTGAAGACCTGCCATGCTGAGCTCTGGAATGCACAGAGTGGGTGGTGAGCCAGCCAGGGGAGGAGGGTCCGGAGAGAGGTGCAGGAGGGCGGAGGGAGCGTGTGGGAGCTGAGGAGCACCAGGGAGTGCTCCCGATGGAGCCCCTCACAGGCTGTCAACAACCCCCCCCCCCTTCCCAGATAAGCTCCCACTCGAGGTGCCTGCTCTGCTCCAGCCCAGCCCTTCGAAAAGACATCCTGTTTGGGCTGCCTCCTGCCCGGGGCTGCTCAGCAGAGGGACCACAGGGGCCTGGGTTCTCAAGCCCTGATGTATGATTAATGACTCTGATGAGCTCACCAGCCCGTGGAGGGAGGGTGATCCGAGGAGAGGCCAGAGGAAGGCTGGTTATGGATTTTAACCCTCTGATGTTACTGGCTGGGAATTTCACATCAATAATTCAAGGCAGTGGGGAGGAGAAGTTGAGAAAAAAAGAGAGGTTGAGCAAAAGAGAGAGGGAGGCAAGGAAGAAAGGGAGAGAGGTCGGGAAGGATGGGGGAAGGGAGGAAGACAGGGAAGGAGGAAGCACAGATGCATTTCTGGAGTGTTCCGCACGTGCCACTTTCGCCTCCTTCAGCAACTTCGAGCCCCACTGCAGTCTGTGAAGCACCACCCCCATTAACTGCCACCCCATTAACCGGAGAAGAAACTGAGTGTCAGAGAGAAACAGCTAAGGGCTTCCAGGGTCAGGGAGGAACAGACACCCAGGTCCGCTGATTCCAGAACCCAGATTCTTTCTTCAACACCTTGACTCTGGAGCGCGGCCGGGTCAGGGAACACAGAGGGTCCCTACCAGTGTCAGGACACCCAGCTCAGCTCACGCTCTGGGGCTGACATGTGGCCAGATGAGTTTGAAGGGCTTTGCCCCTGGGAGAGAAAACAGCCATTGGCCTTCTGGACAGCACCAGAACTTTGTTGCTGGAGCTGAAAAAATTAACTGCTATATTTAAAAGCATTGTTCCGTTGCTAAGGCAACAGAGGGGCTAAGAATAATATAAAAAGATGATATGCCAGGTTGTCACTGGCAACCCAATTTTAAGGGTGTGTGTATGTGTTTTAAAAGAAGTTGGGGGGGTGTGGTTCAGACTGTCTTCCCCGCTCCCTCTGGCACCATCTGCCCCAGGGAAATGTCCAAGATGTGGCTACGCCTGGGACCTCGCGGGTCTGTGTGATTCGAGGGAGGGCTCGCGTGTCCTGGCCCCGAGCCTAAAGATAAAGGTGGCTCTCTTTCCCTGACTGCTGTCCCCTCCAGGCAGCCCCCCACTGCCTGGGTAACTTCCTTCAGCTGCGGAACCCCAGCCAGAGGCACCTCTCAAACAGATGGCCCCAAAATAACTTCTTCTCCCCGACCTGGGAGCTTGCAGCCAGCCTGGCAGACTCCCCGGGGACCACCCGGGAACACAGATGGTTGGGAGAGAAGAGCAGGAGACAGATTTATTGATCTGCAGCCTGGATGTCAGGGCTGAGAGGCGGCTTGGGGCAGACACGGGCCCAGGGCGGGCCCCGGCGCTCTGAGGAGTCTTAGAGAGAAGCACTGGGTCTAACCTCGATCTGGAGCCGGGGTCCCAGTGGCCTGGAAGGGAACAACAGCAGACCCGATGAGGGACCGGGAGGCGGCTGGGGACACGGCCCCTGGTGCTGCAGCCAGCTGCTTGCCGGGGCTCAGATGGAAACGCTCACGGGAGATGCAGAACCGGACAGCAAAAGCAGACAAACAGCCTCCCCAGGGCAGTTTATCAACAGTCGTGTTTCAGAAGGAGATTTGTTATCCTTACCTTTGTCACAGTCAGGCGATATGGCGGAAAGCTGTGAGATCAGCCCAACCAGGGATCCCAGGCCAGCTCTGCCGCATACTGCTGTGTGACCTTGAGCAAGGCCCTTAGCATCTCTGGGCCTTGGTCCTATCATAGGTAAAAAGACTGGCTTTTTTAAAGGACTATGCCTTGGCCTTGATAAACTGACCTGTAGAGAGAGCCAGGCCTGGCACACAGACTATCTTCCATAGCACCACCCCCCGGGAGAAACCTTTACCTTAGCACTTCTCTATGCCAAGCCAACCCTGAAGGCCACAACAGCGCCTGGAGAACTTGGGGAGGAGAGCGGAATGTGACCAAAGGAGGTGTTTGAGTGGGGGGTAGTCTGAGAAGGCTTCTCTAACAGAGGTGACATTCTAAGAGGGTGACATTTCTGTGCAAATAAATGAGGCAGGACACATAGCCGGGGACCCAGAGTGGCCAAATGTTCCTGGAAGGGTCAGGGAATTCCAAAGGGAGAAGAAGGTCTAATAGAATGAGGAAGGGAGGGAGAGACATTCCAGGCAGTAGGAATGATCTGAGCAAAGGCAAGGAGGTAGGAGAGCACAAGGACGGTCTGAGAGCAGGGCACAGGCTCCCTGGGCCAGAACCTACAAGGAGGGGATGCTGGAGAAGGGAAATGGCCAGATCTGTGTTTCAGCAAGACCTCTGTGGGGAGGTTAGCTGGGTTGAGTGAGCTGGAGGCAGGGAGGCCCATGGGGATCCTGGTGCAAGAGTCCAGGCCAGATAAAGGACCCTGGGCTGAGGCAGAACAGGGCTTTATAGGTTACAGGGTACATCCGTGTTCATTATCTCACTGGATCGAGCCAGGAGGTGCAGAGGGTACGGGAGGTACTGCCTACCCCAGCTCTCTCCCATTCTCACGGGGCCTCCCACAGGCAGGAGGCTCCGCCCATGGATCGAGTTGTTCCATGTCGATTTCCCAAGCATCCTCAAGAAGTGGGCAAGTCCAGGGGACCCGGAGGGGCCCAGTGAGGGAGAGGTCTCACGCATGGGTGTAGTCAGGGAGGGCTTTCTGGAGGAGGAGCAGTGGAGGGCACTGGGGGCAGCCAGCACAGCACGAGTAAAGCTCGGCGAGGGGACTGGTCACAGGGCAGTGGGGACACAGCTCCCAGACCCCGCTGCAGCTGAGGCCTCCTGGAGGAGTGGTGGAAGAAAGCAGGTTGGCCATCTGGGCGGGGCTGGGTCATGGAGAGCCACGAATCCCGGGCTGAAGGGCTGCCTCTCCCGTGGGCGGGGAAGACCCGTGGGGAGCCACGAGGGGCCAGGAGGGTGGGAGATGTGAACAAAGCAGTCTCAGGAAGCCAGGCTGCGCCAGACAGTGGGCACCTCACTCCTCTTCCCGCCTCTCAGACATGGGAGCCTCCTTGTCCAGCCGTCTGAGTGCTGGCAACAGCCACCAGACCTCAAGCAGCACATCATGGAAAGTGGGTATGTTTCCTGAACAACTACTCTTATTTCAGCAGAAGATACCAGCCTTCCCCCAAGCCTCAGCCTTGCTGTCTGCCCCTTGCGAGGAGAGCTAGGTGCCTTGCATCCTGTCCCCTCAGGATGCAGTTCTGGGCTTCCTTTCCTATGAGGGAGGTGCCCAGAATGTGTCTGGGACGGTGTCTGGGCCTCATGGAGTTCAGGCTGAGTGAGCAAGTGGGCAGACAGCAGTCACAAGGGGCTCAGCCTCTGGGGGATCAGAACCCGGGTGGAGGTTTCTGGGCCAGGGCAGCGCCATGACGCCGGCCCTTGCCTTTCTTCTTCCTTCAACAAATATTTATCGAGCACCTATTAGGCGTCAGGCACTGTTCTAGGCATTGAATCAAACAAAACCCCTGCCTTCTTGGAGCTTAAATTCTATTGGGAGAAATAGTCCACCCACACTCGACAGATAAATATCAACAAATGAGTCCTATGAAAGAAATCAACAACTTGGGGGAGGGAAAGTGACCAGAGGAGGTGTTTGAGTGAAGGTGGTCAGGGAAGGCTTCCCTAAGGAGGTGAGATTGTAAGGAGGTGACATTTCAGCAGAGGCCTGAATAAAGTGAAGGAGCAGTGGAGAGAGCATTCGGGAGAAGAGTATTTCGGGCAGAAGGAATGGTACATGCAAGGGACCTGAGGCGGGAATGAGTTTGGTGTTTCTCAGACTCCTCATCCAGTGCTCTGGGTGAACAAAGAGGCTCAGAGAGGTTAGGTGACTTGCCCAGAGTCGTGTTGTTGGTTCCTGGCCAAGCAGGGGGAGAGGCCAACTTTGCTGCCTGTTGGTCCAGGGCTCGTGCGCCACTGAGTGGGCAACCGGCCAGCCAGAGTGTGGGCGCTGGCTGCTGGCTGCTGACTGTGGGGGCGGGGCTCTGGGGTGACACAGGTGTCACTCAGTCAACAGATATTAACTGAGTACCTACCACATGCCAAGCACCGGCTATTTGGGGCCCTGACATATGGCAGACATATGACACGTGGACAGAAGCGTTTACTGCCATGGAGCCTACATTCCAACGCAGGCTGCAGAACCGCCGAGAAGCTGGGCATTCCGGAATGAACACAACCGCATCTTAGCTTCAGAGAACTCAGAGTCTCTCAAGCACAGGTTCTCAGCATAAGACGGCCGGCAGGGCCCTTCAGCAGTGCTGTGTCCATTTTAAAGAGTGAGAGACTGAGGCCTGGTGCACTGAATGTCCCACCCTCGGCAGCCAGCGGCAGAGCCAGGCCCTTACGCCCCGGAGTCCAGGTTCCTAGCCCAGGGGGATGCGTGTGGGTGACGGAGATGATCTTGGGCGTGGTACACACCGGCCGTGTGTCTGTACCTCACACCTGCTATAGCATGGGATCTTTCCGAACCTCCGTTTCCTCATCTGAAAAATGGGACTAGTGTGGCATCTATCTCAAATAGTGCTCATGAAAATTAAGGTAACATATGTAAAGGGCTTAGCACGGTGAATGCTTGCAGTTGTGATAATTATTAGCGAAACTTTAAGGACACTAGTATCTCTTTTTGAAGGTGACAGAGATTGAACTCTGCTGTGATCTGAACAGCTGACCTGCCCCAGCTAACAGGCTAAGTATCCCACAGAGGGTCTGCCCCAGCATGTTAGCTGATGGAGAATAAGGGCTGTTTCGCTCCCACCTCGAAACAGAAACCTGTGTGTGTGGCCTGGCCTGAATCCTCATCAATCCCCTTTCCCCTTCTTTCCACGCTCTCCTGTGTCTCTGTCTCTAACTCCCCCCACCTCTCTCTCTCTCTCTCTCTCTCTCTCTCTCTCACACACACACACACACACACACACACACACACACATAGAGGCATGTGCTACAATTATGGCTATAAGACTTTAACGCACCCCAGGCAGTGGGATCCAAGACGGAAGGGAAGCAGAGAAGTTTCCAGAAGACTCTAGCTTGGACGGAGGTACATGTTTTAACCCTCCCTTTTGGCTGGGCTGAAACGAACCTTGATGGGACTAGGGCCTGTCCGGAGGTAAGGAGGGCAAGAGCCCATGGCCAAGTGGGACTGATAAGACACACACCATTGATATGATAAAAGACCAGGGCCCAACAGCCAGAGTGGAGGACTCAGAGGGTGCTACAGAAGCCGTGAACAGTAGCTGTGCAAAGGGCACCCCAGAGGACTTCCTGGAAGGGGAGGAGGAGGAGGAGGAGGAGGAGGAGAAGGAGGGTTTCATTTGAGCTTCAGAAGATGGGGAGGATTTGGGCAAACAGACTCCACTGCTCAGTATGGGAGTAGCATTACAGGCAGACGATGAAACAAAGTGACAAAGCACAGAGGGTGGAACGTTGAGGGTGTAGGACAACAGTGAGGTTCCAGTGATGATTTGGGTTTCTTCTAAGTTGAAAGTAAGATGTGACCAACAATAATTCCTTCATTCACATGAATAGCTCACCTATCTAAAACCAGCTGAGGCAGCCTAGGCTTTCCTTCCTATGCCTGAATTGTTCCAACTCCCAAATGAGTGCGTCCCTGACACGGGAGGGAGGTGGCCCCAGAACAGATATTTCCGACCAACAGGCAGTCATCGGCTGACCCACACTGTTCAGGAGACCTGGGACCAATTTCCCTACGCCCATCAAGAAGTCCTAGGCTCATCTCAAGGCCTTGGGTTTCCTGGGACACCCATCTTTCTGGGGCAAAAGCCACCACATCGGATGGATGATGCAAGGACCGGGATGAGGACAGGGACACACCCAGAGCACCTCCTTAGCCTCCCCTAAACCACAGGGCACCCCAGGTGGGATGATGGCTCACGGCCACACCACGTGTGGAACCGAATCTTGAAGAGCTGCGGTGTCTTGCCTGAGTCCTATACCTGGTTAAGTAGCAAAGCCTGGGTTTGAAGCCAGGAGAGTACAACTCCCAGCCCCCAGGGCCTTTGCAACTCCCAGCCCCCAAGGCCTTTGCACCAGCGGAGGCTGTCCCTTGCCCTAAGTTGCACAGGCCAAGGATGGAAGCCAAGATGGGGAGCAATTTGGTCCCACGAGGACTCAGACTGGAGGGTCTGCAGCTCACACCTGCCACTCCAGAGTCCCAGCCTCTCTGAGTCAGCAGACTCTGGCTTTGGTTTCAGCCAAGCCACCTTGGCCCGTCCTACACCTCCCTTGCCCATGCTGAAACATCCTCCCTGGCCTCCATCTGGGGCCCAGATATTGGAACATCTTCTGAGCAGCCAGGGGACTCCAGCACACTGAACCAGATGTGCTCACAACATTTCTGAGCAGGCCCCACAGTGCCACTCTTGAAGGGGCTAAGGTAGAAAACTGCCACTGTTTTCTCCACTGCCACATCCCACAAATAGAACGGCCCATGCACAGGTCCACTCCATGTGGACATGCTTGGGTCCATCCAGAGACATGTGTTCGTCTGGTCCTGGCTCACCCAACTCAAGCACCGAATATGCCTCATTATTATGCCACCTTTTCAAAGCCTATTATGGGCAGTTCCTACGCAAGGTGTTGAGGGATCTCCAGGTGGAACCAGAGCCGGGCTCTGAGGGTCAAGAGGCCCGTAAGTGGAGACACTGGAATCCTTGAACACGGTTGGTGGGAATGTAAAATGGCACAGCCATTGGTAGTGCATCAAGAAAATCAAAAATAGAATTGCCATATGATCCAACAATTTCACTTCTGGGTATTTCTCCAAAAAAATTTTTTTGAAATTAGAATCTTGAAGAGATATCTGTCCTGCGATACTCCCGCAGCATTACTGATGATCGCCAAGGTGTGCACGCAACCTGCGTTCGCTGATGGATGAATGGATAGAGAGAATGTGGCATTCACATGCAAGGGGATATCATTTCGCCTTAAAAAGGAAGGAAATCCTGCAACAGGTAGCAACATGGATGACCCCAGGAGACATGATGCTAAGAGAAAGAAGCCAGCCACAGAAAGGCAGATCTCGTTTGATTCTACTTATAGGAGGTACAAACGTAGTCAAGTTCACAGAAACGGAGAGTAGAATACGGATTCCAGGGGTTGAGGGAAGAGGGAAATGGGAGGTGCTATTCAACAGGTATAAAGTTTCAGTTATGTGGGATGAATAAGGCCTAGAACTCTGCTGTACATCACGCCTATAGTCAACAAATACTAAAAGAGCGGATTTCATGTTAAATGTTATCGCAACAGGGGCGCCTGGGTGGCGCAGTCGGTTGAGCGTCCGACTTCAGCCGGGTCACGATCTCGCGGTCCGGGAGTTCGAGCCCCGCGTCAGGCTCTGGGCTGATGGCTCAGAGCCTGGAGCCTGTTTCCGATTCTGTGTCTCCCTCTCTCTCTGCCCCTCCCCCGTTCATGCTCTGTCTCTCTCTGTCCCCCCCAAAAAAATAAATAAACGTTGAAAAAAAAAATGTTATCGCAACAGTTAAAAAAGCTCACACACCAGAGCAAGAGGCATAGATGGGTGCACAGGTTAATTACTAATGCTAATAGCAAAGTTTATGCAACTCTTATCCTGTGCCAGATGCAGGCCTGAGGGTTTACCTCTATTAATTCATTGAACACTGGCGACGATGCTATGAAGGATATACCAGATGAGTACACTGAGGCCCAGAGAGGTTGAGTAACTCACCCACAGTTGCAGTCACTCTGCTCCCAGGCACAGAGCCGGGGCTGGAACACAGAAAGTCTGTGCTCAGAAAGGCACGCAAGTCTGTGCTCTAGCCCTACTCTCTGCTGTGTTGAGGGACACACAAGTATGGTCCCTAAGAGGGGACCCATGGGGCAGCATGGGGGGGGTGGGATGTGACGTGATTGACTCCACCAGAAAGAGTGGGCGTGGAAGTTTTCCAAAGGGAGCGAAGAAACACCATCGCCCCAGCAGTGAGCACACCCCTGGCCATCCCTACCTTCCCCACCCTGGTGCAGTCGGTGTACTTCCTCCCCGCTGCAGGCTCCCAGGGTTCTTGGTGTGTGTCTCCTCTGTAATGTGGACATGGTCTGCTTTGCCCCACTGTAGACTTGTCTCACCTCCCTCCAGAGCAGAGCAGAGCCCTTGTCCTACCCTTCTGACCAGCCTGGGAAGTAGCTGGTGCTTGTGAAATCTTTGTTGAATTGACATGAACTTCGCATGGATGCCAGGGCTGGTCCTGACTGAACCATGAGATTGGCAAAATAAATTTGGCCCACTCTTCCTTCCTTCCTTCCTTCCTTCCTCCCTTCCTTCTCTCCTCCCTTCTTCCCTCCTTCCCTTCCTCCCTCCCTCCCTTTCTTCTTTCTTTCCTTCCTTCCTTCCCTCCTTTCCTTCCTTCCCTCCTTTCCTTCCTTCTCTCCTCCCTTCTTCCCTTCTTCCCTTCTTCCCTTCCTCCCTCCCTCCCTTTCTTCTTTCCTTCCTTCCCTCCTTTCCTTCCTTCCCTCCTCCCTTCCTTCCCTCCTCCCTTCCTTCTCTCCTCCCCTTCCTCCCTCCCTCCCTTTCTTCTTTCTTTCCTTCCTTCCTTCCCTCCTTTCCTTCCTTCCCTCCTTTCCTTCCTTCCCTCCTCCCTTCCTTCTCTCCTCCCTTCTTCCCTCCTTCCCTTCCTCCCTCCCTCCCTCCCTTTCTTCCTTCTTCCTTCCTTCCTCCCTCTCTCCCTCCCTCCCTCCCTTCCTTCATTTCTTCCTTCCTTCCTTTCTTCCTTCCCTCTTTCCTCTTTTTTTCCTTCCTTCCTTCTTTCTCTCCTTCCTCCTTTGTATGTAGCAGCTGGGATATGACAGGACAGTCCCTTATTCTCCAGGTACTCACGGTCCAGAGTGACAAGTCCTGGAGTGGAGTGACTCCAGGGGTGCAGAAGCACATTGGAACATTGGATAGATGGCCTTAGGTGTGGAGGGGGCAGTCAAGGAAGGCTTTCTCTGAGTAGGAATTCCTTTGAGTCTGTGTGTGCACGCACACATGCATGCATATGCCTGCCAGTTATGGGGAAGAAGGTTCAGCGCAGAGCTTTCTAGGAAGAGGGAAGCATGTCTGCAAAGGCCTGGAGGCACCGAACTTCCCTACCCTCCGGGAGGCTATAGCACAAGCAAAGGGAGAGGAGAAAGACCAGGGCGAGATCCGGAGGACCCTTGCAAGCCACTCCAAGGGAATTTAGCATTTAATACTGGAGGCCACAGGAGCTATTAAAGGATGTGATGCAAAGGATGATGTGACCTGATCTATGTTTTTGAAGGATCCCCTGGTGCACTGCGGAGAAGAGATGAGGGGCGCAGTGGTGGCAGTCAGAGGTAGGGACAGAAATCCAGATAAGACAGAGCTGTTAGCAGTGGGAGAGGGACGAAGGGGGCCTGACAGATCTTGAGTACACAGGACTTGATTGCCTTGGATGGGGTGGGGGCATGTCCGAGATGAAGCCTGAATTGGGGGGACCCCATCCCTTCCCAGGGCCCCTCTTCTCTTCACCACTATCTCCGTCCTCAGAGCACTGCCACAGCTGGAAGCCATGGAATTTGGGGACGGGGGAGGGGGAGGGGAACTCCATGAAATACTCTACCTCTGGCTCCATCCCATAAACTGGGCACCATTTTACTAGCAGAAAATGTGCCCACACCATAAAATCATAACCCCCACACACGCACGTCCACCGCAAAAAAAAAAAAAAAAAAAAAAAAAAAAAAGATGCTGTGAAACTCAGCAGAATTGGCCGATTCTGATCATTCTCGCTGATATTTGTTTGCTAATTTTATTTTATTGCCTGTGAGCACGCCTCAGCCATCAAGCAGTACCAGGTGCCAGGAACTGGAGAAAAGCCAACGGGAGAAAAACGTAAAATCGAGATAATTCCTACACAATAATTTGGTCCAAATAAATTTGCCCAAACAATTGTGTCCCATAGATTTGTCCAAATTGGGAAGAGAGAGGTATCGACTTAGCTTAGCAGTGGAACGAAAAGCAGCACCACTTTCAGACAAAGGGCCAAGCGCTCCTAAAGGTTTCTTCTGCTCGAGGCTGGACAGCAATCTGAGTAAGCAGTTCATGCTAAGGAGTGAGTGACAACAGAGTACCTTTGCCCCTCCTATAGGTCCTAGCAACTTGGCTGTAGCAATGGAGAGCAAGTAGCTTTCCCCACTTCCTTCAAATGTCACCTTCTGCCTGTACACCCAGAGAACACAGCCCTTCGCGTCTCCTGGGATCCTAACAGCCTTGGAGCCACCTAAGCAGGAACTGCCTTCTACAAGTTAGCATCAAATTAGCCTCAAGGTAGCAGTGTCTTGGGATGAGCTTTTATATCCCCTTCCACCACCATTCGCTCTCACCTTCCGAAGCCACCCCAAATAAGCACACCGTTCAGACTGCGATAATGGAAATCCATAAACAAGGTAGCTTATGAGCAACAGAAAGCTGTTGCTCAGTTTTCTGGCGACCGGGAAGCCCAGGATCAAGGCATTGGCTTGATTCAGCGTCAGGTGAGGACCCGCCTCCTGGCTCATAGACGGCGTCTTCTCGCTGTGTCCTCACGTGGTGGGAGAGACAAGGGAACTCTCTGGATCTTTTACGGGGGTGCTGATCCCATTCCTGAGGGCTCCACCCTCATCGCCTAATTGTGTCCCCAAAGCCCTACCTTCCAATACCATCCCATTTATTAGGTTCCCACATATGCATCTGGGGGAACACACAGTCTATAGCCTAATCATAAAGCCTAGGTAAAAAGTTTGCTCACTCTGCAAATGCAGCGTTCAGAGAAGTCTCCTGTGTGCTCACCGCCATCAGGGTGTGGCTCCATGAACCTCCTCTCAGCGCAGCTGGTGAGGCTGGGTCCTCCTGGGAGAAGAGGCCACCTTCACATGTGACGCCTAGTACCGAACGAACAGTAGGGTGGGATACCATTCTGATGGGAACGAACAGTAGGGTGGGAATACCATTCTGATGGGAAAAGTGAGGACCAGTGAACAGACTTGGCCCAGACCACATACTCCGGAGGTTCCTGAACGTCTGACCATACCCACCCTCCCTGATCTTGGGAGACATACGAAGGAGACCCAAGGCATCCTTCTCTGAGCTGATGTCATAGTCTGGGAGCCGGTGACTGTAAGGGGGCGGAGCCTGGGCAGTGAGGTGTGCTGCTAAGGGGCCGGTGCCTTGTGAACTGGAGGTCTGAGCCCAGCCCCAGCTCACACACACCCTGCGCAAGCCCGGGCAAGTCACTGAACTTGTCTGGTTTCAGTCGGCAAATCGGCAACAAAGGCTGTGTTACACGGGATCACTTCAAAGTCCTTCTCTGGTTGGACAAATTCCCGTCTTTGATTATGGGCATGTCCGGTGGGTGATGAGGGGACAGTAGGGATGACTATTTTTATCTTATCTGCGAGATGTATTTGTTTTTCCCTGGTGATCATTTGATTTTGCTTTATTCTACTTTTAAAGACACAGGCCCTGCAGGACAAGGGGGATGGTGTTGGATATGTGAGTCATTAGAGGCACAGGCACTGGTTCGCACTGAGGTCACCTTCTGGGTCTTGTCTAAGGCCACGAGCTCCATCCTAGTTGAGACGGCTCTGTCCCTTGAGGGCTGTGGCCCCCAGGCCTGGGCCAGGCTGGGGTGGGAGTCAGGCTGGGGCCAGCAGAAGCTAGTGAAAGACTCTAGCGGGGCCCTCACGCCGAGACAAATAGGAAGATGGACATCTCCTTTCACAATGACGGTCTTCAGGCCTTTCCCACCAATAATCTCACAGCAACCCAGGCAAAGGGTGGGCCAGCTGTTTGTTGCCCCCGTTTATTTATTTATTTATTTTTAATTTTTTTTTTTTTTTAACGTTTATTTATTTTTGAGACAGAGAGAGACAGAGCATGAGCCAGGGAGGGTCAGAGAGAGAGGGAGACACAGAATCTGAAACAGGCTCCAGGCTCTGAGCTGTCAGCACAGGGCCCGACGCGGGGCTGGAACTCACGGACCTCGAGATCATGACCTGAGCCGAAGTCGGACGCTTAACTGACTGAGCCACCCAGGCGCCCCTGTTGCCCCAGTTTATAGAGGAGGAAACTGAGGTTCCGAGGGATCACAAGTGACTTGTCCTAAGTCCCGTTGCAAGTGGATGAGAAAGGCAGAACTGAAACCCAGGACTCAACGCTCTCTACCCTCGTCAAATGAAACAGTCAACTCTGGGCGGGATGGGCACGTACAAAGGCACCTCTAGGCTTTGAATAGCATCCTTGGACCAAGAACGTTTAAGACAGGCCGAAATGCAGCTGGACCTCTAACCTGGCTCCACTTATCCAGCTGGTGTCTCCCCATCTCTACCTCTGCCACAAGCCTCTCCCAGTTACAAAACAAAGGGATGACGGTCCCTGACAAGGAAAAGCTGTTGAGAGGCAAGAGAGCAGAGACTTCTCTTCCTGACGAGTTCCACTACAGCTGGGGACAGACAACCTTAAAGGGCTGTTGCGGGACTGCCTGACACAGCAGCAAAGGGCTAACTGAGAATCTCCCAGAACCACTCAGAGCCCAAAGTATAATCTGTTGCTTATGGTACTGCTTCCTTCCAAATAGGATTAGTGGCAGCCTGGACCAAACATCCACAGGACCCAGAAAATCAAGCTAATAAGCCAGGGTCTGTATAGAAACTTCATAGGAAGCCAGGGTCACCTGCCCTCTGTCCCTTCTTCCAGTGGTCCTCAAAAGACACTCCCAGAGATCCGGGCTAGGCTCAACAACCTTGGAAAGCAGGTGTACTGTCCCCATGTTGCAGGTGGGGAGCTAGTGACTCAGAGACAAAGCAACCTGTCCCTGGGCCATTGAAAGACCCAAGTGCTGTCACTTTTGGAAGGCCTCTCCCGTATGATATAAAACACATCTCATTCTGAATGTATTCCTTGGCTGAAAAAAAAAAAAACAAACCTGAATTTTGAAAATAATTTTGCTTTTGAAATGATTCGCAGGGAGTAGCTAATAAGATTAACGATCAGCTCTGCCTTCTCAGCGATCGTTGTCTGTAATCAGGAGCCTTGGCAAGGCAAAGCACAGCAGCCCCCAAAGAGAGGGCTGTTTTTATAAAAATGAAACCAAACAATTAATCATGCTCGAATATATTAACTAAACATTCATGGTGATCAGCTATTATCATGTTTTGGAACCAAAACTCTTTCTTTTTCACGTCTCGAACATTTTGTAAGCCCTGGAGGAGCACATGGGCCCGCGATGTTGCCCGTGTAAATCAGGCCTGGGAAGGGGGGGACGGAGAGGCATATGGGGGAGGGGGGGGATGTGACCTCAGGTGTCATTCCAAAACCAGGCTCTTTCCTGATGAGGGGCTGTCCCCACGGGTCCAGGCTCCTCCTCCAAGTTAGAAGAGGGAGATGGCCAACTGGAGCCCAGCAGACAACATGGCTTACGAGGGGTCTGGGAATGATGATCTTTGAGTGGCTGCTAAGAACTATGGGGGGTAGGGGCACCTGGGTGGCTCAGTCGGTTAAGTGTCCGACTCTTGATTTCAGCTCAGGTTGTGATCTCACGGGTGTGAGATTGAGCCCTGTGTTGGGCTCCACCCTGAGCTGAGTGTGGAGCCTGCTTGGGATTCTCTTTCTCCCTTTCTCTTTGCCCCTCCCCCTGCTTGCTTTGTCAAAATAAATAAACATTAAAAAAAAAAAAAAAGAATTATGTGGGGTGGGCAGCGGGCGGAATGGGTGAAGGGAATTAAAAGGTACAGACTTCCAGTTAAAAAATAAATAAGTCTGGGGGTGTAATGTACAGCATGGTGACTAGAGTTAATAACACTGTATATTTGAAAGCTGCTAAGAGAGTAGACCTTAAGAATTCTCATCACACAAAAAAAGTTTTAACCACGTGTGGTGACAGATATTAACCAGACTTACTGTGATGATCATTTCACAACATATATAAATACCGAATCATTATGTTGTACATCTGAAACTAATATAATGTTATACATCGATTATAAAAAAAAATAAATTTTAACGTATTTTAAAAAATGTTTTGATGCTCATTTATTTATTTTGAGAGAGTGTGTAAGCAGGGGAGGGGCAGAGAGAGAGGGAGAAAGAGAACTTCAAGCAGGCTCCACACTGTCAGCACAGAGCCCAGTGCAGGGCTTGAACTCACAAACCATGAGATCATGACCTGAGCCAAAATCAAGAGCTGGAGGCTTAACTGACCGAGCCACCCAGGCGCCCCTATTTTAATTTATTTTTAAATAACATATTAAATTAATAACAAATATTTATTTTAATAATTATTTTATTTAGGTTTAAATTTTCAATTAAAAAGAATCGTGGATGCTTGGTCTTTTTTTTTAAATTTATTTTTCTTAATGTTTATTATATTTTTGAGGGAGAGAGACAGAGCCTGAGCAGGGGAGGGGCAGAGAGCGAGGGAGACACAGACTCCGAAGCAGGCTCCAGGCGCTGAGCTGTCAGCACAAAGCCCGATGCGGGGCTCGAACCCATGAACCGTGAGATCATGACCTGAGCTGACGTTGGACCCTAACCGACTGAGCCACCCGTGGATGCTTGGTTTTGAACAAGAGAAGTAGTAGGAGGTAAAGTTCACTGGGCACTTACAGCCTGCTGGCCCATTACACACCTGTTCATATAAGTCCCTCTTTGGGGCACAGGGGGCTCAGTGTCACATAGGCAGCAAGAGACCACGCCAGGAGGTGAGGTGGCAGAGTTGGGTTCTAGAGTCCGAGGTCTTAACCGCTGTGGTATACCGCGTCTTGGGCGGGCGGAACGGTTCAGGCACTTCTGGGGTGGCCTAGACACAATATTCCACTATGTGAAACGACGGGGGAAGAAGAGAGCGAGCGGTCTGTCTGCAGATGGCCCGAGGGGGAGGGTGGAAGCAAAGGCAGGCAGGTCTCAGCTCACCAGAAGGAAGAACCTTCCGACAAGCCGAGCCGTCCGACAGTGGACGGGCTGCCCTGGGAAGTACCGAGCTTCTCACCAGCAGTGGTCGTCTGCAAGGCCTGCACGGAACGAGGCCGGGCGCGGTGGTGGGGATTCCCGCTCTGGCTAGCGGGCTGTGCGAACCTAGAGCGTGCCAATGGCCATACTCCCTTCCCTTCTCAGACCTGTCCCGTGCAGGCCTTGGGGGCCCAGCGCCAGAGCCGTTTCTGCCTCTGGCCAGACATGGGTCCCGGTGAAGATGGGCTGGGAGTGGGGTGGGGGTGGGGGGGTTGGAGGGGGGAGATGACCACAGATGTAGGAGACTGAACGCAGAGGCATTTCCTGGAGACGCAGAACTGGTATTTATTGAGTTTTTCTAAATACTGGTTATTTGAGCTTTACATATGTCATCTCATTTTCTCCTCAGATCCTCTGAGGTTGGAATTCTTATTTTGCAGATGAGGAGCCTGAGGCCCAGAGAGGCTAAACCGGGAGCCTGGGGACTCGTAAGCACTGCCTAGCCTCTCAGGGCGACCTGAGAGCCACCTTCGCTCGCTCTCCCGCTGTGGGGGAAGGGACAGGGTGCCGGCCTCTCCCCACCCCTGACCCTCCACCCGAGCCGGGAACCTGAGGTCTAGGCAGGCCAGGCCACTGGGGATCCCAAGGTTGTGGGAGGGAGACGGGGGCCCCGCACAGAAAGGAAGGGTGGGGGTGGGGCGGGGGAGACACTGAGAGACGGAAATGAAAGTGACCTTGAAAAAAAGGAACGAGGGAAGAAAAGCAGAAACTAAAACAAGTGACAAAGAAAACGAGAGTGTCCAGAGGAAGTGGCCCAGGGGTGCGGCGCCGCCGGAGGAATCCCCCACAGCCTGGTATTTCCTCTCTTCTCAGAGACTGGGGGTGGGGGACCAGCTGACCATCTGTGCCCCTCGTCGTCACCCGTCACCTCCCCTCGGGCCAGAGGCAGCCTGGCGGCTTTGGGAAGGAAGGCTTCCTCCTGCCAGCCCAGGGAAGGAACGCAGCACAGGGTTGAGAGCCCGAGCCCCGGGCTGGGGGTTGGGTCACCAGCTGTGTGGGTACCTCTGGGACCCTGATTACACCTCCCTGGGCCTCAGTTTCCAGTTTCCTCTCTAGAAAATGGCTACAACCACCCTGAGCCCACAGTACCGCGGGGAGGACTTCCTGGGAAGCCCTCGCCTGTGCCTGCGGGAGCACAGGGGAGGTGAAGGAGGGCAGTGCCCAATGCTGCACACTCAATATGCCCGGGGGAGCACCCACCAGGGCAGAGCATCCAGTCTCATCACTTAAACACTTATGCGACGCTTCCTGGTCCTTAACCACTCTGTGCCCTGTTGGCCCCGGGAATAAAAGGCCGAACAAGGGCCGGTCTTATTTTTAATTACGGGCTTTGCAGACAGAGCCCCAGCTCCTCATCCACCTCTCCCACTTGGTGGCTGTGTCACCTCGGGCAAGCGGCTTGACCTCTCTGAGCACTCTTCTTCATCTACGAATCCAGAACGAGAAGCACGCCTCTAGGTTGTGAGGAGTCGGGGAGACTGTGTGCATAAAGCACTTAATCCAGAGCCAGGCTCACGACCACTAGCCTCAGCTGGGGCAGCACCCGGCCTGCCAGGGGGCTGGGCGCTCTGCAAAGGGCCTGAGCAGTGCTGCACTGGCAGGTACTCGGTGCTGGGCGGGGATGTGGAACCGGTTCTGCCCAAGTGTCAGAACGGGCGGAGAGGGCAGAGAGTGAGGGGTAATGCAAAGGGCACAGCAGGAGCAGAGGCACAGAGCAGGGCAGAGGGGGCACTGGGGATGGAGGAGGTCAGACTTGTCCTCACAGGGTGGGGAGCTCTCTGATCCAAGGTGCCACTGCCGGTGGTCAGACTGGGCCGGGAAGCGACACGGGCATGCCACCCGGGATGCTTCTGTCGGCCTCTGACTGCAGGACTGGCTCGTTCAGCCAGACTTTTGCTCAGGCTGTGACTGCCTCCAGATGGACTCGGGGAAATCCCCCAGGGGGAGGGCATGGCTCTCGTGAACTGGTCTGGCCGGGACGCACAGTCAGAGCGAGGGCAGCTGCAGTGGCGAAGGTGTCACAAGGCACAGGCTGGGGTCACCGGGAGGGGAAGGAGAGGGTTTCTCCACCGGGTGTTTGCTCAGAGCGGAGCCTCATTTGCATAGAGGGCGGCTGCTGCTCCCCGTACATCACCTGCCTCTCTGTGGCTGACCCACTCCGTCACGGCCCCTCACGCGGACTGGAGTTTACCCGGGCTGCCGCAGCCACGTGGCCCCCACACGGCCATCCAGGAACAAGCAGAAATCAGGCCACTGGCCCCATCACCCTCAGGGCTCCTGCTCACTCACCCGAGCATCGGTGTCTCCATCTGTAAAATGGAGAGATAGCAACCATCTGCACCTCCCAGGAGGGTTGTGGGAATGAAATGAGATCCCGGAGGGGATGCACTTGGCAGAAAACCCACAGAGGTGGTCTACCATTGGTAGCCCCTCTTCTTTCCTTGCTATTTCCTCTGTTACAGGGGACCGGCGCAGGTCTGCCCTGGGCCCATTTTATCCCTCACTCTGGCTCTGTGCCTGGAGGCAACTCACTCCGTTCTCTATACATTAGCTGACTCATCTGCAAAATGGGGAAGAAACTGAGTGGGCACTGGCCCTTGGGGGGAAAAAAGGCAGTGGGCAAAACTCATCCCCAAGGACCCTCATCCATGCCTTCCACATCCAGGTCCCAGGTGCTTCTCGGGACTCTGAAGTCCCTTCCCAAATCTGCTGTTAGAAAAGGACCTGAAATTAGTCATTTACCTTTTCATCTAAATGAGTCCCCAGTGACTTTGGAGCTGGAATACTGCCTGAGGAGGTCTAATCACTTCCCTCCCAACTGCCTACCCGTTTTACAGAAGGAGAAAGTGAGAAGAGAGGGAGAAGAAGGGTCCAGATGAAGGACATTAGCTCGTAAGTAGCAGGGCTGGGCCTGAGAACAGTGCTTCCTGAATGTTATGGTCATTGGGGTTTCACAGCTACTGTCTCATTCCTCTTATTACTTCCATTTAACTCTACGTTACCCAGCCCAGTATTCAATTTTGCACTGAAAGGTGCAAGGCTCCTTTAAGAGACCAGGAAAGAGAAGGTATGTCCCTGCATGTAACATGTAATCTTAGGTTCCATGAGTCTCCAGTCTCCCTCTCATCCATTACCTCTCACGAGCCTCATCAGCCAGGGGAGGGAGGCAGGGAGGCAGACAGGCCAAGATTACTGTGCCTGTTTTCCAGATGAGGACACTCAGGCCAAGAGAGGAAAAGTGACCAGGCCGAGGTCCTAGACCCAATCAGAGCTGAGCATTTTTTACAAATATTTATTTGAAAGAGAGAGAAAGAGAGAAGGAGTTAGGGGCAGAGAAAGGGAGAGATAGAATCTCAAGCAGGTTCTGCCTTGTCAGTGCAGAGCCCAACTCGGGGCTCGGTCTCACAAATCCGTGGGACCATGACCTGAGCCCAAATCAAGAGCTGGACGTTTAACTGACTGAGCCACCCAGGGGCCCCAGAGCTGAGCATTTTTAACCTTAGGAAATGCAACTGTAGAGTAGGGGGCTTTACATCTGACCTTCTCACTAGACCCCTCAAGAGACTAGAAAGGCTCTCTTCTACCCAGAAGTCTCCTCTGGGAGGAGGCCTGTCTAAGGCCTCAGAAGCTGACAAGACTCAACACAAGGAAGACTCATTGGCGGGGTGGGGGGTGGAATACAGGAGCCCAGGCCTGTGCCCCACCTCACTGTAACCTTGACCCAACTGTTTTCCTCCTGGAGCCTTGGCCCTCTTCCCTGCGGAGGTGAGGAGTGGATGAGGTGACCCTTCAAACTGCTCTCCTCCTCAACCTGAATGTGCCAGACCTGCCTAGTCCAGCCCCCCTGGGTCCCCGGCGTCAGTGCTGCCTGCTCCCCCCTGTCGCATGCCCAGTACCTGGAGAGCCAGCTCCCCCGTCAGCACTGACTCCTGGGGCAGATCTGGGAGGTGGGCATCACCGAGCCACCAGAGGGATACTCCAAATGCTGCAAACTAATGCACGGGGGACGCCAGGGGGTAATACATCCGGGCGCTTCTCTCATGCTCTCTGTGCGTTAATAATGCATGGGTAGCCGGCGCAGGGCCCATCACAGGCCTGAGGTCAGGTGGCATTAGGAGGGCTCTTAATGGTCCTGATTATCTGGGGGAAGCTCCCAAGCGGGATGTGGGCAGCATGGGCGGGAAGCCAGGATTCCGGGCACTTAGACTCCACAGGTGGGAGGTTGGGCAGGGGGGTGGTTAGGGGACAGCTTCCATAGACCAGAGCTCTGTTCAGGGGATCATATGGGGTGAGCTGAGGCTTCCTGCGGGGGGGGGGGGGGGCTGGGTGTGCCTGTGAGGAGGAACAAGGACCCTGCCACTGCAGACAGGTCACAACCAAAGCGGGGAGTCGTAGAAACTCAGGGCTGAGGGGAGCCCTATCTGAATCTCCCCCTCGCAGCCGCGCTGTCTGCCCAGTGGCCGTGAAGCCAGTGCCTGCACACCTCTAGGGCCAGGGCACTTACCACCTCCGTCTTTAAACAAGGACGACTGTGGAAAACAGATGCGGTTGTATAAAGTAACCCAGAGAGGGGCGCCTGGGTGGCTTGGTCAGTTAAGCGTCCGACTTCAGCTCAGGTCATGATCTCACGGTCTGTGAGTTCCAGCCCCGCGTCGGGCTCTGTGCTGACAGCTCAGAGTCTGGAGCCTGTTTCGGATTCTGTGTCTCCCTCTCTCTCTGCCCCTCCCCTATTCATGCTCTGCCTCTCTCTGTCTCAAAAATAAATAAACGTTAGGGGCGCCTGGGTGGCTCAGTCGGTTGAGCGTCCGACTTCGGCTCAGGTCACGATCTCGCGGTAACCCAGAGAAGAACTGCCACTGAGCGTTGGGTGAGGAAACTGGATAAAAGAGCCCAGTAAGAGATGAGCGTCCTGGGTCCTAATACCGAGGGTCCTCTTTGTCCTCAAGAAGCTCCAGGCCACCCACCTGGCCAGCTTTCCGGTCTACCACAGTGGCAAAACCCCTCCCCGCCAAAGCCCTGAGCCCGCCAGGGCCCCATGAGCCCCTGTGAACCCGTGAGCTCAGCAATCAGGATGAGCGGTAGAGAATATCAGCCCACCACGGGGTGGGTGCTGATGGCAGCCAGACTCCAGAGGCCTGTCCTCGTCCACAGGGATCCTCACCCTGGATGGCTCTCCCACACTGAATGGAGCTGAACTGCATCACTGATAGGACGTCGTGGAAATGAAGGTGAGTTCTGAGGCTCAGTCACAGAAAGACATATGTTTCCACCTTGCTCTTCCTTGGACCACTCTCTAGCAGGGCAGCCAACGGCCACACCACAAGGGCACTGGAACAGCCTGTGGCGATGCCCATGTCGGGAGGAACCGAGGTCCCAGCCAACAGCCAACATCAGCATGCCAGGCATGGGAGGAGCCATCTCAGAAGTGGGGCCTGGAGCCGGGGGCATGGAAAAGCAGGGAAAGCAGCCTTGGGCGGGGTGGGTAAGGAAAGGCCACACCATGTGCCCAAGCACATACCCTCACCTCCTGACTGAGCCCTATCCCTCTGCAAGATGCCCACCATTTGCTCCCGCTGAGCCACACTGCACGATTCCCTCTCGCTGCTCTGCCCGCTCCCCGTCATGCAACGCTTGGGACAGGAAGCACCAGCCTCCAGGACCGGCCCTCTGCTCGGGCCTGGGTGCCCACCCCTCCCCACAGAAATGCCACACACAGCAAGTCACACTGTCCAGGAGCCCCTGCGGGGTTAGGTGGGGCCTGGGGTGGGCAGAAGGGCACAGGGCATCAGGTTTCCAGCCTCCACAGAAGGCAAGAGCACTCCCAGCCTGCCTGATCCCCAGGGTCGCCACGACCCAGCCCGGCCCCTGGTGCAGAGCGGGTGCCCAATGCCGTGTTCACAGAATAAATGAACTGGCAGAAGCAGAAGCAAAGCTCCATCTTGCAAACACAAAGCAGTTTGGAGCATGCTGGGAAATCACACAGAGGAAACGTGGCAATGAATTTTCATGGGGGTCCCGGATAATCCAAGTCTTTTCTGTCATCGCCCCCAGGGACCGGTAGTATCTTCCTGGCCATACTGGGCGATGGGCCATACTGAGCTGTGCCGAGACCAGGGGTTGGCGGTGGGGGTGAGGATGAGAACACGAGCCGAGGGAGGGCCAAGGGCTGGAATGTCCTTGGATTCGGATACCCCGGGGTTGACAATGGCCAACGCCCAAGTGCCTTGGGAGCCAGGGTTCCCATCTGCTCTCTTCATCTCTTGGCAAACACGGATTGTGCCAGGAACTGGGCACCCACGACCACTCGGCCTCAGCCCCTGTGCTGGGGACAGGTCTGTGCCCGGAGAGTCTGGGTGCCGGGGGACAGTGACTCAGGGGGCACTAGCTATGTCTGCCCTACAGGGGGTGAGCCGGCATTGCCAGGGCAAGAAGCAGCAGAACAGCGCCCACAGAAGAGCAGAGAGGGGGGCTTCACGGAGGACAGAGGCGGCAAAGGGTTGAGGCCGGCCTCCCTGGCTCCTCACTTTGTCCCTCTAATGTCCTCTCAACAGCCTACACCGGCCGCCAGGCTAGTGCCCCTGGTAGGCCACTCCTGACCCTGCTCTCCTCCAGCTGCCCCCCTCCATCTCGACCCCGGCCCCTCCCCACCACCTGCCGTAGAAATCTGGCTCTCAGTGGCTCAGAACTCGTGCCACACCACCCACCCCCCCCCCACCGGCTCGCACTCCACCCCCAGCCCGTGTGCCTCCCTGCCTCGCAGCTGGCCGAGATGGGATCTTGCCACCTGCTCCCAGCTCTGCTCTTCATGTCCCGATCCTGCCGCAACCACCACATCACCCCTCGTTCCCCTTTCAGAAGGGAGGAGAGGCTGTGTCCCCCAGGCCCGCGGGGTCTTCCTGTGGCTCACACATGCTGCCTGCAGCGGCGAGCGGACGGTGCCTTTGGCCGCAGAGACCGCGGCATCAGAATCGAGGCCCCACCACGCGTGCTAGCCCCTCGGCCTTTCTCACTGCAAAACGAAGCAATGACGCCTTCCTCACGTAGGATTATTGAGCTGGCTGGCATGTGCGGGGCACAGTGTCTGGCCCAGAGGAGGCGAACGACAAACATTCATTTGACAAACGTACGAAGAGCGGGTTCTTAGCAGATGTTGCCAGCGCGGGGCCCAGGCTGGTGCGGACACAGCCGACGGCCACTAAGCACTTTGATGACTGACCACCTGTTGCCACCAAAGGGTGCTCAGCAGAGGCGCTGTGGGCCATGTGTGAGACTCAGAAAGACTCCTCAGGCCGGCGGGGGGGAGGGCAGCCCGGGAATGAGGAGGCAGAAACTAAGGGACCAGGAGGAGGCAGCTGTAATGCTTCAAAGGAGAGGAGAGTGGGCCCGGCGGATGGTGGGCAGGTGGGGTGGGCAGTGGGGAGCCTACTAGAGACACTGAGGAGCAGAAGCAATGGCATCTGGTCCCCCTGGACTGGGAGGGGGATTGCGAGTGGGGAGAAGAATAGAGGAACAGAGCCCCTGACATGTGTGGGCTGATGCCACTGGCTGAGACGTAGAATGTAGAGGAAAAGCAAAATTAGGGCTGTGGGCAGTAAAAATGAGGAAATGATGCAACTGGGTTTTGGAGTGTTAAGTGGGTGCTGATAAGGCACTCGGGGCAAGTGATTGCGGGTTCAATATTTGTGACGCCAAACGCATCCTTTCTCCAGTGCTAAGGAACTGCCCCACCGGCTGCTCTGGTAATGCTAGAAAACCGTTTGCAAGCACCATGACCTCTTCCAAGCATCTTATGTGCCCCAACGCACTTAAGCCTCCAACAATCCTTTGCAGAAAGTGCTATCGTTGTCTCCACCTCACAGATAGGAAACCTGAGGCCCAGAGAGGTGGCGCCATCTTGCCCAAGAAGTTATTGGCGAAGTGGAAACTGGAGTCCGTTGCAAATCATTTCTATTGAACAGCTACTGCATGGGAACTGCTTTCGGATTTACAGGTGCTTTGTGTCAGCCACACAGCGGCTGATGCGTAAACGCTCACCATGATGGTGACGATGATGCCAACGATGATGATGGTGAGGAAGAGGATTAGTCCATTTGGCCATGTGGAGAGGAAGGAGTGAGCATCCCCTAACCGAGGAAGCTGACGACAGCGGTGTGGGAGTCAGTGGTGTCATGAGATGCTGAGCCCAGGTCCCACGGGCCAGCCTCATCTGGCTCACTGCTGCTCTAAATAGGAGCTTCCAGACCTACTCACACCCCGGGCCCCCAAAGAGCAACTGCTACTAGTCTGCCCTTCTCCTACCAGGGGCTGGCAGGCTGGGGCTCTCTTTCCAACCCCATAATTTGAGACCCAGGCGTTGCCAGAGGACTGAACCCATCTCTCCTCCTCCGACACTAGGCGAGCTCCGTGACAGGCGGATGGAGGAAGTCTGT
The DNA here is from genome assembly GCF_018350155.1 of Leopardus geoffroyi. NCBI lineage: Eukaryota > Metazoa > Chordata > Mammalia > Carnivora > Felidae > Leopardus > Leopardus geoffroyi. The sequence goes on from NC_059328.1 coordinate 32,568,256, forward strand.
GCGTTCCCCGCCACCCACCTGCTATCCAAATTCACCGCCAGACAAAGCCTTCTCTTTGTCTGGGTGCCTCCCTCCCTCCCTGCCATTCAAACGCTGAGAGATTTCATTTCCAGTAAGTGGAGGCTAGAGAGAAAGCAGCAAGCAGGAGGGAGGGGAACACATAGAAGGGTGGGAGCGGGGAGAAGGCAACAGCACTGAATCAGGGCCAAGACTTAGCCCCATTGTCCAAGTGACAACTCATTAAAACAATGATTTGCAGGCTGTGCGGGGGAGACGCCTGTCCCTGAAGAGCCACCTTTCCCGTTCAATGAGGCAGCATCTGCAGCCAGTGCCTGCCCGGGGTGTCTGGGAGCCCCTGGTTTTTACAACAGCTCTCGCTGCTCTCACGTAAGGGGCAATCTGATGGCTCCCAAATTCTGATGCTTGCTTAGAAGCAAGCAGTGCCCAGGCTTAATGTCTCCACAGCAGCCGCTTCGGGGAAGCAGACAAGAGTCTGCTCTCCATCCCTGGCTGGGAACCCCCCAAGGTGTCCCCAGAGCCTCTCCCTCCTGCACAACCAGGTTGCATTTCCTGTGGATGAGATTACAGGCCAAGCTCCTTTGGCAAACAGCAAAGGTTCAGAAATCCCTGGAAGGGGCGGATGGGCCAAGCAAGGGTGGGGTCCTGGGGATGGTGAGGCTCTCTGGCTTCAGGAAGAGGGAGATGGGCCCACGGCTCACCCAACTTTTTCTCCACCGGAGAAACAGGGCTACCCAGGGGACACCACGTAATCTAAAGAGGGGCCTTGAGAAGATGCATCTCCCTGGGCCCCGGCTTTCTCAGCTATGAAAGGAGAAGGCTGAACTGCCTGCCACCCTTTCGTGCCCCAGACACACCTTGAGCATCTACTATGGGCAGAGGCAGCACTAGGAATTTTTGGCTTCCTTCAGCAAACATTCATTGACTCTGAGATCTTGTGCTAGATGCCCAGCGCGTAAGCCACAAAGAGGGCCACGCATGTGTCCTTAGCAACTTGGAGTCTTGAAGAAGAAACAAACAGAAAGTGATGGCCCTGTGCAGGATTAGGGTGTCCTATGGGCCTATCGGAAAGGTGAGGCCTTGAAGGAAGTGTTGGAGGACCGGAGGAATTCTGACTCAACGCGACGCTCTAGAGAGAGGCTGGTGTGGTGGCTGAGGCCCTCTGTCCCCAGAGCTGACTCCTCCAGGCTCCGACCACATAGTGAGGTCTTCTCTGCCCTTTCTTTTACCTACTAGGAAATGTGGCTGCTGATTCCCACCCACCAACAGTGGGGGAGGCCCACTTAGGAGCACAGACTCCGGGGTTTGAAGCCTGGCTGAGCCACTTAGAAGCCAGGTGGCCTCACGCAAGCTGCTTACCATGTCTCAGCCTGGTCTCCTCATCTGCAAAGCAGGGTGAACACCAGCTTCGTCTGGAGTATTGAGGTACTGCCTGTGCAGGGTGCGGGGGGTAAGTATGGGGCCTTGGCCTACAGTCCTGCCATTTCCACTCCCTGCAAGACCCACTATAGCCCCATTTTTCTGGGGTGATCCTGTACTTTTCATTTCTCAGATGAGACCCCAAATTCTGCCACGAAGGGTCCCCCAACTCTCCAATCCTGGCACCCCTGTGTCCCCAAAAGGCCTGTGACCTAGCTTGTGTTGGACTCAGCGTCCCAGGCGGCAACAGGCCCACTGTGTCATCTGTTGTCTCACTAGCCTCTGAGCACCTTACAAATATCTTCTTTACAGCAACTCACTTGCTTTAGCATCTCTGGTCTACGGATGAAGAAACAGAGGCTCGGGGGACATAGATGACTTACCAAGGTCACACGGTCGATTAAACAGGTGGGGTGCAGAACTCAGCCCAGCATTTCTGTGTAACAACTGCGTTTTAATAAGGGCTGCTCTCGCCTTAACCTGAAGCCTTGGTAACCATGAGGGCCTCAGGCTGGAAACAATAGGGGGAAGGGAGAGATTTTTGGAAAAGGAGCTTCTTATGGGAAAACGACTTGCAGATTTTTGAGGCTCTCCGGTCCTAATATACAGCAGGCATCATTCACCTGTCCTGCAGTGTCCCTCATGGCTGGGATCTTTCCTACCCCTGCCCTCTTCTGTGTCACCATAATCCTGTGCAGAAGGACCCAGATCCATGCCATGTTTATAAAGGACCAGAAAGCTCAGGCACGTGATTTGCCCGAGGCCACAGCTGGTAACGCAGACGCTCAAATTTAGCACTGGCCAGCTCTTGGGACAGCAGGGTCCCCTTCTACCCTGCTCTGGTTCTGGCCTGAGTCATCTGCTGCCAATGGGAGGGATGACCAGTTTGGAGCAGGCCTGCCCCAGGCCTTTGCCCCAGGAAGGATGGGGCCGGGAAGGGTAGGCCCTGCAGGCAGGTGTGGGGCAGGAGAAGGGCTTTCCAACACTGTTACCGTGTCCAGGGGACATATCAATGCACGGCGTCACCTCGCAGACCCCGACCAAGCATCAGGTACATAGCAATCCTCGCCCTCAGGAATCACTAACACCCCAGGCTCTCAGCCCAGCTGGGGACCTTGGCATTGTACCAGGGGTACACGGCACAGCTTCTCAGGGCGTCAAGTCTACTTGGAGACTTGGGGAGAAAAAAAAAACATTAAAAAAATTGTTTTAAACAAACATTGATAAAATCATGGAGAATATTAAATGTCATGAGAATGTTTAAAAAGAAACATGAAACTCCCAAGAAATTCACTTAACCCTCTCTGTGGCAAGGCTTGAGAAATAGTGAGCGAGCCCTATCCTCTCACAGAACAGAGAGAGAAAGTGGAGCCGGAGACATCAGGTGACTGGCTCAGGGTCACACAGCCGGTCAGCTCCCGGCACTTGGATTAGGACCTAGAAGGGAGGCACCAAAAAGCCCAGGCTGAGACCAGCGGCTTTGTGGTCAGAGGATCCTGGGTTCCAGTGAAGGCTCTGCTACCCACGTACTGTCCTTCCCGGGCTGGTCAAGTCACTTCCCTGTGCCTCAGTTTCCTCACCAATAAAATAGGGCAACAGTCTTGGCAGAATGTGAGCTAATTCTATAAGGGTTCACAGGCGCATCACCCTGCCCTCTCTGTCCCGACGCACAGCCAGCCTCCCTGCCCCCTCCGTCCCCAGGCACAGCGTAAAGAGACCTGTGAGCAGAAAACTCCCACGTCAGCACTCACACTCCCGAGAGGGTGGATTCCGGCATCTTCTCCGTTTGTAGCAGACCATGGAGCCATTAAACCACAACATTTCACACAGTTCCCCAAATACACTGTCCATATGATGATATTGTGCTTGGAATAATCTCACAGCCACCGGAAGCCCAAATTCCCTCAGCTGCCCACTGCTTCCTACAGAGGAAACAGGGACGTCTACAAACAGAGCCTGAAGAGATGCCCTGTGGGGCAATATCCAAGGAGCCCTCCCTGCCCCTGCCCCTGCCCAGCCACAGCCGGCTGGGGCTTTCCGGGCAGCCTGGAGAAGGATTTCGACATCTGGAGCTGGAGATCACGTGCACAGAGCAGCCGGTGGCAACCGGGGAGCTCCAGGAAACCAGGCAGTTTCAGAGAAGCACTTGGAGCCAGGGGAGCACTTTGGCAGGAGCCAAGTGAGGTCAGAGAGGCTCTGTTGTCCCAGGGCGGTGGCGGCCCAGAGAGGGAGGCCCAGTCCCCATAGGCCACTCGGAGGCAACCGCATGACAGTGCCATCCTAGTGACCTCCCACTGAGCGCCAGGCACAGGGAACTCTTCGGATGGGAACACGGAGGCCCGGGAGAGTGAGTCGTGTGCCCTCGGTAGACACCCAGCTCACGAGAGAGTTGGGGTTCCCCTCACCTCCATCTGCCTCTCTTGGAAGGAAGTCTGGGCTCCTTTACACCTTCTCCCCACCCTGCGCAATTGCACCCAAATCCACCTGATAGTTACAAAGCCCTTCTTAGCCACAGATGCCCAACACTATCTTGTATGCTCACCGATGACCCTGGAGAGGCAGACAGGCTGATCACACTCACTTCACACAGGAGGAGAAGTGAGCAGGTTCCCAGAGACCACGGGACTCGCTTAAGGCCAAGGTCAAGTCCAGGCTATCTAGTCCCCAGGTTGCTTCAGAAGAGGAAGCACTGGCAACGACACAGGGGCAGCGACAACGCATTCTCACACGAACGCAGCTCGAATGTCTCTGGAGTGTTCTCAAAGCCACTCCAGCCTCCAGTCATCGACAGCCTTTTCCCCCCCAAAC